>NC_090930.1:156504175-157172925 GCF_040938575.1 Ambystoma mexicanum | reverse complement strand
ATGCGCCTGCTGCGACAGGATCCCACCTCAGCCGGTGCGCGCCGGCCCTCACCTTCATTGTGCCACAGGGTTTCGTTCTGCCCTCTGACCCACGCGCGTATTAGACTCCTTGTCCATGTTTCAAGACGGGTTGAGTGGGTAACTGACATCACTGCAGACCCCTGATGCCCTTTGTGGGCCTCCCCACCTGGCGGCGCGATGCAGTCAGGGCGCACTGAGGACAGTCCACCCCAGTCAACAGTCGCACTGGGAGCAGGGGGCCCCATGCCCTGTTGCTGCCGCGGTGACCCCTGAGAGGGGCCGGGACTGTTGCCGGAGAAGGGCGTGGCGGTGGTCAATCTCCCTCGGCCCCGCGGTCACAGCAAAACTGCTGCCAGGGGGCTGTAACATTCTCTGCCAGAGCGGAGAGCCACCTGCCCCCCAGGGCCTTCTCAGCCGACCCGGAGCCAGTCGCGGTGCACTGGAACGGAGGAAATGCACCCTGCGGGGGCCGGGTGCGCCCGGGCGGCGGTCCCGCTAGGGGATCCGCCGTTCCAGGCGACCGACCTGCCCGCTGTGTTGAATCCTCCGGTTGGACTGCACGGACCCCACCCGTTTACCTCGCAATGGTTTCACGCCCTCTTGAACTCTCTCTTCAAAGTTCTTTTCAACTTTCCCTTACGGTACTTGTTGGCTATCGGTCTCACGCCCGTATTTTGCCTTAGGTGGAGTTTACCACCTGCTTTGGGCTGCATTCCCAAGCAACCCGACTCTGAGAAGACCCGATCCCGGCGTGCCGGGGGCCGCTACCGGCCTAACACCGTCTGCAGAGTGAGCCTTGATCGGAAGGACTTGGGCCCCCTGAGCGACGCCGGGGAGTCGGTCTTCTGTACGCCACATTACCCGTGCCCACTGCCGGACGGGGATTCGGCGCTGGGCTCTTCCCTCTTCACTCGCCGTTACTGAGGGAATCCTGATTAGTTTATTTTCCTCCGCTTAGTAATATGCTTAAATTTAGCAGGTCGCCACGTCTGATCTGAGGTCATAATCGAGGTAGCAGAAGAGCTCTGTGGGGCGGGCGGCCTCGGGCCCAAGGCTGTATGGGGTGTTAGCCCCTTGTCCCACGCCTCCGGCAGCGGCCAATCGTGCGCTTTCCCAATCCACTTGGCCGAGGCCCGCCTGGTCACGAGGCCCACGCTCCGGGGCCATCCCGCGTGGCAGCCGTGGGACACCACAGACAGCCACACATGGCACGGCCCGGTACCCTGGGGTGGGGGCAAAGGCATGCCAGGCTTTTTCAAGGCCCGCCTCCGACCGCCGCCATCGGGGCCCACGCGGCCTGTTCCAGAGGGATCCCGCACCGGTGCTGATTGGTGTCTGACTTTAGGGGGACAAAGGGAACGGGGTCCCTGCGACAGCCTCAACTGCGCCACGGGTAGGGAAACCCTGGACGAATGACGTTCAAGCAACCCTCAGACAGGCGTAGCCCCGGGAGAAAGCCAGGGCCGCAAGGTGCGTTCAACAGTGTGTCCTGCGGGGGCGTGGCCAGCAACAGAGCGATGCAGACAAGAACCTCGGAGCTCCCGCTGCCGCCGCACAAATCCTGCAAAGAAAAGCCTGTCATCCATAACGGATCGAGATATGAAATAGCTCTGTCGGAAGAGGAACTGCTGCTGCATACACTGGTGAGATACCACCGTGTATAGTGAGAGAACATGGCTACAAGCGAACGTGGAACATTCTCGGCGTGAATCTGAGGAAGAAAGCCCAAGATGGCCACGTGCTACGCATCGCAGTGGTGAGCCTTCGGTGCGAGAAGAGCCCGATCGGGAAACGGCTAGGGAGCCCAAGTGCTTTTCAGAAGACTGGCTGTGAAGGAGGGGCAACAAACAACGATGTATAGCCTGCGAGGAGTGTGTGCAGGTGAGGTGCTGCCTGGAGGGAAGACCCAACATAGCTGCACTGCCGGTGCTGCAGGAGAAGGGGATCGTAACATCGATCCATTAACACTGTAACCAACGTCGCAGTTATAAACAGCGATACCCCCTCCCAGCGCCATACAGTGTGTAAGCCTGCTGTATCTGGAACAGGGTACAGGACAGAAACACTCAAGCTGACCCGCATATGAGATTGGTGCTGGGCTGTGCCGCACTATAGAAGGAAGCATACCTACGCATGAGCCGGTGCCTCAACCACACATGCCGGCCACAATATCCAGCTACGCCAACCGCTGTTGCAGGCGGCCAGATACGGCCAGAGCCACCAAAGCCAGGTTGGAAGACAGGAGTACATGGCTGGTGAGTGCGCACTGTAATGAAGGAGCAGAAACACGAAAAGAAGCGCCCTCCACTTGACCCCCGCTGTAAGATTGCTTAATAAACAAATGATCCAAGGCACCAACCGGAGGCTAAGCATCAGCCGGTGCAGGCAATCCTGGGAACTGGAACACATTCCAAGATGCTGGTGGGGGCTGGAATCTGCCAATCTGGGGTAACAAGGTGTGGTCTGGTCCACAGAGATTAACTGGACTCCGTGGACTAGGCAGTCTGGGACCACAAGGGGACGGGGCTTCACCCTAGGTGAAAGAGGGTAACTTGCCCACAGGCTCCAAATCACTCATCGTATAAAGGAGCAAAGACGATAAGCCTTATATGGCATGGCAAGCCTGCCCCACAACTGAAGGCGTGTGACAAACTCTACTACAGAGGGCGGAAACAACACCACAAGCACCACAGATCAGCACGGACCTTTTCAGTGCCCGGCGATAAGATGGTGCGGCAATAAACCTAACTGCTCCATCCTGAGAAAAAACCTATACACAATCAAGGGCGCACCAGACCAGAACCCACAAACTCCCTGTGGAATCGGTTGTAGGGGCTCCCTCGGTCCGGCGAGAACAGCTGACCCCGACTAGGGGATGGAGTCCGAAGACATGTGAAAATTCCCGGAAAGTAACGCACAGAAATAATACCGAACTGGCAGCCGACGGTGAGAAGGTGGCAGCAAAGCAGCCATTTCTTCAATATGCCCAGACACTAGATAGGCAAGAACCCGCTGCCCATCATCACCCGGTTCTAGTATGGGCAAGGACAGAGCTAAAAAGCCAGGAACGCAAAGCAGAATTGATCAATTTACCACACCTGCGGCAAACATGCTGGCAGAACAAAATCATCTGGAGACAAAGGCAGAGAGCGGGGACGCAATATCCTTGAAGGACATCATGGCTGCAATCGCTGATTCACGCACCTCCATGGAGCAGAAAATGGACGGCATTAGTGTAGATGTCTCACTTCTGCGCAATGACCTTCAGAAACTGACGTCCCGCACTGGGGAGGCAGAACAGCGGATCTCCAGAGCGGAAGATGGACTGAGAACCCTAGAGCAGCAGCTAAACAGAGCCACAACTCACCTAAAAGTACTGGAAGGAAGGGTGGATGAAGGGGAAGGCAGGTCGAGACAGAACAATGTAAGGATCCTAGGACTGCCAGAGAAAACTGAAGGACCAAATATGGAGTTGTTCCTGGAACAATGGCTGGTGGACTTGTTCGACCCAAAGGTGTTCTCCAAATTTTTCTCAATAGAAAGGGCTCATCGAGTGCCTACTGGACGACCAATACCCGGTGCCCCGCCATGCACTGTGGTGAATAATTCCTAAATTACAGAGATTGAGATGTGCTGCTGCAAATGGCATGCACAAAAGGTACAATAACCCACAACGGCTCGAAGATAGCATTCTTTCCAGACTACACAAGGGAGGTGCAAAAGGCAAGGCAGTCGTTTGACCAACTTAAAAAAACTATTGCGCTCCTTGAATGTAAAATACAGCCTGGTGTTTCCCGCACAATTGAAGATCTATCATAAGGGAACGACGGTCCACTTCACAAACCCAAAAAAAGCCTGGAGGTGGGCTGAACTACACATTGAAGGCGACTGGAGATCCACTCAGAAAAACAAAAATGGGAACCCTGGAGCTCTGCCGGTTAGAGATCCCCCTGTTGAACATCCGCCAGGACAGGAACAAGTCATACCACTGCACGAAGGGAAAGACTGATATGCGGAGTGGCGCCATGCAACATGATCTAAACCCGTTGCCGGGGTGGCGGGGATAGCCCGACACATGAAAGAGACTCAGTGAAATGCTCCATATGGATGAACACAAAATGAGCAGCTGTCTCGAACGGACGTAGACCCCCAGCCCACCGGGACTTGTTGTGGGTGTTGTAAGTGTTGTTGATTACAGTCAGGAGTAGGTTTCAGTTAAACTCCGGACTGATGGTCGGGTGACAGGTACTTCGAATTGGGGCGGAGTATGGTGTGGGGGAGGGGGGTTTGGAACTGTTTGCTTAGTTTATTGTTCTAAGACGTTAACGGAAAGTGCAAAGAGTACTTGGGTGACACTTGATCAGATATGCACACACATATTTCCTAGCAGAGGCCGTTTGAAGAGAGCATCACACCAGAAACACACAACTAGAATGAATCTGAAATGGCATGGCAGAACACAGTTTAGCGCCCAGCACACATAGGTAAACTGTGTCCACTAATAGAGACCGCATCCTCAAGCTCCTGGCTTGGAACGTCAATGGCCTAGGCAGCAGCTTCAAAAGGAGACTAGTCATGTAATTTCTGAACAAACATACACAGGACATAGTATTCCTTACCAAAACTCACTTAGCAGGTACAACCTGCAACTTATCTCAGCGTACCAACTATCGCATTGCACTACACGCTGGCTTCACGATGGGCTCACGTGGAGTACTCATACTATTGCACAAATCACTTCCACTGACCCTTTCCACGGTCACACAAGACACTGGGGGCAGATATACATACACGGCAGGAGCACTATGGAACCAGACAATCACCTTACAGGCGGACTACTCTCCACCCACGTTACTAACTGCGCTAGTGCAGGAGATTACACCGCTGATTGCCAATGACACATCAGACCTGTTAATCCTAGGGGGAGACTTTAATGAAGTGATGAATGTGGAGCTAGACCGGACACACCTGCAAGGGAGAAATCCTTGGGTTCACACTAAACTCGCCACTTTCACTTGTGCAATGGGTCTGAGAGATGTATGGCGGGATCTGCAACCTGATGCAAAAGGATACTCATACCACTCTGGGGTCCATGCCTCATTATCAAGGCTGGATTACTGCTTTCTTCCGGCGACGTGCATCCATAAGGCAATAGTAGGAAAATATCTCCCTAGAGGTATATCAGATCACTCCACCCTATTGATGGAGCTAACGACGTTGAGACCACTCCCTCCAAGGTCAAAGCGCCTTAATAGTTACTACTTGGGGTTCCCAGAACTCAAAGAGCATATACAAACTGTTAACAAGTCGTACTTTGAGGTGAACGAAGGGTCAGTAGACAGCCCTGAGATGCTGTGGGAAGCATACAAGCCGGTACTACGAGGAGAAATTCTCTCCTGGACCACGGCTATAAAAAGAAATATGGGGAGGAATTGGTTGCAGCAGAATTAGAGGTAAAACGAGCGGAAGAGGCCCATCTAGCACAAGATCGACCAGAGACGCACAGATCGCTAGTAGTGGCACAGAAACGCTTACAGAACATGGCGCTAGATAATGCCAAACAAGCTCATAGAGCATTGAGAGCCAGAATTTATGAAACAGGGGATAAGGCAGGCAAAATGCTAGCCTGGTTGAAGCGCAGAGATGAGGGGCATAGTCAGGTCTACCGAAACCTGGGAGAGTAAAGGCCCAAGTGAGATAGCCCCATACTTCCTAAATATGTATAGACATGCAAAAGAACAGGGCCAGCTGCCAGCCGACCTTAGGAGAGACACCATAATAGTAATCCCCAAGGCTAATTAACCTCCGGAGCAATTTAGCTCGTACAGACCAATCTCGCTCATAAATAGTGAGACGAAGTTATTAGCAAAAATGTTAGCGATTAGGCTAAAAAAGTCATAACATCACTGGTGCACCTGGACCAATGTGGTTTCATGCCCCATAGGTCAACATGAATGAATATATGCAGACTGCATCTAACGTTAGAAAGATCGCTTGACTCCCGAGAACCCCTGGCACTATTGGCCATAAACTTTGAGAAAGCCTTTGACTCAGTATACTGGGAGGCGGTATGGGAGATAATGCATAGGATGGGATTTGGCGTAGAATTCATGGGCTGGGTACAACTGTTATACAACTCCCCTGAGGCAGAAACTAGAGTCAACGGATGGACATCCATAGCCTTCAAGCTAGGCAAGGGAACAAGGCTGGGATGGCCTTTGTCTGCGTTTCTCTTTGCACTGGCTATGGATCCCCTGGGATGTCTACTGAGAGATTCACAGACTTGGAAAGGTTTCCAGGGACCGGCCGAATGGGAAGATAAGGTCTCCCTATATGCGGATAATCTACTGATCTATCTAAGAAACCCGGGCACTTCCTGTCCCATTGTAACAGACCTCCTGCAACAATACGGATCCTTTAGTGGGCTAAAGGTGAATTGGGCCAAATCAGTACTATTCCTGTTTAGTTTGGTGGGTGACAGAATCCCAGAACACTGCCCATACCAAATTGAATTAACCCATTTCCGACATCTGGGCATCATAATTGACAAAAACCTGAATGAATATATATCAATAAACCTGCAACCAATTGTGAAGAGGTTTAAAGAAGATGTGCACCATTGGATCTCCTTGCCGCTAACCCTTCTGGGAAGAGCGGCATTATTCAAATTGCTAACGCTGCCCAGCTTTCAATATGCTTTACAGAACGCCCCACTCCACGTGCCGCCATATGTATTTTGCAGCATTGACTCTATACTAAGGAAGCTTTTATGGGGTGGTGGACACCCGAGAATAGCGCTTAACACACTCCAAAGAACGATCTGGGAGGGTTCTATTGGGCTTACCCGCCTACAAACTTACTATTGGGCGAGTCAAATAGAAGTGGTGAATGACATGCTACACGGGAATGAACTATTCCCACATATAAGAGCCGAGAGGGCAATGAGACAGAACCTGACCCCACTGGAAAGACTCTACCAAAATAAACGGAATAACAACCCCTCGAAACATGAGGTCCAATCTACGCTGATCTGGGCGGAAGTGCATAAGTTCATTGGTTGGGATAAAAATGTAACCCCGGCTCAACCACTCTGGGGAAATGGGACTCTACCGGAGGTGGGCAAACTACCAAAATGGCAGCGCTGGGTAGCGAATGGGATTACAAAAGTGGGCAACGTAATAGAGGATGGAAAAATATTGCCTAATGAAAATTTGATAGAGAAATTGAATCTCCCTGAAACTGAGAGGTACCACTGTACACAGCTAAAACACACACTAAAGAAACATCTTCCTGACATTTCCTACATGCCAGATTGCACACCCATAGAAAGAAACATAGTGTTGGAAAGAGTAGGTAACAGAACCACCTCAATCATGTATAATGTTATGACCTCCTTTGCCACTCCGGAGCTGGTGGGACTCAAGTCCAAATGGGAAAGGAATGTAGGGGATATCCTCCCAGAGGACTGGACCGTGGCCTTGATGTACCCACGTGAAAAGGCCATTTCATCCAGGCTCTGGCTTATTCAGCTCAAGATATTACACAGAGTGTACTACCCGAGAATAGCGCTCTATCGCTGGGGTAAGAGTGCAAGTCCGAACTGTCTACAATATCAACAGGAAGAGGGATCCTTCTTCCACATATTATGGGACTGCCGAGCTATTCAACTATACTGGAAACAGTGCTGCGATATACTTAAGAGAGTCTTGGGGCAAGTGGTACCTGGAGAGCCCAAATCACTACTACTGGGTATGGAGGGCAAAGGAGAGATGACTCGATATGAGAAAGCACGCTTCTCAACTGCAACTGCACTAATCAAGAGAAATATAGCTAAATTATGGGGATCTGAAGTGATACCACAAGCTGAACAATGGATTGCAGATGTGAACGTTTGTGTAGCAATAGAGCAGAGGGTGTATAGGGCCAGAGGAGGGCCAGAGAAAGCCGGGAGATTTTGGAAAAAGTGGGATGAGGCGCAGTGACCCGCCTTACTGCTGAACTTGACATGGGTAGAAAGCAGTGTAATGTGATGACTTGACATCCTTGCGAACAAGTATGTGTGCTTTGAACAAAATACATGGACCCAATGTCCTCTTGTAGCATTGTTATTTTTGTACCCCTGTGGAATCCTTGGTTGTAATGTATGTTATAAAATCAATAAAATGTGTTACAAAAAAAAAAAGTGTCCTGCAATTCACACTAATTCTTGCAGCTAGCTGCATTCTTCATCGACACGCGAGCCGAGTGATCCACCGCCAAGAGTCACAGGCAACTTTTTGTTTTGTTCCAGACGTCGGCCTGAACCTGCTGGTGCAGGTGAGGCCGGGGAAGGCAGCGCCGCCCACCCCGCCGTGGATATGACAGCCGGGCACCCCGTCTAGCTGCCCCACTTGGGAGTCGGCAGAGACCATCAGGGGTTTTAAGGCAAAACAAAAAAAAATCCGGGCGCTCAGCCCGGGAAGCCTCCCCGCATCGGCAGCATGGTGGCAGGGCTTCGCTCAGGGACGAGGCAGGCCGTTCCGCTGCTAGTCCACCCGGCCCGATTTACCTCGGGCTAACCCCGGCCCCGACCCCCTCTGCCGCTCCCCTTTTGGGGAGCTGGACGGAGGGCGAGCCAGAGTCAGCACAGGCAGGGGGGTCGGGTGGGACCGCTAGAGTATTCAAACCGCAGCCCAGCCACACGGGGCCGAGCTCCAGGTACCTGGTCAAAATAGAAGATCACCTTCTGCGCCGGCATGCCTGGCCATCGCTCACCCACAGACGTGGGCGGCCGGAACCTCGATGCCCGCCCGTCGAATAAGCCCAGCTGCGCCATGGCTCAGGGCTCGCCCGGTGTGCCGGGCCCCTGTCCGCCCTGGGGAGGCGTCCCTCAAGAACAGCCGGGCTTCCCTCAGCTTCCAGCTGCTTCCACTTGGGGGCTTCCATGCCTACTGGGGTGCACCCGTCCGACGCCCAGCCCACTGGTGGGTCGGAGTGGAGGAGGGCGCACCCACCCAGTGTGGCAGCTCAGGGACCGGCTCGGTGAGGAGAGGACGGGGGGCCACTCGGGGCTCCCTTTCTCCGGTCTGGGGGATGTCCCCCGGCTAGTTAACCCAACCCCGCCGGGTGTCCCCGTCCGACTGCTGGGTCGCGGACCACCCTCCGGCAGAAGGGAATCCCACTCCCCGGGCTGTAGAAAAAATAGTATGTTGTAGATGATTGTTCTTGTGAAAAATAGTCTTCAGCATCAATTCCTTTCTTACTGTTCCAGTGATAGTTGAGCCTCAGAGTTCAGCATCAGTGTTCCTCAAGTGGTGCAATGTGATTTATCTCTTCTTTATTTTCAGGTTCCTTATTCCTTTTATCTTCTTTCTCAGCATGCACTCGGGTTCCTGGTAGTTGGGCATGGAGGCGGCACTCTTGTATCATCTTATGTTGACTATGTTGACAGACAGGAAAATGTTGACAACTGCAGTAGTATTCAATTATATTTAATCTTTTTATGTGCCTTTGGCAATACCTCCCCTCCTTTCCTTTCCTTTCCTCCAAAGAAACAAAAGTATTTAGGAATGGACATCAAATAGTCATGTAACTCATTTACAAACACAGTTGCAGTGCTTCGGGCATCTGTCTGCGTGCGCATGGGCGAGGTAATGGGCACATGCATTCTGCGACCTGTCACCAACACATAAGGAGTCAGGTGAGCCTCAGAGCCTTGCTGATTGTTGTGATGCTGGAGCTAAAACATGGCACTGGTGCGCAGTGCATTCTGGGGGCACTCAGAGCCATAATGGATATTTATTCCATGCCTCAGTGAAAAGCTGCACTTGCTTTGCTGAAAAACATGGTTTCAATGTTATTCGTTGCTGAGCCTGGTATGCAGGCCTCAGCCAAGGACACAGCACTGGGAAAGCTGGGATTCACGGGTGCCGACTGGTACCAGATATAAAAAAAGATTTTGTTATGGCTTGCTATGCTTGCGCCAAGGTCTCAGGATGAGCTATGAATTGTTTTCCGTGGTGCTTTAGGAGAGGGATGCGCTTTGCTCCTTGCTCCAAGCGCTAATGCCAGAAGGTTTGAGAAATTGCCACCCCTTTTGAGGAGTGCATGTATGCCGAGCTCTGGAAAGATCAGGTGGGAAAAACACAAAAACCTCAGTTGGAGGGGGGATGCCTTGTTCCGACCTTCCTCTGGGCTGTTGTGCTCTCAGCCTGGCTGTTACCGGGGCCTTCCAGCCGCATCTGGCGAGATGAGGGATTCAGTTACGCCCATGGTGATGTATTCTTTTTATTTCTGTGTTATCTTTTGTATGCTTAACTATGAATAAATAGCCGTATCAGTGCTCATTATCCTCTAACTGCGTGTCTGGTTGTGGGTTATTGTTCCGTCTACCTGCGTTCAAAGTATTTGCTCTGCTCTGCAAATGTACTGGTGATAAATAACTGTCCGTGCACTCTTGGCGAGCAATACATTGTTGATGATGAGGATGTGATATTTGTGATGAATTGCTCCAAATACTAAAGAATCTCTTTGAACGCAGATAAGCTTTGCTTACATTGCAAGCGAAAGTTTGTTTTCATTTGGCAGTGAGTGTCGGACTGTGTTAATCTGTTTTTATTTGTGTGTGCGTGCCTGCGCGAGTGACTGCAGAGTGGAAAGAAAACAAAAAGAGGTTTTGCAAATTACTGTAATGATGAATAGTTTGTTCAGGAAAAAGGGTGTTCCCGCTGGCGGTGAATGTCCCGAGGTTATGATTCCAGGGTGGGCTAAAAGCCCATATGATAAGCTATCCCAGGTGTCGGCGTGTGGAGCTGGGCTGAGTGAAACATGGGACGGTAGTTTGGGAGAAGCTGCTCCGTCAGAAGTAATGTTTTGTTTACAACAGATTTCAGTAGAGAGGGGAAAGGAATGCGCCACGTTGGGCAGGCGGGGGTGTATCCTCTTGCATGCCTACAGGAAAATACATCAAAAAAATGTAGAAATGAAAGAGCATATCTTGCAATTAGAAAAAGAGTTAGCTGCCAAGGCGCAGATAGCGTTGATGCAGGAAATTCAGCTGAAACTTTTTAAAGACAAGGCTGATAAATATCAGGCTGTGGCAGAGCGGGCCGCAGTTAGGGTGACCCGTTACAAGTATAAAAAGAGGTGAGGGGGGTCAACCAAAGGAAAGTGGCAGCTGTAATCGCTACCGCAGGTGTGGATAGGGACCCCGATAAGTGGGATGGAGACATTTTTGACTCAATAAGCCCAGAGAGTAGCTCAACAAATGAGTCAGATTCCAATGCAGAACTGAAGCAAAAGACAGTGGCACAGAAGCCGGTTAGGAGGTGGCATGCCGCACCCCACCTGCAGAATCCTGCAGGTGGGGTTGTGGATTTAACCACGCTGGAAGATTACACCCAGCTGGAGGTTGGGGAAATCATTACTCGTTTGAGGCAAAGGTCAGGGGAACCTTTACTGACATGGATGGTGAGATTGCTAGATGGGGCGCCGCAGGTTTGTTGGTAGATTCCACAGGCTCACCACACTCTTTGCCTTTGTCAACTGACACCAATGTGCAGGCGGTCTTAAGGGCAGGGCCGCCCCCAGACAAAAATGGGCAAACTTCACAGGAGTCTTTTTTGCACCTAGCAGCCCAGGCATGCCACCGCATTTATCCTATTACCACAGATTGGCCTAGCGAGGAAAGGAAGTGGTACACTTTGAAAGAGGTGATTCAAAAGGTCAGAGAGAATGCTATAAAGGAGGCAATTCACGTAGATGCACCAGGACACATGGGGGGTCATGCCGCTTTTCAGTTTCAAACAGGAATATGGTGATCAGAACTGCTCCGCCCGCATACAAAATTGTCATTATGACTTTGCTCGTAGGCATGACGGGCAAACCCACTGAAGAAGTAGTGGATGCCATCTGACAATCGGCAGACTTAGGGGAGTGGGACAAGAGTGATGACAAGCCGCGAGAGAGAGAGTGCCGTAGTGATAGAAGATCTGAAGGCAGGAGGCAAGATAGTAGAGACTCCCGAGTGTCCCGGAAAGACATGTTTTTGGCCTTGCTAAAAGATGGTGTTCCACGAGAAGAGATTGATGGCATTGAAACCAGAGTAATGTATGAACTGTACAAAAAGAGGGGGCTTGCAGCCAAAGAGCGCTATAAACAGGTTAAGAAACAGGTGATGACTAAGCCACAGGGGGACACCTCACCCTCTGCCCCTCCTGAGGAAGAACAGGAAGAAGGGTCTATGGGGATTCCCTCCCTGTACCAGCCAACATATGCTGATTTAAAGAAGGTGGTGAGGGCAATGTTAGAGGCAGAGTCAGGTTGCACTCATTCAAAATTTGATTAGGGTTACGGCCAAGCTCCGGCAGCGTCCGCTCGCATAAAGGTGGATAGGTGACCCCACGTTAATGTTAAGATTTTTTGGGGGCCAGGAAATACGCATGGTGTGCGAGCATTTAAAGACACCGGGCGGAGGCCTCTCTGATTCATGGAAATCCAACACGATTCAAAGGCAGACACTTTACGATTACAGGGCTAGGGGAGAAGGAAACCTCTGCAGTACAAACAGAAGTGGATATGAAAATAGGCAATTTGAATCGGCAGAAATACCAAGTGTTGATTGTCCCAATACCTGAGTACATAATTGGCTTTGACATTCTAGAAGGATTGACTTTGGGACTTGGAGGTAAAACGTATCAGTTTGGGGTGAGTGCATTGACCTGCACACCAATTACCATAGGTAGATTGAAGATGCCCACTGTGCGGGTGCCTGTAGCAACCAAGCGGGTAGCGATGAAACAATACCGCATTCCCGAGGGGTACAAGGAAATTTCAGACACCATCAAAGAGTACGTAGAGGCGGGTGTGTTACGCCATATTACTACCGCGTGGAACAACCCACTCTGGCCTGTCAAAAAAGGGGACGGGTCTTGGAGGATGACGGTGGATTACCACGAGTTAAACAAACACACTCCTTGCCTGGTGCCTGCAGTCCCAGATGCCATTACCTTGATTGAGAATGTCCAAAAGTTTGAGGGGACCTGGTATGCAGTGGTAGATTTATCCAATGCATTTTTCTCTGTGCCAATTGCTGAAGCGTGCCAAGAGCAGTTCGCTTTTTCCTGGAGCGGGTGTCAGTACACCTTCACAAGGTTACCTATGGGGTACATACATAGCCCGACTATCTGTCAGCGGCTGGTGGCAGAGCACTTAGACAAGATACCGTGTAAACCTGACATACACATTTCTCACTACATTGATGATATTTTGATTCAGGGCAAGGATGAGCACAGTGTGCAAAACCAGTTAGAAGTCATTATGGAAGGATTGAAGAAGGAAGGGTGGGAGATTAACCCGAACAAAATTCAAGGCCCAGCTGAGACAGTGATATTCCTAGGGATTCAGTGGCATAATGGGCATCGAGAGATGGTGCCGAAGGCCCGACAGAAAATACTTGAGTTTACCACTCCATTGAACAAAAAGCAAGCTCGGCAGTTCATAGGGCTATTTGGGTTTTGGAGACAGCACATTCCCCATTTAGGGAAGATACTGGCTCCCCTCTACAAAGTGACACGAAAGAAATATGAGTTTCAGTGGGGGGAAGAGCAGCAAAAAGCATTTGATTTGGCAAAAGACACCGTGCAGCAGGTGCTTGATTTATGGCCATTGAAGGAAGGTGAAGTGGGGTTGAATGTGTCTGTGCAAGACAATTACGCTAACCGAAGTGTGTGGCAGAAACAGGGCAGGATACGTGTGCCATTCGGGTTCTGGAGCCATAAGTTGCCCGATGCTGGTAACTCATACGCTATGTTCGAGAAGCAGTTGCTGGCATGTTATTGGGCCCTGGTTGATATTGAGCAAATGACAGTGGGGTATGATGTGTTGATGAGGCCTGAAATCCCGATTATGCAATGGGTGCTGAGCTCTCCTAAAACACACAGAATAGTGCATGCTCAAGAAGCCAGCATAATCAAATGGAAATGGTACATTCAAGACAGAGCTAAATCAGGGAAGGGTGGGGTTGCAAAATTACATGAGCAAGTAGCCAACATACCACTCTCAGATTACCTCAGATTACCTCTCTGACCGTAGAGCAGACAGAGCATGCCTGATTACAGATGGCTCAGCCCAATATGTGGGAACCAAGCAATACTGCAAAGCGGTATCATACAATCCCAAGACTAAAAAGATTTTAACAACGTCAGGGAAAGGGAAGAGCAGTCAGTTTGCAGACCTTTACGCAGTTTACCAAGCATTGAAACAAGAGACCCCTGGTCGATGTCATTTGTACACAGATTCATGGTCAGTGGCGAATGGATTGGTGGTGTGGCTGCCAATCTGGCAAAAGAATGGGTGGAAGATTCATTCAAAAGAGTTGTGGGGGAAAAGAACTGTGGCAAGATATTGCGGAAATGTTATCACAAAGTGAAGTCACTGTGTATCATGTGGATGCGCATTGTGCTACAGATTCGGGCGACTCCAGAGTCAGCAGGGGTAGACTTGCATTCTCATGAAGAAATTAGATTAGACCCGAGAGGGATTGTTGAGATTGAAACAGGGATTGGGGTACAAAATCCTCCAGAGAATATGGGATGGATTGCCCCTAGATCTGGTTTAGCATTGAAGGGAGTTCAAGTGCTGGGAGAGGTCATTGACGCCGATTACCAAGGCGAGTTCAAAGTTATCTTAATGAATAGTGGAGACCAAGTGTAACCAATTCATAAGGGTGATCGAGTAGCCCAATTGATTATTGTTCCTGTTAAATTGTCCATGATCAAAAAAGTGGGAGCCTCCAACAGTGTTAACTACTCATGGGGATTGTGGTTTTGGCTCTTCAGACAGTATGGTACCGGGTGCAAAGGTGTGGGTCGAAAGACCAAATGGCCCACCGGTGCCCGCAGATGTATCACATCAGGCAAGGACCAGGTAGTCTTAGTAATGGAACCCGGAAAAGAAAAATGGCAGTATGTGCCCGGAGACAAATGTTACCTATGAGAGGGATTTTCAACACTGATATCTCTTTTCTGGGTTTGCCTTGTAGATCCTGTGTCTGGCTGGTGTAATTGTGGGACTAAATGGACCCCGTTTGGGAGAGTCAAACGGCATGCTGCTACCCAGGAGAAGTGCCAACGATCCATGGGAAACTGATGATGATGAGCAATGATGCCCGAAAGCACCCCTATGCCGATGCCGAAAAGCCAGCCAGAACGAAGAAATGGATTAGTGGAATGTGGCAAACACATCAAGTGCAAACGCAAACAATTTTGGTGCCAGCTATACAACAGATGTCTTCAGGACGGCGAAAATATTCCCTGATGATTACACAAACAGAGAATATGTGGACATATTTGGCACAACAGGTACTCAAGATTACGCACTTTTGCCTTACTGATGTGCATCATTCAGAAGCTTTACTGACTACTTGTTTAGTAGCGGTGGCGACGCCAGTTCCGGTTCTAAGGCACATTTTCGGCGTCATGCACAATGATTCTGCAGTTCAAGATTCCGAAATCAGACAATCCTTTTCAGTCTATGAGTACTGCAGGTTTTGCCGGGAAACAGATCGCAAGTGGAGAAACTTGACACGTATTATAACATACAATATAACTCAAGGCAATGTGTGTTACTTTATGAACTGCAATGTAAAAGAAATTGGCAAATGCCAACCGTTGAATTTAACCAAACAGGAAAATCAAACTGCGTTTGAGAAAAGGTTGTGTTCACGAGTTCCAAGCACATGTACCAGTATGAATAATACTATGGCCCGTAAAAGGTGTAGGCGCCGTTAAACCCCTAACGCCTGATTACGAGGTCCCTTTGTGGCTCCCGACCTTAACGGCTGGTCTGGACCAGAGACTTTCGAGGTAATTACGGTACCGCAATTTGCGGTACCGTAATTACCGCCTTCCACAGTCCCATTGAGCCCTATGGGTCAAAAATGGGAATGGGGAAGGGCCAATGGTAAATGGGGAATTACCGCCCCGCCAACCTTGGAATGGGGTGGTAATTCCACATTTACCATTGGCGGAATCGGTAAGTTACCGGCGTTAACCATAGCGCTATTAGCGCCATGGTTAACGCCGGAGTCGTAATGAGGGCCTATGTCTTGCAATCATACAGTGATAGCTGCCAGTCATCTTAATAATGTGAAACTTCCAACAGGATGGCTCTTCTCATGGGGCAACATCACATACACTTACATTCCAGCTAACATTTCCGGAGGTCCATGTGCCTTAACTCGATTAGGGCTAATGATGTTCCCTTTACACCCAGCAATGTATTGTCTTGACTGCACACCTCTGTAACTGCAACGTAACTTTGCTTAACCGCTCACTTGTAACCAGCTTTGTAACCAGCTTTACCTTATGCGCCCTTATGCCCCCGGGCCAGGCTGCGCTTTATAAATAAATAAATACAAATACAAATGTCTCGAAGCAAAATGTCAACTTTTGAATCTGTGGGTTTATCCCCGGATTGTGATTCACATGTGCATTTGTTATCAGAGGCTGAGGTTCTAGCATTAGCCCTTTCATTAGTGGGAGTTTGGGGTTTAGCCGCTGGGGGTTAAAAATCTTTAATTAATCTAGCATGTTTAGTGGTAAAAGGACTTAATCATACTTCGCAAGCATTAGAAGAGTTGCTTTTTAATAGCAAAGTTATTAGAAAAGCAACTTTGCAAAACAGGGCTGCAGTTGATTATCCCTTGCTGAAACATAATTTGGGCTGTAACGCAGTTGAAGGTATGTGTTGTTTCAATCTAAATGACCATTCACGATCCATTGAAAGTCATATTAGAGGTTTGAGAGACCTCATTTCCCAAGTGTCTCAAGATCATACTGGGAATTGGTGGGATTGGTTATTTTCATGGATTCCTGATATTGGGGGTACACTGCATTACGCCTTTGCTTGCATTTGTATTATTTTAGCTATCATAATAACTGGTTGTTGTAGTATTCAATGTATTTCCAACTTAGTTCTGATGTTTCGTCAGTTTCAGAGACCAGCTCCTCTACCACTGGGCTACGGAAGGTAAATATCCAAGGGTGGATTGTGATGCTTGAGCTAAAACATGGCGCTGGTGCGCAGTGCATTCTGGGGGCACTCAGAGCCATAATGGAATAATGGATATTTATTCCATGCCTCAGTGAAAAGCTCCACTTGCTTTGCTGAAAAACATGTTTTCAATGTTATTCATTGGTGAGCCTGGTATGCAGGCCTCAGCCAAGGACACGGCTCTGGGAAAGCTGGGATTCACAGGTGCCAACTGGTACCAGATATAAAAAAAGGTTTTATTATGGCTTGCTATGCTTGCACCAAGGTCTCAGGATGAGTTATGGAATTGTTTTCCATGGTGCTTTAGGAGAGAGAAGCGCTTTGCTCCTTGGGGTTACTGTCGGCAGGCCCGGCCAGCAGCCAACGGTCACTCATCAATGCGCAAGCACTAATGCCAGAAAGTTCGAGAATTTGCTACCCCTTTTGAGTAGTGCATATATGCGGAGCTCTGGAAAGGGCAGGTGGGAATAACACAAATACCTCAATCGGAGGGGGGACGCCTTGTTCCGACCTTCTTGTGGGCTGTTGTTCTCTCAGCCTGGCTGTTACCGGGGTCTTCCAGCCGCTTCGGGCGAGATGATGGATTCAGTTACACCCATGGTGATGTATTCTTTTTAATCCACTATCTTTTCTGTGATTTATTTCTGTGTTATCACTTGTTGCTTATGTATGCTTAACTATGAATAAATAGCTGTATAAATGCTCATTATCCTCTAACTGCGTGTCTGGTTGTGAGTTATTGTTCCGTCTACCTGCGTTCAAAGTATTGGTGATAAATAACTGTCCGTGCAATACAATTGTGCAGGGCAAAAGGAGCCAGTGGAAGGCAATACATACAGTACTTATGCAGTGTGTCACGCAATCTTGCTAATCCTGCTAACCTGTTATGCAAGAGAGTTTTGTGCGCTTTATAAATGTAAATTAAATAAATCTCCACGACCCTTCCTGAGATTTTTTCACTATCTATACAGCAGTGTTGCAAGGAGATTCTGATGGCAATATCACTCCCTGCTTAATGAGCAAATGTATTGTTTCATAAATACTCTCATCTGTTTCTTTGGACACTTGATACTGATTTAATCCAGGTAAAATTGCCCCTTTCTTTAATTTTATTTTTACTGCTCCAATTCCTTTTAACAACTCACATCATATGGACTTGTCATCCATAGTGTGCCGGGTACCCTTGCCAAATCTTTTTCCATAAATGATAGTACTTTTCTAGCTGGCATTATTTGTTGAGACACCTCTCTATACTCTATTCTCAATTTACATGGTATATTGATCTCAAACAATACCTCATCATCACAGTCACTGTAGTCAAACAAATCATCATCTGTCAACTGGGTCAGTCTGTGTGATGCGTCAAGTGCTATTACTGTGCGCCAACTCACCCCTTCCTCATCTATGCCGTGCAAAATCATTCTAGCCTCCCTCTCTACAGCCATCTCTAGATCAATTGTAACCAGTTCCCCTTCAGTTACATCTGTAGGTATCTGTGTTCTGAATAACAAAGTCTGTGGGTGCTCTCAATGACTGTCCCTCAATGCGGGTTAACCATGCTAACATCACTTGTACTCCAGAGAAATATACTTCAGGATCCACTGGTACTCCCCTCTGTTCTTTCTGCCCATGAACAGCTTGTATGTATTATTTTGCTGTCTGGAAATATATGCCAGGTGTAGAGCATATTATGCCATCCTCTGTGAATGAAAATGACATATTGAGTTTGGCCCTAAGATCTCGTCCCAATATGTTAACAGGTGTCTTCCTGGAATATAGGAATGGGATAGCTACCGTCTGATCTCCTACTGTCACAAGATGTTGTTGTCCCAGTGTGAACTAAGAAGGAAAGAGTCTGGTTGCCAATAGATACCTCAACCCTCGGTTCCTGTTCAGGGTCTGTGGTTACTGATAGGATAGGGCACATCAAGCTATTCTGTGGGCTGTCCTATTGGGGATACATGTTCAGTCTTGTCCCTGTAAAAGGGTTCCCCCCAACTGCTGTCACGCCTCCTACCTGTGGTGTCTTTGTGGCAGAATATTGGTATCCCACTGTATTAGTGCTTGCTGTAATTGCACTGCACTCTGTGGTTGCTGTGTCAATGGCTGGTGTGGTTGTTGTGGCACTATCTGTGGTTGTAGCGGTTTCTGTGGCCCTTGCGGTTGCTGCACCTGCTGTGCTTGTGTATGATCTCGCAAATATTGTGTGTAGTCATAGTACTCGTAGTTTTCCTGTGGTGCACCATATGGTTTTGGATATGCCATCCCACCTCTTGGCTCATACTGCATTGCACCTTGCTGCATTGCTCCTCTACTTATACACACTCGTGAAATGTGTCCTACGTTCCCACATGTCCAACCTACTGCTCCAATTCCCCAAGGTCCTCTGAAGCGGGGCTATCCCCCACCAAACTCAAATCCTCTGCCTCTGTGAACAAATCGTCTTCCTCTTCTTGGTTAAAAACGTCTCTCCTCTCTTCCTGCAAAATAACAACCCATGCCCTGCTGTGGCATGACAGCTCCCTGTCCATTATTCCTGTCTCCTGTATTCATCAATACCGCTCCTTCTACTGCCATTTTGGCTAATTTCTTCTGTACCAATTTTGCCTCTTCCTTTTGCCTTTTCTCTATTTTCTTTAGATCCTTCTCCTGCTTTAACCTACATGGATGCACAAAGTAGTATATTTTTATCCCAGTGGTCTTTAGTTTCCAAACGTAAACATGCTTTAATGTCTTGAATATAGGAAGTGGGGTCCTCAGTAGGCCCAATCTTCCTAGTCATTATGACACTCATGTCAGATTGATCTGGAGATTTCACCCTCAGTGCCTTCCGTAATTAACTCTACAAATATTAAATGGTGACCCATCATATTAAGTGTGATATGTTCTATCCCAGCTGCCTCCCACTCTAGCTTGTAGATCTAACGACCCACCCCTGCTCTCAGTGATGGCAGCTTACCCATCAAGTTTTTTTTGTCTGTCTGATTCCATGGTGTAGAGTGGGGTTGCCCTAATCCCTTGCCGAGCAGTGGGAACTGTGTTAACCCTTTCTTGCGCAAAGGAGATGCTGTGCAAGCTCTCCTTTTCAATGTCTCAGCTACATGGTGTCACTGGAGTTCTGGCAAGTTTCTTAAGAAATATGGTGATCTATGGTCTTCATTATGGGGAGTAACGATGTGAGGGGTGGATACAGGCTTATGTTTGGCCCCAGTAAACATGCTATCTCTCCTATGGCTGGTCCTGTGGTATCCATTTGTGGGGCTTGCGCTGCCTCCTCCCCCCATCTTCACCATCAATGTCTACCCAATCTGTCTCCCTGTCACTTTCTCCACTCTCGTCATCCTCAAGTATGAGATCAAATCACACTCCCTTAGTAGGCTCCCTTACATATGTTCCACTCATTATCTTGGGCAGCACATCTCTGCCCCTGGCCTCTGGGGTTATTGTCCCACTCCCTTTTCCCCACATCTCTGGTATCATATTTCTGCAAATTCTTTGCTCATCTCCTTCCTAATTTTTTCAATTTCTTCCTTTTCTCTTGTCGTTCTCCTGTTCTTCTCATTTACTCATCCCTTTCACCTATCTCCCTCTTCCTTCTTTGCGTTTCCTGTTCCTCTCTCTGCATCTTTTCAGCTGCTTCTCTCTGTTCCCTCTCTTTCTCCTTGTGTGCCCTTTTCTCTATCTCTTCCTGTGTCTCCCTCCTGACTTCCTCCCTGGCTGCTTCCTTCATTTTTTCATACTCCACTACCTTCATATAATTATTTTCTGTGCCATTCCCATCGAGTTTCAACAATATTTTTCCTCTTACCCATTTCTCTCATAGTCTCTCCACTCTCTACATTACCTATGGGTACGCCTCTTGCCCTGTGACCATCTATCAGCATGCCTCTCACTCTCCCGAGTTCTCCCTTAGCTGCTCTTAGCTGCTTTTCTAAGCTTTGTAGCCCTCTATATTCTTTCTCATTCCTTACTGTGTCTCTGAGCTGTGCCATGCTTCATTCTCCATTTGCATTAATGGCGCCTTTCCTTTTACCAATTTCACCCTTCTCCTAATATCACTTTCCTTATCAGGGGATTCATACCTGGGATTAGTATATCCTACAGCTGCTGCTTATACCTGGTATATTCCTGGGATGGTCGAGGCTGGTGCGCTCTCCTCATACGGAGGTGGTACTGTGAATTGTGTGTAGATGCCGGCCTCAGCTGGTGATGGCGGAGCTGTTGGCAGGGACGTAATTTCACTGAAATGCCAGGGGTAGCGGAAGTGACATCACACAACCCTCGACCTCTGATGACATCACAGGAAGTAATGTCCTTTGACCCCACCCTGAAGTGACATCACAGGATGCGATGGAAAACAACCTTTCACCCCTTGACAGAACAGGAAGTGGCAAAATATGGTTACGATATCATTAATATCAGCGTATGTAGGCCCATATTACCAAATTACTGTGAATGCAAGCAGACTTCCAAGGCCAAATGATAATGATGAGTTATTGTGTAGCACTTATGCTTAAGCGCTTAATTTAGAACACATTTACATACAATATCACCCAACCTGTGTTGGTACTAATTTATCAACCTCAGCAGGATGAAAGGCTGAGTTGACCTTGTCAGGAGTCAAACCTGCAACCTACAGAACACACACTGCGCAGCAGTGAGCACACCCACTGAGCTATCTTAACAACTATAGCTATAAGAAAACCAGCCACTCCAGAAACAAAGCGCCACATGCTGCTGGTCACCGTTCAGGAGTCTCAGTTTAACAATTTTTTTTAAAAGGTACTTTAAAAAAATCAAATGTAGGGGTAGCAAGGGAGACCACAGTGGTAGCAAGGGAGGCCTCAGAATGACCCCAAAATGACGGCCCCTGGCTGTTGGCTGTGTGTAAGCATTTTCCTCAGAGGGAGGAGGTGGCAGCTGTGGGATGCTCACGCACCCCCTGGAACATATTAAGCATCCATTCCTTCTGAGGCCCCTCTGTATCTTCCTCAAAGGCCTTCCAGAGTTCTAATACCCCTAGTCTGTTCTTGAGCTTCCTGCCCTTGTGTGTGGCATGTGAGCATGAGCACATGTGTTGAATTACATTTTTACAGTGAGTGCCCTCTTGTGGCCATGACGGGTACATCTTCCCAGCACTCCCTTTCACCTATTCAGCATGATAATTAATGATTTTGGCACTATATATAGGGAATGCTTTGCATAGGTAAGTTATTGGGGTATCTGACATGGTGACAACTTTTAAGCAGCACGCAGCCTGGCACTTACATAGAATAAACAATGCAAAAACAGTGATCAGCTTACCAATCATTAGAACAGAAATAGTTTTTGCAATTCTCTCACACTTTTCCCTTACTCACACCTCCTCACTTCTTCAAATATGCACCATCTATTAAATCCATGTTCATTGTCTAGGGCCACGCCGCAATATCCAAATCTTACCACTGGGTCACACAACAAAATCCGCTCACAATCTAAATGTTCATACTTACCCCATCGACCTCTATCAAATAATACTATCTGCTACTCTCACAACACACGAGAAAAGCCACCTCTACAGGACCTGTCTCAAAACATAACACAATGCCGGCAATCAACAATTTAATCAATAAAAACACAATACAACACAATAAAATACAGCTGTTTTCTGGTTTCAGCCTGTTGCCCTGGGGTATGCTTAGCTCTCTGTCTCTTTAACTTTACCCTCATAAGAAGGTGGGGCTCTTAGGGCCCTATGGCATAGTCTTCCAAGACCTTGTCTGGGGTTATCCCGTATCACGTTTCACTGTTTCTTAGATACCATACATTTCTACACCCCAATTGTTACTTAGCACACTCATGTTTTTCCATGCACCTTTGAGGGTTCTGGGTCCTGGGGTACCCTCAATTTGGCAGCTCCTCCTGTTGGTTCCATTGGGTGGTGGTAGACCAGGCAGGGTTCCACTCCAAAGCTGGGTCCTGCTGTTCTTCCTGTTAAGTAGTGCACAACCAAAAAAAGAAAATCTGCTCTCCTGAGCGATCCACTGTCCAAAATGGAGGGTGGCAGGGCACCCCAAAGTCCACAGCCCCAAACAGACTCTGCTACCAGATGAAACGGAGGGTCACAAACCAGGTAGCTCTTTAACTGGTATTTGTCAAAAAAGAGACAACACAGAGTGACTGTGGAATGCAAAATGCAAGGTAACCCAGTTTCATTGGAAATTACTGTGGGGGGAAAAGCAAAATTAAAAGCCACTTATGAATTCTCTACACACTGGGCCTCATCATGAGTCTTGCGGTAACCCTTAAATGCGGCAGTAGTGCTATTACTGCTGCATTTAAGGGTCCGCCTATCATTGGCTTGGAAATCCGCCAGCGGTAATAACATGAACATTCCTCATTGGGCCCAATGGGCAATGAGGAATTCCCGAATGGGCCCAATGGGGAATGGGTACCAACCGTTCCGCCAAACCCGTGATCCGGCGCTAATAGCACCGGGGGTTTGGCGGTAGCGCTAATAGCCCCGGTGGTAATAGCGCCGGGGCTACTACCCAACTCGTGATGAGGCAGAATCAGCAGGTTTTACAGGCAATGTGATGTCACTCCTGGGCGTTGGTTCCCTCTACTAAGCTGCATATATAATTCTATATGTCCATAATTAGGGATTGGATACCCTTATCTAAGATCCCACCCATAAGCCTTCCCATAAAAAAACTATGTTACTCATCATACTTGAATATTATTGGTAGGTCCTAAATTACTTGTGCGGCGAAGAAAGACATGAGCTCATCTATTAACAGGCGGTTATACTCTCCATGAACTTGCTGCATGCTGACATGTTTTATGTAGATGAGAGAGAGTACAAGCATATCGCCTTTGTTTTTTAATTAAATTAAACAGCCCATGTTATCTCCCCTGGCATGACGTCGCCAAGTCTAAAGGACTTGTTTTCTCAGCAGTGATAGCCACATCCTGTTCTCGAGACATTTATGAATAACTATTTTGTGAGTCATTCTGCTTTCACTACGTGCGTTGAAATTACTTGTCTTTTTGGTCGCATCGCGTCCCTCTGTCACCACCTTGCCAATCGCAGAGGCATTAATCTGCCAACTACTTCAAGGGATGTTCAGTTTGTCCCATGGACTTGAAATGGTCTGCCCTCTTATTGTGACTTAATTTAACTTAACAGCTGGATGCACACAACGGTATCTTGTTTCCGAATGTAACCCTCTCTACGAAGCCTTGGGTTTTGACATTCCTTTGAGGCAGCTACCATCTTTCTGGCTACAGCATTTCCCTGAATTAAATGTATTTGTTAAAGTGTGCTTAACTGTGGTTTTTCTTGAAGCTGCATAACTCAATTCTCTGCTGTGCTGGTGCAAAATAGCAGCTGCTTGTCATGTTATTTTCCTCTATAGGACACATTTTCTCTGTATTTATTTTGCTATCTACCAAGTCCATGTCTGGAACATCATATGCATACCTATTGGTAATCTGCACCCTGATCCTACCTTTAACCATACTGCCCTACTTGTGTAGTGAGCCCCTATCCCGGGTACACACCTCCCAGTCATCTAGTCTTTTCTATTAAAAAACATACTAATTGTGCAAGCAAATGCCTTATCTGTCCCCTACTTGTGTAGCACAACTAACTATTCTTGGTGCCAACTGTATTTCCAGATGCGGTAAAACCATGAATGGGCTGACTCACAAGGAGTAAAAAAAAAAAATGCGATGTAGAGCATGCCAAAGTGATTACCTACTTAGGAACTTGGTATAATAACAACAGTTCCCAAAGCAATGAATGACTAAGATGCGATTGAAGGCACGTAGAAGTACGTCCAGCATGCAAAGGATTGATGCAATGACAAAATAATAAAATCTCCTCACACGCCTAAAAGAAATCTCAGATTGACATGGAATGTTAAAAAGTCATGTTAAACAGCACGCTATTTGTAACAATGTGGTGCAAATGTGAAGTGCGCTGAAGACAGACCCAATGAAATACGTTATTCGAATTGAGTTCTTTTTCTTGTTTTGTAAATGCGTTGGTTCTAGAAACACATGATTAGTGTTGACACATTTATCTTCAAAAGTCGTCGAAGCAATTTTTTGCCTCACTAATAAGTGGGAGCAATAATTTAGATCTTTCTATTTGATCACTTCATTTCTGTATTACTAACTTCACTTCTATTTTGAGAATTGGATAAATTGATATTTGCACATTAATGTGCTCTGTTAGACAAGAATGATTTACATCTATGTGTTTTATGTGTTTAGTTTGTGTAAATATTAAAATATGATATTTTTTAAAATGTATGTGCCTCTCGTTTAATTCAAATTGATAGTATTCTCGCGATATCTTTGTTAAAGTGGATATTGTACACCAAAGGGTGTGAGGACAGGTAGCTGTTTTTGTGGAATACCCCCTTCTTCTCGAGATTAAAGTCCTCTTCCACATAGCTCCTTAAAAAAGAGGACAGCGTGTCTCTTGTGTAGCTGTTGTTTCCTGAACCTTAAACAGAAGCTTGCTATGTAAGTAGAACTGAGCCATGGGAAACCAAAAATTGGGGGAGTCTGCTTGCCTTGAATCCGTTCCCTTTATAGTGTGTGATGTGGGCAAAACTGTGTAGATCCTTAGCCTATCTAACCAAAAATATTAATTTAATTAAATCACCATTTGGCAAAACACTATGGGTGAATTTTGTTAAAATTCGAAATTAACAAAGCTCACTTCCTAGTGTGTGTTGAAAACTATAGCCTATAAATTAATTGGATAATCCTTGTTGTCCAACTGACCTCAACTTCCTTAAGGAAGAGGGATGTCTTTGTTCTTAAATCAGTCCAACCTTTTAATCCAGCTTCCCCAACACAGGCCTTTCAGTAAGGGGGGGGTTTGAATTCCAAAATTCCCCAAAGCATTCCAATCTTTCTGTCTGACTTCACAACATAGACCAAAGCAAAGGGGTGGGGCTGTCTGAAAATCAAACCGATAAATCACCCTGTGTTTATTTTAGACCAAAAGTGTGTGCAAAATCATCATTACCTAATACTACTGCTAGCCTTTTAAGCCTGCAGGATAATCAGAATTGCACAACGGTAAATAAGTGACTTCGTTATTGATCAGTGTAATTATTTTGTGAAATAAGATTTACAGAAAGTGAATAATTACGATTGTGTCTTTTTAGCTCACTTTTGTGATTTATTTATGTTGAGAGAAGTTGATTGTGTTGTGCCATGGAAAAAGTGTTTTTTACATGTTTGTGCTAATTTCCATTACTTTTAATTTAAATAAATACCAATATATCACCCGTACACCGGCCTGTTTCTTGGCTCATTGTTAGCTCAGCAGAGAGAGATCCAAGGGGCATCATATGTGTCTGAGATAGGGCTAAAAAATAAAAATCTGTGAACAATCTGTTTCATAACTACGTGAGCGGGGAGGGAAGGAACTCCCTGTGTTGAGGGTGGCTTATCAATAAACCATTACAATTCGCATGTAACTTTTTTTGTATTACCCTCACTACTTTAAATGGCTGGTAGCAGTGGTTTAATGCTCCTACCATTGTGCTTATCTACCGCAGGCTGTATCCACAGCTGCAGTATAGCACCCCTGGGGGACCAATTTATCAAAAAAGCCTTGGTCTTCTGTGGGGTGCATTTAAAGGCCCCAAACAGAAGTTCCTTTCACATGAATAGCAGGCATTTAAACACTGCAACCAAAAACGGCCTGGCTATTGCTTTCCCTTGCACATGAATGGGAGACATGTAAACACTGCAACCAAAAACGGGCTGGCTTTTTTCTTTGTTTCATGTAAAGTTAAAGAGCTATGTGGAAAGGGGCCTACCTGTCATTATCAATGGACAAGCAGCAGTTTATTTCACCCAGGAAGGAGGAATCAAAGAATCCTGTGACATGAAAAAACAGGATTATTAAACATTGAAAGCAAAAATGGCCTGCAAATGTGCTGCAGATAAAAATGACTAGGAAAGCAGGGACTTCAAAAGAAAGCCATCCTTGGCTGGAGCATGACTAAAAGGTGTGAATCCTTGTTGCACCCACTGCAAAGAGCATACTCTAACTTCAAAGAGACTCATAAAATCTCTGGTCACAGACTGGCCCATGAGAACAGATGGCTGTGTGGGATGAATCAGCCATCCCATTTGCTAAACAGGCACACCCACAATTAATTTAAAAGACTATTTTCATTTTAGGCATTTTGCACAGCAACCAGACTGTGGATTGATTTTATTTTTATGCCATTTTTCAAGTAATTTTCAGGCGGTTTTGAGGGTATAAAATGCATCTACCTGTGACTCTGGGAACTGTACTGGCCAGTTAGACTGGGTTTCTGGCTGCTCTGAACATGTCACAAATGGCAGAGTTGGTGGGACAGTGGAAAATGAAATTAGGGATATGCTTAATAACTCACATCTTCATAACTGTTGTGCATTTAATGGAAATGACAAAAATGTTACACATGGCCATTCTACATAGTACGGATTTGTTGGTCGGCTTATCTAATTCCCCATGATCAGCTAAAACAGAAAATGTGTTTCGCATGGCAGTTGCTAGTACAATTATGAAGTTGTGATACATAACTCGTTTTTGCCAAAAAGTTGAAAGGAGAAGAAAGGATGATGACTAATGGGAAAAGACAGATGTTGCTACAAATCCGTACAGCAATCCTGACTGGGGCGGAGAGAGAGAGGGTAACTGTCCAATGCTAGTCGCAAGGATTATTGCAGGGGCTTTCCCCTAGATTGTAAAATTGGTGATGTCATTTCTGCTATATAATGGGGTCTGCACTAGGACTGACGCACATAAAAACCCAAGGAGACAGAAAAAAGGAGAAGGAGAGGAGAACAGATAGAATGCTGCTGAAACTTATGATCTTTGAGTGTGGGGTGACCAGACCCCTGCCCTATCTTTCCAGAGTGTCCTGAGATGCAGCTGGCTTTCCTGAACCTTAAACAAAGGCATTCTATGTAATTAGGAATAACCCCAGCCGAAAGTTGTATAAGCCCTTCAATTCTTGTAGCATTGCATCCAATATTTCCCCATTGAAAATTCCCCATTAAAAATCCCAATTGCCAGTGTAGTTCAGTCATCTCCCTATAGAAGAATCTCTTGTTTGCCGATCTAATTGTCATGATTCCTACCCCCGGGATTCCGGACCAGGTCCATCTGTCCCAGGAGCAGGCATCCCGATACTTGGGAAAAACCCAGCAGCCCCGGCTAGGGGCTATCTGGGTACAGTCCTGATGCTGTAGGTGCCAGGCTCATAGAAGGGGTCAGTCCTGGCGCCATAGGCACCAGGCTCATTTGCTTTCACTTACCTCATGCAGACCATGCTGTTCAGCATTCAAGCTAATGTGAAGTCTGAAGGGGGACTACTTTATTTCAGGGACTATTTTATTACTCAGGTGTGGTCTTGGGAACTTCTTACCTGGGACTACTTTGAAGGCTATTTAAACCACGCCCGAAGAGCAGCTCACGCTTCGCGTTATTCTGCATCCTGCAGCGTAACGCTCACCGTGTCTGCAAGCCAGCATCCAGTCTTCTGCCACGCCCGCCTCGAGTCTGGAGCTCCTAGAAAACAGGGAGAAAGAAGGAAAAAGGTTAGAACAAGAACAATACTTATTTCCTCACCTGATTCTGGATCCATCACACCTTTGAATAGGAAGAAAGACATTATTTTATGCGCGTCGCATCGCCTGCTGCAGCGCCGCGCTATACTCACCAGCCTTCGCAGCACCTCCACGATCCACCTCTGTCTTCATCATTTCTTCACCAAACTCCAGCACCTAAGAGGAATAAAGAACAGCAAGGTGAGCCGAGAGAATAGTAAGGCAATATTAGTCACCACAATAGATTTACCTGATTTTACCGCCAGAGGCATTCTTCATCTCCACGGGCTGGCGCAGCCTCCATTCATCTTCACCGAACTCCGGCATCTAAGGGGAACAAAAGGACAGCCAGGTAAGCCGAAAGAGCAAACCAAGGGAATCTCTTTCACCATAATAGACTTACCTGATTTTACCGTCGGAGGTATTATTCCTCAAAACGCCATAATTTCTCACTCTGCACCTGTAATAAGGGAGAAAGCAACAAATTACATACAGGTGTCATTTACCGGACAGTGTTGGATAATACAGACTCTTACCTGAACTTTACCAGCCGCACGAGGCAATCTTCTCTAGGGTCAAGCTGCAAGCTGCAAGGAATCAGACAAGAGTGAAAGTCAGACATTTTGAACTCTTACGAACTATATACTTATGGCTTCTCGCCAGGAACCTCTGAGTCAATATTGTTCTGGAACTCTCCAATTCCTTCGGACCAGTGAAGTAACTGGTTATCCACGCGCCCCTGCATTCTACGCAGGATGGAGAGCTCATCCTTTAAAAACCTAAGGTGAGAATATAAAAAGAGACATCGGAGGTGATTAGAGGGGAGAATAGTGGGGGGGGTTATCACTCAAATCCACGGGTGGTTAATTCCCTTTCTCCAATTGCAGGAGAATACTTCTTCAGGTCAAGTAGACGAGATTTGTTGGGCCAGTCCAGTCTGTCATCTCTGCACTACGCGTCACATGAGTGGAAACCGCAGCTGTCCAGTTCCGATCGACGCCCCTGTGGGAGCCAGGTAAGCGTAACACTAATTCAGTCATCTCCCAATAGAAGAATCGGTTGTTTTCTTGTGTATGTTAGCCCATTCCCAATGAAAACCCCTTCATTGGTCTGTTTAACACCTTAGTATTTTTGTAAGTAAATCAACTAATTCTCGCATTGAATTTCACAGGATTGGGATTGGTGGAATTTGAAACCAGAAATCTTATTCCCAGTGTTTTTGTTAATTGTTATTGTATTGTATTGTATTTATTGTGTTTACATAGAGCTTTATCCAAAAAGCTTTACATTCTAACAACAGAATACATAGAACAATATAACTACAATTTACATTCTAACCTCAGAATACATCGAACAATATAACTATAATATAACTATAATTATAGCTATTGTTAAGGATTCCAATTGGGCGTCACACCAGACCAGGACTCTTGCCCTTAGCCTAGGATGTAGCGCACAATCAAAATACTTTTTCTTAATTTCCTCAGAATTTGGATTGAGCTAGCACCCAACCCGTTTCACACCCCCTTTTACAAATACTCCGGGGTTACAATGAACCATGAACCAGGCCGTTGGTTGGTAATACAATATGTATTTATTTTAAATTCAAAGAAAATCACACAAGTTTAATATTGGTAAGCAATCACCAATGGAGTGATAATTACAAGGTAAAATGATGAAATGCACTTAGTTTGACCTTCTACTACAACGTATCCAAAGCACAAATGAATGGGAGCAATTTTACAGTTCGGGTAGCTAGCACCCAAGTTAAGATATCCCCCTGCAATGCTCCCTCTTACCCCTATTAATCGAATTTTGAGTGGATAGAAAGGAGCAGCAAGGAGTCAGGTATACTAGACAGCAAACATAATTAAAATCCAACCTTCCCCCACAAAATGGGAGTCATAATCAGATTTTAAAACCTAAGCAATTGCATAAAATAGCACTTGAAATGACTAAATAGTTAAATTAAATGTGCGGTTGAATGAATGAGGGAAATCTGAGTTATAAAAGTATCTTGGATTTAAGAACACTAGCAAACTACAAGGCAAGGTACTAACAATGGCATACAGTTCAGAAAATCCACTTTAAAGTGACAACACAGTGCAACCAAATCACACATAGAATTTGTATTTTCTTACTTTCACAGGTTTAAATGTCAAAATGGTTTGAAAAACAGGTGAAATAGACAGAATCGGAATGCGTTTTTTATGCTGAATGACAGATGCATAACAACGGGATAATATGCAAGTGAAACAGTGACTCTAAATTAATGACAGGATGAGATTCTCACTGGAAAAGTAAATTTGGTTTTTATAAATTAACGCAGTTGACAGAGAAAATCGGTTTGGAAAGAAAAGGACAAGTTTCACTTAAACTAGATTTTAATGCTAGAAAAGAGAAATGCCACCCGTGAATAGAAAGGTTACGCTGCAGTTGTAACCCTTCACGCAGTGTGCCTCTTTTTAGGGAGAATGAATTTATTTAATCAAAATATATTACTAAGTACTTACAAATGACAGAAATGAGTGGAAGCATGGTGGTAACGCTAGGAGTTCAAGGACAGGATGCACAGAGAATTCTGACAGTTTTAAACAATTTATCAGGGTATCGATGGGATTACTTAGAGAGTGGAACAAAGATAAGGTATCAAGATGGGGTATGCTATATGTTGCTATGGGATGGGGTGATACTCACATCAGCACTTGAGTTTGGGATTTGGGACAGTCAACCGGGTTTCTGGACACCAAGGCAATATCTGGTCACTGGTCACCGCAGCGGGGCTCTCCTAGAAGGAAACAGCTGGGCCTGTCTGGTCACTGGATAGCGAGGGTACAGCTGGCATGCAGGTAGTGGGGCAAGAAGCCAGTCTGGTTACAGGATACTTTCAAAAAGGGTGCCACAGCTTTTCCCCTTTCTCTCTGAGTTATTGGGATTTTCAGTGGGGTTTCTTTTTGGATCAGTGATCCTGCCTGGATAGGGTCAGCTATGCTGTGGCCTGGCAGTGGGTTCTGGAATCTGGCAGGATGACTAAGGAATGTCTAGTTAAACAGGAGCTGGAAAATTCAGAAGAGTGTTTTCAAACAACCCCCCCCCCCCCCCCACATAACATTCTGTGTAAAGACAGGGCCTGAACTCAACATTTCACTTTTAAACAGCATTTTCTTTGTTTGTCAAAAGCACATTTTACACATAGGTTAATTCTGCTGGGATGTCACTTTCAAATGCGGCCTTCTCACATTAATTTCCTGAATCTTTCCAAAGCCCCTGTCATGTTTCTAATGCACAAGCAACTGTCTGAATAAAGATCCCTTGAAACTGACATGAGCTAGGAGAGAGAGAGGGCTTTTCATAAAGAATTTAGTTGTGATATTTTGTTGTAAAGTAAAGCATTTTTCCGTACGGCTGGGAATAAACGTTCTTTGTGATTTCACAGATCTTGCTTGACACAGTCTGTCATTCAGTGAGAAATGCCCCCTTCTGCTGAAGCACCACCTGAATAGGGATGGACAGAGCTGGGTAACACTGGATCAGAACTGTGTACTGTGGAACAGATCAAAAAAAGAGCATCAGAGCACAGTCATTTTAAAAGGCAAAATAATTTCTTGTTTTGGGCTGGCAGCCTAGCAGTGCTGCCTTTGAATTATTTTCGTTTTGGTGCAAATGAACTTTTCTTTGGTGCCACTGAAGAGAATACTGTCAGCGATTCTCGCTGTATTTGGTGTTTCCTCACGCCCTATGTGTGGCTTGGCAGACAGGGCAGCCATTATTTTGGTGACTGCAAAATGCAGCTTTGATGCGAGGAAATGGTGCTCAAAGAAGGCAGCACAGCCATTCTGCTGGTACTGCTGAATTGCAGCTTGGTGATGGAGGGGTATTCTGCTGGGTTGATAAATGTACCCCACATTATAATGTGTTGCCCAAAAGAATTAATCCCATTGTGATCCGAGAAACAATGTTTTCCCTGTGTTTAAATTGTGCACTGATAAACGAATTTGCATTTGCCACTGTCATTCCTCTTTGCATTTGCTATCCTAATCGAAAACCGATGGTCCTGTTATGAACTACCCCTTTCCCAAAGCTCACCCTTCATTTGCAGCCTCAGTAAAAAACAAATTCCATTTGCATTTTCTTTTGCATTGAAATTGAGCTTAACATCCCAAGAGCTGATTTTCCTCTTCTGTTGCTCTTTCCCTATTGTGTGGTCAAAACTATTTTCCCCTCCTTTCCTTTTTCATTCCCTTTCCATTTCCCTATTGCATACTCTACAAATCTATTTTCCCCTTGTGTGCTGATTAGTATTCCTTAAAGGCTCTGCCTGATTTTCTAAACATAAGCAAGCAAATTCCCTGTTTTCTATCTCTTTCCTCTAGCAGTTGTGAGAAATAATAAAAACCCTATTCTTCCATTGTGCTCCGAAAACTGATTTCGCCCTTCTTTGCTGGCTACCCATATTGTTTCTGTGGGCACCACACCAAAACCGATTTCTCCCCTGTATTCTTACTCCATGCCACTGCCTTCCATTCAAAGGAATCAAGCCCAATTGATGTTTGGGGGGTTGAGTGTTGCAGGGGGAGTGCATAATGCTAGTGCTATCACTGTGTTGTAAATTGTTTGTTTTCTGTCCTGCCATTAAAAAAGAAAGTAACTGTGACAGTGTACTATAACCTGGCTGTTTTGTAGAGATTATTGCATTTTGTTTTGCCACAACATTGGTGGCTGTTGTAATTGGTTGATTTCTTTTGGCATAAAAAATAAATCAATAAACATATTATTAATACACACTGGTCTGGTTCCTAGTCCATTGTGACAAATCCGTAGTATACTAAAGAAATAAAAAACATTTTATAGTGCGCCACATTTTTTGCAGGGGAAAGAGTTCCCTGGCTTGCGTGTGCTGTATAATAAACCGTGACAAAGTGGAAGCTTATGCCGTGATTTAGGAAGAGTTTCCACCCATGACAGTGCAAAACAGCAGGCTAGCCCATTGAATTATTGCTACATTTAGTGGATAGAGAGCTGGGTTGCACTGTGAAGGCGCCATCCAAACTTGTATCCAGGGTTATAGGGCTGTGTGTCTAAATAAAAAATAGTGAGTACAAACTAAGGAGGAGCAGGTTTAAGATTTTGCAATTGCATAGAGAACCCATCAGGTGCAGAACAGATTTCACAATGAGCACTGTGGAAATTAACATGGCCAGAAAGCACCTTCTATCCAAATTGTTCATTAAGGGTGAATGGGTAGAACAGGAACATGAAGCATGGAAATCTGAATGATGCAACAGGTTACTTCTATAAATATGGATGTGGGGCAGGATAATGGCCTTTATAGCGCACAGGGCAGCCCCTAGGCATCGCGGTGCTGTTACTTGAAAGTTTACAGCTTAGTTACTTACTTAGTTACAGTAGTGGTACATTACAATGATGCAGTTTGGATGAATAAGACACATTGTACATGAAGGTGATAGAGTGACAGGTGTGTGGCGAGATTAGGTGAAGAGTAGCGTTTTGGCGGCTTTTCTGAAGGCTGTGTGAGCTTTCACCTCGGAGTGTAGGAGGAAGGGCGTTCCATTGTGTAGCTGCTAGGTACGGGAAGCTAGTGCCACCTGTGCAAGCTCTTTTAAATTTGGGCACTGTGAGCATGTTTGCATAGGGCGTTCTGCTGGGCCTGGTTGTGGAGATGGGGTGGACTCTTTCAGAGAGGTAGGTGGGAGCAGTTTGATGAATACATTTGTGTGTCAGTGCAAGGGTTTTGAAGATGACCCTTTCTTTGATAGGAAGCCAATGGGCTTCTCTCCTTGCAGCAGTAATATGCTGTCTTTTAGGGATTCCTAAGGCTGCACGTAGTGTGTTATTTTGAATGACCTGTAGTTTAGCCAGATTTTTTGTGGAAGTTCCTAGGAAGAGGACGTTGCAGTAGTCCAGCCTTGAGCCTGTGATGGCGTGTGCAATTGTAATGGAGTTTTCTTTGGATAGGAATGGTCTGGCTGCTGTCATAAGATTAGCATGGTAGGCTTCCGTCTGGTCATTGATAGTTTCTAGTCAAGGTATACTCCTAGGGTTTTTACTGCGCTAGCTACTGGGATTCTGATATTATCAATGCTGAAGTGGCTGAACTTGGAGTCAGCTCAGAGCTGGGGCGAAATCCGCTGAAGCCCTGATTCGGCGGACCCTTAAATCCGGCGGTAATAGCACTACCGCCGAATTTAAGGGTTACCGCCGAAGTCGTGATGAGGCCCATAATCTGAATCAGTGATTATGACGAGTTTGTGGAGTTGGTGTTGCACGACAGTGAGGATGGCTTGATGTACCGTCATCAACTCTGCTGCCTGACTACTTCGGGGACCCATCTTGTACCCAGGTGATGGCTCCAGAGCATCATTCGCCCAGGCATTCCCAATGCCAGCCACCAAATTTTTCAAAGCCCACACCGTTGCCAGGAGTGCCTTTCCACAATCATTGTATTTTTCCTCCACAAAGGACAAAATCTTACTTGCATATCAGATGACTTTCTTCACATTGTTGTGCTTCTGGTATAATACTGCTGTCAAGGAAGTATTTGAGGACCCTGTCTCCAAGAAGAACTCCTTGTTTTTGATGGGGTAAGCCAAACAAGGTTCTGGTGAAAGGCTTCTCTTCAGTTGTTTTACTGCCATGGCTTGCTCTGGACCCCACTCCCACTTGACCCTGGCCTTTAGTAAATGGACCAAGGGTCTCATGACCTCTGCGTAGTCCTCTATGAACTTCCTACTATAATTAATAAGTCCAAGAAGGCTTCTTAGTTCATGCAGTTTCGTATTGTCTTTTAATTTCAGTAAGGCTTCAACATTTTTTGCCTGATGGCTGAGACCCTCAGCGGTGATTTCATGCCCTAGGAAGTTCATGCGGGTCTTACACCACTGTGCCTTCTGGAAGGACCGTTTTGCTCCTGCTTCCTACAACTGGGTCAGAACATAACAGATTCCCACTATGTGTTCCTCCATGGTTGATCTTTTCATTAGAACATCATCTACATAGGCCAGGTTTCCCCTTTCACCCAAGTTGGGCATGGCCTCATGCAGAAAGATGTTACATTTGTTGCTGGAGTTTATATATCCAAAGGGGGTTTGGTTCCATGTGTACTGCTGCCCTCCGAAGGTAAAGGCTAGCTTGTCCTGGTCCTCCTTACTCACGGGTACTGTCCAGTAACCATTGGTCAGGTCCATGGTGGTATACATCTTTAGCCATTGGATCTGGGCCATTCCCTGATCAATGTAGGGAAGAGGCCATCTCGACATGTGGACCCATTTGCTTAACTTCCTAAGATCTGCGCAAAGTCTTCATTGGCCAATTGGGTTTTAGTATCCCCAGTACCCGGTTATTAAAGGTACTGTGGACTGGACAAATTATCCCACAGGATTCTAAGTTCTTTATCATCTCTGTGAGTGACTCCATAGATGCAAGGGGCAACCAGTATTGCTTCACAAATACGGGGGCCATCCCATGGTCTGTCGGTATGGAGGTGGAATGTATCTCGGTGCGACCACAGTCATACAAGTCCACGGCAAAGATCTCTTGAAAATCCCAAAACACATGTTTCAGCTTCTGCTTTTGCTCCTCAGACTCACAGGCATCAGCAAGGTTGATTGATTCCCCAACCATCTGCATGAAGCCTGGAAATACCTCCGGTTTTGCAATTTCTGTGGCATCCTACAGTTGCGAGGAGATATCTGTTGTTTTGGTGTTGGCCTGTACACGAGGTTTCAAGGAGGGGAGGAAGTCACTGTTGACTCATCCTTCCTGATGTCTCAGGTTACCTCTTTCCCCCCATAAGGGCATGAAGAGTACACCAAGAAATGTCCCCCTTGCCAGGTGAAAAATATTTATGGAACTAAGTCGTCGTCACAATTGTAGCAGTCATTTAGAATCCGTCCCCTGTAAATGGAGAAATGTTGGGAATCAACTGCCATTCAAATAAAGGTGTCTACACCCAGAGTGATACTCCTAGGGTCGCTGTTATCCACCAATATTGAAATGGTGTCATGTTCTAGGTCAACTAGTGGTGTCGGGTTCACATACAAACCTTGCTGTTGGAGGTGATAATTTTAATTTATGTAAGGGTCAGAGTTTTGGAGGTCCTCTCCTCACTTAATTTTTAGGGGAATAATGAATTGTTGTACCAGTCCAGGGATGGTGACCTCTTCTCCAGTTTGAACTTCAACTGCATACGCCAGCAATTGAACTGACGGAAATGCTTTCTCAGGATTGTCAAAGCCCATGGAGTTACCTCCCAATAGGGACCAGACTTTGTAATTAATTAGGTCTAAATTAATTGCGAATCGATTGAGAAGGTGAAGGGGACATCTCTCACAACCCAGCAATTATGATCTATGCTTTTGTCACCAATGGACATTTTTAGGAGTTTTGGGAATTTGGTGACTCTCCCCCCTTTCTGAATTAATTTGGTCAAATGCTTTTTTGGACAGAATGGTGGCTTGGGAACCTGTATACACCAGCACTGAAAATGCGCATTCGCTTTGTACCCTGACAGAGGCACATCACCTGCCTTCTCTCTCGTCCAGGGAGCAAAATAAATGTGCATTTTGGGCCATTTTGGCAGTTCATTTCTTTATTTTGAACGTGTGATCTTGGACAGTTTCCTGTGTCAGACTCCGGGAATCTGTGAAGAAAATTTAGCACCCAGAGATTTGTGGGATTTGGGAATCCCCTTTTTCCCTGATCCTGTGCTGTCCCCCTATTCCTGGAGACAGTGACTTGAACCGGTTTGGGGGGAGGATCCCTACTTTATTTCATATTCCTCTGGTGTTACATTTCTGGGGTTCAGGAATTGGTGGTTCTGGGTCAGTCCCTATACTTACCCAATCTAAGTTAGGGTTTTTTGGGACCCATTTTTCCTTTGGAAGAATCCCCCATCCCTGAAAGAGAAGAGGTTCTTCCCTGAATCCTCCAGGTATTCTTCCCCTTCTTCCCCGCAGACTTCCTCCACGAAATGGGTGTTCCTTGTCCCTTTTTTTCTCCTACTTACTCTCTGGTCCCTAGGTTGCAGCTTTTTGGGGTTAGGAGATTTGAGTTCAGGTTCAGGGTTTTCACGGGTGAAAAAGGTAGCTTCCTTTAGGGCTTTGCATCTTTCTTCCCCCGGGCCTCCTCCTCTGGAACCTGTTGGTTGTCTGGGTTTTCTCCCCATCATTGCTCCAGTTGTGAGATCCTCTCTGGTTGGTATGGGGGTCTAGGATCATATCTTTGCTGCTCTCTGGAAAGGTATCTCCGATATTGAGGGTTTCCCTGGTAGCCCTCCATCAGTGGTCTCCCTTCTCCCTTATGTGGGGGTCTAGCATCCTGAAAGTGGGGAGAGAGAGGAGGGTTATTCTGGAAGTTGGGCTTTGGAGGGTACCTAGGGAAGAAACTTAAGTTGGAGGGTGGAATATTTATTTCTTCCTGAGGGAAGTTTGAAGGGAAGTTTCCTGGGGCCGTACTTACCTGATTGGATCCCCCCCTTGTGCCGGGGGAGTTCATACATACTCCAAGATGGGTCTGTTATCCTTGTACCATGGCTAATGTAGGTGGCAGAGTCAGGTGGTGCATTTGTGGGATAACTGCCTGGCTATCACCCGCTTGGGATTGATCAGAGGGTCTCCTCTGCCTCTCATTTGGTTTATTAGAGGGAGGAGTATGTTTAGGCCCCCCAATTTCCATGTCCAAAATGGGGGTATTCTTCACCTCCTCCGCCTTAGCAGCAGCTGGGCTGTTGGATGGTTTGGGATTTTTAGGAGTATTTTTGTTCTCAACAGGCTTTTGGAACTCATAGATCCGAGCAGCCTGCTCTATTACCCAATCCAGGGTCCTTTGATCATGGAAGTCCCTAACCAATTGTGTCATGATATATTTAGTGAGGGCATGAAAAAAAGTATTGATAAACTCCCTACTATTTGTTTGTACCCGTCTAGAGGTCTGGGCAAATGCCGGCTTAATTTTCCTACACAAACTCCCTTGGGGCCTGATCCTCTCCGCACTGCAGATTGTAGGCCGCTTTGCAGGCCTCCTGAGGGTTCCTGTGCACAGAGAAGTGTTTCAAGATGGCCGCCTTGTGGGTAGACCATTTTGAATGATTTTGATCCTCCAGCCCAGCAAAGAAGCTGGAGTATTCCCGGGAAGAATGTCTACTTGAAAAACTCTGTGGAATTCTGATGTCAAACGACATCATCATCTGGTCATACAGCTCCAGATGCTCCCATACTGAGTATTTTGCATTTTTGTGGTAGGGGGTCATGAAGCTTCTGATGGCTTTTACTTGCCAAGTTGGGTCTATTACAAGAGTTATTTTTTGTTTGGCAGCCTTCTTTTTTCTCTGCACCTGAGTCCTGAGTCCATTTGACCTCAGTCTCAGAGCTGTTACTGTTTGTGGTCCACTCCCTGTCCTCTAGGCGCTCCCTGCCTCTCCGAGACTGGGACTCCTTCCCAGAATGACAGGTTCTGGTCTCTTCTCCCCTGGGGCGTGTGTGGGTTCTCTGGGTCACTTCCATTGGGCTCCCGTTTACACACAGGGGAGTACTCGCCTTCCTCCTCCCTTCTGTCTGGTGTGGTGGAGAACTCCCCCCACCTCCCAGAATGGGTGGAGGTTTTCAAGATGCTCTTTTGAGGCCTGAACTCTGATTCTTACCTATCTGCAAAGTAGACCAGGTGGTCCCTTTGCAACCTGTGTTTCTGCCGGTCTTAGTCCCTGATCTTCTCCTCAGAGGAGCCCTCCTGGTCATATGTATTCCCTAAGATATTTTTAAATCTAAATAAAGATGCATGTCCATCAATATCTGAGAGGTATGGCCTTCCAGCTCAGTAATATTATGCCTAATTGAGTCCAGCTGCCTCATGTTTCCCTGTTCTTGTGCACTTTAAGAAATGAAGTTAGCAGCGCCTTGCACATATAATGTGGCGAGTTAGCTTAAGCCCCCTGGTAAAGAGGGCATTGCACCGTGGACAGGGGTTGCCCTTCCATACCCTAATTGTTCGGGGTTCCTCATGGCCTGATTGTAACTAGCCATTTCCTTCTCCAATCTCTCTGCTTTATCTTTCCCTCTATCTCTTGGTAGTAGATGGAGGTCTGAGCTTTGAGCTCGGCCACCAGAGCTTTAGTAGCTTCTATAACCTTGCTGTGTGACACTACTTGCCCATGGAGTCCCTTGTTTTCCACACAAAGGGACTCATTTACTTACTGTGAATCTTGTATCATCTGGAAATACTCAGACCTCTTCTTTTGCAGAAGACTAATCTCCTCACTCTGTGCATTTTTGGCCTGTGTTGTCAGCTCTAAATCCAATTCTTCTTGCCTTAGGTGTCCCATTCATTTTTCATTTTCTACCCTCACATGTGAGTCAGTTCCTGAAAACATGACTCACTTTTCTCCAGGCTTGTCTTTAACTGGCACACTTCCTGGCACATAGCGTCTTTTTCCCTTTTTCCTGACACAGTGTGCTATGCTGTTCACTGAGGTGATCTCTCTGCTGTTTCATAGCGCTCAACTTTTGGCGCTCCTGGTCAAATTCCACTTGGGAATGGACCTACTTTGTGACCCACTGGTTATTCTTCTCTTTCAATTGCTTAATCTGATTTTGAAATCAGGGCCATTTTAAGCTTTTTGGGGGCCCTGGGCATGGACATCTTTGCCCCCCCCTCAATCAAGCCAAAGGAATTAAGTGATCAAGTATATCTTCTCCCCCCCTCTCCCCACACCGTGAGCAAAACCCATTGGTAGACATGCCGCCTCGCAGCATTCAAAATAAGCATGTTTACCCCCTTTAAATTCCCTTACCCTCTTCATTCTTGCTCTGATAAGATTGATAAACAAGTAGAATCTGAAGGCCAACATTAGCAATCTACGAAGAGGTTACTTCTCTTCTAGTATAGAAACAGGATACTTTTTATCAATATCATCCAGGAAGGCATGCAGCCTGTAGTATTAATGCAGTACTGTATGTGAAAGGTACATGTAAACCCGAATAGACAGAGTGCACACATTAGCTTACTCACAGAATGCAAAAGTGCTCAATCATGGATAGAGTAGACCAATTGTAAGGAAGGGGAAAGCTACACATACCATAGCATGGATAGTGGAGGCAGATTAGAAGCTACCGGGAAGGTGCCTCTATCCAGACAGACTGAGATTAGAAGTGGGACATGATTTTCAAAAAGCGTTGCCATTAGAGTTCAAGGGAACAAGTGCCTGTGGTGTGCAGTATATCAATGCTCACTATTATAGTGGAAGCAACCCTATAGCCAGTGAAACCATGAGTGAGGCTTTTATGAAGATCATACCCTGAGAAGGAAATCACACTGAGGGGCTGACCATTTTGAAAGGTTTAGGGACTGGCAACACTGAAAGGTTAGGCAATACAAGATTAAATGAGATGCCCAGGATCACATATTGCTTTACGGGGTGAAGCTGGGATTTGTTCCAACTCTGCAATTTCTGCATTTGAACACTTTCTTTTCCAAAGTACATAAATCACATTTCCAAACCTGACAAATTTTAAAACTAAAATATTACAGAAGGGTGTTACGCAAAAATGGGAATGATTCTAGCTACATTGTCTCCATCATCAAGGGAAGTATATAGGTACCAGCATACCAATCGATGTGATGTAACAGATTTAATCTAGGTATCTCTTTTGTACTTTTAAGCTTTAAATACTTCCAAAACAATGGCTTGTGAAATTGTCATTCATAAACGTGCATAAAAACCTTTGACTTTTATACAAAAAGCTAAAAGTTGTTTGTGTCAAACGAACAGACCTTAAAATATGCTTGCCCAATGCCTACAACATCTGGTCCGCTATCTCTCTCTCCGGTCTACCACCCCTTCCACTCAAATGGCCTACATAAGAAGAAAGATCAAGTAATGAGCTAAACGATGCCACCAGCATGCAAGAAGGCAAACCTCACAGAAGACAGCACAGTAATGCAAGAGATATATGATTTGACCAGGATCACTGTATCGTCTGCTGGAAAAGCCTGGATACAAGCATGAACACTTTGGTCCCACAGTCTTTTATTCACCCTTTGGACTAATAGTTTATGCTTATCTTTAGAAGGGATTGCCTAGGTTTTAGAACACCCCATCTGAACAAACCAATTTCTAGACCATCACCATACAAATGACATGTTAGTTTTTATAGCAACCCCTATCTGGTGCAGGCGCATTGCTGATAATAGCACCTCTTATGTTGCAAAACCAAGTACATATGCAGGTAGGTTCATTAACTTCAGACATAGGAAAGGTTCAGCCAGCCTTGGTGGAATGTGCTCTTCTAATCTTTCATATTAACATACATCTCTGCAATGTGTGCTTAACACACTGAGCTAACGTCTGAACCATTGTGGCACTCAATTAATCAATATGGATTTCAACTTTGGCTATTGCACATGAACAACATAATTACCACAAGAAGGAAAGAATGCTACAGAAGTTGTGTCGTATGAAACACACAAACTTTGTATTCCACAGTGACCATAGAAAGCATTACATGATTAATTGATCAAGACAGAATGTACTTGTCAAAACAGACAATAGGTTTTGCGCCTGAGCAGCATACCATAAAATCTCCTGGCGTGTACTATTTAAGTCTTGCGAACAATGGAATCTTACTTTAGGTCAGGCAGCCTTGTGGGGGCCCACCTCCAAGGTGGGTGCCCTGGGCAAGTGCCCGTTTTGCCCTCACATAAAGACGTCTCTATTTGAAATGCATGCATGTCCTCTAAGCAGGCACTATTGTGGGCCACTTGTTAACTCAATTTTAGTTGACTCTCTCTCAGGTTCTCAACCTTTTCTTGACACTCCTCTCTCAGTGCAGAGAATTGAGACTGTGAATGAATTTCTTGCTGTGCTGCCAACTCATCATTTAGCTGCTGAATGATGTCGCTTAATTTTAACTCAGAATTTTGGCTCTGTTGCACTTCCTCCTCTACCTGCCTTAAATCTCTCTGTGCTAGATCCAAAAGCTCAGATTGACTATTCACAGAGGCTACACTCTCCTGGTACTTTTCCTCCATGATCATCATATCTCTCTTCTTCATTTTAGATACGCTGGGTATCTCGTATACCAATTACGCCGATGATACACAGATCCTCCTTACCCTAACAGGAGAGTATGACACTGACTCCATGACCTTAAACAACATTTACAACACAATCCAATTTTGGATGGCAGTAAATGGTCTATGCCTGAACTCGGACAAAACAGAGTTACTTCTTGTCGGTACTAATGAGACACTAATCCACCGGCGGTATTAGCGCAAAGATTCCACATTGAGCCCAATGGGGAATGGGGCATTCCCGAATGGGCTCAGTGGGGAATGGCGACTTACATTACCGTCGAACTCGTGATCCGGCGCTATTAGCGCCGGGGAGTTTGGCGGTAGGGCTAATACTGCCCGCGCTAATAGCGTTACCGTTACCACCCAAGTCGTGATGAGGCCCTATGTCAGGAATGTGTTTGTGGAGTAGCTGATAAACTGGAAAAACTGAGGCATGCGGTGTGCAGACAACAAGCCACTCAAGCATGGAAAATTAATACAAGCCATTGATGATCTTGTCACCTCTAATGAGATGACCATCTACTGGAAAAGGATAAGGGTTGGTCACTCCAGAATAGTGGGACCAGACAAAACTAGAATGACATGGCTAACCAATTGGCCAAAACCAGGATCTCATAAAGTTTGAGTCCCTGTTGGGGGATATCCAGGTCGCTGCTATGATCGGGTCCCAAACATTTTCCCAAAATGAACTCTCAACTGCCCAGTGGAGTACCAAAATCCCAGATGCTGATTTAATTATGGCACAAAAATGGGATCCGAATATTGGGAAATGTTATCAACTCATTGAAGACCCCGTGAATTTTCCTCTGACCGAATCTGATTACATCGAGAAAGAGGATCTCTGGGTGTTGATGAAGTTTTCCAATTTGTTCTGAATCCAAGACATTTTGTTGGTACGGAGAGCCATCTCTAGATGTGACCAGTGGGTGGTACCTACCTCATTCCGAAGCCTGAAGTTGAATCACGCCCATGGCGCAGACACAGCCGGTCATCGGGAGTTTCATACAACTTTGGAAATCTTGAGGGAGGTCGCATACTGGCCACACATGGGTCAGGACCTTGACCAATACTTGAAGGGGTGTCTTGTGTGTGCGCAATTTCAGTCAAGTTCCCTCAGACACCGAGCTGCCCCACAGAAAAGGGGGGTGATGCTGCCTTGGTCCGATTTGCAAGTAGATTTCATCGGGCCCATGATTCGCACCTCTAGAGGAAACAAGTACATATTAACTGTGACATGCTTGTTTGCCAAGTGGGTGGAATGTCTTGGGGCCCCAAATTGCATGGCAGAAACAGCAGCAGCCTTGATGATCAATCACAACTTCTCACATTTCTTCCTTCCCCAAATGAATTGAGTCGGACCGAGGAAGTTAATTTACCAGCGAGGTTATGACAAAGATGTGGGAGATACTTGGGGTAAAGAGAAAACTTCACATTGCTTACCGCCGAACATCTAGTGGGGGAGTTGAGAGGTACAATAAAACAATTGTGGGCATCCTAAAGAAGTTCAAGGCAGACTCTGGGCCTAGTTGGGACATCCGACTACCGCTTGTCCTGATAGCCATCAGGTGTACACCATCTTCTGCAACAAAAATGTTTCCATTCAAGCTAATAACTGGAGGAAAATTTGTGCTACTTCAGCATCTGCTCTACCAATCTCAAGACCAGACCCTGATAAACACGTCCACGATACATGAATACATTGAGAATCTGTGAAAACACCTTCAGCATGCTTTTGTGTATGCTCAACAAAATCTGGAAAAGTCGGCAGAGGGAAAAAAAAACACTACGATTTAAAGACCACTAAGAAAGAGTTCCAAGTCAGAGACAGGATCTACTTGTACAATTTTCAAAGGAACCAGTCCAAAGAGCAGACATTCCTTCCCTCCTGGCGTGGCACCTTTGAAATTGTAGATAAAATCTCATCTGCATCCCTAACGGAGAACTGACAGAAGAAAAATGGGTCCACATCAATCAATTGAAAAGCTGTCATCCCAGACATGATTTGCGACTGATTGATGAGGAACCATCTGAAGAATGCAAAGCAAGGCTGAAAAATCAGGCCGAAATATAGATACACATATGTACATATAACAGGGAGTAATTTACTTGGTGTTATTGTACAAATGAAGAAAATAAAAAGATCAAACTTTGTTTATGAAACAAGATGGTCATGTAGAACTGTAGGTTGTTGTCATTGTAAATTCTTTGTAAATCTTCCAGGAAAAATGGGTGTAAAAAGTACTGAAACTTTCTTTTTTATCTTTTATTAGAGAACTAACCTAATAAACTTCCAGCCTGGAGGTGAGAGCGGTGTTCGGTGATAACCCTGGGGACCTGAAGGGATGGAGGAAAGGGGCTGCTGTGCCACACCCTCCAAACCAAAGATGGAAGGGGAGGCTGGAGTGCCCGGAAAAAAAGGGGGTGCTATTCCATACCCCCAACCCAGAGATGGAAGTGGAGGCTGGAGTACCCACTCCCTGGGGAAGGAAAATTACACCTAAGGAAACCCCACTCTGCCCTGCTCATCCCCAACAACGAGACATAGAAGAATAGGGGGCATGTGGGATACATTTAAAGGCCCCAAACAGAAGTCCCTTTGTATTTTGTATTTTCATTTTTTTGGAACCATTTTATCAACATTTAACCAATTACAAAATCATAACATAGCATAACATATTATACATAAAAAAAATCCTGAATCATTAAAGTGATAATGAATGAGAAAGTGGGAGAATAGAAGGAGTAAGAGGAAAGAAAAAAAATTATAAAATCTAGAAGGCCTTCTTGGATGCAGACTTGCACTAATCTCACATCCAGTGTCGAGATAGCCTTTGCAAAGATAAGGAGACATTCTTGTTTCATTTTTCTTGTTGAATATTAGTAATGTTATTTGCATGTTTTGTGACCTGGTAAAGTTTAGGATAAGTGTGCCTTGGTGAAGAAATGTGGAATTCATTTGATTGCCTCAAGATCTTCTTTTCTGCTTTTTATGACTTTGTTTGTTGTTGCTATGGGGTTCCCCTCCTAACCATCTTTGTATTTGTATTTCATTAGAGCTTATATAGTGCTTGTACCACACAATGGGGGACATTACGACCCCGGCGCTAAGTGGTTAATGGCGCCGTAAAAGGCTGTGATGCCGTTAACCACTTAGCGCCTAATTACGAGGTCCCTTTGCGGGACCCGACCTTAACGGCTGGTGCAGACCAGCCGTTAAAGTAGGGACCCGCAAAGGGAACTTGGTGCTAATTACGGTACCGCAATTTGCGGTACCGTAATTAGCGCCATCCCCATTCCCATTATGCCCTATGGGGCAAAAATGGGAATGGGGAAGGGCCATGGGGAAATGATGAAATACTGCCCTGCCAACCTTGGAATGGGGCGGTATTTCCCCATTTCACCATGGCAGACATGTTACGATACCGGCACCAACCATGAGAAAATCGATTTTTAGAATATACAACACATGGGAAATGGAAAGGGAATCCAAAACAAAAATCGTTTTGACCGCACAATATGGAAAGAGGAACAGAAGCAGCAAATCGATTTTTGGGATGTAAGCTTCATTTCAAAGTAATCGCAAATGGAATATTTTTTTTTTACTAAGGCTGCAAATGAAAGTTAGGCTCTGGGAAAGGGGGCAGCTCACACAAGGCAAATCGGTTTTGATTCAGGATGACAGATGCAAGAGAAATGATAGTGGAAAATGAAAATGTGTTTATCAGGGCACAATTTAAACACAGGGAAAACTTTGTTTCTCTGGTCACATCGGGATTAATTCTATTGGGCAATAATGTATAATTATAAAAATTAACAAACACACTGGGAAAAATATTGCTGGTTTTAAATTCCACCAATCCCGATCCCGTGAAATTCAATGGGGGAATTAATTGATTTATTTACAAAAATACTAAGAATTTACACAGACAAATATGGGGTTTTTCAATTGGGATTTGCTAATATACACGAACAAACATTTGTTTCTTCTTTGGGAAAATTACTGAACTACATGGGCAAACAAATGATTCTTCAATGGGGATGTGACTAAAATGCCCTGGCATTTGGGGTTTTCAATGGGGAATTTTCAATGGGGTAATATTGAATGCAATGCTACAAGAATGAAAGGCTTATGCAATTTAGGGCTGGGTTATTGCTACTTATATAGCAAGCCTTTGTTTCAGGTTCAGGAAAGCCAACTGCATCTCAGGACACTCTGGAAACATAAGGCAGATGTCTGGTCACTCCACTTTTAAAGATGGTAAGTTTCAGCAGCCTTCTCTCCATCCTCCTTTTTCCGTCTCCCCGTTTTTTTTGTGGCCTGAGTCCTAGTACAGTCCCCCTTATATAGCAGAAATGATATCACCAATTTTACAATCTAGAGGAAGTACCCTGCAATAATCCCTGCCACTAGGATTAGACAGTTACACTCTCTCTCTGCCCCGAGTCAGGATTGGTTTAGGCATTTGGAAGAAAATCTGTCAACATCCTTTGTTCCCCTTACAACCTTTTGGAAAAAAGCTAATTATGTATCACAACTTCATAACTGTACTAGCAACTGCCATATGAAACATATTTTCTGTTTTAGCTGATTATGGGGAATTAGATAAGCTGCCCACCAAATGTGTATGCTGTAGTAGGATCATCTGTCACATTTTTGTCATTTTCATAAAATGTACAACAGTTATGAATATGTAAGTTATCAAGCATTTTCCTAATTTTATTTTCCACCTTTCACCAACTCTCACATTTGTCACATGTTCAGATCAGCCAGAAACCTAGTCTTACTGGCCATTACAGTTCCCAGAGTCATAGGTAGATGCATTTTATATACCCAAAAATGCCTAGAAATTACACAAAAAATGGTATAAAAATGAACCAAAGTATGGTTGCTGCGCAAAATGCCTAAAATGAAAATAGTCTTTTACATTAATTGGCAGTGTTTCCTGTTAAGTAAATGGGATGGTTGCTTCATCCCCCGCAGCCATCTGTCTCCCTGGGCTTGCCTGTAACCAGAGTCTCTTTGTATGAGTCTCTTTGAAGTTAGTGTGGGCTCTTTTGAAGTGGGTGTAACAAGGAATCACACCTTTTTGTCATGCTTCAGCCAAGGATGACTTTGCATTCCTTGCTTTAACTTCATTCAGGGCCAGCCAGTCTGGGTAACAGTGGGCTTTCAACGCCTTCAGCAGCAAATTCTATTGTGGGGAGTCATTACATGGGAAATGTGACATCCATGGCTGGAAGTGGGGTGTTTCATTGTGAAGTTTTGATCTCAGCCAGAACAGGTTTTTCCTGAAGTGTCTCTTCAAATGTCACTGGAGTTTTGTGGGTGAAACATAATATATATCGCTCTGGTCACCCAACACATTATGTTTTGCTTTCCAGACATGTTTCTGTGAGCAGTAATACCTTTTTTCCATTGTGGGTTTTTAAAGCCGATTTTATTTGCAAACACATGTGCAGGCCATTTTTGCTTTTAATGTTAAAAAATCCTGTTGTCCATGTCACAGGATTCTTTGATTCCTCCTTCTTAGGTGAATTAAATTGCTGCTTGTCCATTGATAATGATAGGTAGGACCCTTTCCGCATGGGTCTTTATCTTGACATGAAACAAAAGCAAAAGACAGCCCGTTTTTGTTGCAGGGTTTAAATGCCTGCCATTCAGGTGAAAGGGAGTTCTGTTTGGTGCCTTCAAATGCACCCCAAACTCTGCCTCTATTGTCTATCTTGTGAACCCACAGCTGCTGTGACTGTCCTGTGATCCCAGGCATCTTATTCTCAGCCTCTATAGCCTACCTTGTGAACCCATGCCTCAGCTTCTCAGCCACTATGGCTCCCCTGTGATCCACAGCTTCTTCATCTCTGCCTCTATAGATTGTCTTGTGATCCCACGCTGCTGATTCTCAGCCGCTATCACTCCCCTACCATCCCCAGCCTTGAAATGATCTGCCTCCACAGACTATCTTGTGAACCCATGCCTCTGCATCTCAGCTTTTGTAACCCCCCTTGTATTCTCTGCCCCTATAGACTATCTTGTGGACCCACACCTCTGTGTCTCAGCTGATGTGATTGTCCTGGGATGCCAAGCCTATTATTCTCAGCCTCTATAGACTATCTTGTGAACCCACGCCTCTGCATCTCAGCTTTTGTGACCCCCATGTATTCTCTGCCTCTATAGACTACAAACATCTGTGTCTCAGCTGATGTGATTGTTCTGTGAATCCAAGCCTCTTATTCTTTGCCTCTATAGACTACCTTGTGAACCCACACCTCTGCTTCTTATCTGCTGACTGCCCTGTGATCCCAAGCCTCGTATTCTCTGCTACTATAGACTATCCTGTGAAGCCACTCCTCTGCGTCTCAGCTGCTTTGACTGTCCTGTGATCTCAAGCCTCTTATTCTCTGCCTCTATAGACAATCTTGTGAACCCATACCTCTATGTCTCTGATTGTCCTGGGATCCCAAGCCTCTTATTCTCAGCCTCTATAAACTATCTCGTGAACCCACACCCTTGCTTCTTATCTGCTGACTGCCCTGTGATCCCAAGCCTCTTGTTCTCAGCCTCTATAAACTATCTTGTGAACCCATGCCTCAGCTTCTCAGCCACTATGGCTCCACTGTGATCCACAGCTTCTTCATCTCTGCTTCTATAGACCGTCTTGTGATCCCACACTGCTGCTTCTCAGCCACTATGACTTCCCTGCCATCCCCAGCCTCGAAATGCTCTGCCTCTACAGACTATCTTGTGAACCCACACCTCTGCGTCTCAGCTTTTGTGACCCCCTTGTATTCTCTGCCTCTATATACTATCTTGTGAACCCACGCCTCTGCGTCTCAGCTGATGTGATTGTTCTGTGAATCCAAGCCTCTTATTCTTTGCCTCTATAGACTACCTTGTGAACCCGAGTCTCAGCTGCTGTGACTGTTTTGTGATCCCAAGCCTCTTATTCTCAGCCTCTATTTACTATCTTGTGAACCCACACCTCTGCTTCTTATCTGCTGACTGTCCTGTGATCCCAAGCCTCTTACTCTTTGCTACTATAGACTATCTTGTGAACCTACGCCTCTGCGTCTCAGCTGCTTTGACTGCCCTGTGATCCCAAGCCTCTTATTCTCAGCCTCTGTAGACTATCTTGTGAACCCCTGCCTCTGTGTCTCATTTGCTTTGATTGTCCTGTGATCCCAAGCCGTTTATTCTCAGCTTCTATAGACTATCTTTTGAACCCACACCTCTGCTTCTTATCTGCTGTCTGTCCTGTGATCCCAAGCCTCTTATTCTCAGCCTCTGTAGACTGTCTCGTGAACCGGTGCCTCAGCTTCTCAGCCACTATGGCTCCACGGTGATCCACAGCTTCTTCATCTATGCTTCTATAGACCGTCTTGTGATCCCACACTGCTGCTTCTCAGCCACTATGACTTCCCTGCCATCCCCAGCCTCGAAATGCTCTGCCTCTACAGACTATCTTGTGAACCCATGCGTCTGCATCTCAGCTTTTGTGACCCCCTTGTATTCTCTGCCCCTATAGACTATCTTGTGAACCCACGCCTCTGCGTCTCAGCTGATGTGAATGTTCTGTGAATCCAAGCCTCTTATTCTTTGCCTCTATAGACTACCTTGTGAACCCGAGTCTCAGCTGCTGTGACTGTTTTGTGATCCCATGCCTCTTATTCTCAGCCTCTATAGATTACCTTGTGAACCTGCGTCTCAGCTGCTGTGACTGTTCTGTGATCCCAAGCCTCTTATTCTCGGCCTCTATAGACTATCTTGTGAACCCACACCTCTGCTTCTTATCTGCTGACTGCCCTGTGATCCCAAGCCTCGTATTCTCTGCTACTATAGACTATCCTGTGAAGCCACTCCTTTGCGTCTCAGCTGCTTTGACTGTCCTGTGATCCCAAGCCTCTTATTCTCTGCTACTATAGACTATCTTATGAACGCACATCTCTGCGTCTCAGCTGCTTTCATTGTCCTGTGATCTCAAGCCTCAAGCCTTATTCTCTGCCTCTATAGACAATCTTGTGAACCCCTGCCTCTGTGTCTCATTTGCCTTGATTGTCTTGTGAACCCACACCTCTGCATCTCAGCTTTTGTGACCCCCATGTATTATCCTCCTCTATATACTATCTTGTGAACCCTCATCTCAGCTGCAGTGACTGTTCTGTGATCCCAAGCCTCTTATTCTCAGCCTCTACAGACTATCTTGTGAACCCATGCCTCTGCGTCTCAGCTTTTGTGACCCCCTTGTATTCCCTGCCTCTATATACTATCTTGTGAACCCACGCCTCTGTGTCACAGCTGATGTGAATGTTCTGTGAATCCAAGCCTCTTATTCTTTGCCTCTATAGACTACCTTGTGAACCCGAGTCTCAGCTGCTGTGACTGTTTTGTGATCCCATGCCTCTTATTCTCAGCCTCTATAGATTACCTTGTGAACCTGCGTTTCAGCTGCTGTGACTGTTCTGTGATCCCAAGCCTCTTATTCTCGGCCTCTATAGACTATCTTGTGAACCCACACCTCTGCTTCTTATCTGCTGACTGCCCTGTGATCCCAAGCCTCGTATTCTCTGCTACTATAGACTATCCTGTGAAGCCACTCCTTTGCGTCTCAGCTGCTTTGACTGTCCTGTGATCCCAAGCCTCTTATTCTCTGCTACTATAGACTATCTTGTGAACGCACGTCTCTGCGTCTCAGCTGCTTTCATTGTCCTGTGATCTCAAGCCTCAAGCCTTATTCTCTGCCTCTATAGACAATCTTGTGAACCCCTGCCTCTGTGTCTCATTTGCCTTGATTGTCTTGTGATCCCACACCTCTTATTCACAGCCTCTATAAACTATCTTGTGAACCCACACCTCTGCTTCTTATCTGCTGACTGCCCTGTAATCCCAAGCCCCTTATTCTCAGCCTCTATAGACTATCTTGTGAACCCATTCCTCAGCTTCTCAGCCACTATGGCTCCACGGTGATCCACAGCTTCTTCATCTATGCTTCTATAGACCGTCTTGTGATCCCACACTGCTGCTTCTCAGCCACTATGACTTCCCTGCCATCCCCAGCCTCGAAATGCTCTGCCTCTACAGACTATCTTGTGAACCCATGCCTCTGCGTCTCAGCTTTTGTGACCCCCTTGTATTCTCTGCCTCTATATACTATCTTGTGAACCCACGCCTCTGTGTCTCAGCTGATGTGATTGTCCTGGGATCCCAAGCCTATTATTCTCAGCTTCTATAGACTATCTTGTGAACCCCTGCCTCTGTGTCTCATTTGCTTTGATTGTCCTGTGATCTCAAGCCCCTTATTCTCAGCCTCTATAAACTATCTTGTGAACCCACACCCCTGCTTCTTATCTGCTGACTGTCCTGTGATCCCAAGCCTCTTATTCTCAGCCTCTATAGACTGTCTCGTGAACCGGTGCCTCCGCTTCTCAAGCTCTATACACTGCCCTGTGAGCCGAAGACCCTCATTCTCCTCACCTACTATAGATTGTCTTGTGAACCCAAGCCTCAATGGATATAGACTGCCGTGTACACCAACCAAGCCCCTGCTAAGCTTCCCCGCTCCTCTATCGCTGCAGGCTCTGCCTCAGCAGCTCCTGCCTCTCAGCAGCAGCCTGCGCGTGAACAGCTCCCCTTCCCCTCAGGCCGGCCCGCATGCGCTCTGGCAGCACTGCAGAAAGCCAGCTTGGGAAACCCTCCCATGCAAGCGACTGAGCGACAGTCTGAGGAAAAGCAGCCCCCCTCGCCTCCCTGCTTCTTCTGCAAGCTTCACCCCGTCCTCAGCCGACTAGCATCCTTGCTCCTTAGCAAGCTTCGTTCCTTGCTCTCCGCCTTTTATCCCAGCCTGGCTCCCTCTGCAAGCTGCCCCCCCCCCCCCGCCATCTCTCGCCCCAGTACTGACCCTCTGCAAGCGTCACCTCGCCGACTCTCATGCCAGCCGTGTTCGTACAGTGAGCTTCAGCCCGTCACCTCTCACACCAGCGCCCGCTCTCTCTGCAAGCAACATGCGAGCCAGGAGCACGAGCCTCCCACCGTGCGCTACTGGGCTGTAGAGGACCCCGGCCGCGAGCGCCTCCGAACTGAGAAGCATCAGGTATGGAGTAGTGAAAAGTGCAAACGGTGGGTGTTGGGTGGGGGCTTCGGGGAGTGGGGACATGCAACCGGCTGTCAGCGCAAACAGTCGTTCGTGGAGTGGGGGCGGAGGGCAATCCGCACGGGATGTCACTGTGGTAAAGACCTCGGCTTGGCTGTGCATGGGGTGAGAGAAGGCGTCAGGTGGTCTCGCAGTTCTATATGCATGGAGTGGGAAAGGCTCCGTGTGTGTGCTGCAGGTTTGTGCGTGGGCTGGGAGAAGACACCGGTTCAGGCAGTGTGGGGGAATCGGGCCGCACATCGTGGTTGGTGCGGGCGCGGGGGTGTACTGCTTGGGGGTGTCAGGGAGAGAGACCGGCATAGCAGTGATGGAGTACCGAGTGCCCGGTGGGAGGGGACCGCGGCGCTACGGCATAGGATTTGGTGAAGAAGAGATGGTGTATTGCACACTGTGGTGGGTGGCAGCAGCGTGGTTGGCGACTTTAGAGTGTTGTATATTAGGGACCTGTGGGGTCTAGGCTGAGTGTGAGGACTTACGGAGAATATGTGAGTAAGGGGGCGGGTGGCAGCAAGTAGGGGGTGCAGAATATTGCTGGGGGGAGTAAGCCCTGCTGTAGGGAGTGCAGCATATGGCATGGACTATGTGAGGGCCTTAAATAGGGGGTGCAGAACATGTCAGGCGTTAGGAACGGAGCTCCAGAAGGGAGTGCAAAGCACTGAGAGGAGATTGTGTTGGGCGTGCATGTTAGCGTCACCTGCTGGGCGCGCAGACACTGCCTGTGGTAGAGAGGAGATTGTGTTGGGCGTGCATGGTAGCGTCACCTGCTGGGCGTGCACAGCACTGCATGTGGTAGAGAGATTGTGTTGGGCGGGCACGGTAGGGTCACCTGCTGGGCGTGCAGAGCACTGCCTGTGGTAGAGAGGCGTGTATGTTAGGGTCACCTGGTAGGGTCACCTGCTGGGCGTGGTAGAGAGGAGATTGTGTTGGGCGCGCACGTGCACGGTAGGGTCACCTGCTGGGCGTGCAGAGCACTGCCTGTGGTAGAGAGGAGATTGTGTTGGGCGTGCAGAGCACTGCCTGTTGTAGAGAGGAGATTGTGTTGGCGCGCACGGCAGGGAGGAGCAGTGGAGTAACGTTGCCAAATGAATGGGGACAAAATGGAGTGCCATGAAATTGGGGGGGGGGACAAGCACCCCTATGCCCCCCTAGAATTACGCCCATGTAGATTGCACATTGAATGGGGGCACAGAGGCTCATGTGTGAGGTGTGCAACACATTGCATGGTGACGAGGAGGATCAGGTGTGGGGTGTGCAACACATTGAATGGGCACGAAGAGGATCATGTTTGGGGAGTGCAGAACATTGCGTGGGGTAGAAGAGGATCATGTGTAGGGAATGCAGCACATTACATGAGGTAGCGGAGGATCATGTGTGGGGAGTGCAGCACATTGCATGTAAATGAGGATGCTTTGTGGGGTGTGCAGCACATTGCATGGGGTAGGGTAGGGTCTCATGTAGGGAATGCAGTATATTGCATGTGGTGGAGGAGGATCACGTGTGTGGTCTGCAGAACATTTCATGGGGTAGAGGAGGATCATGTGGGGGTGCAGAAGGTTGCATGGGGTAGAGGAGGATCATGTGTGTGGTGTGCAGAACATTTCATGGGGTAGAGGAGGATAATGTGGGGGGGTGAAGAACATTTCATGGGGTAGAGGAGGGTCCGGTGTAGGGAGTGCAGAACATAGCATGGAGTAGGGTAGGGTCTCATGTAGGGAATGTAATACATTGCATGGGGTAAAGGAGGATCACGTGTGGCGTGTGCAGAACATTGCATGGGGTAGAGGAGGATCATGTGTGGGATGTGCAGAACATTGCATGGGGTAGAGGAGAAACATGTGTGTGGTGTGCAGCACACTGCATGGGGTAGAGGAGAAACATGTGTGTGGTGTGCAGCACACTGCATGGGGTAGGGCCTCATATAGGGAATGCAGCAGATTGCATGTTTTAGAGGAGGATCATGTATGTGGTATGCAGAACATTGCATGGGGTAGGCATGTGTTAGAAGAGGATCATGTATGTGGTATGCAGAACATTGCATGGGGTAGGCATGTGTTAGAGGAGGATCATATATGTGGTATGCAGAACATTGCATGGGGTAGAGGAGAATCATGTGTGTGGTATGCAGAACATTGCATGGGGTAGGCATGTGTTAGAGGAGGGTCATGTATGTGGTATGCAGAACATTGCATGGGGTAGAGGAGAATCATGTGTGTGGTGTGCAGCACACTGCATGGTGTAGGGCCTCAAATAGGGAATGCAGCAGATTGCATGTTTTAGAGGAGAATCATGTATGTGGTATGCAGAACATTGCATGGGGTAGGCATGTGTTAGAGGAGGGTCATGTATGTGGTATGCAGAACATTGCATGGGGTAGGGTCCCATGTTGGGAATGCAGATCATTTCAGGGGTAGAGGATGATCATGTGTGGGGTGTGCCGAATATTGCATGGATGGCGGAGAAGAAGATAAGGTGTAGGGTGTGCAGAACATTGCACGAGGTAGAGGAGGATAATGTGGGGAAGTGCAGCACACAACATGGGGTAGAGCCTTATGTGGGGAATGCAGCAGATTGCATGGGCTAGAGGAGGATCATGTGTAGGGTGTGCAGAACATTGCAGGGGGTATGCTAGGGCCTCATGTCAGGAATGCATTAGATTGCATGGGGTAGAGGACGATCATGTTTGGGGTGTGCATAACATTGTATGCGGTGGAGGAAGATAATGTGTGGGGAGTGCAGAACATTGGATGGGGTAGGGAGGAGCTCGTGTAGCGAGTGCAGAACATAAAATTGGATGGGGAAAGTTCAGGTGAGGGTGCAGAAAATGACATGGGATAGGGAAGGAGGTCAGGTGGGGAGTGCAGAATATTGCACTGGAAGGCGATCATGTGAGTGGTGCAGAACAGTGCATGCGTGGGGGGACGTCAAGTAGGTAGTGCAGAATAGTGTATGTGGTAGGGGAGGATCTTGTGTAGGGAAGGCAGAACATTGCAGGGGGTGGGGAGGGACCTTGTGTAGTGAGTACAGAAAAGTGCATGGAATAAGGGAAGACTTCACATATGGAGTGGAGTGCCTATTATGGGATGGTGGGTTCGTGTAGGGAGTGCAGAGCATTGTGTGGAGTAGGGTAGTAGATCGTGTAGAGAGTGTAAAACATGACATGGAGTATGTGGATGGCCTCAAGTAGGACCTAGTGTAGGGGGTGCAGGACATCGTGTGGAGTAGGCTAGTAGATCTTGTAGAGTGTGGAGAACATGACCTGGTTTATGTGGATGCCCTCAAGTAGGACCTGGTGTGGGGGGTGAATGACATTTCAATGGTGTAGAGGAGGCTCTTGTGTAGGGAGTGTAGAACAGTTCATCAGTAGCGTAGCACTTTGTGTGGGGAGTGCAGTACGCTGAATGGTTTAGGAAACAACCGTGTGTAGGGAGTGCAGAACATTTGATAGAGTTGGGCGGACTCGTGAAGCCCAGAGGGCCTTGTGGGGCGTGCAGAATATTTTATAGGGTAGGGGCGGACTCGTGATGGCGGCAGGGGAGGGCCTTGTGTAGGGAGTGCAGGTTGTGTTATGGGATAAGGAGTTCTCCTGCAGGGAATGGAGAGCGCTGCGTGGGGCAGGAGAGGACCTTGTGTGGGGAGTGCAGAATATTACACGGAGTAGGAAAAGGACCTCACTTACAGAGTGCAGAAAATTTCATAAGAGTAGGAGTGAACTCATGCAGGGAGCATGGAACATAGAATGAGGTAGGAGAGAACCTTGTGCAGGGAGTGCAGATAATGTGATGGGGTAGTGGAAGTCGTTGGTTAGGGAGTGCACAGTGCATATAGCAGTAAAGGGCCTCGTGTATGGAGTGCACAGCACTGGGTGGGGCAGGAGAGGAAGGTGGCAGAGAGTGCATAACTTGTTATGAAGTTGTGCTGACTTCAGTTCCATCACAGCATAGTAAGGCGGCTATCTATGTCTAGGTGAGTCTTAGAAGAAGACCGAGAGCATAAGGCAATGCGGCCTTTTAAATAAGCTGAAAAGCGAATGGTCAGGCACGGACTGGCCTATGGGGCAATAGAGCAACGCCGAACCAATAACAAGCAAGGCTAGTGTGGGCCCCTTTTTTGGGTCAAAGTGGGCCCCTTTTTTGGCCAATGTGGGCCTGTTTGATGAGTTACTTCACTGTGCGGCTAGTAGTTGTGACCACTGTTGCTGAATACACATTCTTTAAATTGTATAATTTGCATCACATTTTATCAAACAAACGTCTTCCTTGGCTATTATTCAAACTGTCGCAAAAGGAATGAATTGCCATTTGCAACTGTGGGCCACTTTTTCATTGGTGCCAGAGACAATTTTATGCCCCAGTCCGACGATGCCAATGGCTGCTAGGAAGAGAATATAACATTGTATTGTATGTATTTGCTTTGCCAATCTTTGTTTAGCTGTCCTGACAATAAGGTATCTTCATTGCATTGCATTGCAAAGGTCTTGGGCAGAGGATGGAGAGCATTTGATAAGTGAGGTGGGGGTGGGTGTTGCAGGGGGCGGGATGGGGGGGGGGCGCGGAACAGTTTACACGGAGCTGGGAAGGCAGCTTGTTTGTTTTTTTTATGACGGGGAAGCACGTGTAATCGGGTGCAGAGTATTTTATGTGGCAGAGGACCCGTTACGAAATGCAGAGTGTTTATGGTAGGGGAGATCTTGTAGGGAGGGCAGAGTATTTTATGGTAGGGGAGACTGTGTAGGGAGGGCAGAGTATTTTATGCAGTAGAGGAGTCGTTACGAAGGGCAGAATATTTTATGTTGTAGAGGATTCGTTACGAAGTGCCGAGTATTTTATGGTAGGGGAGATCGTGTAGGGAGGGCAGAGTATTTTATGTGGTAGAGGACCCCGTTACAAAGGGCAGAGTATTTTATGTTGTAGAGGATTCGTTACGAAGTGCAGAGTATTTCATTACGAAGTGCAGAGTATTTTATGTGGTAGAGGAATCGTTACGAATTGCAGAGTGTTTTATGTTGTAGATGACATGTTACGAAGTCTAGAGTATTTTATTACGAAGTGCAGAGTATGTTATGTGGTAGAAGACTTGTTACAAAGGACAGAGTATTTTAAGTTGTCCAGGACTCGTTACGAAGTGCAAGTATTTTATGGTAGGGGAGATCGTGTAGGGAGGGCAGAGTATTTTATGTGGTAGAGGACTTGTGACAAAGTGCAGAGTATTTCATGGTAGGAGAGATCGTGTAGGGAGGGCAGAGTATTTTATGTGGTAGAGGACTCGTTACCAAGTGTAGAATATTTTATGTTGTAGATGACATTTTACGAAGTCTATAGTATTTTATTACGAAGTGCAGAGTATGTTATGTGGTAGAGGGCGTGTTAAGAAGGGCGGAGTATTTTATGGTGGGCAGCGAGGGCTACCAAGTCGAATCGGGTATGTTACAGGCATAGATTAGGCAAGTGGGCAGTGAGGGCTACCAAGTCGTATCGGGAATGTTACAGGCATAGATTAGGCAGGACGGCAGCGAGGGCTACCAGGTCGAATCGGGTATGTTACAGGCATAGATTAGGCAAGTGGGCAGTGAGGGCTACCAAGTCGTATCGGGAATGTTACAGGCATAGATTAGGCAGGACGGCAGCGAGGGCTACCAGGTCGAATCGGGTATGTTACAGGCATAGATTAGGCAAGTGGGCAGTGAGGGCTACCAAGTCGTATCGGGAATGTTACAGGCATAGATTAGGCAGGACGGCAGCGAGGGCTACCAGGTCGAATCGGGTATGTTACAGGCATAGATTAGGCAGGTGGGCAGCGAGGGCTACCAAGTCGTATCAGGTATGTTACAGGCATAGATTAGGCAGGTGGCCAGCGAGGGCTACCAAGTCGAATCAAGAATGTTACAGGCATAGATTAATAGGTGGGCAGCGAGGGCTACCAAGTCAAATCGGGTATTTTACAGGCATAGATTGGGCAGGTGGGCAGCAAGGCTACCAAGTCAAATTGGGTATGTTACAGGCATAGACTAGGCAAGAGGACTCGTAGAGGACTCGTTACAAAGTGCCGAGTATTTTATAGTAGGGGAGCTCCTGTAGGGAGGGCAGAGTATTTTATGTGGTAGAGGACTCGTTACAGAGTGCAGAGTATTTTATGGTGGAGAGCTCGCGTAGGGAGGGCAGAATAGTGTATGTAGATGAGGAGCTCGCGTAGGGAATGTGTTTTATTTTATGTGGTTGTGGAGCTCGTGTAGGGAGTGTAGATCATTTTATGAGACAGCGGACTTCGCGGAGGGAGTGCAGAGTATGTTGGGTGTTTGAGGAGCACGGTTTGAAGTGTAGAGTATTCTATGTGATTGTGGAGCTTGTTTAGGGAGTAGTGAGTATTTTATGTGGATGGGGAACTCGTTAACAAGTGCAGTGTATTTTATTGTAGAAGAGCCCATTAGGAACTCTACATTATGGTATGTGTCAGGGGAGCTCGTGAAGGGAGTGCAGATTATTTCACGTGGTTGAGGAGCTCGATTGGATGTGCCGAGTATTTTATGTGACAGTGAAGTCCGTGAAGGGAGTGCAGAGTATTTTATTTGGAAGGGGAGATCGGTAGGAAGTGCAGATTATTGTATGTGATTTGGGAGCTTGTGTAGGGCGTGCAGAGTATTCTGTGTGTCTGAGGAGCTCGGTTTGAACTGCATAGTATTTTATGTGACATTGGAGCTTGTTTAGGGAGTACAAAGTATTTATTGTGCGGGGGCTCATTAGGAACTGCATAGTATTTGATGTGGTAGGAAAGCACGGTAGGAAGTGTAGGGTATGTTATTGCTCATGGGAGCTCCTGCAGGGAGGGCATAGTATTGTATGTGGTAGGGGAGAGTATTTTATGTGGTCGGTTTGAAGTGCATAGTATTGTATGAGACAGTGAAGCTCGTGTAGGGAGTGCGTGGTATTTTATTTGGTAGAGGAGCCCGGTAAGAATTGAACACTGTTTAAAAGTTTAATTTCGCAATAAAAATATCGAAATCAAGGGTTTGTGTGGGGGCGGGCTGCAGCAACGTGCAGCATCCTCCTTTCTTGGCACTTACATTTGTTTGTCCTGTACACAGCTTTTCATTTTTTTGTGTGCACCCTGAGGCTAACGGGCGTGTGGCGCTTTATAAAAATTAAATAATAATAATAATAATAATAATAAAGCCCTTTCCCTGCCTGCGGTGCAGTGGCTACAGGGTCCAGTGCACGGAGAGACGGCGTGAGAGCGTGTAATGAAAGTGGCAGTGTATGGCACAGGCTTGCATGCTATGCCTTGACCTGTCACTCGTGCACTAATACAAGAACGCGGTTGATTGTGGGGCTACCGCATGACGCCAATCATCTGCAGATCACCCTCATTGAATTGACACTTATATAGCGCCCCGAACTTAGAGGCATATTGACACTTATCTTAAGATGATTGGTTACAAGGGTTACTTAAGTAGTGGTTACAAAGTATAGTTACAGTTGTTACGGCATTCATACATATTGTTTGCATAGTGTAGTTGCAGTAGTTGCCGCATGCAAAAGTGCTTGAGAGCAGTTATGTAGCATGGGAAAGAGTGGTAAAGCAGCGCCAGGTCAGGTCAAGCAGTTACATGGCTTGGAATAGGTTTAGGGGCAGCGTAAGGCTGCCGGTCAATTCCGGTATTAGGCAGGTGGGCAGCGAGGGCTACCAAGTCGAATCGGGTATGTTACAGGCATAGATTAGGCAAGTGGGCAGTGAGGGCTACCAAGTCGTATCGGGAATGTTACAGGCATAGATTAGGCAGGACGGCAGCGAGGGCTACCAGGTCGAATCGGGTATGTTACAGGCATAGATTAGGCAAGTGGGCAGTGAGGGCTACCAAGTCGTATCGGGAATGTTACAGGCATAGATTAGGCAGGACGGCAGCGAGGGCTACCAGGTCGAATCGGGTATGTTACAGGCATAGATTAGGCAGGTGGGCAGCGAGGGCTACCAAGTCGTATCAGGTATGTTACAGGCATAGATTAGGCAGGTGGCCAGCGAGGGCTACCAAGTCGAATCAAGAATGTTACAGGCATAGATTAATAGGTGGGCAGCGAGGGCTACCAAGTCAAATCGGGTATTTTACAGGCATAGATTGGGCAGGTGGGCAGCAAGGCTACCAAGTCAAATTGGGTATGTTACAGGCATAGACTAGGCAAATAGGCAATCACAATGTATCTATTACTCTAGCACAGCTGCTTAGCAAGTGAAGCCACTGATTGGGCTATCACAATTTTCAAAGGCAGTGCAGCATTAATGAGTACACAGCACAAGATACATTTCAAAACAAATCTTTACTTTAAACCAATCTTACAATATTACAGGGAGAAATCCATGTTCGAGGAGATGGTCCTTTTGTCTGGTAGTTTGCTCAGTTCCTACGAGCCAACTTCCACGAGCTACAAACTGCAGTCCTCTGCATGACTTTGTAGCACTTGCGCAGGGGGTGTTTATCCACAGCCGGTGTTGCTCCTTAAACAGACCCCTCACAACTTGACTTTGGGAGAGTACATCCTTCTAAAGACTGCAGACCTCTGCAGAACTCCGCCATACCGATAGCTACCATGTACCATGTAATGCCATATACCTCTTTAGTCTGGCCTCATTGATGCTGTATGCCCCTTTGATAGGGCATTATCAATGCCATGTACTGTGCCACTCTGATTTGACCCTGTTAATGCTATGTGACAAAATGCCTGGGCATTATCAATGACATGTTCTGTACCCCTACAATCTGACCTTGTTAATGCTATGTGCACTTTAATCTTGTATTGTCAACAGAATGTACTGTACTCCACTGATCTGGCCCTGTTTATGCTGTGTGCTCCTCTGACTTGGCATTATCAATGTATTTATTGTTTGCTTGTTAGGTGCTTATATAGCAAGTACATACTGTTTCAAAGCACCCACAGGGCAAAGGGAGGGAACAAGGGAGTGATACATATTAAATACACAACAGAGGAGGGGAAAGGAAAAAAGGACAAACCTACTATGCCGTGTGAGTATTCAGAATGTGCAAGTGCAGCAAGGATGAGGGCAGAGGGGGTAGATGCTGGGGTGTCCGTGCTCGTGAGTGAGCAACTGATGAAGTGCTTGGTGTGGTAAGTGCTACAGGGCCTGGAGTCATGTTGGGTGTAAGTGCGAGCCTCCAAGGCAGCGGGAGTGCCAAGGCAAGTGCTGAAAGTAGACAGAAGCTGGGCGATTGGGTGTGGGAGGTCAGGGGCCCCGAGGATGCATAATAACCCAGGACACCAATAACATCAACTGTGAGATTAGCAGAGGCGAGAAGATGGGAAAGAGGAGGTAAAGAGGAAAGTCTTGGGGTGTTTCCAGAATTTAAGGAAGTCCTGTTCAAGGTGCAGAGGGAGGGGGGGCTGTTCCATAGGAGGGAGCCAGCTGAGGAAAGTGGTCAACATCCTACCCTTTGTTTAGCAAAGCGCTTTACAGACCGTTGGTGCTAGAGGAATGTAGAGGTCTGGAGGGAGAGTATTTAGGGAGAGTATTTAGTGAGATAAAGTTGAAGATATTGAAGTCCCTGTGAATTTGATCCATGCAGCTCCCGGGAGCCAGTGAAGACTTTTTAGGACAGGAGAGATGCAGTCCCTGGGCTTAAAGCCAAGGATAGATCTCACTGCCCTATTCTGGATTAGCTAGAAAGGACGCAGAGTGGAAGAAGGTAGATTCAGGAGGAGGCTATTGCAATAGTCAAGCCTAGAGAGAACCGGTGCTCAGGTAACGTTGAACCTCTGGAGGAAAGTGAGAAAAGGGAGAATTCCTTTGAGAAGGAATATCTGAAAGTGGGACTTCTTGGCAATGTCCTGAGTGTGAGGGAGGAAGGAGAAAGATCGGTCGACAATGACTCCAAGGTTTCTGGCTTCAAAAGATGGAGCAGGGGGAGAGCCCATGGAGGAAGACCAGATTGAAGGGAAGAAATGGTGCAGGGTTCTCGATGGGATGAATATAATTTTTACTGGCGTTCAGGCAGAGATCATTGGAGGTGCACCAGGATGAATGGCAGATAGGCAGTCAGGGATGATGGAAGGTGCAAGGGGGTCAGCAGGAAGTTTGAGAAAGAGTTGAGTGTTGTCTGCATAACACTGGAAGTTGGGGGAAATGGAGGAGATGAGGCATGCCAGCAGAGCAAGGTAGATGTTAAAGAGCCATGGGGAGATGATAGAACCTTGGGGGACAACACAGGTGGAGAAGGAAGTAGGAGTGTAAAAGTTGCCCACGATGACTTGGGACGAGCGGTCCGTTATAAAGGATGTCAGCCAGTCCAGTGTCCAATCCGAGATACCAAGGGTATTGCAGAATCTTTGTATGAGGATGGAATAGTTGACCATGTCGAATGCAGAGGAGAGATTGAGTAGGATGAGGACAGCTGGGGAGTTGGAGTCCAGAGGTGCAAGCAGTTCTTCATGGGTGTTCAGAAGAGCAGTTTCCATGCATCTGGATGCTCGGAATCCAGATTGATGTTGTGGAGACCACCAACAAGTTTCGTGTGTGAGGTGAGTTGGTGCAAGGCCAGCTTCTCCAGTTGTTTCCCCAGGAAGGGGGTGAGGGAAATAGGGTGGTAGTTGGCAGGACAGGTAGGGTCTGCTGAAGGTTTTTTCAGGAGAGTGTGCACATGGGAGTGCTTGAGGGGGGAGGGGAAAGATCCATTGACAAAAGAGTGATTGCTGAAATCAGCGAGTGAAGGGGGAAAGAGAGACAATGATGTCCTTGACGGTTCTGGGTGACAAGGGGAAACCTGATTAGAAGAGACCTTTGTGGAGCGGACAGCTCTGGTAACTTCTTCAGGTGTGACGGGGAGGAGGAGAGGGAGGAAGTAAGGGGGTGAGGGGCAAGGGGTGTCGTAAGGGTTGGGAGGGTGAGTGACAAGGAAGTTCAGGATGTCCTGAGCTTTGGTGGCGAAGTATGTGGCCAGTGCGTTTGCGAGGGCGTGGGAGGGAGACAGGAAGAAGGAGACTGCAGAACGGCTGGCTAGTACCAAATTATAAATGCCCTTGTCTCTACCTCTCTGATCTGAGCTTGTTAATGCTATGTGCCTCAATGCCCTGGCATTATCAATGTCATGTTCTGTATCCCTCTGATCTGGCCCTGTTATTGCTCTGTGCCTTTTTGATAGGGCATTGTCAGACCATGTACTCCACCCATCTGATCTGGCCCTGTTAATGCTAGGTGCTACTTTGACTTGGCATTATTAGTGCCACATTCTGTACCCCTATGATCTGGCCCTGTTCATCCTATATGTCCCTATGCCCTGGCATTATCAATGCCATGTTCTGCACCCCTCTGAGCTGGCCCTAATAATGCCATGCGTCCTTTTGATCTGGCATTGCCAATGCCATGTACCGCACCCCTCTTACATGACCCTGTTAATTCTATGTGCTGTTATGCTCTGGCATTATAAATGTCATGTTCTGTACCCCTCTGACCCGGCTAATGTTACGTGCCCATACGCCCTGGCATTATCAATGCCATGGTCTGTACCCTTCTGATCTGAGCTTGTTAATGCTATGTGTCCCTATGCCTTGGCATTATCAATGCAATATTCTGTACCCCTCTGCTCTAGTCCTATTAATGCTATGTGCCCCTATGCCCTGGCGTTATCAATGCCACGCTCTGTATGTCTCTGATCTGACCCTGTTAATGATATGTGCCCCTATGCCCTGGCATTATCGACGCCATGCTCTGTATGTCTCTGGTCTGACCCTGTTAATGATATGTGTCCCTATGCCCTGGCATTATCAACGCCATGCTCTGTATGTCTCTGATCTGACCCTATTAATGATATGTGCCCCTATGCCCTGGCATTATCGACGCCACACTCTGTATGTCTCTGAGCTGACCCTGTTAATGATATGTGCCCCTATGCCCTGGCATTATCAATGCCACGCTCTGTATGTCTCTGATCTGACCCTGTTAATGATATGTGCCCCTATGCCCTGGCAGTATGGACGCCATGCTCTGTATGTCTCTGATCTGACCCTGTTAATGATATGTGCCCCTATGCCCTGGCAGTATCGACGCCACGCTCTGTATGTCTCTGATCTGACCCAGTTAATGATATGTGCCCCTATGCCCTGGCAGTATCGACGCCACGCTCTGTATGTCTCTGATCTGACTCTGTTAATGATATGTGCCCCTATGCCCTGGCAGTATGGACGCCGCGCTCTGTATGTCTCTGATCTGACCCTGTTAATGATATGTGCCCCTATGCCCTGGCAGAATGGACGCCACGCTCTGTATGTCTCTGATCTGACCCTGTTAATGATATGTGTCCCTATGCCCTGGCAGTATCGACGCCACACTCTGTATGTCTCTGATCTGACCCTGTTAATGATATGTGCCCCTATGCCCTGGCAGTATCGACGCCACACTCTGTATGTCTCTGATCTGACCCTGTTAATGATATGTGCCCCTATGCCCTGGCAGTATCGACGCCACGCTCTGTATGTCTCTGGTCTTACCCTGTTAATGATATGTGCCCCTATGCCCTGGCATTATCAATGCCACGCTCTGTATGTCTCTGATCTGACCCTGTTAATGATATGTGCCCCTATGCCCTGGCAGTATGGACGCCATGCTCTGTATGTCTCTGATCTGACCCTGTTAATGATATGTGCCCCTATGCCCTGGAAGTATGGACCCCACGCTCTGTATGTCTCTGATCTGACCCTGTTAATGATATGTGCCCCTATGCCCTGGCAGTATCGACGCCACGCTCTGTATGTCTCTGATCTGACCCTGTTAATGATATGTGCCCCTATGCCCTGGCAGTATCGACGCCACGCTCTGTATGTCTCTGATCTGACCCTGTTAATGATATGTGCCCCTATGCCCTGGCATTATCAATGCCACGCTCTGTATGTCGCTGATCTGACCCTGTTAATGATATGTGTCCCTATGCCCTGGCAGTATCGACGCCACGCTCTGTATGTCTCTGATCTGACCCTGTTAATGATATGTGCCCATATGCCCTGGCAGTATCGACGCCACGCTCTGTATGTCTCTGATCTGACCCTGTTAATGATATGTGCCCATATGCCCTGGCAGTATGGACGCCACGCTCTGTATGTCTCTGATCTGACCCTGTTAATGATATGTGCCCCTATGCCCTGGCAGTATCGACGCCACGCTCTGTATGTCTCTGGTCTGACCCTGTTAATGATATGTGCCCCTATGACCTGGCAGTATCGACGCCACGCTCTGTATGTCTCTGATCTGACCCTGTTAATGATATGTGCCCCTATGCCCTGGCAGTATCGACGCCATGCTCTGTATGTCTCTGGTCTGACCCTGTTAATGATATGTGTCCCTATGCCCTGGCATTATCAATGCCACGCTCTGTATGTCTCTGATCTGACCCTGTTAATGATGTGTGCCCCTATGCCCTGGCAGTATCGACGCCATGCTCTGTATGTCTCTGGTCTGACCCTGTTAATGATATGTGTCCCTATGCCCTGGCATTATCAATGCCACGCTCTGTATGTCTCTGATCTGACCCTGTTAATGATATGTGCCCGTATGCCCTGGCATTATCAATGCCATGCTCTGTATGTCTCTGATCGGACCCTGTTAATGATGTGTCCCTATGCCCTGGCATTATCAATGCCACACTCTGTATGTCTCTGATCTGACCCTGTTAATGATATGTGCCCGTATGCCCTGGCATTATCAATGCCATGCTCTGTATGTCTCGGAACTGACCCTGTTAATGATATGTGCCCCTATGCGCTGGCAGCATTGACGCCATGCTCTGTATGTCTCTGATCGGACCCTGTTAATGATATGTGTCCCTATGCCCTGGCATTATCAATGCCACACTCTGTATGTCTCGGAACTGACCCTGTTAATGATATGTGCCCCTATGCGCTGGCAGTATTGACGTCATGCTCTGTATGTCTCTGATCTGCCCTGTTAATGATATGTGCCCCTATGCCCTGGCATTATCAATGCCACGCTCTGTATGTCTCTGATCTGACCCTGTTAATGATATGTAACCCTATGCCCTGGCAGTATCGACCCACGCCCTGTATGTCTCTGATGTGACCCTATTAATGATATGTGCCCCTATTCCCTGGCATTATCAATGCCATGCTCTGTATGTCTCTGATCGGACCCTGTTAATGATATGTGTCCCTATGCCCTGGCATTATCAATTCCACGCTCTGTATGTCTCTGATCTGACCCTGTTAATGATATGTGCCCCTATGCCCTGGCAGTATTGACGCCATACTCTGTATGTCTCTGATCTGACCCTGTTAATGATATGTGCCCCTATGCCCTGGCAGTATCGACGCCATGCTCTGTATGTCTCTGGTGTGATCCTGTTAATATGTGTCCCTATGCCCTGGCAGTATCGACGCCATGCTTTGTATGTCTCTGGTCTGACCCTGTTAATGATATGTGCCCCTATGCCCTGGCATTATCAATGCCATGCTCTGTATGTCTCTGATCGGACCCTGTTAATGATATGTGTCCCTATGCCCTGGCATTATCAATTCCACGCTCTGTATGTCTCCGATCTGACCCTGTTAATGATATGTGCCCCTATGCCCTGGCAGTATTGACGCCATGCTCTGTATGTCTCTGATCTGACCCTGTTAATGATATGTGCCCCTATGCCCTGGCAGTATCGACGCCATGCTCTGTATGTCTCTGGTGTGATCCTGTTAATATGTGTCCCTGTGCCCTGGCAGTATCGACGCCATGCTTTGTATGTCTCTGGTCTGACCCTGTTAATGATATGTGCCCCTATGCCCTGGCATTATCAATGCCATGCTCTGTATGTCTCTGATCTGACCCTGCTAATGATATGTGCCCCTATGCCCTGGCAGTATCGACGCCATGCTCTGTATGTCTCTGATCTGACCCTGTTAATGATATGTGTCCCTCTGCCCTGGCATTATCAATGCCATGCTCTTTATGTCTCTGGTCTGACCCTGTTAATGATATGTGCCCCTATGCCCTGGCATTATCAATGCCATGCTCTGTATGTCTCTGATCGGACCCTGTTAATGATATGTGCCCCTATGCCCTGGCATTATCGATGCCACACTCTGTATGTCTCTGGTCTGACCCTGTTAATACGTGTCCCTATGCCCTGGCAGTATCGACGCCATGCTTTGTATGTCTCTGGTCTGACCCTGTTAATGATATGTGCCCCTATGCCCTGGCATTATCAATGCCATGCTCTGTATGTCTCTGATCTGACCCTGCTAATGATATGTGCCCCTATGCCCTGGCAGTATCAACGCCATGCTCTGTATGTCTCTGATCTGACCCTGTTAATGATATGTGTCCCTCTGCCCTGGCATTATCAATGCCATGCTCTGTATGTCTCTGGTCTGACCCTGTTAATGATATGTGCCCCTATGCCCTGGCATTATCAATGCCATGCTCTGTATGTCTCTGATCGGACCCTGTTTATGATATGTGTCCCTATGCCCTGGCATTATCAATGCCCCGCTCTGTATGTCTCTGATCTGACCCTGTTAATAATATGTGCCCCTATGCCCTGGCATTATCAATGCCATGCTCTGTATGTCTCTGATCGGACCCTGTTAATGATATGTGCCCCTATGTGCTGGCAGTATTGACGCCATGCTCTGTATGTCTCTGATCTGACCCTGTTAATGATATGTGCCCCTATGCCCTGGCAGTATCGACGCCATGCTCTGTATGTCTCTGGTCTGACCCTGTTAATATGTGTCCCTATGCCCTGGCAGTATCGACCCCATGCTTTGTATGTCTCTGGTCTGACCCTGTTAATGATATGTGCCCCTATGCCCTGGCAGTATCGACGCCATGCTCTGTATGTCTCTGATCTGACCCTGTTAATGATATGTGTCCCTCTGCCCTGGCATTATCAATGCCATGCTCTGTATGTCTCTGGTCTGACCCTGTTAAGGATATGTGCCCCTATGCCCTGGCATTATCAATGCCATGCTCTGTATGTCTCTGGTCTGATCCTGTTAATATGTGTCCCTATGCCCTGGCAGTATCGACGCCATGCTATGTATGTTTCTGATCTGACCCTGTCAATGATATGTGTCCCTCTGCCCTGGCATTATCAATGCCATGCTCTGTATGTCTCTGATCTGACCCTGCTAATGATATGTGTCCCTATGCCCTGGCAGTATCGACGCCATGCTCTGTATGTCTCTGATCTGAGCCTGTCAATGAGATGTGTCCCTCTGCCCTGGCATTATCAATGCCATGCTCTGTATGTCTCTGGTCTGACCCTGCTAATGATATGTGTCCCTATGCCCTGGCAGTATCGACGCCATGCTCTGTATGTCTCTGATCTGACCCTGTTAATGATATGTGCCCCTATGCCCTGGCATTATCAATGCCACGCTCTGTATGATCTGACCCTGTTAAGGCCATACGCCCCTTTAATCTGGCATTGGCAATACCATGTACTGCACCCCTCTTACCTGACCCTGTTAATTCTATGCACAATTGTGCTCTGGTATTATCGTTTTCATGTTTTGTACCCCTCTGATCTGAACATGTTAATGCTATGTGCCCCTTTGCCCTGGCAGTACCAATGCCATGTAGTGTACCCGTCTGATCTGGCCCTGCTTATGCTATGTGTTGATGTACGTGGCCATATAACCTGGCATTATTAATGCCATGTTCTGTACCCTTCTGTTCTGACCATGTTAATGTTGCCCTGGCATTACCATGCTCTGTACCCCTCTGATCTAGCCCTGTGAATGGTATATACCCATTTGATGGTTAATGTTATGTGCCCCTTTGCCCTGGCATTACCATGCTCTGTACCCCTCTGATCTGGTCCTGTTCATGCTATGTGTCGATATACCTGCCCTTTTACCCTGGCATTATTAATGCCATGTTCTCTGGCCCTCTGATCTAGCCCTGTGAAAGGTATGTGCCCATTTGATGGTTAATGTTTTGTGCCCTTCTCGTGCGGCGTGCATTGAGCTGGGACTTGATATGCTTTCTGCCCCATGTGCAGTGGCTGGCACCCTTTTTTCAAGAGATATAGTGGGTGGCACTCCTCACGCATGCGGCGTGTGTATGTGTGATCCTCTCGCTCTCTGCTTTGGCACTGCAGTGCCCCCCCCTTCCCCGCTCTCGCATGCACGCAGCTTCCTGTGCGGTCGGCCGCTGCATGCTCCCACGGGCCGGCCTTCCTGCGCTCAGCCTCGGCGTGGAAGCAGAACCTGCACCGTAAGCGCTTTCCTGTCGATAGCTGCGGAATGGAGATCTGGGACCGCCTCTGCACGTGCACAGGCCCTTCCACGTGCGGTGAGCGTGGAGGACAGGTGCGGGCTGGGCGTGCACAGACGCCGGGATACACATCATTAGACACCCCTGCGGTGCCTAAGTGGCCCCGCCCACGTCCCGTGCATCGCCTCCAGCAGCCGGCCCTTACTTTCCAGCACCATTGCATTCGGAGACTTGCACTTATACGTGTGAGTCTACAAGCCACAGCTGAACAGCTATTCTACCTATCAGGAAGCCGGCATCGTTACTTACTCAACACGGGACCGTTTGGCTGCTTAACCCGTGTCCAGAGCAAGGCTCCCCCTGTGCGTAGGGAAGAGGGCGGGGCGTTTGTTTGCCAGTCATTATTCATGCTGTTCTGCAGGGATGGCGTCAGGGCCTTTCAACTTTTTTTCATCAGTTGAAGTGGACCAGCGAGCTTTAGCGGACCCCGGAATGACAGCCTCTATGTGGTCACTATTTTGACACAGCAACATACTTCTTTAATTCAGCCCAATAATGTGTGCTTTTTGTTTTATTTGCATGTGTAAAGCGCACAACGGCCCTCAGGCATCAGCCTGTTAGGAAGGCTTAGCCTAGTTACATAAGTGCTAGAAGGAGCCAGCACAATGCAGGCTGCCTTTGCTGGTGACCCCCAGCCATCACCTCACTGGGGATTATTGCAGTATCCAGCAAGGTTCTTATCACTGTTCTTTTACTCCAGTTGTGTCCACATTAGGCCTTAGCAGACAGAGGGCAATCAGTTGTGTTTCAGTAGATATTTAGTGTTTCAGCTCCCTTCTGTAAAAATATGTAGCTATTAACCCCTTCGCTGCATTCCTTAGTCTTCATTATCACATGGTGTCTTAGACAGTCTTCCCAAGACAAGCGATTGGGCCCCCAAATATCATATTGAATTGGGCCCCACACAATCTATTGGAGTCCATACAGAGTGATATCTAGTGGTCCAACCTGAGGTGCGTGTAAGCAACATCAGGCACGTGCAAGCAGCGTCAGGTGCGTGTGAGCAACACTAGGTGCGCGTGAGAAGCGTACCCGCTCCCGTGTGTTTTTGCGTCCACGCACCTGTAGCCCTTGATTTCTACTGTGGCAGAGCAAAAACAACAAGCCCCGGGATTCACAGGAAAAACAGGACTGGATTTTATGGAGCGGATTCCCTCCACGGCGCCAGAGGACGGAGATCAACGTGCTATCGGCGGTGGCTCGATGCAGCAGCAAGATGTCCAGGTGTTCCGAATGGTGCCTCCCCGTGAATTCCGGGTGGCCCAGGCTCCAGGCGCTCGGTCTTGTTCGCAGCCGCATGGCAAAGCCTGCTCTGGATTGATGGAGCTGGGCTGGCTCATCTTTGCGGGGGAGGGTCAGGTGGGGAGCTCCATTCTGGAAGTGATACATGTGTTTGATGTGTTACATTGATGGAGATGGACAGGCGAGGGGGCGTCTCACGCAGAGGCAGCTGGGCAGCAGGCGGCGTTTGATTGGCTGGGAGAGGAGTGACAGCGCACGAACACGGGAGCCGTCACTCTGTATTGATTTATGATCGGCTGTTGAGGTCTAAATTAGGAGGCGCCCGCGGAGAGAACGTGCGCGGCTCTACCGGAGGCGCGCATGCCTGTGTGCGTCTACCTTGAGGGATGGAGTACACTGTCACCGTGTCTTACCATTCTCGGTATTGAAAATATCGGTATCTTCCATGGTTTGCGCCCAAGTACACTTTCTTTTGTTGAGGTTTACGTCGTCTCTCTAGGTAGCTGTGTGTGGGTGTGCGTGCATGTGTGGATGTCCCAGCGTACCTGTGTGTGTGTGTGTGTGCTTGCTGCAGTGACAAGGATTAATTCTGAAATGGCTGCCCACAGCCCCCGCTAGGAGGACATTTGAGAAATCATTTTTTGTGCTAATTTAGACATTAACACATAGTCGTCGTTCACCAAGGGGCAACGGATGAATACTTCAATATATACATATATATATATAAATATATATCATGAGAACATGGAGGAAGAAAACCGCACTCCAAGCAAGGTCGACAGGTCCCAACATTTTTTTTAACAACAAACTCGAATCCGTGACAGAGCGAGTTTAATATGTGGCATAAAAATATACAAAAAGCAAAAACACACAGCAAAGCATAACAGGACGCCAGGGCCGTGTCCTGAACGACGCGTTTCGTGCTCCTCCGAGCGCTTGATCATATATATGACACATTCTACCACTCCTTTGTCACTCAAACGTCAGGTAATGCACGCACCTTCACCCTTGGATGTCAGAATGATAACAAGATAGCTGTGAGGAATGTGGCCACCTGCACGGTGGGTTGTGCGCAGGGGTGTTGCTAGGTCTGCAAAAGATTAAGGGCTAGGCTAATTTTAGGATTGTCGGGACAGGGGGCTAGCTAGCCTTTTTGGTTGTATCCCCTGAGCTTCTATCCGGGGCTACAACCAAAAGACCCAGGGCTATAGCCTCCTCAGCCCCCCTCCCCCTAGCAAGGCTTCTGGGTGTGCGCTTGCCTGGGTGTATTGTAATTTTAAAAGAAATGGAATAATGGCAGATGAACCTCCGGAAAATGTGTGGGGCTAATCCGCACACATTTTCTTATGCTCACCGCCTGACATACAATGGTTGAAAACAATCACTCTATATCTAGGCGAGCTCCTTGTTACAATTTTCGATGATCTTGTCGCTTGACTAAAGATTAACTGTTGTGTTTGCCCAGCAGTAATATACATTGTAAATTGCAATCTTTAGGTTACAGGCGCCTAAGAATCAATTTAACAAACACTGATGCGTTTTTGCTAATTTTAATTTATTCTTGTTAAACTCAATCAAGTTTAACAAATTATCAAAGTATTCTAGTGTGAAACAAAAATTCACACTCAAAACAAAACTTAAAAAAATGCCCATAGTTCCAATATTCATGAGTCACTACTATATTTGACCCAAACTAAAAATAGGTGCTCTGACTGCATCGCACCATGTCTCTGTGTTCTTAGAGACGCTCAGCTTCACCTCACTGATGAGGGCCAACAAGGCTGAAACATGTGCATGGGGTTGCTGTTGGTACTCTTGTTCAGATGAGAATTGCCTAGTATTTTGGTGCTGGACTGCCCCTGGGCAGGACAAAGACTGATAGGCAGGGAAATGTCTTCTCTGTGAAAGGGACAGTGAGCTAAAGACTTGGTAGAGTCTCTCCCAGGGGTTATTCACCCAAGAACAGGTCATCGGGCTGTGTTCGTGCTGGTAGAGAGATTCCCAGACCCCCCCCTTGTTTTGCATAAATTAACTTTGGGGTTCACCCTAAGTTAACAGGGTGGTCCAGACGTGGACCCCTTGCTCACTGTTCTTAGAGAGGCTCAGCTTCACCTCACTGATGATGCGCAACCCGGCTGAAACACGTGTATGGGGTTGCTCTTGGTACTCTTGTTCAGAGGATAATTGCCTAGTATTTTGGTGCTGGACTGCCCGTGGGCAGGACAAAGACTAACATTCAGGGAAATTTCTTCTCTGTGAAAGGGACAGTGAGCTGAAGACTTGGTAGAGTCTCTCCCAGGGGTTAATCACCCAACAACAGGTCATTGGGCTGTGTTTGTGCTGGTAGAGAGATTTCCAGACCCCCCCTGTTTTGAAGTCATATGTTAGTCTTGAACGTATTTCACGTTAGCACATGTATAAACATAACTGTGTAAAATCGAAAATAGGCACATTGCCTTCATCGCTCCGTATCACTTGCGCGATGACGTTGTGCGTCAGTTAGGGACATCTAGACGCCATTGCATGGTTTTAGGAAGCAGTGACATCAGGCACCCAGACGTATTTAAGAGGGGGCCATTTCCTGTTTGCCGCTCATGGCCGATCCACTTAGGACGATCATATCCTTCTGCATCTAGATCTCTCTGAGAAAGTAAGAACCAGGCCAAAAGGCTACACTTTGGACCTATCAGCGCTTGCTTTTCCTCTCTAAATTTGTCACTTAAGTTCTTACCATCTGTAAATTGTTCTTGACATATTTTGAGCAAGATAGTGGCTCACAATATTATTTAAAATACACTTCTTTTTCAATCTTTTTGTTTTTCTTTAGAGAATTTTCATGAGCACACTAGCACTAAAAGAAAATATTAAACTGGTGATTCAATGACATTACCAGCACTATTAAGAAGGGTATGTCCACTTTAAAGCTTGCAGAAATAGACAAGCTTAACCCATCTTTGTAAGGGATACACCTTTACAAAGTTTACTTGACTCTATTAACCAATTAGATAAACTTTAACAAAATTAAAATTTTCCCTAAAATATTTTCTCAATTTTTCTCAGATGTTCATAAAAACATTTAACATAAATTGAAGGATTATTGAATGACTTTCCAAACTAAATTCTTTACTCTGACTTCCATAGTCACAATCAATTCAACCTTCTGAAGAGCCACACCAAAGTGGCGAAACACGTGTAGAGATTTGACAACTCAGGATGAGTTTTGAAATTCTATGATTACCAAAATCTGGAAACTAAGAGGATTTATGATTAAGAAAATGTGGACATTAAAGATAAAAGAAACACTAGAATCTAAATAACGAATAGAATCATAAACAAAATTGGACACTAAAAGGACATAAGACCCAGAGTATTTGGATATCTAAGACATAAATAAGCACGAGAATTGAAGAACAAACAGAATCAAAAAAAGATTGAACATTATTTAAGATCAAGACAATATGAATACCAGGGGATAAAAACTATTAAGAGGACAATAACCAAAGAATAAACCAAGATACAATAGAGCAGTAACTGTTTGTTAAACTTGATTGAGTTCAACAAGAACAAATTAAACTTAGCAAAAACTCAGTGATGTTTGTTAAATTAATTCTTAGGTGCCTGTAATTTAAATATTACAATATACAATATACACAAAGAGCCGTGCACACTGGGTGGACACAGCCTACAGTTGCCGCTCCCCCTTTTCACATTAATTGGGATATGAAAGGCAAGAGTACATCAAGGCATCTCAGGAGGTGGAGGTCAAAACCTTCCTCCTGCCATGGCCAGCCTAATTAACTAACAAGGGCTCCATGGATCTGTTCTGTCCTTTTTTCGCTCTGCTGGAAGCAGCTTGGCATACTAATTAGAGTTAAATCAAACATGCCCATGGGGGTCCTGGTCTCAGGACTAACAAAGGAGACAGGAAATCCAAAAAACCTTTGATTTGTATTTGTCAACCTGAAGCCAGCTCCCACCTCTCAGTATCAAGGGTAGTGACCTGTCCCGTCTGGGACTATGCGTTTACAGTAGGCAACCCCAGGAGAGGGACCCCATTCAGAAGGTACGAGTATGTGGATTGATGGAGACAGAAAGTCTGTTCTCGCCGCAGCTTCAAAAGAGACCTGCCGCTTTAATCAGGAACCACAGAGAGTTGCATTAACTAGAGAGACCCTTTGATCCACAACAGACAGGAAGATGGGCGGGACTTAGTATTACATGTTTTCACCCCTTTACCTTTTCTGTTGCAAAGCACTCTGGTAATGACCTCGTTCATACAGGAGATTGTTGGTGGGGACCCAAGACTGGAGAATTAAGGTAGGCTTAGCCTACACCAATCACTGTGGCCCATTTGGCATTAAAAGAGGGCTCAGCCCCTCTTTTGAGCAGGCCATCTAAAAACTTTGCAAGGGGTAACAAGAAGAACTCAACATTATTATATTATTATTATTATTATTATTATTATTATAATGCACAGCAAGCCCAGAGACCTCAGTGTGGAACATAACAACACAATACAGACAGAAATAACATTATTGAACAAAAGAACAGAAAACATAAAACCAAACCCAAATCCACCAAAGGAAAAAACACTATCCCTGATTTACAATCAGTTTCAAGTCAGAAGGTGTGTTAATAAAAAGGTTGCAATTATCTAAATTGGACCTGGCTGAAGGTACAGTCTGCCTTATATCTTCCACCAGTGAAGTAAGGCCAGGAGTTTCACGAGGGAAGCAAGATCCCTCCCCTAAACATCTCCCAGGGAACAGAGGGAGACAGTGAATCCAGAAGACCATCCAGCAGCTCCAGAACCGGTACCCAGCCAGCAAACAGCATGCCTTGCTAGGCTCTGCAAGCAAGTTTCCTGGTGGGAAGTGTCAGAGAGTCTCTGAACCAAGGACAAGGCAGATGCAACACTCTCCTCATCTTTGGGGCATCCGCCTTAAAGAACCACACAAGCCCAGTGAAGAAGCTAGGAGGAGTGCATTGAAAAGCATCCACTGACGTCTGCCTTAAAGGACATTTTCAAGTGATGTCGAGCCCCTTGGGCTGCAACTGACTGCACCGCTGATTGTTGTTACACCGCAGTCACTAAAGCCACCCAAGAAGCCTCGACCAGTGCTTCAGAACTGCCGAGCAGCACTGAGACAACGATTCATGACCCATAGCTGCTGGTTAGGCCAGCATGCAGCCGTCTGTCCAGCCTCACTCACCGAACTGCCGCTGCCTGATACACGCAGCTGTCTCCAGTCTTGAACTCTGTCGCAGAAGCTGCAAAGTGCCCGGAAACTGACTCTGTGCTGTCGAACACCAAGAACCTCTACAAGCACCAGGTACATTGTTATTCCGAAGGCCCCTAGTGACATTTTACGACCTATTGCTCCCTTTGTGTTGAAACCAAGTACCCTTGAACTATTGCGATTAATTACTATACTGACTACCCTCCTGTCAGTATCCAGAGTCAATCCCTTTTCCTTCTTTGAAACTATCTGTCCTCTGCATTCCTTAACAGGGTGGGTTGTATTTTGTAGTGTGCTAGAACTGTGTGTTGTGATAACAATAAAGTAGATATTTGTATACAACCTTGACTGGACAGTCCCTTTTATCATTAGGTAATAATTGTATTTTCCCTGTGCTGCAACTAATCAACTATCCACGACCTTGCAGAGATAAGCCTGCCTTTCCGTCCACGTTACCAAAATTGGACAAGGAGGTTTATAATTTGCGTGTGTTTCCCATCTGTTTGGATCCCTTCTGGTGTTCTAGAGGTGTGGGGCTGATTAATGGTTTAGAAACCGATATTCATCCCTGGACCACTGGTGCCCCAGAAGGTGATTCGTCACAATGCCACAGTGGTTGAATAGTACAAATACTTGTAGCACTGGATCTTCTAAATTGGAGTATGTTATGTCAGAGACAGCTAGGTTTATTTCTTAGTTTCTCGTAATTTGCTGCAAACAAGATATGAGCGTAGCTTCAGAGCATGCAAGACAAGACAGCAGGTGAAACGGAAATGACTAGTAATTGTTCACAGCTTCTTTCACAACATTGAATAACAGCAGAATTGCTATTAATGTTGCTGGTGTCAATCTCTATTTATATGTCACTTCACACTGGCATTTGGGTAACACTTTTTCATAATTTGAGACGTAGGCAAAGGGCTAAGAAGTAATTTGCATAGGTTGCTGTGCTATCATTAAGTGGGGAAGCAAGGGTTAGAACTCAGATTTTCTGTTAGTGATGAGCATGTCAGAGGCAAAGATTGCAGGTGAATTGAATGCAATGCATTAAAGTGTATGATCACAGGATGCAGAGACAAGATAACGATAAAGGGAAAGTTAGTGGAGCGGCAGAGGAGGAGGCAGTTGCCCGCAGTGTTCATTCATTCACTTGATTCGAGTTTAGAAGGAGGTGCTTGGTCACGCTCAAAAGTACACTTAAGGCTCAGCTCCACCTCAAGCGGAGCGGCAGAGGAGCAGCCGAGGAGCAGGCAGTTGTAGCCCGCAGTGTTCATTCATTCAGTTCTTTGGAGTGCAAGAGGAGGAGTTTGGTCATGCTCAAAAGTACACCTAAGGATCAGTTCCACCTCAAGCTGAGTGGTAGAGGAGCAGCAGAAGAGCAGGAAGTTGCACGCAGTTCCCCGCGGGCACCCTGACCCCGTCCTTGGCTTGGCGGAGAACGAGCGAAGTAGGGTTTACAATTTACTGTTTACTGCCATCGTGGAGCATGGTAAGGTGCATTATCCAAAACCAGCAGTAGTGGGAGTGAGAGTGGCAGTGGCGGTCGTTTGAAGGTGGTAGAAGAGCCACGAACGTTCAGGACTCAGTGGAATCCTAAGTGTTTTTTTTCTCACCCTTTTTGGGAGCTCCCTGATATTGGATAATCCCTGTACCCCCCACTGCAGGTTACATTATGGAGACAATCATCCTACTGGTTGAGGGCTGCAGCTTCCGGAGCCTCCAGAAACAGAAGCAGAAAGCAGACCGTGGTAAACCAGCAGCTGGCACTGCACATTCGCCGGCCCCTGCACCCATTCCAGGGTGCCTGAGAGTGGTGAGTGCTCCAACTTTATCAAATCTTGAAAACTTCCTAACAGCGCACCTGTGGAACCCTTGGTTGAATGGTGTCTACTGGCCAGAGCGACCCCCTCGAGACTTTTCCTTCTAGGGCCGGCAACCATGTTAAACTGTGTCAGTCTACCAATGTGTTGCGGAGCACGACAGACATTGTTCTTGTTACTGAACAGGTGCATGGCATGGCCCCTCCCAATACTCGACCTTTCCCCTACTGAGTGGTATGAGGAACGGGAGCAGGACATAGGCCCCTTGCAGGAGGGTTGTGTGGACGGACTATTATCTCACACTCAGCAGAAGCAGGACCTGCAGCCGATGCTCTCACCAATCCCGGTTCTGATCAATAGGTGGCCCGAGGTTGCGAACAGTGAGAACGGTGGAGGAGAGGCAGGTAAAAGAGAGGCGACTTATTAATCCAAAACATATTGCTATTGTCCATGACCATCCAACTCCTTTTGGCTCCTACCTCAGTACAGTCAGCTCAAAGAAACCCTATTCACAGCAATTTTAAATCAACCCCAAAAAACAGGCCAAAACAATGTCAAGGCCGGGGCGCAGTCCCACAGCAAGCTAACAGCTTATTTTGAAAAAGCCCCGTAAAAAGTCATTGGACCTTTGTACAAAAACCTTGGGCAGGTGAACACAGAGCTCACTGATGCCAAAATCATGGAGAGCACTAAGGAATCCAAAGCTGCAAATGGTTCAAAAATTTGGGCAGACACAAAATTCCTGAAAGACTCGGCACACAACCGGTCACCCCTGTCAACCTGGCAAAGCTCAATTCCAATAGTTGCTCAATCACATCAAACATCACAGCCACACTTTTGTGAAAGGGGTCCAGCTAATAATTCCTCCTCAAAATCCTCAAGCAACTCCACTCCAGCTGGTTTTGTCAAATGACATCCAGCGAGTGGAGAGAATGTTACAGGAGATGGACAAAAAACTGAAGTTGAATAGTTTTGTCCAATCAGCAACTATCTCCTCTACCGTGAGATCGGACAACCAGAAAGATTGTTTAGGAGAATTGGAATTGACCCCAATAAACCTAACAGCCCCGAAGCCTACATATGGAGAGGCTGCAGAAAACAATGACGATTCACTTCTTTCATCAGCCATGTCAAGATCTATGTCCTCGTCTGACCAACCTCTATGAGATACTCCAATAAGAAAAACTGCTGGTTTCAGGGACAGATTCAACAATCAAGTGATCACGGACACGGCAGTAATGATGTCTGCTCTAACAATATCATTGTCACCCTTCATGAAGCTATATGACAATATAACTGATTCATTGAATGACCATGCCAATTTATTAGCCATGCTGCACTCAAAGATGATCTTTGTAGAGCCATGAAAATAAGGAATGAAGAAGACATGGAGGAGCATCGCACAATGCACAACCAGTTGACCCCAGGGTTGTTGGACTATAAAGGCAGCTCCCATACCCCTAGCGACATGGGTGGGGCATACCTCCCAAAGAGACCAACACGAGTGGCCGCACCAGACAGCGATTCGAATATAGAACTCTGCAAGGGCGAGCCCGAGTTTGGCAACTGACAAGAGATAGTGGCTCCCAAGCTTAGGGGACACCAGAGTGCACTGTGGATTCCCTTGGGAATGTTCAGCAGTTGGTGGCCACAGAAACTGTAGGAATGTTGATGGATATCACTGTGGGGAAACCAGCTGCGAGTGGTGCCGGAGAACTATCTGAGCAAAGGCCTGAAGCATACTTCCAACTTTTCTAGTCTAACAAAGGGAAATGGTGGGGTGCAAAAAACTGGAGATGAAATCGAAAAACCAAAGGCGATTATTTAAAAAAAAAAAATCAAAACGACTCAAGGACATTTCTGAGAAATTTGACAATTCCATCTCCAAATGGGAAGAGAGATTGAGCAGGGCAGAAGTTGGAGGCTATCACTATCCGCGGGTCACCAGCTGCCATATCATTCACCCAGACAAAGACCACCTCAGGGAAGGACATTTCGACTGACTTGGTGGATGAGGTACTGCTAAACCTTTCAGTTTATACAGAAAGTCAGACGAGGCAGAGGTTGAGTTTTTTTAAACCATCGTAACTTCAGCCCCGCGACACCAGCACCAGTCATAATGGTACAGAAAAGAAGATGAATTGATGAAGATTGTACCCTAGACAACAGGAGGACCAGAACAATGGATAATACATTCCCCAATAGTCTCATTGACAGGCAAGGCCTGGGGGACCTGGTTCCAGAAGTACATGTGGCTCGACCAGATAAAAGGAGATCCATCAATCCAGTGCAATCTACAGAATTATGACCTTAGCACAAAAACATCTCAGTGCTGAGGACAAATGTAAATTATCAGACGGTACCCGTGACGTGGAAACTAAATTAAAAACGGAGGAAATAAAAACCATGAACCAAAAACATATTGGGCATGGAAGAAACCGGGAATCCTTGCCCTTGACAAAAAAAAGCCCCCAGCTGCTCGCCGGGACTCCCTACTATTAACAACCCAGAAAGAGCATGTACCCAACCATGGGACAAATATCTATCATCTCTGTGAAACAACAACAGTTTATTATTGGAACCTCTGTAAAGGTTTGAGGATAATGCAATCCTGGATAGAGGAAATGTCCTGCATTTTTTCCACTGTATCCCGAAATTGAGAGCCCTTGGGTCCTGGGATATCATAGTGGTGGAATTTGTCAATGAACAAGCAATGGACAGGGTATACCTTCATTTGAAATGAAGCTTAGTTTGTCAAATGTTGCTGGAGACTGCTTTGTGCTTAATTCCACTAGGTTTTGAATTATTAGAGGCTGGGAAGAACCTGTACATGCACAGAGACACAGCAAAAACAAATTCTAGGGAGAAATGGCCTAAGGATAAGGATCAAGAGGCAATTAACACCTTTGAGCCGGTAGCTTCAACTGACAAAGTGACACTCAAAAGGAGCCGAAAGTCAGTCACAAAGATCGGACGATCATCCAGTCAAAATGGATAAGGCCTTGAAAATCACCATGGGCCTTTCTAGAAGGCCTGGCAGAACAGTTAATTTAGTCGAGCCAACAAGGAAGACCCCTGCCACTGAAAAATCATGGTCCTGGCTGGCTGCGGCATTGTCGACCAACCCTTATCACTAGCAAAGGGCTTTCCCCCTTGTCTGAAACGCTGAACCTGATCTCTTGGAATACACAGGGAATTTCCTGTTTAACAAGGGTGACTAGAATTTTGTGCAACACAATCTTTTAGGCCTTCAAGAGACCTGGCTTTGCCCCCCACCCCCCGGTGGTGGATGGCTTTGTGACCATTTTAAACCCTGCACTGATGGGCCCAATTGGGCGTCCATCCTCTGGATTATTATTTGCTATGAGAACGGGCAGGTGGATCACGGTAGCCAAATGGGAACATAAAACCCTTCTATGCAGATTGTGGAACTGAAATGGGAATCTAAAGGAGTTTTTGCTACAAATACAACTATGCTGATCAACCTATATTGGGACACATCAGTTATTTTCGATGATACCTTCATGGATGGAGCGAGGATCCAAATAGAATCTGCTTATTCTGGTGCTGATACCTGTTTGGTTATAATCTGCGGAGACCTGAATTTATCCTGTAGCCGTCATGGGGGTATTACCCAAATTGACCTTTTACAATTGACCTTTTGCCCTAATTATAGTGGTCCTAATTGACCTTCTGCACAATTGACCTTCATATTATTTTAGTTATTTTACATATCTATTGGGTTGGTTTTGGATTACAAATAATATAAGGAGATTGGGTGGAGTGTTGCAGGGGGTTTTGGATTGGGTAGGGGCGGGGGGTCCCCCAACATATATGTCCTAATTGACCTTCTGAATTAGGTCAATTGTCCCGAGGTCAATTCTCCCGAGGTCAATTGTGAAAAGGTCAATTAGTATACAGCCGTCATGGGAGTATCACAACGGAGCAGTCTGATTAATAACGCTCCCGGTTGGAGGCTAGAGGTCAGCAGTGGTTACAACTGATTAAGGAAAGTGACTTGCACATGCTAAACGGCTGCACTCCGGGTGACATACGTAGGCACCCAACTTGGCACAGAGGTTCCCAGTACTCAACCTTGGACTATGTCTTTGTTAGATGTAATATATCACCATTTGTACAGAAGTTTGAATACTGGAAACAGTGAACAGTGATCACAATCTACTGAGTGTGACTTTCAAGGTTGAACTTGGGGTCCACAAATTGATATATCCTAGTTGGGTGGAATTAAATCAAGGAGGGAATAGGCTGAGGATGTCCAAAGGCAAAATAGCTTCCTTGATCTCCAAAGTTCAGAGAGCAGCTCCAGGCGCCTGATTTACTGTGGAGGCTCTTGATTTTACCCCTATTCTACAGAAATGTGTAGTAACAGAGGGAGGGGGCTCCATTAAAGGTTGTGTCTACCAACATGCATATGATGAAGCAATTGTATGTGCGAGAAAAATGCTCAGACAAGATCTAAGATATATGGTGAAGTCCCAATCCAGGGGAGTCTTTTTAAACAAGCAGAAAAAGAAGTATATATGTGAGAAACTAGATCCAATCATTCTTCGCGCTCACACATACAAGTATTTGTGAAAAAAGTATAAAACAAGTTTGTTTCTTTTCATATTCTGTATTATAGATTCACAAGATGTTATCTTCAGTGAATTAACTTCATACAATTATTACACCTCATCTTTGTAATCTTAAATCATACAGATGTATTTCCAGTTTGTCCTAGGTTTATCCCTGCTAGCCAAATCCTGACACGTGTTTCTCTGTGTTCACAATGTGACGGTTCTTTAGGGGTATGGTGGCTAGTTTAGTTAAATGAAATCGAATTCAACTATTTCTGTTATCACTTTTACTTTTGTTGTCAAGCTGCACTGCACATAAAAAGAAAAAGTATATGTGTATTTGTATAAATGCATTCGGATCTCTACTTCAGAAATAACATGTTTTCAACATTGTTGTAAAAAAGTATATAGATATCTTAAATACATACTTACAAGGTATGTTTTCGTTAGACTTTCTGTTCGCTTTGCGTTCCCTTATGATAGGTCCTAGAAATGCCTTTATATTTGGTGCGTTCGTATGACCCATTCGTCAGTTGCTACAATTGCAAAGAGATGGCGTATAAGCAAACGCGTTGTCGCACGCTTCGTTCGTGTTCAGACAAAAGTTATTTATATTTGTGCTAGCTAGAAACAATCCATAATCTTACCTTGGTGTGTATTCAATTTAATTGAGTAAGTGGTGTGATTGCCCTCTGTGTTGTTTGTGTCTCTGTTAGCGCGCATGTTTGGTGTTTTAAATAAAGTTCATTGGAGTAGACATGGGCATCACGTGATCCGCCCACATGATTTATGCGCCATCTTTGAACTAGATAACTTGTTCTGTCTAACTTACACTTTGTTGACATAATGTGTATGCCATCTTGGTGAGGATAGACAACGAAATGAACAGCATTATATCTGGCCTTCGGGATCCGAATGCCTATTGTTAATGGTACCTGCTTCATGTTTTAAGTCTATAGCGTTTGATGCTCGGTGATTTTATACATGGAGGCAGAAATCAGAATGCGGATGGTTTCATAAAAAGATGACTAAATTCCCCATTATACTGTTGGAAAAAAACTGTACAATTGTAAAACATGCCAATGAATTGGATGAGTTGAATAACATGTGCAACTGAGGGCTGAATAGTTTCTTTGCCTCACTCCCACTCTTGTTTTTCAAACAAAATTCATAAGAAATGGTGTAGTTCCTGGTCCACATTCAAACCTGTATATATTGCGTCCATATTACAAATCCGAAAGGCTTCTTTTTTGCGTAGCATTGTTTCTAAATTACCACCTCTTTTGGGGAAGGATAATTTTTCGATTCCATGGCATTTGATTTGTGATATGTCTGCACCTGGATGTTCTTCATGAAAATGTATAGCCAAAGGAGATTTTGAGTCTTCATTTTGGATTGCTCTTAAGTGTTCTCCAATTCTGATTTTCAGTTTTCTAATCGTGCTGCTGGTGTATATTTTATTACATATGCATGTTATCGCATAGATCACATTTTTGCTGTTGCAATTAATCAATTTATCGATCTTGATCTTATTTGCATCAGGTTTCAAAAACTCCTTTTTGGTGTTGCACATGTGAGGACATATTGAGCAATTATTGCATTGGAAATTGCCTTTTATGGGTTTTTTTAGCCATGTTTCTCTGTTGTGTGTTTCCAAACTTCTGCATTTCTCATAGTTCTGATTGTCAAAATGCGAAGGACTTATTATTCTTTTAAGATTTTTGCAATTACGGAAAACCATGTTTGGCATCTTGTCTAGAAAGTTCTTCCTTACCGGATCTGTTAACAGAATGTTCCAATTTATCTGTAAAATTTTCTTAATGGTTTTGTTATCTGTACTGTAAGTCGTAATTAAAATTGAAGATTATATTCAGATAGCAATGAACCATCTGAACAATGCAGACAACAAATCAACAGGCTAACAACAGGCTAGCCTGTTCCTAGAACAGGCTAACAACAAATCCCATCAAGAATTTGCAAAATGATTGGCAATTTATGAGTAACAATTGGAAAGAACAAGATCCAATTGCAAACGAAAAATTCACATACATGGATATCATTCATCCAATCCTTCCAACAATTAATTTTTTGCCAAAAATACATAAATCATTTACAGATCTTTCTCAATGCAGACCAATTATCAATAGCATTGGATCCTTCACTGAAAGAATTTCGGAATACATAGACCACTACTTACAACCACTTGCCGCAAGTCTCATTTCAGATATCAAAGATACAACTCATGCCATCAAACAACTGGAAAATATATTTTGGGAATAAAATTTCTGGTTTGTAACTCTGGATGTGACAGCACTATATATTAGTATTATTCATGACAAAGGAATTTCTACAGAAAATCAATTTTTGAAAACTCGTTCAATATCTCTACAAGACCAAAACCTCATGATTTTGGAAATGATTCAATATATTGTAACAAACAATATCTTCTGTTTTGGAGACAAACTTTTCAAACAAACCCAAGGAACTGCCATGGGGACTACATTTGCACCATCGTAGGATTGAATGAGTGATATCCATGTATGTGAATTCTTTGTTTGTAACTATATCTTGTTCTTTCCAATTGTTACTCATAAATTGCCAATCTTTTTGTAAATTCTTGATGGGATTTGTTGTTAGCCTTTGGTAACATTCTGCATTGTTCAGATGGTTCATTGCTATCTGAATATAATCTTCAGTTTTAATTACGATTTACAGTACAGTACAAATAACAAAACCATTAAGAAAATTTTACAGAAAAATTGGAACATTCAGTTAACAGATCCGGTAAAGAAGAACTTTCTAGACAAGATACCAAACATGGTTTTCCGTAACTGCAAAAATCTTAAGAATTATAAGTCCTTTGCATTTTGACAATCAGAACTATGAGAAATGTAGAAGTTTGGAAACACACATCAGAGAAACTTGGCTAAAAAAGCCCATAAAAAGCAATTTCCAATGCAATATTTGCTCAATACGTCCTCACATGTGCAACGCCAAAAAAGAGTTTTTGAAACCTGGTGGAAATAAGATCAAGATCGATAAATTTATTAATTGCAACAGCAAAAATGTGATCTATGCGATAACATGCATATATAAGAAAATATACATCGGCAGCATGATTAGAAAACTGAAAATCAGAATTGGAGAACACTTAAGAGCAATCAAAAATAAAGACTCAAAATCTCCTTTGGCTATAAATTTTCATGAAGAACATCCAGGTGCAGACATATCACAAATCAAATGCCATGGAATCGAAAAATTATCCCTCCCCAAAAGAGGTGGTAATTTAGAAACAATGCTACGCAAAAAAGAAGCCTTTTGGATTTGTAATATGGACGCAATATGTGCAGGTTTGAATGTGGACCAGGAACTACACCATTCCTTATGAATTTTGTTTGAAAAACAAGAGTGTGAGGGGGGAAAGAAATTGCTCAGCCCTCAGCTACACATGTTATTTTATTTACCATTTTCTATGAATGTTGCTTGAAAAACAAGAATGAGAGGGGGGAAAAGAAACTATTCAGCCCTCAGTTGCACATCTTATTCAACTCATCCAATTCATTGGCATGTTTAACAATTGTACAGTTTTTTTCCAACAGTATAACAGGGAATTTATGTCTTTTTATAAAAACATCTGCATTCTGATTTCTGCCTCCATGTATAAAATCACCGAGCATCAAACGCTATAGACTTAAAACATGAAGCAAGTACCATTAACAATAGGCATTCGGATCCCGAAGGCCAGATATAACACTGTTCATTTCGACGTCCATCCTCACCAAGATGGCGTACACATTATGTCAACAAAGTCTAAGTTAGACAGCACAAGTTATCTAGTTCAAAGATGGCGCATAAATCACGTGGGCGGATCACGTGATGCCAATGTCTACTCCAATGAACTTTATTTAAAACACCAAACGCGCGCTAACAGCGACACAAACAACACAGAGGGCAATCGCACCGCTTACTCAATGAAATTGAATGCACACCAAGGTAAGATTATGGATTGTTTCTAGCTATCACAAATATAAATAACTTTTGTCTGAACACGAACGAATCATGCAACAACACGTTTGCTTATACGCTGTCTCTTTCCAATTGTAGCAACCGATGAATGGGTCATACGAACGCACCAAATATAACAGCATTTCTAGGACCCATCATAAGGGAACACAAGGCAACAGAAAGTCTAACGAAAACATACCTTGTAAGTCCGCATTTAAGATATATATCTACTTTTTTACAACAATGTTGAAAACACGTTATGTCTGACGTAGAGATCCGAATGCATTTATACAAATACACATATACTTTTTCTTTTTATGTGCAGTGGAGCTTGACAACAAAAGTAAAAGTGATAAATTAAATCGAATTCAACTATTTCTGTTAACTACACTAGCCACCATACCCCTAAAGAACCGTCACATTGTGAAGACGGGAAAGACGTGTCGGGATGTGGCTAGCAGGGATAAACCTAGGACAAACTGGAAATACATCTGTATGCTTCATGATTACAAAGATGAAGTGTGATAATTGAATGAAGTTAATTCAATGAAGATAACATCTTGTGAACCTTTAGTACAGAACATGAAAAGAAACAAACTTATTTTATACTTTTTTCACAAATACCTGTATGTGTGAGCGCGAAGAATGAGTAGATCTAGTTTCTCCCATATATACAAATATTGCCCTTTACAATCTTTTGGGCAGTGATCCAGAATTCGCAGCTAACACTGATATAACTCCAATCAAAATTAGGAGTAGCGCATGGAACAGTGTACAAGACTGTGCTATTTTTTAAGCAGAAAAAGAAGCAGCAAAAATACAAAAACTGGGTAATCTCACACAGGGTGTTCATGCTACACCGTGACGCAGAGTTAATGCTTAGGTTAATCTGTAAGTAAAGAACAAAAGACATATGGTGCCTAATTAATGGCACCAACCTTTCTCAAGCTTCCATAATGGCTTTGTGGGTCGAGGAAGGGGTCTGGATTGGTCACTACTCTACACATTTTGCGGGAGAGGGTAGTAACCTTAGAAAAACATCAGTGGGCGCCAGCTGATGGAGCTTGCCAATGGAAAGAGATGATATTCTGTAAAAAATATCTAGGGCAAGCTCATGCTAGGAACCCAAACCAGATGGTCTGTCCAACGTGGACATAAACAAAGCCTCAGAAATGTGGGCAGACTTCATGACAATGATGTTTGATCAGGTCCTGTCTACAGGTTCAATACTGCAGTCATGGACTCAATCAGTAATAATTCTGAGCTACAAGAAGGGCGATAGTTCGGATCCTAAGAACTACCATCCTATCGCCCTTCTTGACGTGGTCGGAAAGATCTTTGTCTTCATGGTTTTGGAGAGATTGATTGAGTGGGCAAGATCAGTGGGGAGACTTGACATATTTCAGTCAGGCTTCACAAATGGGCTGGGGACTAACATAAACGTCTGCATACCTAACATCTTAAAGGCAAGAACACTGTCTACTGGGGTAATGGTACACTTATGTTTTGTGGACCTTGTCCAGGCTTTTGACAGTGTGAACAGAAGTCTTCTCTGGGCAAAATTGAGAATGTCCCGCTGATATTTTGGGCCCTATAAAATCTCTTTATCAAACAACACTTTAAGGGTTAGATTGAGCAGAGTGGGGCTCTTGTCTGAGGAAATTCGAACTTCAAGAGGCTTGAAACAAAGGGATGCCTCTTAGCCCCGGCTCTGTTCATCTTTTTATCCCAGACTTGGATCTGTTGTTGGCCTTGGCTCTGTATTTTCTTCAGTGGTTGGCGGGGAAATCATTGAACAGACTACTCTGTGCAGTTGACCTGGTCCTGTTGGACCATAATCCTATTGGACTAGCACGTCAATTAAAGGAATGAATGTCATATTTGGGGCAAAATGGATTGAGGATCAATGTCCTAAAATCTAAAGTGTTGTCTCTTGAAATTGGACAGGTAGGAGAGGATCCTTCCGGAAATGGTTCTTAGGTGGTCATCTCATGCAGCAGGTGAAGGAATACCGCTATTTGGGGCTCCTAATTAACTGCAGTAGAGTTGATGCCCCGTCGGAAAGAGCACTTAGACGAACAACCCTGAACAACCCTGAACCTGACAGCACAAATTAAAAGGTTAAACAGAAATTATGGCCGGTCCTCCCTAGTCACTTTTACTTCATCCGGGATCAGAAAATGTATGGAAGACGCTCAAGTATTTCTTAATCAAATGCTAAAATCAGCATTGACCTCTAACAGAGACAAGATCTTGGTTGAATGGAGTAAGGCCTGTAATCACTTTCCAGTAGAATTAGACGTGATGCTGGAAGATTTAAAAAACGACCCAGAGAAAGTGAAGATCAAAAATAAAAGGAATGATTCGATTCGAACAATAACCAAAGGGGAGAAGTACAAACTTCATTATCATTTTCCCAATGAGTTCTGGGCTTCATTCCGAGACATATTTATCCAAATTCCCTAACAGATGCTACCGTGACCGATTCCTTAGGGTGAGATTAAATCTGTTCCCCACAAGGGAGGTGCTGGTTTTGCGTCTGAAACCGGGAAGATGGCTTATACATTGTCATTTCTGCAACAGGTTGAACGAGCATGAAATAATGAAGCACATCGTATTGTCCTGCAAGGTTAAAACAGACGTGCAAACCTTCTATTTGGGCGACTTTTTTCAGGTAACACCACATTGTCCTTGGAAGTGTCCTGGGCTGTTCTAATAGCTGGAGATAATGTCCATCTAGCTACAACCATAATTGCGTTTTTGACAAGGCTGTTCTGAGGAGGTTTTTAGATAATACAGGATGTGTTGATGTATTTTACTCGGTCTGTGATATAAAGATTCTATATTTTTGGCTAAAGGTTTATAAATAAACCAATTCTTATGAAAATCTTTAAAAAAACGAAAGTGTATTATCCCGGTTGACACCGACAAACAGTGATATTGTGGCGTATGATGTCCTCAACCAAGATGAAGAGAAACAATCAAATTTCTAGATTCCCCTACAAATTTCAAGGATAATGATAATGAATAATACACTGAAAATAAATGGATCGATTAAGGGTCAGTGAGTAAAGAAAGAAGATGAGATTTTGAGCGAGTTTAGAAGATATGGTAAGAAGGGGGAGAACATGGGCAGGGGAAGGGCACTCCAGTGTGTGGGGGTGAGAAGTGAGGAAGAACGGAAATGGAAGGAGGCCCCAAGTGTGTTTGGGAATAGAGAGACGGAAATGGAATTGAGAATGGAGGGTGCAAGAGGAAGAATGCAATATGAGAAAGGAACGAAGGTAGAGGGGCAAGGCCATAGAGACATTTATAGGCCAAACAGAACAAAGAGGGGTAAGATAAGAGTGGGGAAGTCCAAATAGGAAGCTGGAGCAGTATGCAAGCTGAGAAAAGATAAGGCAGGATATAAGAAGTTTAGCAGCGTGAAGTCAGAGAAACAGGTGGGCTTGATAAGTATTATACAGATGGAAATTACAAGTATGGGCAGGGTTAGTAATAAATAGAGAAAAAGGAAGAGACGGGTTGAAGAAAACACAGAGATTATGGGTTGAGAAAGCGAGAACAGAGGGAGGAATTTGTCTTATTGTATGGGTGGATGGGGAGGGAGAGTAAAGAGAAAAGATAAGGATTCCTTTTTTAGAGGGGTTAAAGTGAAGAAAGTTGTCACCCAACCAGAATAGGATAGTAGGTCGTCAAGAGGAAAAAATGGAGTGGAAAGAGGTGGAAAAGGAAGAAAATGAGAATCCAATTGTGAATAATTGGCATAGAAATGACATGACAGATTGAAAGAGTCAATCAAGGACCAGAGAGGTAGAGTATAGAGGGAGAAGAGTAAAGGACCAAGTTGAGAGGCTTGGGGCATGTCAAAAATTAAGTGATGCGAGAAGAAAGATGGCCGGCCCACGAAATGGTGTAGGAAATGGCAGAAAGATAGAACCAAAACCAATAGAATATGAAGCCAGAAAAACCAAGTGAGGCTAGAGAAGATAGGAGCGTGGTGTGGTCAACAGTCACAAATGCATCCAAAAGATCGAAAAGTATGAGTATGGCAGACAAATTGCTATGTCGTGTGGATAGAAGAGAATTAGAGAGATGTAATTAAGCTATTTTAGTACAGTCGAATGCACAGAAACCAAATTGCCCAGAATGTGGATTGAGAAACAAAGAGATTTGGTTGTAGACAAGTCTTTCAGGTTCTACATTGTTTTGCTGAAGCAAAATACTTTGTGGTACAAATGTACTTTTTTTCCCTTTTGTTTTGTTAAAAAGTGCTCCTCCTCTTACCTCCCAACCCCTTTCCTCCTCTCCCTTCCCACTCTACCTATTCCGCCTACCTCTTAATACATATATGCCTGTTTACTTCATTAGAAAATATTTTTGTCGAAGCAAAGCGCCACAAAGTATTTTACTTTGGCAAAACAATGGCACATCCTCTTTCAAGGAGTTTAGATAGGAAGGGCAAAAAAAATAGGTCTAAAATTAGAGGGAACTCTAGGATAAAAGGAAGGTATTTTGAGAAAAGAGATAATGGTTGCATATTTGAATGAAGCCGTAAAGTTAGAAGAGGAGAGAGAAACATTGAAGAGGCAAGCCACTTAAGATAGAAGAAATTGAAAGGGGGTATTAAGGAAGAGTAAAGAGGATCCAGGGGAGAGGCAGTTGGGTGAGCCCTAGATAGAAGGGAAGTAGTGTCTAAATCAGGGAGGGTGTGAAAGCAGAGAGTACAAGAGAGTGTTGTGAGAGTGTTAGGTAGGAGGAACAGATGAAGAAGACTGAAAAGAGTGACGCAGTATAGAGGCTTCGTGGTAAAGTAGTCAGCAAAATGAGAAAATGAAAGAGGTGAGGACCTGTCCTTCTCTCTTCTTGCCTCCTCCCCCAAATGTATCTTCCTTGGGGACTTCAACATCCATCTCGACTCCCCTGATGTGGCTACTGTTCTCTTCCATGACCTCTGCAACACTCTCTCCCTCACTATCCTTCCCTCTGGCCCAACCCACTTTGCCGGGCACACCATCTAAACAGACATTCCTCTCTCCAACCCTCTCACTACCCCTCTCTAACCACTCTCTCCTCTCTTCCATCCTTGACCTCCCCGTTCCTAGATTCCTCCCCTGCAAATGCAGCGACTGGCACTGCTTCTACTGATGAAGCATGTGCCAGTCGCTGCATTTGTTTCCTCCTTCATCCCTCCTTCGCCCCCTTCACTGGACTCCCCTTCTGACTCTGTTCTAACTAACCTCCATCTCTCTATCTCTAACACCCTGGACATCCTTTCCCCTGTCATGAGGATCAGCATGAAGCCTGCCTAAAAATGGAACTCTTGATATGACTCCAACTTGAAATAAAAGAGCAAAGCTCCAGAGCGGATGTGGCAGACATCTATCTCATCCCTTGACAAACTGGCCTGCTGCCTACTCCAAAGGCAATACAGTCTCTCCATCTGCTACAAGAAGAGGGCTCATCTCCAAACCTGCATATTTGGAGCCACCAATAACACGGCTAAACTCTGTAAAATCTGCAAGGAGCTTGCCAATCCTACCGCAGTCTCCTCATCTACTCCTCCCTCCCAAGCCCTCTGCTCTGCACTGGCTGCGCACTTCTCCTAAATTCTTGACATCCTGTCACTCAGTCATCTGCTCCCCCCATCCCCCTCCTTCTCTCACCTCGTTTGGTCTCCCTCTTCCCCAGATACTCTCCTCCCTCTTTCCCCTTACACCAGATGAGATCTGTAGAGTTGTCCGCTCTATGAAAGTCTCCTCTAAACAGGGGCTCCCCTGCTCCTCCAGAACCATCAAGGACAAAACCACCACTCTTGCCCCAGCCTTGGCTGAACTCTGCAACTACTCTTTGCCAAAGGCTCCTTCCCTCAAACCCTTAAGCACTCTCTTGTGCACGCTCTCCTAAAAAATCTGTCCGCTGACCCTTCTTTACCAGCTAAATATCGCCCTATCTCTATCACCCCTTTTTGGGAAAACTCATGGAGAAGCTAGTCATCCCCCAACTGACTCTCCACACCAAGGAACATAAACTGCTCTCCTGAACACTTGTGAAGACCTACTCTCTAACCTGGACTCTAACACTCCCTCTGTTCTGATCCTCCTTGATCTTTATTCTGCTTTTGGCACAGTCAACCATTCCATCCTCATAAACCGTCTCCATGATACCCTAGGTATCACGGACAGGGCACTGGCGTGGCTGACCTCCTTCCTTTCTAACAAACATTCCCAAGTGTAAATGGATCCGGTTCTCTCCTCCACCTCACTCTCTACATGTGGCGTCCCTCAGGGCTCTATCCTATCATTGTGGCTCTTCAACATCAACCTGGCCCCTCTGGCTTACCTGATCTCCACTTTCTCTCCTCATTTCCAGTGTTACACAGACGACGCACAGATCTCTTTTAAGCTGACTTCCCCTACCTCCTTCTCCTCCTCCTCTTCCTCCTGCTCCTCCCTCATACCTGACTGTCTGGTTGGCATTCAGGCATGGTGCTCTGCCAATGATATCTGCCTTAATGCCAGTAAGACAGAGATCCTTCTCACCGGGAAGCCTACTCCTTGTTTCCCCCCTACTCTCTTGCCAGACTCTTTGGGTCCTCTTCATTCACCCACTTATGAGGCAAAAAACCTCGGATCCTCTTTGACTCCCCTCTCGCTTTCTCTCCACACATCATGGACCTTGCCAAGAAGTCCAATGTTCAGCTTCATCTCCGGATGTACGAGATTATTTTGAATACGAACATTTCAAAGACGAAAATGTTAAATACTAAATGTTCGTATTCGAAATAAGCACCCTACTGCTAAATGGCATTTCTACACCCTGCTTCCCCCACCCCCTTACTTACCTTTGGTGACACACTTCACTGTGTGGCGCTGACTCCCTGCAGCGCCAGTTCCCTTCACTTTTGTGTATGGCCACTGGCGCTGCAGGTCCTTTTCTTTTTTTTCAAAAACTTTGTTTTGGATGTGGGGGACACCCCCCCACCACCGATTCCATTATAGCGAACAAGGGTGCGGGGGACCTTCACTTTCCCTTGTTCACTATAATGAAAACTGAATGGTTGAAATGTTCTGCATTTTCAGCTGTACATAATTTGGTGTCCAGACATTTGGTCGACCTAAAATTGGTCGAATGACATTTGGTCAACGCAATTTGGTCGAATTTTGTTTTTTTATTATATATTTATTTTTTGGGTTTTCGTTTTTTACAAAAATTGTTTTTTAGAAAAAAAAGGGGGTTAGAGGGGGGACCCCCCCCCCAAAAAAAAAGGGGTGAAAATAAAAAAATAAAAAATTCGACCATTTGGTTTTCGACCAAATTGGTTCGACCATTTGTCTGGTCGACCAATTTTTTTCGACCAAATGTCTGGTAACCCATAATTTTGCTACAGCCGAAATCTGATCATTTCACCATTTGTTTTTAAACAATAGTTTCGGTTGATACCTTCATTTCCTCAGGTGCATTCTACCTTTCCTCGCCTTACCCCAGAATCCCAATGTCTCCAGAGCCCTGGGTCTCTCTAGGCTTGACTTGCAATAGCCTGTTCCCCTCCTTGCCTCTTTCCTCGCTTCGCCCCTCCAACTAATCCAGAATAGGACTGTGAGACTTATCCTTGGCCTTAAGCCCAGGGACAGCATCTCTCCATCCCTAAAATCTCTCCACTGGCTCCCAGTGACTGCAAGGATCAAATTCAAGACCCTTTGCATCATCCACAAGGCTTTCTGGGGCCTAGGACCTCTTTACATACAGCTTTCTCTCTGGAAATACCTCCTGGCCAGAGTCCTTCGGTCTTCTGGCTCCAACTCTCTGCAGGTCAAACGTTTCTCCAAATAGTGAGTGGGAGGTATATCCCTTTCCTTGGCTGGCTCCTCCCTCTGGAGCAACCTCTCTCCCCCCTCAGATTTGAGCCGGATCTTCTTAAGGTCCGGAAACTCAAGACTTTTGCTCTCTCCTCTTCCTTCCCTCTACCCATCCTGTGCTAAACTAACTGTCTGTCGCTGTGACTGGGGCCTGGTCCTTTCAGAAACATACATGGGCCAGACCACCCCCTACCAGTCCCCCCAGCATCCTTTGCCAGCACTTACCTTAGGGCTCCCTTTCCCATACTAGCCCAACTTGGTCCTCCCTGTCCACCACCCTCATCCTCCCGTCCAACCTTTTCCCCTGGCACTTGCCACATTGCCCCCCCAGCACTTGCCCGCCTCTTCCCGTGGGGGTGCCCCACTCCAAAAAGGACTCCCACTACCTCCCTCCCACCTTGTACCTATCACCTTGTCATGCACTTGCACGGTAGGATTGTCACAAGGCCAAAATACCCGTTTTTTGTTGTTCTACTTTTGTTGATTCCCATGTCCCTCCCCACCCCCCATCTTGACCTGTGGCACCTGGAAACACCTGTGAATAGGCACCATACAAATGTTAAAAACATAAATAAATAAATAAATAAATAACGAGAAGGATCTAACAGATGGGGAAAACACATGTTAAGAGTTGTAAAAGACAACGAGGATGAGCAGAGACAGTGTGAGGTCAGAAAAGCTGCGTTTTTCAGCATTGAGTAAAAACCATAGGAAGGTTTAAGAGTACCGAGGTCATTCAGAGAGAGCGATTTTTTACCAACAGTGTTCTGTTTTGCAGAGAGAAGATGTAAGGGAGCAAAGAGAAGGAGATTTCCTGGGTTGGGGAAGAGGGGTTTACAGGAGGGGAGAAAAACATGGGATGGACAGTGTGAGTGGAGGTTAGTTGAAATATTGGAATGCAATGATGTGCTGCTTGATTAGCTGGTAGAGAGAGGTGAACAATGGATGGTGGTGTACAAGAAAGGGAAGTGAGAAAGGGGGAAGAACGAAAGGAGAGTGAGTAGAATGTGGTCGGATGAGTAGATAGGATGTGAGGTTAGATCGAGAGTAGAACCAGACATGTGAGAGGGAGAACTATAGTATTTGATACAAGTAAAAAGACCTAATAAGAGATACAATGGGGGAAGAAGCTTGAATGGAGCTGAGATGACGATTACAGTCACAGAGAAGACAAAGGGGAGAAGCAAGTGTGTGTGTAGCCGAAAGGAGAGAATTGAGATCATCACCAAAAGATGAGAGAGGACCAGAAGGTCTGTAGAGAACAAGGAAGGAGTGAGAAAGAGGATGAGAGAAAGCAGATGAAAGTTTCTGAGAATTTGAAAATAGTGGGAGGTTAGAGGGCGAGGGTGAGAAAGTCCAAGAGGAATGAAAGAGGGCAACCACACTTCCGCCTTTACCAGTAAGGTAAGGGGAGCGAGAAAACGTAGCTGTAGAGGAGGAAAACAGGCGGGGGTAACAGTATTAAAGGGAGAAATCTAGGTTTCAGTGAGACATAAGAAATGGAAATTGAATCTAAAGAATAAGTCAAGAATAGTGTGGGATTTATTGCAAACCGAGCATGCACCCCAAGCCCAATGGAGACACATGGAAGGGGAGACGGAGAGGGAGGGGGCTAGATGAGGGTGGAGGTTTTAGGAGAACAGGTAGGAGGTGAAAAAGATGGTCGAGGAGAGTCACAGATAGGAATGGAAAAAGCCATGAGAATGAGATGAAAGGGGAACAAAGCATTAGGAGAGAAGGACAAGTGTGGGGTGAAATTATGACATGGCAAGGACGAGTTATTAAGACAGTAGATACGCATAGAACAGTGGAACATGCTAGTGGGTAGCATGCACAAATATGGGCAAACGGAGTGAAGATTGCCCTTTGATGTGAAGGCGGAGGGAGATGATGCCCAAGAGGGGCGACTAATAAGGGCAAAGGGCAAGGACAAGGTAAGGACAAGGTACCCAACGGGATTAGTAACATGAGCACCGAGATGGTGTGGGGTGCAGCAGCGGCTCAAGAGGGTGCACTGGAGGGCCAAAGTCTGTGGAGCCACAATAGTGTCCTTCACGCCAGGGAGATGTAGGTAGGAGCAGGTCATATTCCTGAAGACTTCTGGGACTTCTGGAGTCAATGGGGTTTGCACAACTATAGCATAGAAATGGCAAGTATTATGGTCGGCATAGTAGTTTATTGTTTTTTCTGATTTGGCACTTACTGGTACAGTACCTTATACTACCCATATTAAAAAGAAATTCTATCCCCCCAAAATTTAAAATGATAGAATTACTTGGTTCCATGTGTTTTTCCAGCTGGCGATTTTTGCCAAATCCTGGTCTAGCCTTGTTGGTGCACGAAAACACGTTGCATGACCTACACCACCCGTGCCCTGTTCTCTGATACAGATTCATTGAACACAATCCTTGCGATTTGCGTAAAAGCAAAGAGCATTATGGGAACATAAGAATGCCCACATTGTAGACTTTGAAACATGTCTTAAAGTGATGCAGTAAGAAACCTTTTTGAGCGAATAAATGGAAGTTGGGCTCTGCGGTTCTGATTGGCCACGTTACTCATCCTAAGAAAGAAATGCCTGTGCAGTGTGTTATGGGGAATGTGTTACTGCAACTTTAAGGCATACCACGTGGGAATGATATACGTGGGTTGGAGGAGGAGGAAAGAGAGACACCCACAGGGTTTCCACAGTTCTGGTTTGAGAGCAGTCCACCTGCGTCCCGTGTCGTCCTTACTGTGAATGAGGCCCAGTTACCTACCGGTAACACATTGCTGGACACATATACCAGTTTAAACACCTATGGCAAGTATGTCAGGCTTTGGCTGTTTCTGTTTTCATTTTCCCTTGCAGAGTCTATTGAATGTGTCTGCTTGATGAATCGTGGTTTGCTCGAGGCTTTAGGTCTGATCTCGCTGAGAGGACCCTGTTCTTAAGCAGAGTTATCGCACACACATACACAACCTGTGCTCCAACGAGCAGACCGCTTTCAGAAGACGCTGCAGCGCCACAGAGGGCCTCATTATAAGTGAGATGGTCTGGAAATAAAGGTGCCGGTAACAAGTTACTGGCACCTTTTCCTGACTGCCTCTCTTCGAGTCATGCCGGTAGGGGCACTGAACAGTTCAGTCCCCTACTGGCAGAACTTTCACTAAAGGACCAGCACCGGAATGCTACAGGGTTCCAATCCCATGGAGTCCTTACGAACGGCCACTGCCTGTGATATCTCGGTAGCACTGGGATGTCAGGCGGCGGTAACGGTAATAAGAGGTTGCCGACGGGTTACCGGCACCCTCGTAACGAGGCCCAGAGTCTTTTGAAAGCCCCCTGCTCGTTGAAGCACAGATTGCATCTCGGCTTCAGAGCAGATCCATGAGCGTCATGGGCAAGGCTCTGGGTCTGGGGACAGGGCAGCACTGGGGCAAGACAATTCTTGCTGCTCTGTCTTGTTCCGGCCTATTTCCTGCGCTGCAGTTAGATATATTTTGTCGCTTAGAGTGCACGGAACTCCTTACTGGACACATGGTGCAAATTCTTTTCTAAGATGCTAATCGACTCGAAGGTTAAAAAGGTCCATCCAGAATTAACTGCCGAAGGCCAGCCGCTTGGTTTAGGGACTGATGCAGAAGATCAGCAGTAGGAATCTGAAAAGGGAATGTATTGCTGCCGCAGAGTAGAAGGTGGTGACGAAGAAGGGACTCAATGTTAGTTTGTGGCCTTTCTAACTTTGCCACTGCATTCAATGCAATGAATTGAAATTAGCAGGAAGTAATGAAGTAAGGTGCTTCTACCAATGTATTCGTCAGGGTTAGAATGAAGTCTTCGGGTGCAATGCCACAGAGAGAGCACCCCTGGAACTGGCTGCAGCAATGGGCGTAGCATTTGTACAGATTTTTCAGTTTGTAAACAGCTGTTGTCGCTATGGTAATAGTTAAAGGCAGACTTCTTCCTGCAAAGGTGGGAACCCCCATCTTAGCATACTTTCCATTGTAGGCTCCTTATATCTGATGATGATGATACTGTTGTAATGTATTTTATACCTCTTGAACAGGCATTTCCTGAACACCCAAATTGCTCAATTGATACATTCAAATTGAACTACTCAAAGTTCATTGAATATGGAAAGGGCCATAGGAAACGTTCTTGCAAAAGTGGAGGCCACAACATGGAAGTTGGTACACATTACAGCTGTTTGGGCTCATGTTTTGATGAGTACATGACATGGAAAAATTTCATGTTCCAAATGAGGCCGAAACCTTGCGCGAATAATGCTGGCTCCATCATAATTAAGATAAAATGTAACTTTCTCTAGTAAAGATTAGAAGGGACAATGTGGTGTTGTGCTAGGAGTGATAATTGACACCCCAAATGACCTGAGAAGCAGACGAAGGTTTGAATTAGTGGAAACATTTGACTTCATATTTCAGGAAGACCTGGTGAAGGATTGTGATGGGAAAATGTGATGGCATTTCCAGGCAAAGTAGGAAGCTAGGTCAATAATGGACTTTTCACACTTTGAAGATATGCTAAAAATTGCTAAGAAGCAATGGTGAGAGGCAAGTGAAAGACAACATAAACATAAACATTTCAAAAGGCAACATTTTGGATTTTTCTGTAGGCATAGGCTGGATATCTGCCAGGCACTGCCATAATGGTACTATTTGGACATACCATGACAACAGCTACAAAATGGCATGAGAACCTGGGCATATAATATCAGTGCATGAAAAGTGCCTATCTAATACTTATACAAAAGTCAAAACAGTTTTTGTAACAGGATATCGGTGCAAGGAATAAATGGTAGGAAACAAATATTGCTTATAAGTGGCTGAATGCATACTTGGTTAAGACATTTTTATTACACCGGGAAATCATTTGCAGGTGCAACTAAGCCATTAACTACAGCAAACAGCTTAAAATAACACTGACAGGCCACATAGAGCATGGAATCTGATATTGCTGCATGGCAGAGAGCTCAGGAAGTTGTGTTTTTGGTGTAGTGAAGTAGTGGGTGTGAATGGCCATAGGGATTAAAATAGCAATGGATGGTCAATAGAAAGGTACAATGCTAAACAAAACACACAGCTATGTGGCCCTCCTCACACCCCATTTTGTCTTATAGGTGGCACTAAAACTCAACCTAATAGCCACAACTAAAATGGGTGCATGAATTTGATACTACAAACATGGCCTGCAAATTCTCTCATAGCTGTAACATAGAAATCCACATGACGGTCCCAATGCAACAATATCTTTTTGAAGTGTTAATAATTAATTAATAATTTATTAATAAAATTCACAGGCAAAGCAATGCATTTTTGGCACAAACGCGCATACCGAATTTACCATTGATAGCAGAGTGGAGGACATGTGTCCTTTAAAATGGGGTGAGAGAAAGTGACTTGCGGCCAGATGATGCAGGTGAAGGTGGAAACATAAACCAGGAATGTGGACAGGCAAGAATGACATGGGAATAGGATGGTGGAGAAAGTGCCGGGTGGGGTGATGGAAAAGTGCTGTATAGTTGTCCATGAAGGGCAGGGGGAGAGGAAAACTGGGTGATGGAGCAGTGTAGAGTGCTAGGAAACAGGTCTTCAAAAAAAGGAGAATTTTGAGGTTTGATTCAAATAGTGGTAGAGTTGGAGTAGTACGCAGAGGGAGAGGAAGATCATTTTAGAGTAGAGATAGCGGAACGAGAGGGAGCACAGGGGGCTTGAGTAGTGGCAAGAAAGTAAGCTGAAAATGATCTTAACGAGCGATGAGGAAAGTAGGGTGTGATATGAGCTGGGTAGGGTAGGTCGAGTCCGTGGACAGCTTTAGACATGATGAGAAGTTTATACTTAGCCGGTTGCTTCATGATTAGCAGGCCAATGTGGCGACGGGCAGAGGAGGTAGAGGTAAAGCGAGAAAGGTTGAAAAGCCTGCAGATCGGAAAGTTGAGGACTTTGGGCAGAGGTGAAAAAGCATAGTTGGGAAGGCCATAGAGTAGACTGGCACAGTAGTCAGATCTAGAAATGAATAAGAAGGAGATTATCTGTTTAGCAGTATTGAAAGGAAGAAGATGGCAGATCTTTCTGATATTGAGGAGGTTGAGTCTGACTGCAGTGGTAGATTTGGAGATGGAGAGCGAGAAGTTGTATGATGGGTCAAAGATGACACCAAGGTTATGAGCGGAAGTAAGGAAGTAGTCAGGAGAGAAGAGAAGAAGAGGAGAAGAGGAAGAAATAGCCTGTTTGGCTGGGAAGTAGAGAATGTCAGTCCTAGTGGAGCTGAGCATGAACAAGTGAGACACCATCCAATATTTGTTGGTTGGGAGAATGTTTGAACTATTTTATAAGGACTGAAAGGAGAAGAAGATCTGAGTGTTGACAGTGAGTTGATAGAAGACATAAGAGGAAAGTAGGGTGTCAAGATCTGAAGTATAGAGAGTGAAGAGAAGTGGATCAAGGACAGAATCTTGGGGAATTCCAGGAGTAAGGAGGGTGAGTTGGACAGTTAGGCTGTTCCAGGACACCCGAAGGTGTCTGGGGCAAGGTATGAATCAACCAAGCGAGGGCCTTAGCTCTGATGCCAAGGAGAGATAATGTAGAGAGAAGGACAGAATGGTCGACAGTATTGAAGGCAGCAGAGAGGTCGAGAAGAATAAGAATAGATGAAGGGTTTGCTGTCAGTACCTGATTGGCTTAATAGAAGCTGGGCTTCCACAGTAGGGTGTAATTGTTGAAAACCTGACCAGAGACAGGGAATCTGAGACTCTAATGAAAACGATCAGAAACACACTCTCACCTCCGTTCCACAACTGTTTGATGTTTCTAGAGGCTCCTGGTATGCAGGGTTGATAACATCAAGACGGAATCTACAATGACACAAGCAGGTGTACATTGGCAGACCTCCCCCCACCCTTTCATTTGATAGACAACCCCCAGAGGTTCTACTTACAATAAGCAGTTTGAATCTAGCCGTGAGGCATCTTTGTATATAGCAGATGAGGTCAAATCAGGTAAGGGAAATGGAACATGAACAGGAATTGGACAGAGGTAACGCTCTATAATACCTCTAGACGGTCTGCATAAACTTTCCTGACTAAATAAATAACTTGGTTTTCAAGAGCGTGGTGGTCATGGAATACTGGCTTACAGGCAGTTGATTGGATACCAGTTCCTAATGAGAGTACTGATTTATACTGGTGCCCACTTCGGGGTATGAGCCGACGCTCTTTTTCCTGGTACGTGCACCCCGGGACTGACCCTATCCCAAATCTGCCATTTTGGTTACAGGTGCCAAGTCCCGGGATTACTTCTGGACATGAGTGGGTCTGCGGCAGATGCTCTTGGAGTGGGAAGTAAGAGGGCTTGACCCACGAGAGATTCTCGTGTGGCGCTGAGCAGGCTGCTTTTTGGTATCGGCTCTGTACGGGCAATGGAATCACAGGCTCCAGAGGTGTTTACCGAGTACGCGGGGAGGCTGGCAAGGTCCTAACATTTGCATGCTGAGAGGAAGAGATGAAGTTGCTGACATTGAGGAGAGCTTTCTCAGTAGAATGCCAGAATGAATAGGGCCCGGGGGTTGTGAGTATCAAGGAACTCTGAATCAATTGAACACTTCTTGCTCTAGGTTTTTGGAATAGTGTGGTAGAAGAGAGAAAGGGGGAAAGTTGGCAGGACAGTCAGGATATAGACCAGGTTTCTTAAGGAGAGGAATGACAGCAGCTATCTTATAAGACGAGGGAAAAGTGGCATTGTTAAGAGAGGAGTAGAAGAGAGAAGCAAGCTGTGGAACACAACTTGGAGCTATGTGTTTCGTAATGTGCAGGGACAGTGGAGGCACAGGAAGGGTTAGCCTTGAGGAGTAGAGCAATAGTCTCATTGGGGTTTGTGGGGATCAAAGGAAAACATAGTAGCGGGAGAGGAGGGTACGAGTAGTGGAGAAACGTGAGCTGGAAGGGGATAGAAGGTAATTACGGAAGGTATTGCGAATGGTAGAAATTGTAGGCGCAAAGTTGAGAGCAAGATCATTTGCAGAAATAGTGGAGAAGATAGAGGAGGGGTTAGAAGGTGAGAATTGAGTTGAGAAAATTTTAGAGGAGCCTAAATTGGGAGGATTGAGTTGAAATGAGAGAGAGATAGAAGTCATGTTTGGAGAGTTAAGAGTGGAGGAATCGTTTTGAAGAGCAGAGCGACAGAATTGGAGATCAGAGGAGTTTCCTGACCTTTAATAACGGCAAAGCTTTTTCTGCATTGTTGCCTCTTAGGGTGCAAATGAGAGGTGTAATCCAGGGCCATGGAGGGGAGGAAATAGCAGTGAGTGTAGTAAGAAGGTAGTGAGAGGAAAAGGAAGCATAAAAAACAGTGTTAAAGTTAGTGAAGCCTACTTTACTGAACGGAAAAGTGAGTTCAGCACAGGAGGATAGGGAGTGGGGTAGGTCAGAGAGGTAGTCCAGGCGTTTGGAGGAGGTAAACTTGACACTAGTAATAGTTGTAGTAGATGGAGATAGTGAGGAAGAAGCAGGAGTGTAGATTGAGACAAAGACAATACAGTGATCGGAGGGAGAAAGCAGAGTCGAGATAATAGAGGTGGAGAGTTGAGAAGAGATACGAATAAGGTCAAGGGAGTTTCCATTTGAATGGATGCACAGAAAGTGGACGGAAGAGAGCGAGTCATTAAGTGGGAGAGAGTTAAAGTCAGTGCATAGGGCAGCAGAGAGGGAGGGGAGGTTGAAGTCACCAATGACATGTGGATCAGGTGAGAGGTAAAGGGAGATAATATGTATCCCTTAGGGAGCTGTGATTGTGGAGATAATTCGCCCTCATTCAAATGCACTAACAGGAGATAGGGCTCCAAAATGGCCACCGGAAGTGATGTCACCAGTCCAAGATGGCCACTGGGAGTGAAGTTACAGACAAAGAGTGAAGCCAAAAAGGAAACGGGATGACACACGCTCTCTTCACCTGATCATCTACTCCATCGGTGGTTGGTCTCCCTGACAGGGCTCATCCATGAGTATCATCAGATAAGGAGATACATTTTTAAGAAATACAGATGTTATAAGTTCCCAGTACCACTATAGGAACTTGGACAGATTTCCTCAACTGAGCAAGCCTTGGTTGATTGTGTCACTTGGATGATGAAGCAAGCGGAAACCTACTATCTTACTGTAGTAAAACATATTTGAACAATATATTTTCAAATTCATATTTTTGTAAAATATGCTTGTGATATACTGCCAAATAGTTGCATTGCACTGTCATTGCAATCAGCACTCTTCACAATCTTTTGTCACTGTAAAAGTCTCTCTCTCTTTCTGTCAACATCTGTGCCTATATCTTGGCAGCCGCAATTCATAAAAACCTAGTCTATACACTGGTACCTACCGTATATTCTTAATCAATGGTCGTCTCTCTTGATCTCTTAGCCATCTTGTGTGCCATTTTGTGTCTTGTTCCTCATACTACATCAAACTTCTGGCGCAGATCCCCCCTTTCTTGAATGTAGCTGCTGTGCCACCCTGGCGCGTGCCATTGTAGGATCACGGTTAGACTACTGCTCAAGTCTACTGAAGGTAGAGGTCAGGGAGAACTAAATTGCCTACAGGTGGTCAAAATAATACTGTCAGAGTGGTCTGTGGACTGCATCATTTTGACCACACATCATTGGCAAGCAAATATCTTCACTGGCTTCCCATTAGGAAGCGCATTGCGTTTCACATGCTGTGCATCGCTCACGCCTGCCTTTTTGCAAAAAAGCCAAACCTACCTGTCAGCCTTATTCGGTTGGCTGCCAGCGCGATGAACACTGAGATTCAACAATTCGGGGCTCTTGCTGACTCCGAAAGCTAAACTGTCATTGTCCTGGAGGGCTCTTTCCCTATGGCAGCGTCGCGCCTCTGGAACGCACTGCCACCAGATCTAAGGTCCTGCTCCTCCTTTCTTCCTTCAAAACGCTACTGAAGACCTTCCTATTCGAATGATGATTTCCTCTAAGGACTGTCCTGCCATCACCTAGAATCCTTGTTTTCTTTCTGTATGTGCGTCTTGCGCTTCCATGCCTACGCGCCTTGTCCCAGTGCATTATAAATAAATTCAATGGATGCACTCGGCCCCAGTGCCAATTTATGTTTTGGCTATTTGGTAGCCAAGAAAACAATTGTCAACAGTTGTCCTGTACACAGCAGGTGACTGAGGAAAGCAACCAGACTAATTACTCGCTCTAATCATTACTTGCTACGTGTATCGTTTTGCATGCAAAGTAGTGTGTTGGAAAAGGATAAAGAGCATGGAATGCATTGGTATTCATGGTAATTGAAGCACGGTAGAGCTGCATGTACCCTTACATTATAAAGGGGGTGAATGCAGTTTTTCACTAACTATTCCGGCGTCACAATACTTGGCCATTTCATTGTAATCTGTGGCATTGGTGTGAGTATCTGGGTGTTTGATAGCAGTGACTGGTATATGAGAGTGGTACTTTGCATAAATGATATGATATGATAGTTTATTTATATAGCGCCTACACACAATGTGTTTCAAAGCGCTTCAAGGCAAGGGAGGGAACAAGGGAAAATACGACGACATTCTTACAGGCCATGAACAGTAAGGATGTGAAGTTAACTATTGTACTTGGCCTGACGACATTTCAGATAGTGCAAGAGCTAAGGCACAGATAAGGAAGGGAGGGGGAGAGTGGGAAGGAAATGGAAACAGGCAAGCGACTACCGTACTAGGCCTAATGACATTTCAGGAAGAGCCAGAGAAAAACAAAAGGTGAGGGAGAGGGGTGCAGAAAGGGAGGTGAAGAACAAAACAAGTGACTATCGTACTAGGCCTGATAACGTTTCAGATAGTGCTGGAGGGAGGGGGGACAGTAAGGGGATAGGGGAGCGACAGACTAGGTTGCTATCATATTAGGTCCAGGGACAATTCTGATAGAGTAAGTGCATAGAAGAAAGTAAGGGGAGTAGGTGAGAAGAAAGGAAAGGGGAGAGGGGAGGGGAGGAGAAAGCAGAGAGTAAGCAGTCAAAAAGAGTGGAGATGCAAGAGAGGAGAGCGAATACAGTTGCAGAAGTCAGTAGTAACACATAATGTTGCAAGCCAGGATACAAGATGAAGATGGGAACAGCATGATTCAGGCCCACCATGAGTACACGATGCAAAGGAAGTCCAGCATGAGTATAATGACAGTGATGATAATGATATGAGTATAATGATAGTGCATGGGCATAGAAAAAAGCACCATCTGGCAAATGGTTAATGTCAGGCAAATGCCTAAGCAAAGGCCCAAACTATTGGCTTTGCCAGTGCTCCTTTTCTTTGGCGAGACGGTTGGTTAATCACTAGCTGCTAGATTTGTCACCGGCACACGCCCAGCCATTCTTCTGCTCTCTGTGTGGTGTCTAACCTTTTATCTCGCCTTACGTCAGAGACATTTGGTCTTCAATAACTTCACCAAAAATGTTCGTAATTTTGTGAAACGTCACACGTGTCAAAGGTGATCACAAAAATATGATGGGGAAATTCTGTCTCCATGAGGCGGGAATCAAGAGTCTCTAGGGAGAGAGATCAAGGGGTCCCTGTTTGGGCATGCCCACTTCCCAGAGTGAAACTCAACATGAAAAAAAACTTGGAAATGCTTGAGCCAAAGCTTTTGCATCACTCTGGATGCCCCAGCAGCATAAACAGTTTTTTTAAAAAAAAAAATGTATTGTGGCTTTACTGAAGGAGATCGTCTGTCAAGTGTAAGAGGATTCAATTCAACACTACAGCTAAGTCAACGCCTAGTCTATAATACTGAATGAAAACCCTTATTGATATATCTTTATGTCCAGTTCGTTCTGGATGACTACCCCTATATAACACCCCTCTCTTGGAATCCCCCTGACCCCACTGAGCCAAGAAGTAGTTCTGTTTTGCAAGTTTAAAAGGTTTATTTGATAATTTAAAATATATATATATCACACTTTATAATAAATTAATAATTGAATAGCACACTTAATCTGATATGATAAAGATTAACAACGGAGAATCTGGCACTAACACGCTTCTCTATAATCAATAAGGAGTTGACATGAAATGGATAAGGTAGCACACAGGTGAATAGGTACAGAAGTATAATGCGGTAGAGAATGCTTTACAGGGTTCAAGGAAATGCAAGGTTGAATGAATGAAATGCAGTATAGAAATACTCAATATGATTTCAACAAAACAATGTAATCACTTTTCTCTGGCAATCCCCTCCCCCCCTTGATGCAAGGCAAGGAAATGGAAGGAAAACACACAGTTCTCAGAAATGCAATCAATGTAAATCAGTTCACCCCAGCAAGCTTACACTACAGAAAACAGATAGGAGTTTTGAAAACACAGGCAAAATTCTTTGATATGTGCTAGCAATGGATGAGAAATATGCTGGAAATGCTTTTAATTCCCTTTCAGAGGTTCAGGGTGAGTGGTATCTAGTTAATATTAGTCCAGGCTCACACTAGCAATGAGGCAGGGATAGTTAGCAGGTTAAACGAATTTCTGGCAAATGGAAGGCAAGCAGCAGCAGTTTTTACACGTGAAGAAATTTGCAAATCGCGGTAAAATTCGCGAATGCGTGTTCCGCGATTGCGGTAAAACTATAAGGGGTAGGAATGCGGTTCTAGGTTCACAGGAAAGCCACGATTCTAAGCTTTCAGATAAAAGTTACTGCAAGTCTCTAGCCCAAACGGTTACAGAGTTATGAGCGATTAAATAAAGGTCGTTTTTCAGATTTGAAATTTTAAAGTTCAAAAAGACAAGTGCGGCTTGCAACTAGAAAATGACAAGTGACAGCTTTACAAATGACAGGTGACAGTTAGGAGACAGTTCTACTTAGATTAAGCTAGATTGAATTATATTATTTTAACTAGGAGATTGGTTCTGCACAGTTTTCTAGGTACTCACACTATATTCTTGAGTGAAATGGGCCTCGCCATGGATCTGGTCAGGTTTTAAACTCGCCTCTGGTCTCTGCACTTCACAGTGATCTGGGTCAGCTCTCTCTGGTTCTCTGGTCTGGGTCTCTAGTTCTGGATAGATTGAAGTCTCTAGTTTGGCTCTCTGGAGGTTGATGAATTTGAAGTCTGGATCTCTGGATGTTGTATGGTCCGGCAGAGCGCGTTGCAGCAAATGGAATTGAAGGTCCCTATCTGTCCTGTCTGTCTGCTTTTATGTGTTTAGAATGTGGGTGTGTTCTAGCATCACTGACCCTACCTCTCTCTCAGCTTCTAATTGGTCAAACTTCCATTTATCATTTGATTGGGGAATGAACTGTGAGTCAGAGGGATGTCATTTTATGGCTTGCAGATAGGACACTCCTCTGTCAGATTGCACACATTCTATATTTGATAATAAAAGACATATTTCACAGTTACACAGTTGCTTGAAATTACATATACATGGTGTGGCTGAATTTAGCCATGTCTCTGTCCAAATCTGCTGTTTCTAAGAGCTTGCATTCAGAAATGGCAGATAATTGACTTTTTAACTGATTTTTCACTTTCTGACATTGACCCAACTTTACATACATGTGTGCAGGGAGTATGGACATTAACTGATGAAGTTTCAGATTTTTCACATGCACACATTTTGAGTAATATCCTCTTTTCCGCTAAAACCCCCCTGAACATGCCACCGGGTCGAAAAACCTCTTAAAATGTGGGCAGAAAAATCACAAGAATTATGGTGTCATTTATAAAACTTTCACATGTCCGTACTATGAGTTATTCATCTTTTTCTAAACAATATTCTGGCTACAAAGGGGTGTGGTTTCCTCTCAGCACAAGGTAGAAATACTGGTTTATCCAGTTCTGCCAAGCCAGCTTGCTCTCACAGGCAGTGCCCCTCCCCTTTCCTCAGGAGGAAGCCACTTTTTACGACCATTTACGACTCCTGCCAATAAAACCTTTGCCTGAGCAAGGACAGGGCTTTGTTCACTTTCCTGCAGAGCACAGGTAATTCAATTATCAGATAGATGGCATATCCTTAGTGTGGCCAGCAAAAAGGCAGATGGGCCTGGGAACACAGTTGTGACTCAAGTTTCACTCCTGATGGGGGTAGTTGCCAGGCAGAATTGGAATCTCTTTAAGCCAGTTTCAGATAAAATGTCACTTTTTGTTCCCCAGTTTCTGCATTCAAATAAAACTAAACATTTTCACATATGCAGCTAGAAGGCTGATTCTAAGTTCAAAACTATGACATTTAAACAATTGCAACCTATGTGACACTCAAAAGTAGGTCACTCAGTCAATTTAAACATTTAGATTTTTTTTAGTGTCTTTCAGTCCAAATTTACTTAAACTGCTGAAATCCACAGCGCAGCCAGTCTTGTTATAAACCTTCAAGTCACTTCAGAATATAACTTTACATTGGATCCACCTCTCAGTAAGTCTTTCTTTGGCCTGTTTTGGGTTCATTTATTCAGTTTTGCAAAAAGTAAAATCTGGTGTTGTTTTAAAATGCCGGCTTTTGGATAGTGGTGAGTACTGGTACTGCACCCCTTTTTGGGATTTAAGAAAATGAATTCCCAACAGTTATGGGTTTGCTTTTGGCAATCAGCATTGCCATTCCCAATGGTTTCAGACTACTGTGTGGGTAGTCCAATGGTAGTTTTAGGCAGTGTCCTTCTGTGCCCATAACATCGGCAAAATGAGTGGCAACCTATTCTTCATGCATTTCCCTGTGCATTTTCTGGGAAGCTCTGGCCATCATGAGGTTTTCCATGTCAGTACTGCACAGTTTTGAGGTAGGGCTCGGATGCATGGGTAAATACATCCCACACAAGCCAGAAAAATACATCCACAAAGGAATTATACTTTTACACCTCCTAATTATGAAAATTCACATTGAAGTAATGTTTGACTTTGATGTGAGTTTTTGCATTTGTAGAAGGCCTATCTTTCATACATGTACGCAATTTGCACATCCTATACGCCGCGTATATGTAGTCTTTTCTACGGCGCTTTCTCGATTGCACAAGGAAATGGATCTACGTGATTACTGCAACACTGAACCTCTCGAATCAGAATATTCCGAATTCGAAAACGGCAGCACGCAGTAATCACACTGATTACCCTTGCCCGCATTCCCGCTACACACCACCCTTACACCCCTATATAAGGAGCGGCAAACTTACCTTTCCTTCTTTCCCATGTCCGTTTCCCTGCAGCGTCAGTTCCCTCTGCCATTTGCGGGGCGGGACGTCCGCTGCAGGGACCGAAGGGTCCTTTTTTATGTATTTTGCTTACTTTATTTCCCACCTCTCTCACCACTTTCCTTCTTATGGAAGATGGGGACACCCACGCAACACCCAAACCCATAATGCCGACAAGGGAAGCGGGGGACACCCCCATACCCGCTGCTCCCCTTGTGCGGGATTATGGGATTTACATTTTTTGTCCATGCCGAATGCGCTGTAAAGGTGCCTTCGACGTTTCCCCCTGATTTTTTCGGCCCTTTCCCCAGACAACAAGCAACTTCATGAAGTGTACCTTCTTAGCCTATTTGTCTCGGGAAGATAGCTCAGCGGCAACGTGCTCACCTTGGAAACACGACGACACGGAGCAACACAGGTTCGATCCCCGGGTCTGCGCTTAGAAACCTCAGGTTATTAAGTGTGTTATAAATAACCTATCATCTCATATGTATATCTGGCAGGCCCTCCACATTTGGACAAGCTCACCACATTTTCCATTTCCAGGATTTCTATAGCGAAACTGTGCCACTGCATTTTCTGTTCTCTAGTTCAATGTTGAAATTGTCACTTAAATCCTCACTGAGGGTTCCAATGATAGCATTTCTCCCTGCAGAAACCCTACACACATTTCAATCGTTTGAATATTATTTTTTACCAGCTCTTATATTGTGTTCACTATATCTTGCCTGTAGAAATAAAACGGACAGATTCCTCGTGTCTTTTTTAAAAACTTTTTTTCTTTGTAAATGTGGAATGTTTTTCCGATTTGGGAATGTGCTACTCCCCGCTGGGATGGGATCCCTACCCACCCAGCGCAGGCTTCATTGAATACTCAGCTGTTCACAAGTGAAAGGATCTGTTGGACTGGGAGGTAGTTTGCTGACTCCAAGATCACCTTTACTGTACAGAGTGTTTTTTCTTTTTCCGCACAATCATACAATACATTGTGGTGACTGTTGTGCACATTTGGTTGGGTATGCAGTGATGCTATCGAATAGAAAACAAAGAATGCATTTTTAAATGAACCCAAAAAAATATCTAAACAACAATAACGAATTTTAGAAAACTATATATATGGGGTTGGGAATGGGAATAGTAGTTTTAGGGGTGGAGGAAAAGTATAAACAAAAAAAGGGGGGTTTGGGAGATGGAGGGCCTCCCCAAAACATAGATAAAAAAATCAGTATTTTTTTTAGATGTTTTTTCTTCGTTCACAATTCATTCTTTCTTTTATCATTCGATAACATCACATGTAACTATTTGGTTGTTACTAATCAGGCTGTTAAGGTAGATTTGAAATATTCTGATTTTCTTACACATTCACACGATCCTTAATTGTGTTACACAAAGGGAAGACATTAGCTTCTAAGACAAGGGTCTGCAACATTTGACTCTCTAAATGTTTTGCACTGCAATTGCCATCAGCCCTAGCCAGCACAGTGAATGGTTAGGCGTTCATGTGAGCTGTAGTCCAAAACATCTGGTAAGTCAGAGGTTGCAGGCACATGCATTAAAATAACTCAGGGATATCTTCCCATAAATCTGTTTGATTTTGTATTGCCAAACATGAACAGCTTGGCATGAGATCTGAAATCTCCAGCGTCACAATGCAATGTGGCATATTTCCACATTTCACTGGTTCTCCTATGAATCTTGCTGGATTTGCCACTCAGCACCTGACAGTTTTGATTGATGAGTTGGATTTAATTACTTTGTACCCAGAGGCTCTCTGTGTGGTCCACAATGTACTTGATACCTGTGTCAAATCTTCCTGAAGGAAAATCAGTGGGCCTCATTACAAGTCTGGCGGTAACCGAGCCGGAAAATCTGGCAGGTTGCCGCCGGACTTGGAACAAATTACCGGCTCCAGAATTGCCAGAATTACTGGGGCATTACAGCCCCAGTGGTCTGGTAATTCCGGAGCCGGCATTCCTTTAGGACTCCACGGGAATGGAGGCTGTGGAAACACTGGCACCATGCGGTAATGGTGCCGGTGTTTCCACCTCTGTCTGTAACCGGTGGCGTTACGCCAGCCAGGTCAGACCTGGTGGGTGTAACACCACCGGCCGCAGAACTCGTAGTGAGCTGGTCCAGAAACGGTACGGTTTTACCGGTACTGTTAAATCCGGACCGGCTAACTTGTAATGAGGCCCAGTGTCTTTTTCTACTAGTGACATTCTTTGGGGTATTTCTCGGTTTTCAATTTTTAGCTGATATGTAAGACTTATATGAAATATCACTTAATCATCTGCGTCATCGTCTGTAAACAAGTATTCACCTGTTAAGTCAGCCAGTCTAGATCCTTTGGCCAGTGCGATCACTGTTCTCCAGTTTATCCCTTCCTCATGAACTCTGTGCAAAATTACTCAGCCTTCTCTTACTATTGCTGCCTCTAGTTCTGTTGCAACCACCAGACCTTCCCCCGCGTCCATGGGTATTTCTGGTCCGAACAAAAATTCTGTAGGTACTCTAACAGTCTGCCCTTTATTCTCTGAAGCCATGCCAATGATATGTGTACCCTATAAAGGAATACTTTCGGGTCCTGTGCCACACACCTTTGCACTTTGGGTACATAGTATTCTATTATACATTTGTGTGCAGTCACATAAGGAATCCCTGGGGCGCAACATATTATTCCCTGGTCAGGGAATGACATCGTCCTGTTCAGTTTTCTCATCAAAACCTTTCCCAATATGTTAACTGGTGTCTTGCCAGAATATAACAGTGGCATGGAAAGGATGTGTGCTCCTATGGTGATAGGTAGGTCGTCAGTAAAATAAACCATAATTGTTGCCCCAGAAGAACCTTGTGCGTTCATGGCAGCACCTGACATTAGGTATTTTCCTTCTCGAACTCATGTCCAAGTTGCCCCTGTGTCTACTAGGAAGGAGTATGTTTTGTCACCTATGGTCACTCCGACCCTTGGGTCTGATGTAACTGATAGAATTCAACATATCAAGTCTCTCTCTCTTGGCTGTCCTATTGTCGATATAAGTCCAGTCCTGTGCCGGTGAAAAGGATTCACTCTGACTACTGTCACACACCCTATTCTAGGTGTGGGTGCCTCTGGCAATATGTTTGCTTTCCACTGCCTTAATACATCCTGTTGTACGGGTGCTTGCGTCTGCATCCGTATCTGCTGTGCCTGCATTGGAACTTGCTGTATTTGAATGGGTGCTTGCTGTGTTTGGGTCTGCATTACTTGTTGTGTAGGTTGTATTTGTGTTTGATACTGTGTGTGTTCTTGAGCATAATATCCAGTTGCCTCTGTGTTATATGGTGCGGGATATGTGTCCCCCATTTGGATTTCCTACAGACCAATTCTGCTGCATCCCATCTCCGCTTCTGCATACACACAAAATATGCCCCATTTTACCACATATACAACATTGCTGTGTCTGCCCTCCAAACCTAGGTTGCCCTCCATTAAATCCCCCACCCAATGGAGCCTGAAATCTGTCCCCTTTCTAAACATCTTCCTTCTTGAGCCCTTTGCTCAGCTACCTCTAACTCTCTGACGTTGAGACACTGCTCCAGACAGAGAGCTGGAGATAGGTCTCTCTCCTCTGCAGGGGCCTCACTCTAGAATGGCCTCCCTGCCCCTCTCAAACTCCAACAGACTACCTTAGGTTCTGGAAGCAGCTCAAGACCTTCTTTGCTTCTGCTTTCTCTCTCACTCTCCCTTGCTGACCACCTGTCTGCCACCCTAGCTGGTCGCCTGGTTACCCTCTGAACCTATTGGGTATCAGGCTTCTTCCACGACCTGCAAGCACCTACACTGCCTCTGGGCCTCAACACACTTAGCGGCTGTATCTGTAACCCTAAAATACCCCCTGCGCAGTTCCCTAGCTGTCTCCCGGGGCTTCACTTATCCAGGGCATTGCTGCCCTGACTGCACTTCTCTTCTCTCTTCACCCCAGGCACTTCTCCCCCCTTGCACTTGCATGATCTGAATGACACAAGGCCTAGTAAGATCGTTGTTTTGTTGTCCCTTTGTGTCCCTACCTTGTCATGTAACTCCTAGAAACACTTGTGTACAGGCGCGTTATAAATGACTCATCACATTATATCATATTGGGGTGGTCCCTCTCACCCTCATAGGAAATAATTATACTCTCCTCTTCCTGCAAAATTCCCATTAGTTTATGGTTGTACCTGCTGTGCCCCTTATGTATGGAACACCTTTCCACTTGTCAATGCTGCCACTTCCACTGAAAGCTTTGACAATTTTTTCTGAACTAATTTTGCTTCATCCATCTTTATGCATTCAACTTTCTTTCTGTCTTTCTCTTGGTATAGCCGACAATGGTGAACATTTGTCAATTTAATCTCTGCCCATGGCTTCGCTTCCATTTCCACAATCTTTCTCAACTGTCTTTGTACTGCTTCGGTTAGCCCGTGGCATAATATATGATAAAAAAATAGTTCTATTTTTATACCATGGTTCTATCATTTCTAGCCGCCATTTTTCCTGAATTTCCTGAAAATACATTGTCGGGTCTTTGTCTGCTCTCATTTTTCATTTCATAATAGTGCTCATATCTGTTGAGTCTGGCTACTGAACGCTAAGGGCCCTCTATACATTAGCTCGACAATTATTAAAAGGTGTTCGTTTATGGCAAGTGTTTTGTTCAGTCACTCCTGGATAGCCCGCTTGTGCCCAAATGTCATCTGACCTCTCCCATATTGTGGCAGCTAACAAACATTTTATGTCACCTACCGCTAAGGTAATCCCAGCTGTCATCCCTCCAATTTATAAATCCATTTCCCTGCTCCTGAGATCAGTATTGGTAGGTGACAAACCAAATGATTTGTATCCATTAGTGGACATGGTGCATATTGTTGTGCCCCCCCCTTTCTCTAATAAAGGCAACTGTTTAAACCCAGTGCTCCATCCAAGCACAGCAGTGCCTTTCATTTTTGCCATTACATCTTTCATACACAGTTTCTTTCATCTTGGTACATTTCTCAACCCATTCACAAATGGTGTTTTATCCTCTGAACTGCTTAATCTCTTCTTAGGTAATTCAGGGTATTGACTGGCATCTGGCCTCTTCACTGGTTCTTCCAAATCTAGCAACGCATTCTCTTTCCCTAGCCCCATGCTCCGATTTCCTCTCTTTCTTCATCTTCAAACATAGTATCGTCACTCTAATCTCCTTCCTCATACTCCCAGTCCTCAAAATCTAATCTTCTGAGGGGACTTGTTATGTATGTTCCACTCATCACCTCCTCCAATACATGTATTCCCTCACTTTGCAAGAACCCTCTGCTCTCCATCATGCTGCCAGTGCCATCCCTTCTAATCCTATAGAGGTTGCTAATCCTCCTTTGTATTGCCTCTTCTTCGCCTCCATATGGAAGGGTATGCTTTCTAAAGATCTCATCTACCTCCTTGCCGCATCTTTCTAAATTCCTCTCACTTTCTCCCTATCGTCCTGTCTATCTCTCTGTCTCAGAACCTCCTCCTCAACCTCTGTCAATCTTGTCTGTAACTCACAACATTTGTTGTATTGATCACGTGTGAACACTGGTTTTGGCATACTCATTTTCTCTCTGTTTATAATATCTTCACTGCTATATGCAAGGGGGGGCATATATGGGTTTAGTGTATCCTGCCACTGCTTTCAATTCTTATGTATATAATCCCTTTGCTTCAGGAGATGGATCGCTACTCTGGGGTGCAGGAGGAGGAGCCGTGGATGCTATGTCACCCTCGTCATGCTGATTAAGCATCCTTTCTTTCACGGGTGATTCCTCCGACTCCTCTCTGTACACTTTGCACAATTTCAAAATGGCTAGTCTGTGACTATTTCCCCTTGTACACATTGGTCATGGTACTTAAGGATTTGGTCCTTGTATCGGGGTAATGCTTCACACAAATGAATAATGGTAGTATCCCCCAGGATGATATGTCAAGGTTTACCTTTCCAATATACTTACCCGATGTTTATTTCAAATACCTCTCACTCCCTTCCCCAACAATACTTTTTCCTGTGCCTCTCTCCGTGACACCACACCTTCCGCGTCACCTAATACTGCTGCTCTTTTTCCCTAATTAAGGAGCCCTCCAACCTCTTTTCCTTTGCAGATGGGGAGCAGATGCAAGTGGATCTAGGTCACCTGGCCTAAGCTCTGGCCACCTGTTGCTTTCTTGGCTGCCGCTCCTTTTCCCCACTTAGCAAGCCCCGCCCACCTGGTGCCGTCCTGGTTGCCTCTCCTTTCCCTACTTAAGGAACCCCCAGCCTCTTTTCCTTTTCAGATGAGGAGCAGGTGCAAGTGGATCTAGGTCACCTGGCCTAAGCCCCACCCACCTGGTGCCGTACTGGTTGCTGCTCTTTTCCCTACTTAAGGATCCCTCCAGCCTCTTTTCCTTTGTGGATGGGGAGCAGTTGTAAGTGGATCGAGGTCACCTGGCCTAAGCACCACCCACCTTCGTAGCCCTGCCTCTTCCTTCCTGCTCTTAAATCTTAGATCAAGGGTGTCTCTTGCCCGGGCGTCCAAAGGGAAGGGCAGACAAAGAAAAGGGCAATTCCTGTTGGGACCAGGAGGGCCCAGGGCCCGAACACCTGCTCAGACAGTAGGAAGTTCATGCACCAGTATGTGTTTACCACCTATGTCCCCACAGGCCATCCCCACCTACTATAGTCCCCCTGTGATGTTCCCTTGTGCCCCCCCTTTCCCGCACAAAGGTGTTGCCTGTGTTTCTTGATTGCACTACCCTGCTCCCATGCGCCCCCCTCCAGCCTACTTCTGCAGGAGTCTGTCCTGATACATTCTGGTTTCACCATCACCGTCTTGTGGCCAATGCTGGATTTGACTTTTATGGACTTAATTGATGCTCGGTGCGTCACCCTTTCTCAACTCTCATGCTGGACTTCCTTTGCAACGTGTACTCATGGTAGCCCTGAATCATGCTGTTCCCATTGTCATCTTGTATCCTGGCTTGCAACATTATGTGTTACTACTGACTTCTGCAATTGTATTCGCTCTCCCCTCTTGCTTCTCCACTCTTTAGACTGCTTACTCTCTGTTCTCTCCTGCTCTGCCTTTCTCCCTTTTCCTATCTCCTCCCCTTACTTTCTTCTATGCACTTACTCTATCAGAATTTTCCCTGCACCTAGTATTATAGCAACCTCATCTGTCTCCTACCCACTCCCTTTGATTGCCCCCCTCGCCCCTCCAGCACTATGTGAAATGTCATTAGGCCTAGTAAAATAGTTGCTTCTTTTGTTTCTCCCCTCCCTTTCTGAACCCCTGTCCCTCACCTTTTATTTTTCTCCGGCTCTACCAGAAATGTCATCAGGCCTAGTACGGTAGTCGCTTGTCTCTTTCCATTTCCTTCCCACTCTCCCCCGCCCTTCTTTCTCTATGTCTTAGCTCTTACACTATCTGAAATGTCATCAGGCCGAGAACGATAGTTAATTTCACTTCTTTATTGTTCATGGCCTGTAAGAAAGTCATTGTAATTTCCCTTTTCCCTCCCTTGCCTTGAAGCGCTTTGAAACACATTGTGTATAGGCGCTAGATAAATAAACTATAATATCATATCATATATGTGTTAAACGTTTGATTGGGTTATGCATATCTGATAGCTCCACATGGAACCGCCTCTAATTTAATATTAGTAAATACATGTCATCTCTCAAATGTATAATTGGTTGGCACAACACATGCTGGGTAGTTTAGCATTGAGGGTTCTGATTGGTTGGCACTCCACGGACCAGCGTTGGACAACTGACAGGTTGTCAAAACATGAGCCAAAACGGGGGGAGAGAGGTCCACGGACTGTCTTTGTTCCAATTAAAATAGATATCATCCCTTATTCGTAGGTCATGCCCAAGAGTGATTCCTCTGTAGATGGCCTTGCATGGTGCCTTGTGTCTGGGAATATCCATAAGGAGTGAGGCAGGTGCCCTATCTGAGTCCATTGCTAATGAATAGACATTGTTCTTCAAATTGGGTTACGTATGATGAGACTGCATTTGGAATTATTTCACTCTTCATTTAGGGCGATTTTAGCTGATTTTAATGTGCGTGTCATGGTTTTCTCTACCACTGGAGACTTGCTTGATCTATTTCCTATGATGTCTTTAACTGATAATTATTCTGCACCTGGCTTTAAAAGACTGTTTGTTCTTTTAATTAATCTAAGAATATAGGGTGCATGCCTCCGCAATTATTATCTTGTGTTCTCTCTGAGCCATTCAGATCCTCCCTATTTTCTCTGCATAGCTACTTGTCTGGGCTCTGCACAAATATGTATTTCAGTGGAGCCAGGATTGTGAGTTCTCGTGCAGCCTTGAGGCCTTTCACTTACTCAAATGTGTGCTGCGGCTTCCATTTTGCAAAAGATGGCTGCCCATTACTGTTGCGTTTCTATGCTAGCGAGCCATATGTGTGTCATTCATGTTGCATTCAATGTATTCATTGCTTATGTTAGTATTCTTCATGTCTAAATGGATGCCATCGATATTCTTCATGTATAAGTGCATATTTGACCTATTGTTCGTTCTTCATAGTGCGTGCGTATTTGCTTCAGGTCTAATGTATGCACGTGTGGTTTCACTGTAAGATTGCTTATTCTCGCCAACCTTATTTTAGATTAGTGTGTTTCTATTCCGCTGTATCTGTCTGGGATATGGGTGGTACGTCTGTCTTAGTGGGTAACGTTTCTCACCTATGCAATATAGGGGAGGGGCCAGAGCTATGGATGACGTCTCTCAACAAGTTCCCACTGAATAAAGCTTGTGGTACATCCCGCCTTAGTGATAGGGAATACAGAGACAACCATAATTGCAAAATTCTAAGCCACTTGATTCTTCTGTATATCTGCGATACAAAATGCAAGAGAGAGAATTACAGTGATTTCCAGAAAAGGGTGATCTCGAATTCTGGAAAGCATTTGTGAAGAAGCTTACAATTTAACACAAACTGTGCACCATACAAGAAGAAGTACAGTGGAAAAAGAAAGATTCCAGGTTCAGCGCCCCCCCCCCCCCAATAGAATTTTTGTGATCTGTAAGTATAAGCGTTGAGATGAGTCATGTGTCTGAAACTCACAAGCTGAACCACCACGAATGAATTACTGTGAGTTCAGCAGGAATATTTCCATGCATTGCCTACTCCACTAGACTCAAAATGGCATTCTCCAGTTAACAGTATTAAGGTATAGGACAAAGTTATTCTATATAGTTGCCTAAATGTGGCAGAAAAATGTCACCTTGCCTAGGGCATCAAAAATGCTTGTACCAGCCCTGGTTGTTATAATTCTGAAGGTTAGCTACTCTGCGACCAAGCATAGGGGCAATGGGAGATGATACTATGACAATCTTGCACCACTGTTCACTAGCCACACTCATTGTGTGGTGCCAGAGTAGTGATCATAGCCTAGCTAGTTGCAGGCATTGGCATGTCATCGTCATCGGATACTTGCATAGGGTTTCTCTAACCTCCCTGGTGTATTTTATTTGACTTATTTTAATGTATTGCTTAAAGGGCATACATAGATCAAGAGCAGTAGAGCTGTGCGCACGGTGTGTGTATCCAGAGTCTGGGCTGGTATCATTTAAGAGTTGGGCAGTACTGTGGGTTGCAGTATGTGCCTAAGTCTGGGCGTCCATCAGGAGTAGTCCTTGGTCAGGTATTGTTGAAAAAGTCACACTTTGAGAGCTTTGCAGGATTAGATAATTCTGGGAGCATTCTGAACGGATACAGGGATTGGGTTCCAGAGGGTGGGTGTGTGACAAGAGGGTTGTTTGAAGGTTCTTCGATTGAGGGAGAGTTGTGGTTCTGACGATTATTCGATTTGCTGCCCAAGGAGCATGTGCCGTCTGATATGTGTGCTACTCGTGGCTGCTTTGTAGATGGTACATGCAGTGTTGAACACTAGCCTGGCATGGAGAGGAACCCTGTGTAGTTCACATAGCATGAGGTGATTCGGTAAAATACCCATGTAACCGTAATCAGGCATGCTGCAGCATCGTGTACTGCTTTTATGGAGCCAGGTGCACTTCCAACATTAATGTGCAAGACCACAAGCGGCTGCACTATGTTCCAGAAGTCCTGCGGCCGGATGAAAGATATGATTTTGTGAAGGGTGGATATTTGGAGCCAGGCCTTTAGGTCCTTCTTGGCTATGAGTGTTTGGAGGATGGTGAAACCTACCGAGTCACTGAATCAGAGACTTGCTGATCAAATACTTCTAGGCGCATATCATTGAGCCATTGCTGGATGAGTTGTTGTTTATCGGTGTGGACCGATGCAGAAGGATACGATTTTGGAGGGGTTAAGTGCATGCCAGCATTCTTCTATTTCCCATGCCTGGAAGTCATGTTGCCAGTCTTAAATTTCCATTGGCAGCAATAACCTAAAATATGTCTTATCTCATATATTTAATAGAGACGCATTTATCGACACTGAGAGTGTCAAGCTCTTCTCTCGATCACCCATTTTCAGCATGTGTCATATTATCGTTGAGCAGGTTCCTCCACCACGAGAGCAGAGATCACAGGGTATTCTAGTTTCTTTAACGTGGCAGCAATCTTTGAGCAATACTAAAAGGATAGGAAGTGCATATTAATTAAAAGTGAAAAAGCATGCAAGGGTTGGTGAAAATCTTGCTAAGGGAATATAGTGTTCGACGTGTGAATTATATATCACAACGATGGCATTGTAATGTTAATCTCTGATATTATTCATTACTACTTACTTTAAACCCTCAACGAGACGTTCAGAGCATGCATTGGGTAGCCGGTGCGAGTAGGCTTGCATTTCACCCATGTGAATATTGTTATTCTGTTTATTTTTAGCATTACGTTGTTGAGAAGTAACACTGATATGTAGATTTCATACTGTGCTTCGTTTACTTGTTATATGATACATGTTTATAATGGCTGCTGTTTAATAAATGTGGCAGCAATGGTTTACCATCCACCCACTATCAATAGTTTCCGCCCCATCCCCTTGGGTCAATGCTCAGCTGTTTAAAGCCACCGTTGAATTGAATTGAATTCTAAAATTAAGTGTTTTTGTAGAGCTCTCCTGCCATCAGATGGCCTCCTCTGAGCTCCATTAGTGATGGTAGTTGCGAGAGGGAGGGGTAAGGAGTGTCCAGTGGCAGAGTGATTGTTCAGGTGGAGCATAACAGGTGAACCTTTTAGTGCTCCTTTCAATGCGCCTTCTTTTCTGCAGACGTGTGGCCTTGCCCGTTGTGCTATTTCAGCAGATTGCTGACTAAAATATACACCTGGCGTGGAGGGAGTAGCGGCAGTAAAGAGGGCCACAGGAGGCCCTCCCTGCTCCAGTGGAGGGACTTCCCTGAAAAGGGGAAGACAGCAAGATCGTTGTTTTGTCCTCCCTTTGTTTCCCCCTCCTTGTCTTGTCGCGCCTAGAAACACTTGTGTACATGCGCGTTATATATGTCATATCATATAATAGCAAGGAGGACCGGGAACCACCACGTAAAGAAACATAGTGGATGTGGCTGCGTCCAGCCAGAAATAGCATCTTGGACGATGACAATTGGTGCATGGAATGGAGTCTGGTTAAGAGGGTGTCCATAGAGACGTGAACAGTGATAAGATGATCCCAGCCTTCCATGAATTCATGTGATCATGTTAGAGAGAGAAGGATATTCTCCTCCTGTGTCACTATGCATGTTGCTCTTGTCTGGTTATCATCAACTCTGATGGGCTCTTTGCTGCGCTTTGTCGGGGAGTGCTCCTTTATTGCCATCACACTCTGCACAGGGCTTGGTGGTGGGACATTTCTTCTAATATTGTCGTGTTGCATGGTCTTCCTTATGGTTGCATTGAAAGTTGCACTCATCCCTTTCCTGTACTTCAATTTTTACCAATGTGTCAGTTTCCCAAAATCATGGCCCAGGAACAATGGGAACTAGTCAATACTGATGTCTTCTTGGATCCCCCGTTCGCTTGTGATGTCATTAAAAGCTTCTGATACCTGCTGATTTGCAGTGAATCCTACAGTTCTGATTACTGGCAATTTGGGTAGTCGGTGGCAGCTCACAAATGTGCCATGTTATCCACCAGCTCCTGCCCTGATGGCTCCCATGCCCTGATATTACGACCCTGTGCCTTAGCTTCTTTCAAATTACAATCCTGTGGCTTGTTGTAATAATGCCATCCTTTGACACCACAACTTCCGAATAAACAACTGTCAATTTCCTCTTCTCTTCCCAGTCAAGGCCTGGGCAGTGATACATGTCTTCAAGAAGGTGTTTACATTTGTTTCTCTTAATCAATTTCGTTGCAGTGTCTAAGGATCGGGTATTCAAGCCATTGCTTATTTCTTCAGTGGGCATTGAAGGGGGTATCACGTGGGTATTAAAACGTTGAGGGATTCCACAGCTAATTTAACCTCTGGTCTCTTTCACTTACTCAGGGGGTGTCTTGACATGTAGTTAGCTGGATTCCAGTCTTCACTCGGTTTATGTATTTTTCTAAAGTCTTGAGATGAAGTCCCAATTCTTCTATTCACAGCGGCTCCTTTGCCATTGGGCTACCGAATATGGCCATGAGTGTCCAATCGTTGTCTGTGAACAATGTAATTTACCCTGAGTCTTGTGGTTGTAGCCCCGGATAGAAGCTCAGGGACGACAACCCAAAGGCTATAGCTAGCCCCGAGTCCCGACAGTCCCAACATTAGCGTAGCCCCAGATCTTTTCCAAGCTTAGCAACACCCCTGGAGTAAGCGATGTAGTATTTGCATGGTCACACGGAAGCTAGACTCCCCTTCCTGGGCTGTGAGTATGCCTTTTCTGTGCTTGGGAGTGCTTGAGCTGCGAATGAGATGATGGCTTTTGTTGCTTCATCACCCCTACCTCACTGTGTTGGAGTAGCTCCAAGCCTGACTGGGCTGGAATACACCTCAGTCTCTTTGTTGTTGTCGATACAGACCATGTGCTTCACACTTGCTAGTTGCTATTTAATTCTAGTCAATGCTTCCTCGTGACCTGGCAACCATTTGGATGGTGGTGCAGTTATGCAGCTACCTAGCACAATATCCTGATATTCCTAGAAAGTCTGGTGCCTCACTGACATCCCTTCGTGCTTCTAATGATGCCTGTTCTTTGACCTTATCAGGATCTGGCTTCATTCCTTCAGATATAAAGCTGTGATGCATCAAAGTTACATATGCTTTCGTAAGTCTCACATATTGCGTATTTACCTAATATATGGATGTCATCACTGTAGGTTAAAGTGGGAGGAATTGTTGTATGTCTTATGATCACCTGGAAACTTTCAGCAGCTGAATGGATAAGGAAAATAGGTATTTATTTTAGCAGTATAGTGCATGATGAAAGGAAAACGTATTAATACATTTTAATATGAGGTATACATTTGATTGTACCCCTTGTTTAGATATAGATTCAAAACTATCTTGCTCGATTGAGATATAATATTTTATCTTTATTTTATTTATTTATTTATTTTTAACATTTTTGTAACACCCAGACCCAAGGGTATCAAAGCGTTTAGTACAGTGCATAGGCAGGAGAACAGTACATATAGTGACAGCAGTGACAGCATAGGCGGTAAACAGAAATCAGATGTTACTCATTGTCTGTGGATGGCACTGGGTGGCATTCCTTCTCATTGGCTGTATTAGGTACTCTCATTTCTATGCATAGAACGACTTGTCCTTTTTTTCTTCTTTTTTCAAATACTTTAAAGACATTTTTCAATAGAAAACATAGAAAGAACAGCAAGAACAGCAGTACAATTTAACAATCCAACAATTTAACAATTTAACAATCATTAAATAAAAATAAAATAAAACAGTAAACATGAGTAAATTACAATTCACGTTTTATACAAAATTTACAAGGAAGTAAACAAAGATGGGGAGGTAAACAAAAGAAGAGAACTGGTAGGAGGAGAAAAAGAAAAAGAAAATGAAAAATGACAGAGGGGACTAAGGGATATCACACGTATACTTTGTTGAATGTATTTCAAATTGCAAGATATTTATCTATTCTTTTCAGTCGTTGATAACACGTCTTCTCTCTGCTCGATAGAATAGTCAGATCTTGCAACCAGCCATCAAGTGTCGGCTTGTTGTCACTTTTGATTTCTATTGACTTGTCCTTCTAATGGGGAAGCCCATGGCATTGGTCTGGTTGCCCTCCCCATTGGCTGTTGCAGGATGGGCTTCACCTTATAGTTAACGTGTGATGTTACATGTGTTATATAGTTTTGGATAATCGTCTGGTATGTCTTGAGCAGGGTAGTTCAGAGAGCAGAAATGTCATTTCTTCAAGTCTCATTCCGGGTGAAAGCTGAGCAAGTATTTGAACACTGTGGACACTTCCAGAGCATGAATATATCTGTGCATGTGTGTCGTCGTTTGTTGCTGAGATCAGTCTTTATATTTCCAAGGCACTTGATCAGTGTGGCTAGCCCCCATGGATCTACATGGGCCACTTAAGGAGGCACTGATATCCAGCCTTTGATGATGGGCAAACATCAGGCATGTGAGAAACCCGTCCATGGATTCTCCTTCCTGTTTTCTATGGTTGAAAATGTATCTTTCATAGTCAGTGTTTCTTTTGGATGACAGTTCTTTGTTTAAAGCTGCGGTTAGCAGGTGATACAACAGCATGTTAACTGAGTGGCAATGGGCTTCATTAGGAGGTTGCCGGTAAGCCACTGTTACCAGCAACCTTGGCTTACAATTTCCACCACCCGATATCCCAGTATTACCAGGATATTACGGGCGACGGAGGAATGGTAAGTTCCCACTCCTATGGAGTCTCATAGAACTCCATGGGATGGGAACCACTGAAGCACCGGCACTGCCGGAAGGGGCCTGAATTTCCAGCAGGCCAGGCCTGCCAGTAGTACACTGCCCCTATCGGCAGACTCAGAGTATGCGGTCCAGAAAATGTGCCGTTAACTGTTGTTATCAGCACCTTTTTCCAGACTGGCATGCTTGTAATGAGCCCCATTGTCTTATTCTCCGTTTTAGTATATATCCACATGCCATATGCATGAGAATGCCTAACTGTATGGATGGATGATTCGCCCCTTCGTCTATCAGAAAGTCTTAAAATCTTCTAGCTATTCCATCCACTATGGCTTCCTCGGATTGGTGACAATGACATTTCAAATGGTGAAGGATTGTGGAGGAAGGATAACCTGTGGTAGGGTGGGCTGGCTCCAAATTGTTAAACAGCAGTGTAATTGTTGCCAGGGACACTTGATCTAATGAGCTTCAATCAAAGATGTAGTGGAAAGTATGGACACAGTTATTTGTGAAGAGGCTTGGCATTGAGACATTAATATATTCTGTGGCAGGATGTGACCTTTGCTAGAACCATTTCAGTCCTGTGAGGAATTGGTAAGAAAGTCAGGTTCTCTGCCTGGAACCATAAATTCTTAAAAGCAAATATAATGGCTGCATTCACATGCAGTGCTAATAACGTGTCAGTATTGAAGGTCATCTGAAGATTGTTAATCATATGCCTGGTGTTGGTTTCCAGGGTTCTCCTACTCTAGGCCTCGAGGGCCGGAATCCTGACGGGTTTTCAGGATGCCCCTCATTAATAGAAATGTGCATACATTAAGAATCATTGTGGGTCATTCCGAGGTTGGAGGTAAGGAATTACCGGCACCGGTAAGGGTGCCGATGCCGGTAATCCCTTACCTCCGTATTCCGAGGTCCCTTTGCGGGTCCTTCCTTACCTCCTGCTTTTAGCAGGAGTTAAGTACGGGACCCGCAAAGGTACTTCGGAGGTAATTACGGTACCATAATTTACGGTGCCGTAATTACCTCCTTCCCCATTCCCATTGAGCCCTATGGGGCAGAAATGGGAATGGGGAAGGGCAAAAGGTGAATGGGGAATTACCGGTCCCTCCAACCCTGGAATGGGCCGGTAATTACTCCATTCACCATGCCGGATTTGGGACGGTTTCGGAGGCAACCATGGAGCTAATTACTCCATGGTTAGCTCCAAACCCGGAATGAGGCCCATTGTATGCAAATTCATCTCATGAATATTAATCAGGGGTATCCTGAAAATCCAACATGTTTATGGCCGTCGAGACATGGAGTTGTACAACCCTGGTAAGAATAACGGAGGTGCCTAATTGATATGAGCAATTACTGGATCCACAGTAATGTTTTGCCATTTGGCCTTTGGTTCGTTTAGGTAGAGACGGTGGGCATTCCAGACAGCGAGGCCAATTAACCAACCCACTAACAAATTCCCCCCTCTGCGTACACCTCTCACACTCTAAATAAACCCAACCACCAGCCTACAACACAACAATCCGCACAAACGTCACTACACTGCAACAACAAAACAAACCACACATAGACCCACACAACAGCACACGACGGCTACCGACTGTAAAACACCCCAAGCCCAGCCAACGGACCCACCGGGCTGAGGCTGCCAACAGCACATCACTGCTCTCTTGCACTTTTCCAGCCTGTTCCCACTAACCGGCCTCCCATCGCTCCCTTTTTCAGAGCCACCAGAGCGCCAAGGGACCAATCCGGTGGTGATAGTGCACGGTACAAATATCCTTTAACATTAACATTCTTTCTTCCAAGAATTCTTATAAAGTAGTCAGTAGTTGTTTGACAGCCTCTTTTATTCTCTTGCATTTGGATGTCATCAGTGTACCAATCATGTAGCCGCTGAGGCCATAGGCAGATGGGTCATGGTGATGTTGCCGAGGAGCTCCAGTAAGTCTGATCCAAGATGCTACCCGAACAAGATGAGTGTCAGTTTCAAAGGTGGGGGGTACCACCCAGTACCGGGTGCTAATAGTGCTCATTACTGTGTTCGTAATCGGGCTTAGCCGGTAAAGGCCACAAACCTATGCCAAGGCTCTTGGGTTGCTACCAGCCAAGCCGCCCACAAATGCAGTAATTTAGACTGCATTATTCTTTAAGTCGCCCATCCTGTAAAAACAGACTGTAAATGGCAGACATCTGGTAGAAAAGAAATCTGATGGTTTGGATGGATGCTTCTTTTCTGCTTTGCTCAATAGAGTTATGTTGAGTCTTTTGCACATTGTAAATAGACACTTTTGATTTGAATAAATCATTCAGTAGGAAGCCACGGTCTTCCCTGTGCCCCTGTGTGAAAGCAACCTCTGGCGACTCTTCCTCCACCTTAATGCCGATCATTGCCCAGTAGTCATTGGGGTCACCTGACCGTGGTGTTCCTGCCACAAACACTGTCATTTCTTCTTCTGACAACACAGATAGTGGTCCTTTTCAGATTTCACTGATTGGCTGGGCTCTCAGGTCCATTGGTGGAGAGCTGTAGAACCTTGCCTTGATGAGCTCCTTTTGACTGCCCTGCTTAGTGCATTCAATCTGTTTCCACCTGTGTGCTGCATGAATATGTATTCTTCAGATTTGATTTTGCAAAGAGTGCAAACTGCTCCATGATGCATGATTAAAAACTGATGAATACATTTTAGGCAGAAGAAAAACTGCAACATTCTTCCATCTCAACCACAAGCCACACATTGGCCCTCATTAGGACCCTGGCGGAGAGGGTTTTACGCCGGCGGAGTGCATGGCGTACCTCTCCGCCAGACTACGAGTTCCCGTAGCGCCATGGAGGATTTTTACGCCTGCTTTTTGCAGGCGGAGAAATCCATGGCGCTACGGGACTTGTCGTTAATTACGCCACCGCATTTTACGGTGGCGTAATTAACGCCTTCCCCACTCCCATTATACCCTATGGGGCAAGAATGGGGAAGGGTAAAATGGGGATTGGGGACTTACCGCCCCGCCAAGGTCGGCATGGGGCGGTAAGTCCGCCAACCACCCTGGCGGAGTTGGCAGCTTAGCGCCATGGACCATGGTGCAAATTGCACCATGGTCCTCCGCCAGGGTCGTAATGAGGCCCATTGACTGAATGGGACACTTGCAATACAGGGGTATCGTATTGGCCCTTTTGTAGAAACCATAGATTATAGTGCATTAATGTCTGCATTCCATTATGGGAGAACATTTTTGTTTACAGATTAGTGCAATTGTTTTACAAAGTTGGTGCGAGTGGAACCTGGCTGAGTGTGAATCATTTGCTTTAATGCAACTTGTGATAACTCTTGGCAGGAAGAAAGCAAGAGTGCTTAATCCAAGATATGAAAATTGCACCTGTCTGATATCCATTTTTTGGATCAACACATGAGGAGCAAGATATTGACCACATGTTTCGACCAATATATGTGGATTAAATTGACAATCCACATACTGGCCCTCATTACGAGGTTGCAGGTAACCTCGTATTACTGTTACCGGCTCCTGACATCCCGGTGCTACCAGGATATCACATGCGGCCGCGGTACGGTTGAGTTCCATTCCCACGGAGTCCGTTTGGACTCCGTGGGAATGGGACCACTGAAGCACCGGCACTGGTGTTAATGGTGCTGATGCTTCAGTGAATAACGAACGTGCTGGTAGGTGCCAGAACTACCGGCAGGTCAAGGCTGACGGTTGTTCAGTGCCCCTGCCGGCAAGCTCGATTTTCCGGGCCAGCTCACTTAAAATGAGGCCCACTGTCTTAATCAATGTTTGATGAATTTCTGCACATATTTCTCTATATTGGAGTATAGCACTAGCACGTTTTGAATGTATGATTGTAGTGTGCTAAGTGAAATTGAGATGTTATCAGCACATATGCACTTTACATTTTTAAAATGAGTTGTGAAAATAGTTAACAAATAATAATAAAAAGATGTTTATGAATGACTTGGTGGTTTGTTTTTTCAGACTCCATGATCTTCGAGCGGGTACATTAGTGGGTTTGGAATCTAACTTGTGGAAATTGGGTTACGCTCCTCAGTCCACATGTGACACCAGCCTGTCGTACACTGTCTGATATCTGGAGCATGCATGGTAGATGCTGGTAAGAGATATTTAACAAGAATAAGGCTATAGTGCAAACAGTTAGTGCGGCAATCTGTAGAGAGTGACACATTGGGAATTTCCATCTAAAGAAAACCTTCAACAGCACGCCATACAGAGTTTATGGTCCTGGATTGGCAAATGCAGACACAAGCCTTTTTGTCCTGTGGGGCTTTACAAAAGGTCTTACCCTCTACATTTGCAAAAGTCGGACTTTGTGGCTTTGCCAATGCTTCATGAATCGTTTTGCTTTACCTAGCATGGTTTACCGGTATGCATTCTTCAAATACAGGAGGTCCCTTAAGGGTTGCAGTTGCAAAAAGTGTTAATTCCCTAATTACCTCTATGCCCCTGAGACTGAGTTTTCAGATGACCCATCTCCTGTGCTTTTGTGCACTAATGCACCCCCTAAAAACAGAGAGAGAGGGCATTATGGCTAGATTCACCCTGAGTGGGACGGGAATGCCCAGACGTGGGCCCCGTGCCTACTGGGTTTAGAGACCCAAGCTACTCCTCACTGATGACGCCCAACAAGGAATAAACATGTCTGGGGATGCTTGTGGTCTCATTCAGAGGGGATGTGATCTAGCAGTTCGGGCTGGACACCCCTTTGGGGTGGGACCAAGCCTGATTTGCATATGGTCTTTCCCCTTCTGTAATGGCTTGGCAAGCAACGAACGAGGGTCTGGGGGTTCCCCAGAGCAATGCCAGAAGTTAGGATTAATTCCACACCTTCCACGCCATTTAAAGCATACTACATGATGGCAAAGGTGTCATATAAGGGCAACCAGGAATTCTAAATACAACTCACAAACTCCCCTTTACCTGCTCCAGAGATTGCACCGATTTTTATTACTTTTTGCAATTACGGCCACAGGTGGAGTTGCAAATCCCAATGAAAGGAACCTGTGTGCTTACACTTCTGTGTCTTCAGCCTTCCCTGATGGTGGAGGGAGGGGACGGATACATTTCAGGTTGGGTCTTAGAAATGCATGGAAATGTGTGACCAGTCCCATGCTCCCCCCTAAAAGAAAACGCCCAGTAGTGGAGAGCCACCAAGTGCGTGGAGGGTGGCTGGAGTAACAGACATAGGAGATGCACAGGGGGCGGGGGTAAGCGACAGAGCAGATTTTATGCTCCGTGCCCCTGATCCAAAATGACATGGAACATAGAAATCAGGACGAGAGAAAGGTCTTTGTGAATGATTTCTTTATGCTTAACACCTGGGAGCACACCCTCCGCCCCATTCACCACCTAAACTGAGGCTGGGCGGTCGTTCTCTCCTGTTTACTCCTCTGGTTGCTTATAGAGCCATTGCTCCCAAATTGCCCAACCTCCTACTGCCATGGTCTAAGGTTCCCGTTCCCTTAAATTGACGCCTTGTGATCTTCTTCCCTCGCTGTGTTCTTCCTCCTATAACATGTCAAGCACTCTGTTGCTGGTCTGCGCTCAATAAATACACTAATAATAATAATAATAATAAACGTTAGTAATAATAATCCACTTGATGTTATTTGATTACTTGCAAAGTCCACGAGCTGTCTCTTCTTGTGTTGCAATGAGAGTGAAAGGTCAGATTAATTAACTTTTTGCAACATCATCAGGTGTCAAAAGGTGTGTGTGCAGTGTCCTTTTTGCTATGACTATGGTTTTGGTGAAATAGCAGTATTCCTACAACTGTACTCCCTCTTTCAGAAAGTAATACTCAACAACCAAAATGTTATATTGTAACATAGGGGTAAGTTGGAAGTAAGGTCCTTAAGGGATGAAGTGATGATCTTAATGAAAACCTGGGTCAAGTTGCAGTTGTGTAGAAAGCATCTTACAGCGTCACTGATTCTTTGATATGAATAGAACATTGATGATGGGCAAACTAGGAGAAAGCAATGCTATTAACCTCTTTGTAAAGCCAATCGCCAGAGGAGGAATCGAAAACTTGATCATTTACATAATGCTCACAAATGTGCATTCAACATATTCAGACAAGGTGGCATGCAACGAGATGAACTAGCAGCCATTTATTTATTGGTATTTATAACACACCAATACAGCAAATGGTGTGAGCCAATTTGGTATTCTAAGGTCAACTTACTAATAACATCTGGGTTCTCTCTGATCAAAAAATAAAAAATAAATGTATTGTTCCAGAATCACCACTATGGGCCTCTTCACCGTGCCATAGAGAGGTTCTCTCTACTATTGTCCTAGTCAAGTTGGGGCACTGCGCCTCCTGTGAACTGTCCGACGATCAACTCTTCGTATGGGGTCTTCCCCCTTAGTGAGCACCATGAGAACCACGTTCTCCAAAATGTTGTCACGAGAAAATGCGTGAATAAATCAGGCATCGCTTGCAAGGCCAGAATGATGGGTGTCTACTGGACGAGAACACAACATAACGCAAACAGCACTGGCATGCAACAAATAAGCACTAACTCGCAATATCTAACTAGGGCCTTAACGTATTGTTATCTAACAGAAGTCGCTGTCATTAGCTGCACCATCTTTGCTTTATTAATTTCCCTGAGTGTAAGACTTGAGTTCGGCCATTGAAAGCATTCCTGCCCCTTCATGTGGAATATTACATTAGGCACAGTCTCTTTCCAGGTTACTTATACCTTACAAGAAATATAATAAGTGTGTTGTGAGATGGCACAGGAAAATCAGATGATCCTCGATAGCTCAAAGAGAACGAGGCAGCTTGTTCCAAAGTAGGGCGGCGACAATGGAAAAAGCCTGTCCGCCAACTTCTGGCTCAATAAACTGTCTGGACCTTAACCAAGAGGTTATAGGCTGAGTGGAGTGCTCTAGAAGGGATGTAATGGCAGAATTTGTTCTGAAGATGCTCGGCCCCTTGCCCATAAAAGCCATGGTGGACCAGGCACAATGATTTAAATTCAATACACCGAGCGACAGGGAGCCAATGAAGACTCTTTAAGGTAGGAGAGATGTGTTTGCGTAAGGATCGGCCAGAGACGGCACGAGCTACCAAATTCTGTAGAACCTACAGCCTGTCAAGAAGATAGGCAGGCTGAGCCGGGAACAGCGCACTACAATAGTCATGTAAACTCTTTGGCAAAGGCTCATGATCACATCTTTTTTCTCTAAAATCCATTAAGCCTTTTGAGTATTTTAATTCAAGCTTTAGTTTTGTCACAGGTTGGCTCTGGGAACTCTGTTCTAATTGGTCTTCTGTAAGCCACCCTTGCTAACATGAAGGTTGTCCGGCATCCTGAAGCCAGGTTCGAGTTTTGGGGCCAGTAATTCAGTTGGCTTTCCCCTCTCTTAAATCATCTCCTCTGGTGGGAGCCATGTACAATGCCAATTTACACCTGATCCCGGATGCCAGGATCAGGTTTAATTTGGCATGTTTAACACATATACCTCTTAATTCTCAGACAACCAGTTAATTGACTAACAAATTGATAATTTCAGCTAGGATGAGCAGTCTCACAGTCAGGACGTTCTCTGGCCTAATGTTCTTAATCCTCGATGGTCCTCTTGTCTTCGAAGGTCTCTCTTCCACCTTCTTTAGGTTTAACCTCTGATCTTCTAAATCTACTAAGATTTAGGGCCTCATTACATGGATGGCGGTGGACCAAGGTGCTATTAGCTTAAAATACCGGCACGGCATTGGTGGAAAGGGGAATTACCGCCCTATTCCAAGGTTGGTGGGGTGGTAATTCCCCATTCCCCCATTGCCCTTCCCCATTCCCATTTTTGCCCCATAGGGCATAATGGGAATGGGGAAGGTGCTAATTACGGCACCGCAAATTGCGGTACCGTAATTAGCTCCCTGGTCCCTTTGCGGATTGGTTTTTAACGATTGCAAAAAGCAACCCGCAAAGGGACCTCGTAGTAAGGTAAAATATCGGTACCGGTAAACTCTTACCGCCATCCGTGTAATGAGGCCCTTAGAATATTACTGAAAGGCCTGGTTTAGAATTACTGTTCTTTAGCTGTTTACCTTGTTTAAGAGTGTCTTTTTAATAGAATGTGTATGATCTGTTTGATTATATGTGTTTATTGTGTACAGAGTTTTGATGCACGTTAGTGTCATTATTGTGTGATGTAAAAACTTGAAAAAATATTGTAAAAATGGCTAAAAGCTTTCTGCAACTTAACATAGAGAACAACACGTTTCTAGGTCCTTCTGGACTGAGGAAAAATCCAAACGTGTTTACCCTGCTCAAAGATTTCTTTAATGGTCTCTTTCCCTCTTCTACGATGGTTTGTTACAGTGGCATCTGTCTCAACCCACCCTAAAACCTCATATCAATAAAGTCATGCAGGCTTGCATGCTCCAATTTAGGAAGCTGGAACCTATCTTCAGTTTAAAAGATATTGAAGCATGTTAACCTTTTAGTTCTTAAGGGTGACCCTCAAAGCATTGCTCACCTTCTAGGTGATGCTTTGAGGAATCAACCTTAATGACTAAATGTAAGCAAAACAGGTGCTCCTGCTGAAATATTACTCAAACCGAAGAAGGATGGACATGTAGAGAATCTTTAACTAAAAAATAAGTTGTATTTATTTGTGAGATACCCTAATGTTTCACATTCTGTTGCTAATACCACAAAACAAGATTCCCTGAAGAAGAGCCTGTGTCTTGAAAAAGGTTTTGGCAAATTAAGGCTAATTTATTCAAGTACATTATGAAAAAGAAATGCAAATATTACATTAATAGAACACTGCAAATTATTTAGAGGGTTTGGATTTGACTCATTATACTTAGTTTGGCAGCTATTGAAGCAACATTTCCATTGGAGAGGGTGCAGGCTTTAAACCTTTCAAGAAAGGTTATTCCCATCTCCTCCTAATAATACAATACCTGCAAATCCGATTGATCGTCCAATCAGGACAAGAATGCAGCCATGCTAGAAGGGCACTAAGTTTTCTGCTCATCGCTCTCTGAAATAATCTACAGGAGGTGATATAATGGATTACTTTCTTACCATATCCGCTATTCCTATTGTTTCTTGGTATGAGTAGTTTCCACTTCCCAAGTACTAAGAAGCAACAAGGAAACATGGTTAAACCTTAGGAGAGCACAATGCACCCTAAAAGTGGGACACATTGTACCAACTTCTGAATTAGGTGAATGACAGGTACACATATTTTCCAAACACCTGTTCATCACCGAGCTTAACCATTTATATGAAAAAGTCAGCCATAATCGTTTGGTATAGTTTCTCCAACAAAACAGACCTGGGATAGGGTCCAGTGGCAGTGACCAGTTTCATATTAAAGTGGCTTCTCTGTTTTACAGATAATATGGAGGCACACATTTGTAATAGGTCAGAGCCATGCTGGCATCCCATTCAGGATCCCTTCAGGGAAGTAAAGCATGCCTGACCTTACATATCACAATTACGGTATATTAATTAATTGGCAATTTCAGTGACTAAGTGATGAATATGCACACACCCGTAGCCCTGAAGAAGTTCAAGGATTAGTTTCTGCATTCAGACCGAAACCTATAGGCATAATGTTGAAGTGCCAAATACATGCAATTGTCATTTCAGCTTGATGGTAGACATAGGGGTATGCGCAGAGGGGTTAGAAAACTCACAGTCAGCATTATGTCATCTTATGTCACTAGATGGTGGGTGTTCCATAGCATGGGTCCGTCATATAAAAAACAACCTCTGTGAAGTGGGCAAAGTCAATTTGTGGACTAACCCTGAGAGCCACCATGCGGGTGTAAAGAAAAGAATTAAGGAGGCCCTGGCTAATAAAGCTCGAGATTAATGGTTGCACATGGCTATGGAACTAAAAATGGACCCGGATTATCTTGAGCCTACCACCTTTGGTCCCAAAGCGTATTTGGATTATACCTGGCTGCCATTTGAAAGGTCCAATACCTCTGCTTAAGATTAGGTACTTTACTGGTGGCAGTTGTTACTTAATCATGGGACGTATCTAACACAGCACAGTGTCCGATGTGTGGGAATCCAAAAGAAACTTTCCTACATTTTATGTTATTATGCCAAAAATCGATGTATCTTAGGCAAATGTACCTGAGGCCAGTTCTGGGAAAGGCAGGGGCTAGGGATACTAAATTGGCTCTACATTTTCTAAAACAGAGGCTAGACCCTTTTGGGATATTTGGGTGTGCACGCTATATTCATAGGATTTGGCTCCTAAGAAAGAAGCGGTTGAATCTTAAGGTCAACTGAGTAGGCCCAAGTGCAAATCACTTATATTGTAACATGAAAGATTAATGACTGGTTTCTCATGCACCCCAAATGCTACAACCAACCTATGATTTGTATCATATTGGTATAATCGCATTATGAGACTGCGAGCAGTGCTCTCCTAATCGGTTTCAGTGACTGCTGTTCAGTATATATTGATTTAAATATCATAGGTAGCGGGTTTCTTTCTTTTTTATATCGGTCAGAAAAAGCCCAGCAATGTGGTTCTTGATGTGTCTGACTTTTATGTTGCGTCCTGAAAGTGCAATTGAGAAAAAAATACTCAGGATTAAAAATGTTTAAGTATAGACTCTCAAAGGAACAAGCGCCAAGTCAATTTAGAATTTTCTTTCTCTTGAATTGCTTCAAACAATATTCCATTTCACGTTAGTGGTTCAGCACTTTTTGATAACAGGTGTTTCGACTTGTGTGCCTTTTTCAAATCTGGGCATTATTTAGCAACATCAAGGTAGTTTATTCTTATTCAGTTTAGTTCACCCATTGTGATTGGGATGTTCCCACCTGCTGAGGTTGTCTCGTTTTGCCTGATCAATGAGTTTCCATACAGACCAGTTGTGTTTTGTGTTATCTGTTGGACCTGGCTATGAGGACAGTATTCTTTAGAGTTAACTATTCTGAAGATCGGGTTGACCAGGACTAGGTAAACCTTTGAATATAGAAAATAGTGGCTCAACTTCACAATTCTTTTATCTATCCTTATCGACAGCATTGTTGTTAGTTTTCCCGATACTTTCTTTCAAGCATTATAGTATTTGTATATTATGAGCTTGAAACTTGCTGTTTTACCATTACTGATTAATATCACAATGGACAGTATGAATTATTATACTGGCTGTCTCACAGAAATGCAGCCTTCTCATTGTCGTTATTGAGACCTGTTTGTATTCTTATAAGTCTACATATTAACGTTGCCTCAGCTTGTCTAAGCATCATCTCTCTGTTTCCTCCTCTCTTAACAAGTTTAACCTTTTGTAGACCAACGTATCTAATATCTTTTTTGTTGTCCATTTGGTGTTCAGTTTGCCAGTGTTGGGATAAAGGAAATGTTGGATCCTGACTACCAATAGTCAACAGGTGTTCTTTTATTCTTGTTCTTAACTACCTGATAGTACTTTCTATATACATACGTTTACATGCACAGATTATATTATATACAACAAATTTTGTTCTGCAATTTCTAACATACAAAATTTGATTTTAGTTCCTTTCTTGCCCGTGAATATCTTAGTGCCTTCATGTGCATATCTACACATTGTACAAGTTCCACATTTTCTAAACTCCTTTTTGTCTGGTTGTAACCATGTTCTTATGGTTATGTCTTGCTCATCTGGTACATCAACGGGCTCAAACTATTTTTCAAGGTTTTAGCTTTTCTATAGATAATTGTTGGTCTGTCCTCTACGCGCTTACATACATGTGAGTCTAACTTGAGTAGATGCCAGTTTCTGCATAAGATCTTGTGCATCTCATAGTGATTGCTACAATTCTTGGTCACAAATACCACTTTGTCATAGGCCTTGTTCTCCACCTTATCTTTTTGAGCCCAAGTTTGTTCCTGTGATAGCTTCCTTGCCTTCTCCTCTGCAGTATTAATACTTTTAGTAGGATATCCCCTTTGCTAAATTGCTGTGTCAACAGTTCACATTCTTTGCCAAAAACTCTAGGGTCCTGACAGTTCCGCCATGCTCTAATGAATTCCCCAGTTGGGATATTTCTTTTCGTTGGCTCATAGTAGCAACTGGTCACATAACGTGTGGAGGTAACCTCCGCTTTTTTTCCCATATGTGTAGGTTTCTAGGTGATCTCCAACTACATGTATTGTTAAGTCCAGGAAGTTGATAGCAGTCTCACTGCTTTTACCTGTGAGCTGGAATGCAAAGTCATTTGCATTGATTCTCCGAGAGAACTCATCGAGTTTTTGTACTATTTCCTTCCAAACCAAGAGCACATTGTCAATATACTGTGTCCAGGACACACCTTTCTCAGAAAATGCCATATCTGTGTATACCACTGAATCTTCGAACAGGCCGATGAATAAATACGCTGGGGGAGGCGCGTATTTGGTGCCCATTGCCACCCCTTTTATTTGCTGTAAAACGTGTCATTGAAGATGAATATATTGTAATCCAGTGTTGCCTGCAACATTTCCTTTAGCATTCCCACTTCATTGAAGGTAGTTTATTCTTATTCAGTTTAGTTCACCAATTTGATTGGGATGTTCCCACCTGCTGAGATTGTCCCGTTTTACCTGATCAATGAGTTTCCATACAGACCAGTCGTGTTTCATGTTATTTGTTGACCTTTGTAAGAGGATTCAATTCAACACTACAGCTAAGTCAACGCCTAGTCTATAATACTGAATGAAAACCCTTATTGATATATCTTTAGGTCCAGTTCATGCGTTCTGGATGACTACCCCTATATAACACCCCTCTCTTGGAATCCCCCTGACCCCACTGAGCCAAGAAGTAGTTCTGTTTTGCAAGTTGAAAAGGTTTATTTGATAATTTACAATATATATTATATCACGCTTTATAATAAATTAATAATTGAATAGCACACTTAATCTGATATGGTAAATATTAACAACGGAGAATCTGGCACTAACACGCTTCTCTATAATCAATAAGGAGTTGACAAGAAATGGATAAGGTAGCACACTGGTAAATAGGTACAGAAGTATAATGTGGTAGAGGATGCTTTATGTAAGCTCAGGTGGATGCAATATTCAATGAATGCAGTACAGAAAATACGCAATATGATTTCAACCAAACAATGTAATCACTTTTCTCTGGCTATTCACTCCCCCCCTCTTTATGCAATGCAAGGGAATGGGAGGAAAGCACACAGTTCTCAGAAATGCAATCAATGTAATCAGTTCAATCCAGCAAGCTTAGACAACAGAAAACAGATAGGAGTTTTGAAAACACAGGCCCAAATGCTTTGATATGTGCTAGCAATGGATGAGAAATATGCTAAACGCTTTTAATTCCCTTACAGAGGTTCAGGGTGAGTGGTATCTAGTTAATATTAGTCCAGGCTCACACTAGCAATGATGCAGGGATAGTTAGCAGGTTAAACGAATTTCTGGCAAATGAAATCAGGCAAACAGCAGCAGTTTTTACAAGTGAAGAAATTGCAAATCGCGGTAAAATTCGCGGATGCGTGTTCCGCGATTGCGGTAAAACTATAAGGGGTAGGAATGCGGTTCTTGGTGCGATTCAAAGCTACGATTCTAAGCTTTCAAATAAAAGTTATTGCAAGTCTCTAGCTCAAACGGTCGCGGAGATATGAGCGATTTAGTAAAGGTCGTTTTTGGTTTTGTAAATTTTAAACGCACACTTTTTCAAAATGACAAGTGACAAATTTTTTGCAGCAAGAATGACAGGTGACAGCTAGGAGGCAGTTCTACTTAGTTAAATAGATTGAATTAGATGAATTTAAACTAAGAGATGTGTTCTGAGTTTTGCTAAGTACTCACAAGAGATTTTGAACCGGAAAGCGGCTTTGTCACGATCTGGTCAACAGTCTGGTCAGGTCTTTCCGGGTTCTGCTCACAGCGCCTGGTCTGGTCTCTGCTAGGCACAGCACTGCTTTCTCTCTAGTCTGGTCTCAGCTGGGCACAGCACTGCTTTCTCTCTGGTCTGGATAGATTGAAGTCTCTAGTTTGGCTTTCTGGAGTTTGATGGAGGTAAGTATGGATTTTTCCGGCAGGGCTTCCAGCGGCAGATGGATTTGGAAGGTCCCTATCTGTCCTGTCTGTCTGCTTTTATGTGTTTAGAATGTGGGTGTGTTCTAGCATCACTGACCCTACCTCTCTCTCAGCTTCTAATTGGTCAAACTTCCATTCCTCCGCTTGATTGGCAAACTGAACTGTGAGTCAGATTGATGTCATTTTACAGCCTGCAGAAAGTCCACTCCTCCTGTCAACTTACACACAAATCTAGATTTGAAACAAATACATATTTGCAGAGGTACATATTGTTTTAAAATCATATGCACCCATCATGCATCACAGGAGGTATCCCCTGTTCAAACTCTGCTCTTCCTGGGAGCTTGCATTCAGAACTGGCACATATTTCACTTTTTAACTGCTTTTTCAATTTCCGACATGGACCCAACTTTACATACATGTGTGCAGGGGGTAGGGACATTAACTGATGAAGTTTCAGATTTTTAACATGCACACATTTAGAGTAATATCCACTTTTCCGCTAAAACCCCCCTGAACATACCACCGGTTCCTACCACGTCTTAAACTGTGGGCAGAAAAATCACAAGAATTATGGTATCATTTATAAAATTTTCACATGTCCGCTCTATGAGTTATTCATCTTTTTAAAGTTATGTTCTGGCTCCAAAGGGGTGTGGTTTACCCTCAGCACAAGGTTGAATTTCTGGTTCTTTCCAGTTCTGCCAAGCCAGCTTGCTCTCACAGGCAGTGCTCCTCCCAGCTCCTGCCAAGAGGAAGCTACAATTTACGACTGCGGTAATAAAAACCTTTGCCTGAGTGAAGAGGGCTTTGTTCACTCTCTTGCAGAGCACAGATAATTCAATTATCAGATAGATGGCATATCCTTAGCCTGGGCAGCAAAAGGAAGGTTGGCCTGGGAACACAGTGGTGACTCAAGTTTCACTCCTGATGGGTAGTTGCTAGGCAAAATCAAGTTCCTTAAGCCAGACCTTCAGCTAACTTTTTGTTGCTTTTAAAATAACTTGTAATTTTACACATGCAGCTAGAATGCTGATTCTAAGTGCAAAACTATGACATTTCAACAGTTACAAAGGCATGTGACACCAAACATAGGTCACTCATTTAATTTAACATTTTCGATTTTGGTGGTTTTAAATCCAGTTGCAGTTAGGCTTAAGCTGCTGACTCCATAGCATTTTTGTTATAAGCATTGTTTTTGGGCTCTTCATTTCCCAGATTTTGTAGGCACACAAAACTCCATTCTGCCAAATGTCTGCTGGTGTTCAGTGAATATTTTGCACATGTTGCAAGGTTTGAAATAGGCATTTTGCTTGCCTTCAGAAAAACACACAGAGTGGTTTTAAAACGCCGGCTTTTGGATAGTGGTGAGTACTGGTACTGCACTCATTTTTGGGATTTAAGAAATGAATTCCCCACACTTCTAGGTTGCATTTGGCAATCAGCATTGCCATTCCCAATGGTTTCAGACTACTGTGCGGGTAGTCCAATGGTGGTTTTAAAGCGCTTTGAAGCTAACCGGCGCTACTGTTTTTCCTTTGGCAACCCATTTCCCTCATGGCAACCCGGCTTTTCATTCTCGCACTGGTGGGTGGCAAGTGAGGCAACCATTTTGGTGGGCGCACAAACTGCGCAGCTTTCCTGGATTTCAGCGCACATGTGGGTTTTCCGCCATCTTGAATTTTCTAAGCCCACAGCACCAAATGTTGTAGCAGGGTAGCTTAAACGTGGGTCAGGACACCCAACAAGTCCCCCCCACGCGACTGCACTTTGAATTTGAGTCGATGGGGAGTCGCGTGCACAAGGGTTTTGACCCATGCACCGGTCTGTCCGCATAATCTTCTTCCTCTTCTGTAGATGGCACAGTTCAGCATCTTCTTCTCCATCCGGTACTGATCGATCGGTTCTCCTCGCCGGTCCTGATGGAAGTATTGGGCGGTCCACTGGGCCCATTGGATCTCCGTTCCCGGTCTCCGAATCGTCCTTCTTGGTCATCCTTCATGGTTTCACCTCTCCTAGGATGATAAAGCAAAAGCGGCAATATCTACTCATAGGCGATTTTTTCCACCACTGTTGAGATAGTGGGGCAGCATATGCATTTTATCATAACAAAACATTACATTCTTATTTTAATAAAAACAGTATGACTAAGAGACAGTTTCATACAATCACAATATTTTAGAGACTAGATGTGGTATGTTTTATGGTTGGAACTGAATTAGTCTGAGACAGTGCCTGCTAGGATTCCAGAGGATTCCTCCAGTTGTTGCAGAGTGTGCCTGGGATGGCAACATTTCAACTGGTTTATGTGGACCCACTTGTCTTCCCCCTCTGCCGAACCGCCTTTGGGGATGCGGATCTTGTAGGCCACAGGGGAGATCTTATCGACGATCTCAAAGGGTCCCTTCCATGTAGGCAAAAATTTGCGCTGCTTGGCCTGGTTCCTTTGGAAGTTGTATAGATAGACCCGGTCTCCCACCTGATATTCCTTCCTGGAAGTTTTCAGGTCATAATGGGTCTTCATGCTATCAGCCGATCTTTCTAGATTCCGCTGAGCATAAGCAAAAGCATGTTGAAGGTGTTTCCTTAAATTCTCCACATACTCATGAGTAGTGGAGGCATTTATCAGTGTCTGCTCTTGGGTCCTATAGAGCAAATGCTGAGGAAGCACCATCTTGCGCCCCGTCATCAACTCAAATGGTGACATTTTGGTTGCAGATGAAGGGGTAGATCTGATGGCCATTAGGACCAGAGGTAATCGGATATCCCAACTTGGCCCAGAATCTGCCACAAACTTCTTTAATATGCTCACAATTGTCCGGTTATATCTCTCTACTGCCCCAGAAGAAGCTGGCCGGTAAGCAATATGCAGCTTTCTCTTGACCCCCAGTATCTCCCACATCTTTGTCATTACCTCACTGGTGAAGTGGCTACCTCTGTCTGACTCAATCCTTTGAGGTAGACCAAAACGGGAAAAGATGTGGTTAATCATCAAGGCAGCTGCAGTTTCTGCCTTGCAATTTGGGGCTGGGAGACATTCCACCCACTTGGTAAACAAGCATGTCACCGTCAACATGTACTTATTCCCCCTAGCCGAGCGAATCACAGGGCCTACAAAGTCGATTTGTAAATCTGACCATGGCAGTGTCATTCCCCTCTTTTGTAAAGGCGCCCGGTGTGTGAGGGATGATGGCTGAAATTGTGCACACACAAGGCAACCCTTCAGGTACTGGTCGAGGTCCTGCCCCATGTGTGGCCAGTATGCAACCTCTCTTAAGATTTCCAATGTTGTGTGAAACCCCCTGTGACCGGCGGTGGCCGCATCATGGGCGTGACTTAACATCAGGCTTCGGAATGAGGTAGGAACCACCCACTGATCGTGGCCAGCTTTGGATTTCCTTACCAACAAACCGTCTTGGATCCGGAACATTTTGGGACATTTCATCAACACTCTTAGGTCCTCTTTCCCAATGTAATCGGTATCCGTCAGGGGAAAGTTCTCAGGGTCCTCAAGGTGCTGGTAAAATTTACCAATTATTGGATCCCCCTTCTGAGCAGTAATCAAATCAGCATCAGGGGTCTCCTTACTCCATTGTGCAATTGAGAGGTCGTTGTGAGCATTTGTCTGGGACCTAGTGATGGCAGTGACCTGGATTTCCCCCAACAGGGACTCAATCTCAATTAGATCCCCTTGGATGGCCCCGGTTTTGGCCAGCTGATCAGCTAAGTCATTTCCAGTTTTGTCTGGTCCCTCTACTTTGGAATGACCCTTGATCTTCTTCCAATAGATGGTCATCTCATTCGAGGTGACCAGATCATCAATGTTTTGGATCAACTTCCCATGTTTCAAGGGTTTGTTGTTAGCACATAACATGCCTCTGGTTTTCCAATTAACCAGGTGCTCCACGAACCCGTTCCGTACATAATCCGAATCTGTGATTATGACCAGTTCGTGGAGGTGATGCTGGACAGCAGAGCGGATGGCCTGATGCACAGCCATCAATTCTGCCACCTGACTACTTCGGGGACCAATTTTGTATCCAGCGGAGGGTTCTGGGGACTCATTCACCCATGCATTCCCTACGCCGGCCACCAGTTCTTTCTCCCCGTTGTTGTCAACATGGTAAGAGCATCCATCCACATACACAGTGGGCATTCCCTCACACTTGTCTTCTTCAAAGACTTTGTGTGGGGAATTAAGGTATGCCTCCATGTTGTCCTTGATTTTTAGACTTTCGTCCTCGAGACAGTTTTCTCTGGCACAATCATGCAAGTCAGCCAGACCTTGCGCGAGGGGACTCTTCTTGTTTTGGCCATATCTGACCTCCACAGGAAAGCCTTGCATTGACAGAATCCAGGAAGTAATTCGGGAATTACTCACATTTCCGGCCCGGATTCTGTCACTTTGGAGATATTGCAGAGGCTGGTGTGGAGTCTCCACTATGATGTGTTCCCCCTGGATAAATGGGCGGTAATTCTTCAATGCCCATACCGTTGCCAGGAGTGCCTTCTCACAATCGTTGAATTTTTCCTCCACAGAGGATAAAGTTTTGCTCGCATAGGAGATTACTTTATTGACCTTGTCATGCTTTTGGTATAATACTGCCGTCAAGCACGTATTAGAGAACCCTGTCTCCAGGAAGAACTCCTTGTTTCTGACAGGGTAAGCTAGGCAAGGCGCTTGTGAGAGGCTTCTTTTGAGTTGTTTTACTGCCTCGGCTTGTTCTGGACCCCATTCCCACTTGACCCCCCCCTTCAGGAGATGAATCAGGGGTCTGGTGATCTCTGCGTAGCCCTCAATGAACTTTCTGCTGTAATTAGTCAGTCCAAGGAGGCTCCTTAGTTCCCGCAGAGTTGTGGGGTCTTTCAGTTTCTGAAGTGCTTCCACTTTCTTTTCCTGGGGACAGAGACCCTGAGGAGTAATCTCATGCCCCAAGAAATTAACACGGGTTCTACACCACTGTGCTTTCTGAAAGGAAAGTTTTGCTCCGGCAGCCCTCAACTGTGTCAGAACATAACGGATCTCCGCTATGTGTTCCTCCACAGATGAACTTTTGATGAGGACATCATCTACATAAGCCAGGTTACCCCTTGCACCCAAGTCAGGCATGGCCTTGTGTAGAAAAATGTTGAATTCATTACCGGAGTTGAGGTATCCGAAGGGAGTCCGGGTCCATGTGTACTGCTGGCCCCCAAAGGTAAAAGCCAGTTTGTATTGGTCCTCCCTGCTGACAGGCACGGTCCAGTATCCATTGGTCAGGTCTATTGCAGTGAATACCTGTGACCCCTGGATCTGGGCCAGCCCTTGGTCGATGTAGGGAAGAGGCCATCGGGAAGTATGGACCCGTTTGTTGAGCTCCCTAAGGTCGGCGCAGAGTCTCCACTGGCCGTTTGGCTTTAATATCCCCAGCACCGGATTATTGAAGGTGCTGTGGACTGGACGGATTATTCCCCTGGACTCAAGGTTCTTAATTATTTCAGTAAGGGACTCCATTGATGCGAGAGGCAAGCGATATTGCTTCACAAACACAGGAGTCATGCCAGGGTCCGTGGGGATTGTTGTTGTGTGGATGTCAGTGCGACCACAGTCATATGAGTCTACCGCAAAGAGATCTTGGAAATCCAAGAAAACTTGTTTCAACTTTTGCTTTTGTTCCAGAGTCACACAGGCATCAGCTAGGTTCACTCTCTCTTCCACCATCTGCCTGAAGCCTGGAAAGACTTCTGGTTTGGCTATTTCAGCGGCCTCCTCCAGCTGGGTGGAGAAGTCCCTGGTTAGAGTGCTGATTTGGACTGGAGGCTTCAGGTGGGAAAGGCAGCCCTCATGGACCTGGAAAATCACCTCATCCCTCCTGAAGTCACAAGTCACATCTTCCTTACCATAGGGGCAGGAAGTGTACACCAGGAAGTTCCCCCCATGCCGGGTAAAAATCCTGTCTGGTGTTGTGTTGTCCTCACTGTCACTGTCAAAACAGTCCTTGGGGATTGGTCCTAACAGTTCATTTACAAGATCAATGGAGAAATGTCGGTCATCAACCGCCATTCCAATAATGGTGCCTGCGGCTAGAGTAATACTCTTTAAGTCGCTGTTATCCACCTCTATTGGAATGGTGTCATGTTCTATGTTGACTAATGGTGTTGGGTTTACCCCCAACCCTTGCTGTTGGAGAGAAGCATTTAGATGTATGTAAGCATCAGGGTTTTTCAACTCTTGTCCCCTTTTAACTTTCACTTCCAGGGAGAATTGTCGGGTCCTTTCTGGGATGGTGACTTCCTCTTTAACCTGAATTTCAACTGCATAAGGTAGCAATTGAGCTGACCTAAATGCTTTTTCTGGATCATCAAAGCCCATGGGATTATCCGCTAATCGGGACCAAGCTTTGAAGTTTATTAGGTCCAAACTAATGGCAAAGCGATTGAGAATGTCACTGCCTAAGTAAAAGGCGGCAGGGACGTCTCGCACGACCCAACAATTGTGGACTATGCTCTTGTTGCCAATGGAGATTTTGAGCATACACCTGCTTGGCAGGAGATGTTTGGAGTCAGGTGCTTCCATGTCCATTTCCCACTTGTCTATCAGTTTGAAGGTGGGAATGGCTGGATCTTTTGGGAGTTGGCGGAACATGGCTTCGCTGATGAAGCTCTTACCGTTGCTCACACACACTCGAGCGAGAACAGAGTCCTTCCCATCATGTAACTGAACAGGGATGAACAACTGCTCTCCAATTTGCTGAATATCAGCCAGGCTTTGAGCTGATTTCACATCTTTCTGGACTATAGGAGTGGGAGTTTCAGATTGTGGATTGGTATAGAATTTCAGAGTGTTTCCTTCCAGCGTGGAATACCACCTTAAACTGGAAGGAAGGTTGATTTTCAGAAATAGAGAGGACCCCCCATCACCAGTCTGTTGTCCTACTGCTATTACTGTCACGTCTGGAATTTGGCTGTTCTGGAAGTGAAATTCTACTTGGTCAGATTTTTGTTCAACCATGTGGCAGGTGCCGTTTAAACTAACATGGTTGACACTCTGTTTTAATTTTATGGGTCGGCTAGTCTGGGTCCAGAGGACCTTGTTTACGCAATCAATTAGGGGTGACAACCTTCTCAGGAGGTCATTCCCTAGTAAACAAGGGGTGCCCTCCGGGGTCACAACTATGACCGGGTGTTTCAACTTGTGTCGCCCGATCTTAATGTCCAAGTCTGCAGTCCCCTCAACGGGAATTTCCTTCCCGTCAAAGTTCTGCAGTTGTCCAGGAAGAGAGGTGAGAGGAATTTGGTAATTCTCTCCCCTTCCTGCATTCAGTTCGTCAAAGGCCCTTCTGGACAGAAGGGTAGCTTGAGATCCAGTGTCCACCAGTGCCGAGATTGTACCCTGCCCCTGTACTTGTACCGGGGCATAATATCTTCCCTCCTTCTCCTCAAGGGGGCACAGATAATGTACATTTTTGGACAACTGGTGGGCTAATTTTCTGGTTTTGGACATCGCGAGAGAAGAATTTTGGGCAGAATTCTGTGGAGAGCCTTGGGAATCTGAAAGAAAAAGTTGGCAACTGGAGATCAGAGCCATTGTGGGTTCCCCTGGTTCCGGTTCTGGGCCGCCCCCCCCTTTTTGGAGGCAGTCACCAGGATGGGTTTGAACCAGGGGATTTTCTTGCTGTTGGTTCTGGGATGAGATGGTGGGCGGCGGTAGCTCAGTCTCCCCATCTCCCCAGTCTGGATTTGCATCCCTAGGGACCCATTTTTCTTTGGGAGGAGTTCCCCCCTCTCTGAAGGAGAAGATCCTTTTCCCAGGATCCTCTGAGGATCCCTCTCCCTCAAATTGGAAGATCTGTACCTCCTCCTCAAACTGAGTCTGTTTGGGTCTTTTGTTTCTCCTACCCCCCCTCTGCTCCTTAGGAGGCAGACTTTCAGGGGCAAGAGATTTTGTTTCCGGTTCCTGGGTTTCCAGGGGCTGTTTACAAGTGAGGAAGGAAGCTTCCTCCAAGGCTTTACACCCCCCTTCCCTTTGTGCCTCCTCCCTGGGAACCGGTGATTTATCGGGGTGCTGCCCCCGTCATTGTTCTGGAGCACCAGGTCCAGAGTTGGGTGCGTTCTGCGCCGGCATGCTGATCTGAGGGTTCTGCTGTGCCCTCAGTATATGACCCATATCCCGCGCCATGTTTTGAACCTGGCGCTCTAACTGGGAAACCCGCTCAGGCTGATACGGGGCCCGGTTTTCTCCCCTGGGCTGATCCCGGGAAGGGTAGCTGTCCCTCCTCTGGTAGTACCCCTGGTTGGGAAGATTTTGGTACCCCTCCACCCTTGGCCTCCCCTCTCCCGGATTCAGTGGTCTGGGCTCAGGGAATTGAGGAAAGAAGGATGGATGATTCTGGGGTTGGAAGTCGGGTGGATATCTGGGGAAAAAGTTCTGCCCAGGGTTTGGTAAATTTCTGCCCTCCTGTGGGAAGTTAGGAGGGAAGTTCCCTGGGTTAGGTGCTTGTCTGGATCCCCCCCCTTGGGCTGGAGGAGTCCACACATAACCCAGGATGGGTCGATTACCTTTGTAGCGAGGACTTACATAGTCAGGAGAGCGAGGGACCCCATTTGTGGGGCTGCCTCCCTGGCTCCCTGTCTGCGACTGGCCCGAGGACCTTCTGGGCCTAGCATTATTAGGTGCAGGTAGGTTTTTAGGCCCCCCCATCTCCAAATCCAAAACGGGGGTGACCTTTACCTCTGCCACCTTGGCAGCAGCAGGGGTGCTGTTGGCTTTGGGGTTTTTCTGGGCATTGCTTTTATTTTCTATGGGCTTCTGCACCTCATAGATGCGGGTAGCCTGTTCAATGACCCAGTCTAAAGATCTTTTCTCGTGAAAATCCCTCACGAGCTGGGTCATGATATATTTGGGCAAGGCATGGAAAAATGTATTAATAAATTCCCTGCTATCCGTGCGCACCCTTCTTGTGGTCTGTGCAAAAGCCCGCTTTAACTCCTGCACAAATTCTTGTGGGGCCTGATCCTCCCCACATTGCAAATTGTAGGCTGCCTTGCGAGCCTCTTGAGGATTTCTGTGAACAGAAAAATGTTTCAGGATGGCCGCCTTATAGGTGGACCATCTTAAATGATTCTGGTCCTCCAGCCCCGCAAAGAAACCGGAGTATTCTGGGGAGAATGTCCATTTTACATATTGAATGCAGCTTTGGCTGTCCTTCAAATGGAAAGTCTCCATCATTTGTTCAAACAACTCTAAGTGCTCCCAAACAGAATACTTAGCGTTCTTATGGTAAGGCGTGATGACGCTCCTGATCGCCTTAATCTGCTTTAAGGGGTCCTTACGCAAGGCCCTTTTTGCCTTATTGGCCTTTTTGGTTCGGGTAACCCTTGTCCATTCTTCCTCGGACTCAGAGGCACTGCTCCCAGAGGTTCCCGTCTGTTCTTCCAGGTTTTCCCGGATTCTGCGAGCCTGGGAATGGCTGGCAGACTGTGGGGACCTGGTCTCCTGTGTCCTGCGCAGTTCAGAGGAGTCTTCAGATTCCTCCTTGCTGTCAGGATTTGATGGGTACCCCCTCCACTGACCTAACTGGGCAGAGGTTTTCAGGATGCCCTTAATGGGCCTACTCTCCTGGGGTTCCCCACTGAACTGTATTGTACTTGGGTGCCCATACCCGGATGCCCACCCCTCCATTCCTGGATGGTACTGGCCTATGAGCCCCATGCTTCTGGCTGGATAGTAATCTGCCATCCCTGTGGCCCTGTGCTCATGTGCGCCAGGGGACATGGGGGTGGCAGAGTCCAGGGACTGAGAGGTATGAGGGCCTCTGGTACTAGGGCTCCTGAGGTTATGCTCCGGAGTTTCCATTTCCCAGCGAACCTCATCTCTATCCGCCCCTGCTCCCTGTTGCAATGCAAGAGCCTGCATTTGTGCCTTCAGTTCCTCAGTTAAGGCCTTACTCGACTCTATCAGTCTCTCCTGCATCGCTACCTGCTGTTGGAGCCTATCATTGTGTTGACAGAGGGCCTCATTTTCCCTCTGTGCTTCCTGGTTGGTCCTGGAGAACTGGGCCAGTCTTTGCTGCAGGAGGGTTACCTCCTGAGCTGTGTCCCTATTGGCCTGCTCCTTTCTTGCTAGAGCATCCTCCACCCTTCTGGTGTGCTCTACCAAATTCTGGTTTTCTTTTTGGAGGTCACCCAGTCCCTGGTGGGCCAGGTGATTTTCTTCCATTTTTCTTTTTAAATGGCAGACTTCCTGGCCTAAGGCGTCTCTTTCCTGACTAAGAGCCTGCATTTGTGCCGCCAGGTCGTCCCTTTGCCTTTGGAAGGCACCAGCATTCTGGCGCTCCTGATCAAACTCCGCCTGGGTATCCAGGTCTTTCAGAATTAGTTTGTTGCTCTCTGCCTTCACTCTATCTAGGTGGCCTTGCAGGGTGACTACCTGCTCAGCACATACCCTGTTGAAGTCCAGTTGTTGCTCCAGCTTTTTCTGGCTTTGCAGTAGGGAGTCCAAACCTTCTTGGTGTTCCTTCTGCAAGGCCAGAAATCTGGTATCCTGTTCTACCTTTTCCTGTTGCAGCACATCCACATCCTTCTTTATTTTAATGATGTGCTGCCTACTATCATCTTCTGACTCCCGGCTCCTCTGCAGCCTCTGCTCAGAAGAGACCAGGTCAGATTGGACCTTCTCTAACGCCATCTGTTGCCTATTTGCCAGATTTTGGCTTTCAGCACATCTATCCTGCATGTCTCCCATATATAGGTACAGGTATGCTGCTATCCTGGCGATCTTATTGTGTTCCTCTTTGGCTTTAGGAGCCATATATAGTTCACTCAGGGCCACATGTAAGGGACCCTGATCTCTATATATCTCTGACCCTGTTTCAGTGACCTGTTGTGTGATGGCCTGCAACCACACATCCTGGCCCTGTTCGGTCCATTCACCTCTCACAAATAGCTTATGCAAGAGGTGCTCTCTGGCTATTTTCATGTCTACTAAGGTCGTCATTCTAGAGATTGGTCTCTGTCCTGACTTACAGAAGTTTGTATTTTATTTTTGCAGAACAGAACTTTTCTTGGAGTATCCCTTTTGAGGAATGCTTCACAGCGTAATGCAGCGTGGTGATCCGACTGGATGTATGTATCCCGTCAGTTAGCACACTGTATTAAGCTGCACAAATGGTAAATCTAACCCAACGTCTCGGCTCGAGCCCCCACTTTGTAAGAGGATTCAATTCAACACTACAGCTAAGTCAACGCCTAGTCTATAATACTGAATGAAAACCCTTATTGATATATCTTTAGGTCCAGTTCATGCGTTCTGGATGACTACCCCTATATAACACCCCTCTCTTGGAATCCCCCTGACCCCACTGAGCCAAGAAGTAGTTCTGTTTTGCAAGTTGAAAAGGTTTATTTGATAATTTACAATATATATTATATCACGCTTTATAATAAATTAATAATTGAATAGCACACTTAATCTGATATGGTAAATATTAACAACGGAGAATCTGGCACTAACACGCTTCTCTATAATCAATAAGGAGTTGACAAGAAATGGATAAGGTAGCACACTGGTAAATAGGTACAGAAGTATAATGTGGTAGAGGATGCTTTATGTAAGCTCAGGTGGATGCAATATTCAATGAATGCAGTACAGAAAATACGCAATATGATTTCAACCAAACAATGTAATCACTTTTCTCTGGCTATTCACTCCCCCCCTCTTTATGCAATGCAAGGGAATGGGAGGAAAGCACACAGTTCTCAGAAATGCAATCAATGTAATCAGTTCAATCCAGCAAGCTTAGACAACAGAAAACAGATAGGAGTTTTGAAAACACAGGCCCAAATGCTTTGATATGTGCTAGCAATGGATGAGAAATATGCTAAACGCTTTTAATTCCCTTACAGAGGTTCAGGGTGAGTGGTATCTAGTTAATATTAGTCCAGGCTCACACTAGCAATGATGCAGGGATAGTTAGCAGGTTAAACGAATTTCTGGCAAATGAAATCAGGCAAACAGCAGCAGTTTTTACAAGTGAAGAAATTGCAAATCGCGGTAAAATTCGCGGATGCGTGTTCCGCGATTGCGGTAAAACTATAAGGGGTAGGAATGCGGTTCTTGGTGCGATTCAAAGCTACGATTCTAAGCTTTCAAATAAAAGTTATTGCAAGTCTCTAGCTCAAACGGTCGCGGAGATATGAGCGATTTAGTAAAGGTCGTTTTTGGTTTTGTAAATTTTAAACGCACACTTTTTCAAAATGACAAGTGACAAATTTTTTGCAGCAAGAATGACAGGTGACAGCTAGGAGGCAGTTCTACTTAGTTAAATAGATTGAATTAGATGAATTTAAACTAAGAGATGTGTTCTGAGTTTTGCTAAGTACTCACAAGAGATTTTGAACCGGAAAGCGGCTTTGTCACGATCTGGTCAACAGTCTGGTCAGGTCTTTCCGGGTTCTGCTCACAGCGCCTGGTCTGGTCTCTGCTAGGCACAGCACTGCTTTCTCTCTAGTCTGGTCTCAGCTGGGCACAGCACTGCTTTCTCTCTGGTCTGGATAGATTGAAGTCTCTAGTTTGGCTTTCTGGAGTTTGATGGAGGTAAGTATGGATTTTTCCGGCAGGGCTTCCAGCGGCAGATGGATTTGGAAGGTCCCTATCTGTCCTGTCTGTCTGCTTTTATGTGTTTAGAATGTGGGTGTGTTCTAGCATCACTGACCCTACCTCTCTCTCAGCTTCTAATTGGTCAAACTTCCATTCCTCCGCTTGATTGGCAAACTGAACTGTGAGTCAGATTGATGTCATTTTACAGCCTGCAGAAAGTCCACTCCTCCTGTCAACTTACACACAAATCTAGATTTGAAACAAATACATATTTGCAGAGGTACATATTGTTTTAAAATCATATGCACCCATCATGCATCACAGGAGGTATCCCCTGTTCAAACTCTGCTCTTCCTGGGAGCTTGCATTCAGAACTGGCACATATTTCACTTTTTAACTGCTTTTTCAATTTCCGACATGGACCCAACTTTACATACATGTGTGCAGGGGGTAGGGACATTAACTGATGAAGTTTCAGATTTTTAACATGCACACATTTAGAGTAATATCCACTTTTCCGCTAAAACCCCCCTGAACATACCACCGGTTCCTACCACGTCTTAAACTGTGGGCAGAAAAATCACAAGAATTATGGTATCATTTATAAAATTTTCACATGTCCGCTCTATGAGTTATTCATCTTTTTAAAGTTATGTTCTGGCTCCAAAGGGGTGTGGTTTACCCTCAGCACAAGGTTGAATTTCTGGTTCTTTCCAGTTCTGCCAAGCCAGCTTGCTCTCACAGGCAGTGCTCCTCCCAGCTCCTGCCAAGAGGAAGCTACAATTTACGACTGCGGTAATAAAAACCTTTGCCTGAGTGAAGAGGGCTTTGTTCACTCTCTTGCAGAGCACAGATAATTCAATTATCAGATAGATGGCATATCCTTAGCCTGGGCAGCAAAAGGAAGGTTGGCCTGGGAACACAGTGGTGACTCAAGTTTCACTCCTGATGGGTAGTTGCTAGGCAAAATCAAGTTCCTTAAGCCAGACCTTCAGCTAACTTTTTGTTGCTTTTAAAATAACTTGTAATTTTACACATGCAGCTAGAATGCTGATTCTAAGTGCAAAACTATGACATTTCAACAGTTACAAAGGCATGTGACACCAAACATAGGTCACTCATTTAATTTAACATTTTCGATTTTGGTGGTTTTAAATCCAGTTGCATTTAGGCTTAAGCTGCTGACTCCATAGCATTTTTGTTATAAGCATTGTTTTTGGGCTCTTCATTTCCCAGATTTTGTAGGCACACAAAACTCCATTCTGCCAAATGTCTGCTGGTGTTCAGTGAATATTTTGCACATGTTGCAAGGTTTGAAATAGGCATTTTGCTTGCCTTCAGAAAAACACACAGAGTGGTTTTAAAACGCCGGCTTTTGGATAGTGGTGAGTACTGGTACTGCACTCATTTTTGGGATTTAAGAAATGAATTCCCCACACTTCTAGGTTGCATTTGGCAATCAGCATTGCCATTCCCAATGGTTTCAGACTACTGTGCGGGTAGTCCAATGGTGGTTTTAAAGCGCTTTGAAGCTAACCGGCGCTACTGTTTTTCCTTTGGCAACCCATTTCCCTCATGGCAACCCGGCTTTTCATTCTCGCACTGGTGGGTGGCAAGTGAGGCAACCATTTTGGTGGGCGCACAAACTGCGCAGCTTTCCTGGATTTCAGCGCACATGTGGGTTTTCCGCCATCTTGAATTTTCTAAGCCCACAGCACCAAATGTTGTAGCAGGGTAGCTTAAACGTGGGTCAGGACACCCAACACCATGGCTATTAGGACAGTATTCTTTAGAGTTTATTATTTTGAAGATCAGGTTCACCAGGACTAGGTAAACCTTTGAATATAGAAAATAGTTGATCAACATCACAATTCTTTTATCTATCCTTATTGACAGCATTGCTGTTAATTTTCCTGATACTTTCTTTCAAGCATTATAGTATTTCTATAGATAATTCTTTGTTAGGTAAAGGGACCTTTCAAATGGCAACCAGATATAATCCAAATATGCTTTGGGACCAAAGGTGTAAACTCAAGATCATCCGGGACCTTGAATTGCATACATTTCCTGTATTCATTGAGTATTAATTCTGTGTTGGTCAATTTTATCTGTGCTTACTGTGTGCAATTATTATTTTTGTTTATGATATGATATGATATGATATGGCATTTGTAACGCGCCTCTACACAAGTGTTTCAAGGCGCGACAAGGCAGGGAGGGGGGAACAAGGGGAAGACAGACAACGATCCTACTAGGCCAGGTGTCATTCAGACCGCGCAAGTGCAGGGGTGAATGATGTATGCTGTATGTTTATCTTGATGGCGCAATGCTAAATAAAGGTTTTGTTGACTGTTGACGGTATGCGCATAGGAAATGAACTTTATTGGTATGTGTTTTCCCTATCGATGACCTCTAATCACTGAATTATCTCTAGATAGCCATTGTAATGCTTTGTCAATGCAGGCCTAAATGTCGCAGGAGAAAGAATCAGTGTGTGAGATTGACAGAAATGGTGGATGTCTTTTCTGCCCTTTGCATGTATTATTTTTTTGGATTATCAAGATTTCCTTGGGTTCTGATTGAAGTCTCTTCAGCAGAGTGTGTGATATTTCAGTAGCTCCATAAGGCAACTGGACACATGGCCAGACAGACTATTATAAACCAGATTCAGGCCTTTAAATGGGGTATAGCCACAATATGCATCCAATGGCTTCTGAGACCAACTCATACTTCTTAAAGTCAGTAAAGAGACAGAGGGCAAAATTGTAAACATTTTGACATTTTGCTAGCAGTTAGGTAGCGACCTCTCATATATCCCTTTGTAAGAGTAAAGGCAGGAGTTATCCATCGCTACCACCAGTATCACATGTTGGTTTTTGTGAATAAAAGCCACGATCCTCCTAAGCTTCTTGGTCACAAAGAAGCAGTACTTTACCACCTATTTACCATCTGATTTACCTCATGCCAATGAATAAAGAGGCGAAAACGATCACACCACATCTCTTGATCTTATCTAGAGACTGGGTAACCGCTCCAGAAATACATAGAACTTGCCTGGGTACTTCAATGAGGCAACCTCATAATCGTAAAATGTTGACTTAGCATTCTTCAGTAGTAGCCGGCTGACCTTCATCCTTACCTATCTTTGTGAGGCATTATGTAAGCCGCTGAGCCTGTCCTTCCTTTCCATTGACTGTTATGTATAATTGAGCGTGATCTTTATAGGACTCTATTAGGAGATCAATGGTCGGGTCTCTAACCGATGGATTAATGACATCATATACATAATAAAGAGATCTGGGACAGACAAGTGCCCCTCGCAGCCCCAGAATGTGAGATCCAGAGAATTGATCTAAACTGAATTCGATCCATTGGGTTTGTTCACATACGAAGATATAAACCAACCTTCCCCACTGTTAAAAGACTTGGGAGCAAAAGGCTGTGTCCCGCCATGTCAAAGTCAATAGGCAGATCCAGTATGACACCAGGGGTTTATGCTCCCCAACGGCCTCCATCAGCATGTCATCCACTAGGTGGATGGTTGTCATCTCTTTGTCATGAGCTTTTCTGAATCCAGTTGTAAATGCCCCCAATGTATGTAACTGTTGTAATGTTACAACTACCCACACCATTTAATCAGTTCGTTTTGCGAGTCCTACATATCTGTCATTGATGGCAATCACTGTGTAAAGGGGCACATGCTTTAATCCCAGTGAAAATCAATACGGCCTATTAGGAACAGCATGGTGGCACTACTAGCAAAGAAGAAAAGGGTCTGGGTGGAAGTAGCAGATGATGTTTGCTGTACATTCTACCATGAATTGTGTGGCTGGGGAACAACAAGGTAAATTGCTTAAGAGGTCTTTTTCCATGTCGCTTTTTTTGTCAAGTTATTAGGCAACTATTATTGGGTATTTGGTCTTGTGATCAATCCAGAGATGATGGCTTAAAAGCAGAAGTACTTTGATAAATGATCCGGCTGCAGAGATTTGGGGACATCAAATCAAAAATCTCTTATCAACCATGAAGAATTTGTTTATCAAGAGTGTACAGAGTTATCCAGGTGAAACTCCAAAGAATAATTATAAATGGAACCGTTGGTGAACTGACCCAACAAATCCATGTTTTATTTTGACTAGAACAGCAGCAAAGAAGATGCATTCTGTCTCATCTACAATTGTCCCTACCAATATCTGGCTGTGGCCCGGATCCTCGTGGAGATTTATATTGCAGTTTGATGGTAAAGTAAAAGGTAGAGTGCGTGACAAAACCTGCAATGGGAATCCCAAACTGAGGTGGGATGGGACTGTCACATTATGGACCCTATGTAGATTTCATCATAGCAGTTGAATGTAGGAAATGTGCATTCACTTTTTCCAACTAGAGATGTATATTTACTGTGCATGCAAGGACATTCCCGGACAGTTTTTGGGTTTTCCTTTTGGAATTGCAATGACCAGGAGTCTGTGATGCATTAGCACCTGTGCTACATTACCTTCCGGTAGGTGTGATGTGCATCATATCTTGTCCTATCACATACATGCCTGCATTTTAAAAGTGTGTTATAGGTATTGTTGCACTGCCCTTTAAATTCTACTGTTCTACTGATATTGCTTACATTCAATGAAGTGTCTCATTGTTCATTATTAAGAATGGTTGGAATGAAAAAAGATTAACTTAAACCAAAAAAGTGATGGGTGGAAGGTTTTGAATGACTCTGAATCACTGGCACTGCTCTGGGCAACCTTCCACACCACCGTTTTATTAGCCCATCTGCACCATTGCAAAAGGGGTTCAGCCATATGCAAATCAGTCAGACACTGCCACCAATGGTTGCAGTTCTGCCCGAACTACTAGGCCAGGTCCCCTCTGCACAGAAACACAATCAACCCCCAACATGTTTCAGCCTTGTTGGGCCTCCCCGGTGAGGTGCAGATTGGTTCTGTATGGCACAGCGAGCAAGGGACCCACGTCTGGGCACAATCTCTCGCACAAGGGGAGACAAACTAAAACTAAAAAAGTGATGGGTGAAAGGTTTTGATTTAATCTGAACCACTGGCATTGCTCTGGGCAACCTTCCACACCACTGCGTTTTAGCCCATCTGCTCCATTGCAAAAGGGGACCAGCCATATGCAAATCAGTCAGGTACTGCCACCAATGGGAGCAGTCCTGCCCGATCTACTAGGCCAGGTTCCCTCTGCATGGAAACACAAGCAACCCCAGACATGAAAAAAGATGATCATAAATACCAATAAAGACTTTTGTCTATACATTTAAATAATTTGCCAGTGGCTATGACGCCTGCGTATAACCACTGGAAGATGGTTAGATAATCTCTCTGTATAGGGTTATTGGATGATTATGTTTTAGGTCCTGTATTGAGAGAAGATACCTTTGACCTCTCATACCACTTTCTAGGTTTATCCGCTAATGCAACATATAGCTCCCACTCAATCTTTAACTTTTCTTCCTATTGGTTACATGTATTTTACCTCCTTATCTGGGCCACTTGGTTGTTATGTGAAGCACTATGATACCCCAATAGGCCTGTTTTCCTACACAAATACTTACATTAAAAATAAATAAATTGATGCATGTTTGAATTGGAACGATTGAAATGATGTAAGATAGGGAAACAGTTTAAGTTATATTATGTTATGTTATTTTGCATTTAAATAGCGCCTTATATACCATTGGTATGGTCTGAAGGCGCTGGTAGGTTGAACGCCTTTGGGAACCGAAGTTCTGGTCACTAGAGAGAGTAGAGAGAGTCAAAAGGTGCGTGTGTGCACCAGGTATGTGTGCAGCTGGTGCAGAATTTGTGTAGTAGCTTCTTCTTAGCGGTAGGTGTGGTGGTTGAAAGATCAGGAGTGTGTGTTCGTTCTGGCAGGGTTTATCCAGACCGAGTGTGGCTGCGTTAGGCCTGAGGAGAACGCCTGGCTGGGGGGTGTGTAACCAGCAGTGTTTACTTAGAATGATGGGGAGTGAGCGGGAGATGTTGATATGAGAACAGTTATACCGAATGGTGTCATAGTATCTCTGTGTTCTATTTGAGTGGTGGTGTAAAGAAGAGAGTAAGCGTGGGACGGGTAATTATGGGATATATGCTTTTTCAAATGTTCCTTGCAATTCAAACCATACTATGTACATCACACAATTTTATGGGCTCAAGTCCGTTCTATGCACTTTTATTCATTTCATGCATCCCAGATTGCCCTACACACTCCGGTCTGCTCGACACACTCACGCACTCCAGTCCGCCGTGCGTGCTCTAGTCCATCCCTCGCTCCAGTGTGCTTCACGCATGCACTCCTGTATTCCCACGCATGCGCTCTTGTCTTCCCCACGCGTGCACTCCTGACTGCCCCACACATGATGTACTCCTGTTTGCCCCGCGCATGCACTCCTTTCCGCCATAGGCGCTCCGTTCCGTCATACGCACTCCTGTCCCCACTGCACACTCGTCCCCACCGCGCACTTGTTCCCACTCGGTGCTAGTCCCCTCTACGCGCTTGTCTCTTCCAGGCGCCTGTCCCTTCTATGCGCTTGTCCCCTCTATGCACCTTTCTTTTCGTATGCACTTGTTCGGTCATATGCACTTGTCAGTTCTATATATTTGTCGGCTCTGCCAGTAATCTGTTCTATGCAGTCGCCACTCTACATTTTTCTTCCCAGCTCATCAATCTCGCTCTGCTTATCCATCCGTTCCCGCACTCGTCCGTTCTATGCATTCATTAGGTCTGCATGCATTTCGTACTCATCCGTTTCTCCTACTTATCCATTCTATGCACTCACCCGGTATATGTAACTCATCCGCCTTAGGTTTTGTCTGCCTTATGTCCTCGGATGCACTGCACCTTCGTCTGTTCTACGCATTCATCCACCCTACGCAGTCACCATCTCCTCGCACTCACTCGCTCTCCGCACTCACCTGTTCCCCGCACGTATCTGCTCGCCACACTTGTCCGCTCGCCACACTCAACCGCCGTTCGCCACATTCATCCGCTCGCCACACTCATCCGCTCGCCACACTCATCCGCTCTCTATGTTCATCAGTTCCCTGCATTCATCCATCCCCCGCACTCATCCGTTCTCCGCACTCCCCGCTATGCACTCTTTCACTCTATGCACTCGTGCTTTCCACGCAGTCAACACATCCGCTCTCCGCATTCCTCACTCATCCGCTCGCCTAATTCATCGGCTCACAACACTCAATCGCTCGCCATAGTCATCCGCTCTCTACAGTCATCCGCTCTCGACAGTCAACTGCTCTCTACAATCAACCGCTCTCTGCCCTCATCTGCTCTCTACCCTCATCAGCTCTCTACCCTCCTCCGCTCTCTACGTTCATCCGTTCCTTGGATTCATCCACCCCCGCACTCATCCGTTCGCCGCACTGCCCGCTAAGTATTCATCCTCTCTATGCACTTGTGCTTTCCACACATTCAACTCTTCCGCTCTCCGCACTCATCCGCAAGCCTCACTCATCCGCTCGCCACCTTCATCCACTCGCCACACTCATCCTCTCGCCTCACTCGTCCGCTCGCCTCACTCATCCGTTCTCTATAATCATCTGTTCTCAGCACACATCCGCACTATGTACTCATCCGTTCTAAGCACTCGACCGCTCTATGCATTTCTTGCCTTCCACTTATTTGGCACGTCTGCTCTCCACACTCATCCACTCTACCCACACTCATCTGCAATATGCACTCAACAGCCTCTAGAGTCATTCACTAATACGCAGTAATCCTGTTCAATGCATTCATCTGTTCTCTACACTCATCTGTTGACTCCACTCCTCCGTTCTCTAATCTCCTCCATTCTCTAATCTCCTTCGTTCTCTAATCTCCTTCATTCTCTACACTCCTCTGTTCTCTACACACCTCCGTTCTCGACACTCCTATCCGCTCTGTACGCTCATCCACTCTGTGCGCTCATCCGATCTACACGCTCATCCGATCTACATACTCATCCGGTCCGCATGCTCATCCGGCCCACACACTCATCCGGTCAACACATTCGTCCGTTCCACACACTCATCTACACTACACACTCATCCGCTCTACATACTACTCATTCGCTCTACATACTACTCATCCGCTCCACACACTCATCGTTCTACACATTCATCCGCTCTACGTACTCATCCGCTCCACACACTCATCCGCTCTACAAACTCATCCACTCCACACACTCATCCGCTCCACACACTCATCCGCTCCACACTCATCCGCTCCATACACTCATCCGCTCCTCACATTCATCCACTCCACACACTCATCCGCTCCACACATTCATCCACTCCACAAACTCATCCACTCAACACATTCATCTGCTCTACACACTCATCCGCTCTACACACTCATCCACTCTACACACACATCCGCTGTACACACTCATCCGCTCCACACACTCATCCACTCCACACTTATCCGCTCCACACACTCATCCGCTCCACACAGTTATCTGCTCCACACACTCCTCCGCTCCACAGACTCATCCGTTCCACAGACTCATCAGTTCCACATGCTCATCCGTTCCACATGCTCATCCGCTCCACACACTCATCCACTCCACACATTCATCCACTCCACACACTCATCCGCTCTTCACACTCATCCGCTCTGCACACTCATCCGCTCCGCACATTCATCCGCTCTGCACACTCATCCGCTCTGCACACTCATCCGTTCTACATACTCATCCGCTCTACATGCTCATCCGGTCTATACGTTCGTCCGGTCTATACGTTCGTCCGTTCTGTATAGTCATCAGTTCTACGCACTCCTGTGTTTTATTCATTTCTCTGTATTTATGCACTCATCAGCTCTACATGCTCATCCGCTCTACACACCCAACCACTTTACACACTCATCCGCTTAGCATGTTCATCTATTCTGTACACTCATCCGATCTACATGCTTGTTTGATTTATCTAGTCATCAGTTCTTCCACTCATGCACTCTTCCACACAGTGCATTCATCTGTTCACCACGCTTCATCCATTCTAGCTATTTCGTCCACACCATTCACTTAGTTCCCTCCTCATGCATTATGTCCATTTCAGCAGCTTAGATCTCCTTACTTTTCCCATGATTTATTCATATTATCCACTTCATTGTTTTTATCTACTTCATTCGTTTAGTTCTGTTTGTCTTTCTAGTTTACATTCGAGTTTATAAGCTGTCAGTTTCTCGTATCAGGTAGTGTGTTGGGTCGGGGTCATTGTGATGCTGTTAGTTTGATAACCGGTTGTTTTTTAGGGGAAGAGCCTAAACCAGATGGTTTTTAGGGGAAGAGCCAGGTTTTCAGTAGTTTGCGGAAAGACGCTAAATCCTCAGTTAGGCAGATGTGGGGTGGGAGAGAGTTCCACAGGGTTGGAGCCAGGGCTGAGAATGATGATCCACCTAACATGACTGAGTTTGTTTTAGGAATTACTAGGAGGCTGGCTGAACTTGATCTTAGGTTGCAAGTGGGATGATAAGGTTTTAGTTTATCTTGAAGATATTGAGTTCCAGTTTTATGTAGTCCTCGATGGGAGATGCATAAGGTTTTGAAGGTCACTCTTCGGGCTACTGGAAGCCAATGTAGTGCCTTAAGAGCTGGGGAGATGGGGTCTCTTGGGCCGAGCGCAAATAGCATTTTGGCTGCCGCGTTTTGTGCCCTTTGGAGTTTATTCAGTTGGTACGCATGGACTCCGAGGTATAGGGGGTTTGCGTAGTCCAGTCTTGATATAACGATTGATTGGACCGCGGAGAGTCTGTTTGGAAATGAGAGATATGGAAAGTTGTGCCTAAGGGTTTTAAGGTGGTAGTGGCAGGACTTTGAGACATTGTTGACTGGGCGCAAGAGTGTTAGGTCAGAGTCAAGGGTGCATCCAAGATTTTTCACTGAGTTGCAGGGGGTTGGTGAGTTGCCCATGGCGGCTGGCCAGGGTAGTGGGTGCGGAAGGAGTTCAGAGTTGCCACATACCATGATTTCCGTTTTGGAGGCGTTTAACAGGAGGTGGTTTTGGGTCATCCAGAGTTCTATGTTGAGGAGGCAGGAGGCCAGGTCAGGTCGGGAGTTGGGATTTGAGTTCATTAGTTTTAGAATTAGTTGAGTGTCATCGGCATAGTTGTAACATATGATGTTGTGTGAATGAATTATTGGAGGGAGGGTGATCAGGTAGAGATTGAATAGGAGGGTGGATAGGCATGCTCCTTGTGGGACTCCTGTGTCGACTGGTCAGGCTTGGGAGGTATAGGTGGAGAGTATTGTTATTTGGTACCTATCTTTGAGGAATGAAGATATCCATTTGAGAGCAGTTCCACAAATTCCTAGGGAGTGGAGACGGTCAAGGAGGATTGAGTGGTTGATTGTGTCAAAGGCGGCAGATAGGTGAAGAAGGATTAATGTGGCACATCCTGCAGAGTCTCCAAGTCATTTTAAGGTCATCCCAGATTGAGGTTAGGGTGGTTTCAGTTCCGTGACGGGCTCTGAAACCTGATTGTGCAGGGTCTAGGAGATTGGTGGTTTTGACAAAGGCATTTAGTTGGGAGTAGGCGGTTCAGTCAATGAGTTTGGCAAGGAACCTGGTGTTTGAGATGGGGCGGCAGTTTTTGGGCTCAAGATGGTCGAGGGAAGGTTTTTTAATTAGCGGTTTGACATGAACCATTTTGAATGCGTTGGGAAAGATACCAGAGGAAAGGGAGGTATTTATGATGGATCTTGCGTGTTCTCCTGCGCAGGTGGAAGCGAACATTTCTTTGAGGGTTGTGGCCGGGCAAGGGTCAAGCGGAGAGCCAGATGGTTTGCGGGCAGATAGAAGTTTGAGAAATTGTTCTTGTGATATTGGAGTAAAGGATTCGAACGTTGGTTGCGTGGTGGTCGCAGCTGGTGGGCTGGCCACTATGGGGTGAGTATTGCATGGAGGTTGAAAGAGAGCCAGTTTGGTGGCTAGGGTATTTGTTCTTTCAAGAGCCGTGGTGTAAAAGTGGAGAGAGAGAGAGTCGCACAGTGATTGTGAGGGGGTAGGAACGGTCGTGGTGCAAGCCGGTTTGGTGAATTCAGAGATGATTTTGTGGAGTTCCTTGCTTGGGTTTCTGCAGTTTAGGATTCAGGAGTTGTATTGGGCTTTTTTTGCTTTCCCGATTTCAGCCTTGTACTGATAGAGGTGTCGGGCCAAGGTGGCTCTGCTCTCCTTGGTTTTGTCTTTCTGCCATTTGCGATCTAGGTATTTATATAGTGTTTTATTGGTCTTCAACTCAGGAGTGAACCATCTGGGAAAGAGGCCACAGCAGGTTGATTGTTTGCAGGGGGCTGTGAGCTGCATCAGATACGGGTTGAGCCATGAGTCGAAGGCGTCAGGGGTTATTTGTTTATCGAGTTGGCAGGTAGGTGGTGGAGAATGGAGCAGTGCGTCGGCTAGGTCCGGGACAATTATTTGTTTTTTCCAGCATTTGCGTAGATTCGGTGGTTCAGATTCGAGTACGGGAGGGGGATCAGGTGAGCGAATGGTGAATGAGAGCATGAAGTGATCGGAATGCAGGAATTGAACTGTGAAGGAAAACAAAAGTAAAAAGGAGAAAAGTATTTTTTGAGAAGGGTAACATAACTTACATGGAACGCGAGATGCAGCGCAAGGCATCTGACGTATGAGGCAATGCAAGGAAACATCAGAGGACGGGACCTAACGGCGTGAAATAACGTGCCGCCATATTCAGAAATTCAAAGAAAGAACAGAGGTTGCCAGGACGACGCAACACATTAGTTTAAATGGGGCAATTCACAGAAATGAAACGGAAGTGGATACCATAAGAGAAACATGAAACAAAAAGGAAAGACTATAATATTTATGAAATAAAATGAAATGTGCACGCAAATCGGAAAGAATGTGTATTGACATTTCAGGAAACATTTGAATATGAGTGTATAATAAAAAGCACTGCAAGCAATAACGCACTGCAGGGTAGCAACAGCACATAGCTCTGAGAGAGGAAAATGAGAACAAAGCCAACAAGATAGATTCGAGTACGGGAGGGGGATCAGGTGAGCGAATGGTGAATGAGAGCATGAAGTGATCGGACCAGGTGATAGGAGTGGGGGGGTTTAAATGAATCCGGGTGTTGGAGCTAAAGATGGCATCAAGAGTGTGTCCTTTATAGTGAGTCGGGCCATTTATGTGGGGTTGGAGGTTAATTGCGTCTAAGCCGTCAACCAGAGAGTGTGTCATAGGATTGGTGGGGATGTCGAGCCATATGTTGAAGTCTCCAAGAAGGGTGAGGTTGGGATGGTTTAGTTGGAGGGTGGCAATAGAGTCGCTGGGGGTGTTTGCGAATTGTCTATCGTAGCCGGGGGGCCTGTAGATTATTAGGAAGCTGCGTGAGAGGGACGGGGAGAGGGATAGTTTAACGAGGAGTGATTCGCAGGGAGGAATGGAAGGTTGGATGTCCACGATTGAGGTGTGGAAGAGAGATTTGAAGACGAATGCTACTCCCCCTCCTCTAGAGGGACGGTTCAGTGGAATGAGGGAGTAGTCAGGGGGGAAAGCTTCACTGGCGATTGGGGCGAAGTCGTCAGAGAACCAAGTTTCGGTTATGAAAACCAAGTCCGGATTGTCAGAGGCGAGGAGGTCAAAGATGCAGTGTCTGTTTTTTGCTACGGATTGGGCATTAGGGCATAAGGTTGAAGTAAATATTCTAACTATGCCATGTATAAAAGGATGACATTATGTGAATAGACATATGTTAGGGTTAATTCACTGGTGATCGTAAGTGCTCATTAGCGTATGGATTTCAAATGCTATGCACAAACATATCTGTCTGAACTCCAAATAAACCAAGTTTTCTCAGTCATTTGGAATAATGAAGCTTTTCAAACTGATTAAAAGTTCAGGTTGGCTGATTCGTCAGGCTATAAATGCTCCTGCTTTTCAGCAGAGAGAGAGAGAGTGTGTGTGTGTGTGTGTGTGTGAGAGAGAGAGAGAGAGAGAGCGAGAGAGTGAGAGAAAAAGAGAGAGAGAGAGAGAGAAAGAGAGAGAGAGAGAGACAGAGTCAGCGAGAGAGAAGGGAGCAATACTTGAAATGGCTTTTCAATTTGGAAGAGAAAGACGGTAATTGTCTTTTATAGAAAGACAGGATCATTTTCTTTCATTATTTTAGATTTTAGACAGGACTTAGCAGAATAAAGATTATTTTACTCTCCGTGTCTGAACAAGTGGTGCACATTGCTTCCAGATTTTGGGCATGATACCTCACAGATTTACAGCAGTAAACAATGATTTTGCTAAAAGATGATTTTGATACTAGCTTTGGGGACTGTTACCTGGTTAGGAGGGTTAGGAGGGTGGTGGTAGGCAGTGGCACTGACAGGTTGTTCTGCTGTGTGATGTAGCACATTGCTTGCTTGGGACCTTTGCACCACTTGCTGTTTTAAATGGATAAAGACAGTGTAACAGAGAACCCTCTACTAACCTTTACTCACATTTGATTTCATCACTACTTTTCTGTGAACATTTTAGTTGTTTGGAGGTAGGTGGCTGTCAGCACAACACTGCACACTGTTTGCTGCAGGATCTGTCTCCAGTTGCTTCACTGATCACACCACAACATAACAAAGAACACACTATGGCCCTCATTAGGAGTTCACCAGTAATACGCCTGTGCTACCAGCGAGTGGCTGGCAACCTCCTCTTACCCTTGCCGGTGTTGCTGGGATATTACGGGCACCATAGGACTCCATGGAATGGGAACCACTGAAGCATCAGCACCGTTGTTAAGGGTGCCTGTGCTACTGGGATTTTTCTCCTGATAGGGGCCTGAACTCCTGGCAGGCTTGCCGGTAGTTCCTTGCCCCTACTGGAAGACTCAGAATAATCTGGTCCGGAAAAACTGCCAGCGCTGGTAATACCGGCAGTTTTACTGACGCTTGTTCCGGACCGGATTACTTGTAATGACCACCTACATCTTGCTCACACTTGATTCTGCCAATATATTTTGCGGAAACACAATCGTTCACGCATGTGTTTTGTCAGTCAGTGACATCTGTACATTGTTCTGGTGTGTATTTTAATGCACCACCTCCTTCAGGATTTCTGGAAGGCCCCTTATTACCTGCAGAACAAACAGAACAAAATAACAACACAACATGCTTAAGCATTTGGGTGCAGACACAGGAGCACACAGACATTACGTTGGAAAAGTAGTTCAACAACAGCTGTCTGTGGTGCATCTGTTACAAAACCACACTGCATCATGCCTCAGTCACCAAACATTGGGTTTTGGTGGCTTGTGCTGTTGCATTAAATACTGTTGCTTGTTTGACGTTGTGTGACAGTTCTCTGCAGTCATGGCAGAGCCTGCCTGCTCAAATATTACAGTTTGGTATAACTAAAAATGTGCCCAGTTTTACATGATACGAGACCGATGTGTACACATCATAATTATGTAGAATTTCCATACATAGCTCAGCAGTTAAGCACTCACCTCTGAAAAGGGCTAGACCTGTACTTTGCAAGATCAAATCACAACAAACAAGCACAGACACGAAGAGTGGGGAATGAGACGAGGAGCCAGATGTGCTAAGAGGACGGAGGAGTGCAGAATCGTGTAGTGGCTATACCAAGTACTAGTTAGTAGCAGCAGATGAACGGTCTTACAATGTTTTTGGTAAGCAGGAGAATATTATATTCAGTGGCTGTAAGTGACTATTCCATATTTTAGTAGCCAACCAAATACTCAGTATTTGCAGAGTCAATGGTTTACAATTCTTATTAGGCAGGATGAGACTGTATTCAATGGCTTTAAGTGAGTGCATTGTCGATTAGCAGCAAGACCAAATACTAGTCAATACTAGTCAAAAGTTTCAAAGGTGTGGATACACTCTTGTTATATATTATATGCTGGATGTCTGTCACATGAAATGTTCTAAAGATTAATACGAGTGATTTAACAGAATGTGGAATGGGCTTGGGGACTCTAGAATGTGGTGCTGGAATAAGTTCAGTTACAATTTAGGATTAAAGGAATAAGGACACACATTGAAGGCTGTTCTGTATTACTTTAATAAGTATATATTCAGGCACATAACAATGGCGACGAGGGGAAACAGAAGTTAATGATAGGGTGCAGCGCTGGAGACTAGGAAATGCAGGAATTGAACTGTGAAGGAAAACAAAAGTAAAAAGGAGAAAAGTATTTTTTGAGAAGGGTAACATAACTTACATGGAACACGAGATGCAGTGCAAGGCATCTGACGTATGAGGCAATGCAAGGAAACATCAGAGGACGGGACCTAACGGCGTGAAATAACGTGCCGCCATATTCAGAAATTCAAAGAAAGAACAGAGATTGCCAGGACGACGCAACACATTAGTTTAAATGGGGCAATTCACAGAAATGAAACGGAAGTGGATACCATAAGAGAAACATGAAACAAAAAGGAAAGACTATAATATTTATGAAATAAAATGAAATGTGCACGCAAATCGGAAAGAATGTGTATTGACATTTCAGGAAACATTTGAATATGAGTGGATAATAAAAAGCACTGCAAGCAATAACGCACTGCAGGGTAGCAACAGCACATAGCTCTGAGAGAGGAAAATGAGAACAAAGCCAACAAGATAAAGATATATTTAAAATAACGTATCAACTTCATTGCCATAACAAACATAATTCAAAGACAGAAAATAAACAAAGCAAAATAAAATACGGAAACTACATGTAAAATGAAAACAAAGTAATTAAACAACAACAAGCAATAGAAAAGGAAAGATAGAAAGTGAAACTGCAACAAGAAAAATAAATAAACCTGCAAAACAATACATGGTGGAGGAATAGCAAGATAGAGCAAGGCAAACAAAAGAACAGTAAATAAACACAAAGACAATCAATGAACATGTCATCTGAAAATGCGAGTGGAGACATAGGTTTATCCCAGGCTACGTTAGAAACAGTCATATCTGCAAATGTAAGCAATTATCTACACAGGCCAAACCCATTAAACTTCGAACCACAGGAAGACCAGGGACAGAGATGGCAAGATAGAGCAAGGCAAACAAAAGAACAGTAAATAAACACAAAGACAATCAATGAACATGTCATCTGAAAATGCGAGTGGAGACATAGGTTTATCCCAGGCTACGTTAGAAACAGTCATATCTGCAAATGTAAGCAATTATCTACACAGGCCAAACCCATTAAACTTCGAACCACAGGAAGACCAGGGACAGAGATGGCAAGAATGGCTAGATGAGTTTGAAGAATAAATAATGGATATTTTAATAAACCTGGTCGGGAAAGAAATGAAAACCATTATCAAAACAAAACCTGAGGAGGAAAAAGTGACATACCAACTTCTGGTGGCAGCAACAATTCTGCCAAATAGGGATTATGAGCGGTATGTCTTCAATCAGTGCACACAAAGCCAACATGAAACCAAAGCACAGTTTGCGTTACGCATCCAGCGAAAAGCAACATACTGTGACTTTACACACTTTATTGATAACGAAGCAATCAGATTCAGAATTATTGAGGGTTGTGCATCATCTCAATTTAGATAACATTTACTAAAAAAAAAACTTTCCCGTGAAAGAAGTATTGGAGTTGGCAAGAGTTTATGCAAGGGTTGACACGCAAGCAGCGAATATGGAAAACCCAAAGAGACTAGACACCATTGCTGCCGTGAGTCAAAGTTAAAATGTGCAATGGCAAAGAAGATATTCCAACACACCAGCTCGCCAAGAAGTTTGGAATAACTGGAAAAATCCCATGGAAGACAATGCTACAGGTGTGGGTTTGAGTTCCCGCACAGAGGTCAGTGTCCTGCCAATGGACAAACATGCCTGCAATGTGGTCAAGAAAACCATTTTCAGACACTGTGCAGATAAAGAACACTGTTGATGCCAATGTATAAATCAAATATACAGACATTCCCAAGTCGAAGGTATGACATTCAGAGGAATTTCAATTCAAGAACATACACAGAGAAGTAATTGGAAAGGCCAACTGGGAATCCAAGAACAAGTCCAAATCAACAGGCTCAACAACAGGGATTTGTTAGGGCCATGGATAATTTACCAGTGGAAGGAACAAATCCAAGCCATACAGTCATACCAAGATCAAAGTCAGGAAATAATGTCATAGGGAGATCTGTATGAGAACCCACCAATAGAGGAAGAGTGCATGAATAAGGAATATCAGGAATATGACAGGTACAGCAAAGAGTATGTAAGACTAATCTATAACACTTCAGATGGGAATGTGGCAATACATTCACAGTGAACCTAAGTGGACAGAACATACCATTTCTAGTGGATACTGGTGCTACAGTGAATGTAATGAGCGAAAAGGCACATGAAAAGATAGGTAAATTATACCCATTAAGACCATCAAAAGAAAATATTTTCCAATGGGGAGCAATGCAACTGCTAGCTTCTAAAGGAAAATGTAATTTTGACTTGATTCATAAGGATAATTGCGTACCAATTGAAATGCATGTCATAAGCAGTCCTGCGATAGGGAGATGTCTGATCAGCTGCAAGACTGCTACGAAATTACGACTCATTGATATCAATTACAGTCAATCAGAAATGATGAAAGGGATGCCGTCACAAAGTCATAATGTACAGGCTATGACAGAAGAGACATTGGATCTGGAAAATCTGAAGGAAAAATTCCCTAAGTTGTTCAGTGGTGTAGGAAAGTTAAAAGGGGAGGCGATACATTTTCAAATTGATCCCAAAGTACATCCAGTTCCTCAACATCCAAGATGGATAGGTTTCCATCTCCAAGCGAAGGTTTCCCAGGAATTACAGCAACTTATCGATAATGACATCATTGAACGAGTAGAGGGTTGTCCCACACCGTGGGTGGCTCCGTTGGTGGTGGTTCCAAAAGCAGAGAGGCGTCTTCGTTTATGTGTGGACATGAGAATCCCTACTACAGCAATAAAGAGGGAAAGGCATCCAAGTCCCAATATTGAGGCCATGATTATTCATTTGAATCAGGCAATCAGATTCACAAAGCTTGATTTGAATCAGGGATACCATCAGTTGGAAATTGATCCAGAATCCAGGCCTATAACCACATTTACCACCCATGATGGTCTAATTATGTATAAGTGAATGAGTTTTGGCATATTGTCTGTGACAGAGGTATTTCAAGAGTCAATAAGGAAAGTCATAGCACCAGTGAAAAATGCATTCAACTACAGCTACGACATACTTATTTATGGAGTTAACCAGAAACAACATGATGAAGCATTAGAACAACTATGTGTGATCTTGCAAGAGAGTGGGTTGACTCTTAATGGACCGAAATGTGATGGGCACATTTACTCAGAAAAGGGAATAAAGGCTGATACAGATAAAGTGAATGTCATTCTTGGATTGCAGCCGCCAAAAGATGTGACTGAATTAAGATAATTTCTGGGAATGACTGGTTATTGTGCTCGGTATGTGCCTGATTATGCAACATTAACTGATCCTCTTAGACAATTTTTGAAAAAGGAGATGGTATTCACATGGGATGAGAAATGCAAGGAAGACTTTGAGTCAATCAAGAGAGAACTTGTCAGTGACCGACAATTAGCTTACTTTAATCCAGAGTGGGAAACTGAGATCACGGTGGATGCCAGCCCCATGGGGTTAGGAGCGATTTTGGCACAAGTGGAACCAAGAAAGGAATGTGCAAGGCACATTGTGACATATGTGTGTCATGCTTTGAGTAAAATTGAACAGGCATACTCACAAGCAGAAAGAGAGAATATAGCTGCTGTGTGGGCTTGTGAGAAATTTCATCACTTTGTAATTGGAAGACCGTTCACTCTCATTATGGACCATCAAACTCTGATCTCGCCCTTTGGACAATCAAAATGCCTCCAAGTATCGAAAGATGGGGAATACGCTTGCAGGAGTATGATTATGTCATTGGTCATAAGCCAGGAAAAGAGGCTAATCCTGCGGACTAGTTGTCCCGACATCCAAGAGAGGAGCTTGATGCTGAAATGCAAACAGAGGCGGAGGATTGATTATGTGTCATATTTATCTCTCAATGCTTTACCACCAGCAGTGTCCAACAAAATGTTTATGGAAAGAGTAAAAATGATCCTACAATTCAGGCAGCAGTTCGGCTCACCATGACTGGCAAGTGGAGGTGGCTGGACAGAGAGCAAAATGCAGGAGGGGTGGATATGAAGGATCTTCAAAAGTTGGCGAGACTAAGTAGTGAATTAACAGCAACAGATGATGGAATACTTCTGAGAGGAAATAGAATTGTGGCACCAAGAAGTTTGAGGAAAGTCCTTGTGATGCTTGCACATGAAGGGCATCGTGGAGTGGTAAATACAAAGAAGATATCAAGAAATTAAGTATGGTTCCCTTGCATGGATGTGATTATTGAGGACATTCTAAAGAATTGTTTTGCGTGCAAAGTGTCTGCCTCGTCTAGTTATGTAACTCCTCTTCAGATCGTGCCGTCACCTAATGGTCCATGGAACAGAGTGGCTCTTCATTTTTATGGGCCCCTGGAAGAGGGAGGATATCTGTTGGTGGCCCTGGATGAGTACTCCCGATTTCCTCAGGTGAAGCATGTGATGTTGATTGCATTTCATCATGTGGCTGTGGGTTTGGATGAACTTTTCAGTGAATGAGGTATTCCCAAGGTAGTCAAAACTGATAATGGACCACCATTTCAAGAACATCAATTTGGAAGATTTACGGCACACCTGGGAGACAAACGTCAAAAGGTTACACCGCTAAGGCCTCAAGCAAATGGTATGGTCAAGAGATTCATGCTTAATTTGAAACAGGCCTGACAGAAGGCTATTGTGGATAACATGTCATTACCCCCAAGCTGTGTCACAAATGCTACGAAGCTATCATAACACTCTGCATGAAATGACTGGATACTCACCATCAGAGTTAATGACAAGATACAAACCTGTGACCAGACTTATTCAGGGGGTAATTCATAGAATTCAGCACACAAGAGGCACACGCGGCTAGCGCCCAGTGTGCGCGTGCGACAGTCTGCGCCACCCGCGTGCGCCAAAATCAATTTCTGCGCACAGCGTATTCATGGATTTTAACATCCATTACCAGCCGTGGCGCAGAGTGGGGCAGGGACCCTGCAGCAGCGCCAGTTACGCCCAACCCCTCCCCGTGCGCCATGTACAGCTCACAAATCCCGTACATGACGCACAGGCCCCCAACCACGAAAACGCCTGTAAAACTCCCCACGCACCCCTCCGAATACACGTACCCCGCTGCATGGGGAGTTTCACACGCGATTGACCCAGTGCGAGCGGAGTACGTGTATTACTGGGGTGTGCGGGAAGTTTTACACGCGATTGGGCCTGTGCGAGCAGGGTACGTGTATTTCGGGGGTGCGCGGGAAGTTTCACACGTGATTGGCCCTGTGCGAGCAGGGTACGTGTATTATCGGGGTGCGCGGGAAGTTTCACACGCGATTGGGCCTGTGCGAGTAGGGTACGTGTATTACTGGGGTGCGCGGGGAGTCCCACATGCGATTGGGCCTGTGCGAGCGGGGTACGTGGATTTCGGGGGTGTGCGGGAAGATTCACATGCAATTTCGCTGTCAGAGTGGGGTACGTGTATCCAGTAGGGTGCGCAGGGAGTCCCACACGTGAATTGGCAGTGTGGGTCCTCTCAGGTGTGCCCTCTACCCCCTCCACGGCCCCTGCAGGCAACCCACACCACAGGGGACTACCCTGCACCCCTGGTCATGTCCTGCAGGCAGCCCATCCACCATTGGCATGCCCCCCAGCCAGTCCACATGTCACCTTCCACTAGTGATCACCAACCCATGTTCCCCAGCACCCCCACTCCCCAGCAGTGATGGGCAGTGAGCCTCAGGCCCAGACTCATGTCCTCCAGCACCCCCACCCCCCAGCAGTGATGGGCACCTGCCAGCAGGCCCGACTCATGTCCCCCAGCACCCCCACCCCCAGCAGTGATGGGCAACTGCCAGCAGGCCCCGACTCATGTCCCCCAGCACTCCAACCCACCCAGCAGTGATGGGCACCTGCCAGCAGGCCCCGACTCATGTCCCTCAGCACCCCCACCCCCCAGCAGTGATGGGCAGTGAGCCTCATGCCCCGACTCATGTCCCCCAGCACCCCCAACCCCCAGCAGTGAGCCTCAGGCCCAGACTCATGTCCCCCAGCACCCCCACCCCCCAGCAGTGATGGGAACCTGCCAGCAGGCCCCGACTCATGTCTCCCAGCACCCCCACCCCCCAGCAGTGATGGGCACCTGCCAGGAGGCCCCGACTCATGTCCCCCAGCACCCCCACCCCCAAGCAGTGATGGGCAGTGAGTCTCAGGCCCAGACTCATGTCCCCCAGCACCCCCACCCCCAACAGTGATGGGCACCTGCCAGCAGGCCCCAACTCCTGTCCCCCATCAACCCCACCCACCCAGCAGTGATGGGCACCTGCCAGCAGGCCCCGACTCATGCCCCCCAGCACCCCCACCCCCCAGCAGTGATGGGCAGTGAGCTTCATACCCCGACTCATGTCCCCCAGCACCTCCACCCCCCCAGTAGTGAGCCTCAGGCCCAGACTCATGTCCCCCAGCCCCCCCACCCACCCAGCAGTGATGGGCACCTGCCAGCAGGCCCCGACTCATGTCCCCCAGAAACCTCACACCCCAGTAGTGATGGGCAGTGAGCCTCAGGCCCAGACACATGTCCCCCAGCACCCCCACCCCCCAGCAGTGATGGGCACCTGCCAGCAGGCCCTGACTCATGTCCCCCAGCACCCCCACCCCCCAGCAGTGATGGGCACCTGCCAGCAGGCCCCGACTCATGTCCCCCAGCACCCCAACCCCCCAGCAGTGAGCCTCAGGCCCCGACTCATGTCCCCAGCACCCCCACCCACCCAGCAGTGATGGGCACCTGCCAGCAGGGCCCGACTCATGTCCCCCAGCACTCCCAACCACCCAGCAGTGATGGGCACCTGCCAGCAGGCCCCGACTCATGTCCCCCAGAAACCTCACACCCCAGTAGTGATGGGCAGTGATTCTCAGGCCCAGACACATGTCCCCCAGCACCCCCACCCCCCAGCAGTGATGGGCACCTGCCAGCAGGCCCTGACTCATGTCCCCCAGCACTCCCAACCACCCAGCAGTGATGGGCACCTGCCAGCAGGCCCGACTCATGTCCCCCACCCACCCTAGCAGTGATGGGCAGTGAGCCTCAGGCCCAGACTCATGTCCCCCAGCACCCCCACCCCCCAACAGTGAGCCTCAGGCCCAGACTCATGTCCCCCAGCACCCCCACCACCCAGAAGTGATGGGCACCTGCCAGCAGGCCCCGACTCATGTCCCAACAAACAACATATCCTAACAAAACAGACCCATGTCCCTAAAGCCAACCCTAATCCCCCTTGCCCCCCAATCCAAGCATGCAACCATCCACAGAACCCACTCCCAAATTACCCATACCATGATAGTTGAAATGAACCACCATGCCCATGCAGGAATGCACAGCGTAGCCACACAGTGGTAACACGTGACTGAGGAAATGTTCAATGAGACATGCACAAAACCAATTACAGAACACAACACCAATTCTGAAGTAATAAAAAATGTATTAAAACATAAAGAACTGACTTGGAGGAATAGTTAAATGAAAATCAATGTATAATGACCGATGTAGAAAAATTTTTTTGTAAATCCAATGAAATTAAAAAACAGAAAATATCACGTAGAATAAAAAAGTGGTCCATTGCCAATGTCCATAATAAAAACATAATCCAAATTTTAAAAAAAACATTGATCAATGGGTATATAGAAAAAGAAAGTATGTACATGTCTGCAACTATATACAATGTAAGTCCAAATAGTCCATGATCCACAAACAAAAGGAAACCAACAAAAAAGTCCTATGAAGAAAAAACTATATACACACGAAGTGGAGCAATGTCCATTAACTCCAAATTAAAAGAAAAACAAAGGAAACCTAACACTATCTAACTATATACAATGTAGGCGGGTACGTCCTGCAGCTCACTCTGTGATGTCCCGGGCCAGGGCATCATCGAACTCCATGTCGATGTCCCGGAGGCGGGCCTCTACCCTGGCCCCGAGGTCTCGCAGGGATGCACTCATGGCCTGCGAGACTCCCTGCGAGTTGCCTCGAGGCACTCTGCCCGCCTCAACGCCCGACGCATGGAGAACTCTGCCCTGACCATGGTGAGCCACGCCTCTTCCGCCCGCCGCCGCTCCGCATCTACGCACTGCCCCAACCGCAGCCACACGGAAGACACTCCCATTCCAGGGTTCTCCTGCCCTCTGGCCGATGCCTGCCCCTCTGATGTCGATGGCCCCGAGCCATCATTGCTCCCACCTAGAGCCTGCTGTTGTTGCTGCTGTCCATGTGCCCTGTCCGATGCCTGCACATCCTCCATCTGCTGGACTCCAGTTGTTGGGGTGTCCACCCCTGCTGGACCGCCGACTCCTGACTGTGGCAGGGATGGGATTGCCACCAAGTTGGCTGTGTTGGTCAGGCCAGGTCCACAGGGGGCCCTGGTGGAATCTGGGCTGGAAGACGGCAGGGAGAACGACTGGCACATAGTCTCCACAGAGGAGGAGAGGTCCGCCAGAGTGCGCGACACATGTAGGAACCCACCGACCAGGGCCCCTCCCAACAGTGCCACGTTGCGACGCTGTTGTTCGTGATGGCGTGCATGCGCCGCCCAGGAAGCACGATCGTCATCATGAATGTCACACGTGCACAACGCGACACCAACCAGAACAGAGCCTATACGGTCGTGGGACCCCTCGTCCGCAGGTAGTGGAGAGGCAGATGACTTGGCACTCCCCCCTACATGCGGACAGGCCTGGGACGGGGCATACCTGCTGGTGCATGGTGGTGCAGTCACAGGGTCAAGGACAGCGACATGCACAGGCCCCTCCGCGGTGACCTGTGCTGCCTCCTGACCCTGGCCCTGGACTGCACCACTTGCACCAGTGGTACTACCCCCACCAGGCCCCATGTGCGGCTCAGTAGCGGCCTCCTCCTCCTCTGTGGAGACCACCAACCTGGATGTCTCCACACCGTCTTCCACCATTGCAAGCCCCTGTGGGGGCTCACCCGGCCCTTCCGCTACAGCCGTAGTGGCATACGCGGCACCAGCCACCTCACTCCCAGATGTTGGCAATTCCTTTGAGGGTGGCTGGGCCTTGCGTCGCCGCCCGCTGGAGGCATCCCTGCCGCTTGAGTCCATAGCACTGTCTCCGCCCTCTTCTTCACTTGACGCTGCGTAGAGGGAGACATAGAACACAAGCATCAGGGTACAGTACAATATTCCCCTAGACAGGAAGCAATAACACATGAGTGGCACTGTCAAATGTCACTTCCATCCTGTCCCTCCACAACACATGGGTGAATGCACGCAACACACATGCAGAAACAGTCCTGGCGCCTACAATCAACATCAGCATCCATGTACAAGGGCCTCTGGTAACCAAAATGTTGCCTTCAAACTCACATGCATCATGGCTCACACTGATCCCATGCACACACATCACCGGAGGGTCATGCATCATGGCTTGTATACCACAGACACAGTGGATAGACACAGTGGATACAACGGTGACGGCACTGCATGAGTGAATCTACACATCATCACGGACATGTGTCATGCATCCATGGCGTTTCAAAGTCACACATACACACTTGTGTGACTTTGTACATGTACATGACAGTAGCACCCATCCCTTACACCCCCAACATGTCCAAGAACAGAGACTGGCCTGCTTTCATGTGTGCATTCCGCATACAGCTCCCCATGTTGCATTGGAACACGTGCACCATCCATATGGTTCACACATTACTGGTCTGACATGCATGACCATGATGTCCCTGCACACACACATCCATACATGGCCTTTGTCACACATACAGGCAAGTATCAGACTACCAGCACACTGCAACATGCCCTGTCTCACACAGCAATGCTTGGCCACTTACCGCTCAACTCCAGACGGGTCTGCCTCTGAAGGATCTGGGCGTGGAGCGCTGGGGCTACGTGTTCCAGGACCCTCATCTGGATGTTGCTCATGCTGCCCCGGTCCCCCTCCGCGAGTCACCAGGCCTGGTAGAGGGTCCTGGACCTCAAGTCCTCCCAGCGCTTCTTGACGTGCTTGATGTCGCGGGTTGCCACCTCCTCCGCGTTGATGGCAACCACTGCGTCCTCCCAGATCCTCGACCGTCCTTCCTTGTTGGCGTGTTATGTTCCGACGAGGGCATCATAATGCCCCAGGACATGCTCCACCAGGACACCAACTTCCTTCTCACTGAAGCTGGTGGCCCTCTGCCTCTCTGACTGGGGGTTGCCAGTGGTCTCAGATGGTGTTTGCCCCGACATGGCGACCCCCGAGGCAGGCGTGGGTGGGCAACTGGGTCCTGGGGCTGGGCTGTGGAGCAATGGTATCCCAGTCGGGAGTCTTCTGTTCCAGCAGGGGTGGACACAGCAACTGGACCCCTGCAGATGGCTGACGTGCAGGCACCAAATAGCAGGGCACATGGGCAGCAGGCAGGCAGCAGCAGATGGCTGGTGGGAGCATGCTCGGGGCTCTTGGGGGCAGGGAAATGGCCTTTTGGGCACGAGCGTGGTCTTCCATGTGTATTCACGTGGCCAGCTTGATACAGAGTGATTTGGCACGTGAAAAAATTGCACGTCAGCGTGAAATCCGAGGAAAGGCCCTTAGCGCGTAAGCGCGCCAGTGACGTTACGCACGCAGGCGTTGCCCACAACACGGGTGCATAGTGAATCAGCAGGTGAGAAAACTGCACGTCACCGTGCTATTGGAGGAAAGGGACTTAGCGCGTAAGCACATAAGTGACGTTTCACGTGTGGGCTGGCTTAAAAGGTACGAGTATCATGCTATTTCCTTGTACGTGCTTTTTGTGGAGAGCGAGCGGGTGTATCTTGTTCTTCTTGTCGGTTCACACGCGATTACTTCACAACGTTTCCAGTTTGTACTCCCTGTTTCCTCAGACTGCGTTGTTTTCTTCTTTTGGCAGGGGTGTTGCCAACGCACACACGCACGTCTTTTTCATGTTGTTTTTCAAGGCAGATGGTGAGTCGCGCACGTATTTTCCAACTGTGGTTGCCCCCGTGTGTCGTGTACCCCTTCAGAGGTCATTGTAGGCTATGTGTTACACACGTACGCTTATTTTTGTGTTTCTGGGTGCCACAGCGTAGTGCGGGTTTATTTTTCCATGCACGTCGTCTACCAGGGGTTGTGTGCACGTGTGCTTTTGTTTTTGGGGTGCCTGTGCATTGTGTGACCCGTCATCTTCCCCCAGGGGTCACATACAGCCTTCCCCGAGCACTAGGGTAGGAATTCCATCTAGTGCCCTACCCCTTTCACCCCAATTGCCCAGGACAATTGTTTACTGCAACTCCCATACGCACAACAACATCAGTGCCATGGTTGGGAGGCGACCAAGCAGTAAGGGAGGCAAAGGTGGCCGACCCCCAAAAAGTGGGCGTGGAGTGCGCGGTAGGGGACGTGGCCAGGATTTGCAGGGTTCCCGTAGAGCCCTGTGTGTGGAGGATCGGGGACACCCATGCCCCCCCAATGGTTGTGGGAAACGTAGCTGACACCATCCCAGCTCAGCCCTTGTTGGACCGGCCCATTTTGGCACCTGAACCAGCACAGGATGACTCCCAGGCTGACTTCCAGGTCATCAAGTCTAAGCCACGTGTGGCGGTGAAAGTTGCTGTCACCAGGCCACGTGGATCTGGGGCAGCAATGTCATCTGCTGCTCCAAGTAGCCAGGGTGGGGAGGCTGCAGGGGCAGATGCAGCTCAATCCACCCCAGCTCCGAGTCTCCCAGCTGGGACAGTGTCGGTCCAGGTCCATCAAACCGACGTTGGCCCTGCCAACATCACCCTGCAGCCAATGCCTGCACCAAGACCTATGGTCATTGTGCCTTTACAGGCTTCTGTTACCCAGTCCACCTGCGCTTCTGCCCCTACTGACCAGAGCAGCATAAGCCACTCAGGATCCGCACCACCTTTGAAGAAGAAGAAGAAGGGAGCTCTGACACTACAGGCTGAGACCCCAGATACGGTTACACACTCCGGCACGTCAAGGAAGCCTAGCTTTAATGACGCTGAACTTGATGCACTTGTGGCCTATGTGTCGGCACATAGCCCTGAAATGTTGGTGACTGCAGGGTGCAAGACCACACCTGGTCAACGTAGGGCACATTGGCAGACCATCGCAGACCACATTAGTGCCCTTGGATTTGTGAGGCGCACAGCTGATGATTGCTACAAGCGGTGGAATGACCTGAAACGCAGAGCAAAGAACAAGCTGGCTTTCAATCATGCCTCTACTCTGGTGACTGGCGGTGGGTCTCCACCAGAGGACAACCATCTCACTGAACATGAGTCTGTTGCTGGAACCTTCGTCACAGAGGAACAGATCCTCTGAGACCTAGGTGTGAGACCTACCAGATTACAAAAGCATTGTCCGGTGAGTGCCCATGCATGTGTGTGTAATCCATGTGTATGTTGCATGGGTGACGTGTTCAGATTGAGTGCCAGGTGAGAGTGTGTAGTCCTGAGTTGTATGGGTCACCCATGTGCTTCCTCCAAAAAATTCTGCGGCCTTGGATTTGGGTATGACAGTATCCCTACTGACCACAGTAGCCAATTAGTGCAACATTACTGCAGTTGCCCTTGAACTGTCATCTTGCAACAACATTGTTCTGAATTTTTCAGTGTTAATTTGGCCTGATTGTTTCAATTCTCCCATTTTTCAAATGCATTTTTCAGCCCTAATGCCACATATGTGACATGCTTCTGTCATTGATTACACCCCACATTCGGCCACATTTATTACCTTGTTATGGGAATGATTAGACCAGTCAGGCTGATTGAGTAAGGGCCTGCTCACAAAATATTTTGGGGCCTGTTTGAATGTGGAACATGATAGTCTTTTCGTGTCATGTTGAAGTGACCAACCATTGATGTATCCATCTGCATGCCATCACTGTATCATTGTACACTGGATGTGTTGCAGTGTGTGGCACATGAGTATTTTGGCACACTATTTTGCATTTTTCATCTCATCATGTCCATCTCACATGGATGGGTCACAGTACTCATTCAGTGACATATGGCTGTACTTGTCAAATGTACCATGGCTATGCTACATGGCATCTATGTGCTGGCATGTGTCATGTATGTGTATTGGACATGCCACTCACAGGCTAATGTGTGATGCCAGTGCTACCCAGCATGCAGCAAATGTGTTCATTTTCCATCTTGGTGTCCTCAGTGTCTGCTTTTTGCCTCCCCTTCCAACTCATTGACAGTGCATGCATGCCAGGGTTATAGTCATGTGGGACATGTGTAATTCATGTACTGAATCTCTGGCTTGTAAGGCCTATATGTCTGCTATGGTGCTCATTCCTGTTTCCATTTGTTGTCTTTCATGTTTTTGAAGGTGATGACGCACTTGATGCTGTTGAGGTGCAGGAGATGGTGCAGACCCAGGAGGAATCTCAGGCACGACCGGGCACCAGTGGAGGACGTGGTGGTGGGTGAAAACCCAATCTTACTGCAGACCATACTGTCCAGGGGTGTCTCTGGTTGCACCTCCCCAGACCTCTATGATTCAGGTGCTGAATCGGATGATGAGACTTACGTGCTGTCGCAAGTGAGTGTTTCTGGCAGGGATTCTGTTCTGTCCAACCCACCTGCACCAGTGGTAGGACCCTCTATGGGGATGTCAGTGTTGGTAAATCCGCCTTTGGCAGTTACGGATGCAGGGTCATACTCCACAACATCGGATCCTGTTCCAGGGCCAGCAGATCAGAGGGGGAATGCAGTCCTGCAGCCTCAGGCAGTGCCAGCACAGCAAGGTGCAGATCGCCTTACCCCAAACAGGTGTGGAGCCCGCCGACGCGGTGGCTGTACGCCACCAGGCAATACTGTCTGGGAAAGCTCCATGTACGGTATAGCAGCACAACAGGGAGCATCGGTTGAAATGATGGCCATTCTCCCCCCTGAAAGGCAGATGGAGCAACAACAGCAGGCAACAGACTCCATTTGCCAATCACACAGGGAAGACATGTTCTGCGGGAAGCCATTTCTTTGTGTCCACAGGGCCACAGGGAAGCCCTGAGGGCAGCACTCCATATCCTCAGGCAGACTCTAAGTGAACTTGAGGCTTCCCGAAATTTAAGGTCAGAAGAGCAGCTGGAGCAGCTCACACGTTCACTCTCAGCTGAGCTGCAGGCAACTCAGTAGGAGATCCGGGCATCACGCGAGGCCATGCATGCAGAAATGCAGGAAACCCGTGAGGTGCTGCATGGGGATCTCCGCACTATCATCCTCCAGAATCAGACTTTCAACACCCGCATGCTTTCTGCCATGGAGGACCATACCAGGGCTTTGCGTGGGCTGCCTCCCATAGCACCACCACCTCCTGATGCAGCAGCAGAGGGTGAAGAGAGTGAGAGCAGCAGTTCTCCCACATTAGCATAGCCGTGCAGGCCATGAACCCATGGAGGTATTTTCTTTTCCGCAGGTGGGTGTTGGTGTGCACCCTTTCCTCGAACCTCCTGGGTGGCCTTCCCACCCTGGCCCCCACATGGCCATTTCTTAATTTTATTTTTCAGTGTGTTGCCTTGTGTGGCTCCCGTAGGCATCCACTGTGTATTCCAGCTGGGCACATGGAGGCTTGTCCTTTCTTTGGGTTAGATGCTTGGGTTCCTGACATACACACCCCTCCTGCTTTCCTTTCCATGGGCTTGCAAAGGGTGTGACCAAGTGACAGTGACTTACACAGTGACATTGGGCTCCCATGAGCTGTGTGGTCAGTCTGTAGTTAAAACTGTGTGTACATCCCTAGTGGTGATTGTTGTTGTATTGAACACTGCATGGTGTATTGATATGTGCTTGTGCATCCATGCCTTCCTCCTTATTCACAGGTACCTTCTTCATGTCTTCACAAGGCCGTCTCCTTTGCAGATGCAGTTCATGTTGTATGCAGTACACTGGCACATTTGCCTGACAGCAACACTCTGCAGTTGGAAGGGGTCGATGTGCTGGTTTATTCAGGTTGTAAGACTTGCACTACTTTGATTTTGTACTGTCATATTTTGGCAATGTTTCATCCTGTGTTGCTGTATTGTGTTGCTGGTAAGTACTTGGTCATTTGTGCTGTTTGTTATTGATTACTGGGAGCATATTGTCTGTGGCCTGTTTCCATTTGGGACGGTGCACTTTGTGACACTTGTGTCATGTGTTGTGCATTCCTTTGTTTGCTTTCACATTGCATGACATGCCATGGTGTGTTGGGTAGCGGAGATGGGGAGGGGTTGGGTGACATGGCGCTGTTTTTATGTTCTATTTTGCAAGGGGGTAGTCATTCATGAAGCATAAATGTGTGTTTTCTTTTTGACACAGCATTGGTTATCTTTCGGTAGGTAGGGATGCACACAATGTAACACTTCCAGGTGACCAATCTCAGGCTGGTATGGTTGTGACAGTTGACTGTCCCTTATGTCATCATCAGTGATTGTCAGCTGGTATGTGCAAGGGCTGTGTGCACTCCACAGGGGTGTGATTTTAGGTGAAGTAATTAGCCACCAGCTGCATACGGGCTGCCTCACCACATGCCCTTTCCCCTCCGATGCGCAGCGGCCGTGCATGTGGTTGGGGATGTGGGGGCACCACCATGTCCACCGGCAGGCCCTTGCGGGTTGCAACGTTGTGCAGGACACATGCTGCCACTATGATCCTGCACACTACTGGGGGCGCGTATAGCAGCTGCCCACCAGAGCAGTCAAGGGAGCAAAAGTGTGACTTGAGCACTGCGAATGTGCGCTCCACTATGCCCCGGGTTGCAATATGGGCTGTGTTGTATCTTACCTCAGGTGATGTGGTGGTTTTTCTGAATTGGCGTCGTGATGTGGGTGCTCAGAGGGTAGGCACTGTCCCCTGGGGAGGTGATGATGGGTATCATTAGTGAGGTTGTGACATTACTCAGTCTCTGACATGCATGCATGTGCAGAGGCATTTATACTCACCAAGCAGCCATGTATCGCCATGCCACCCAGCTTCTAGGTCCCGGTTTAGAGGTGACATTCTGTAAATGAAACTGTCATGGGTGGACCCTGGATAGTTGGCATATACTGAGGTGATGATTCCCTTGGCATCACATATTACCTGCATGTTGATGGAATGCCAGTGCTTGCGGTTTCTATAGATGTGCTCAGTTGCCCTGGGAGGATGTAGAGCCACATGGGTGCAATCAATGGCACCTAGCACTTTGGGGAAGTGTGCCACCCCGTAAAAATCCTGGACAGCAGCCTGCCTTTCTGCAGGTGTTCTGGGCAGGTATATGTGCCTGTGGACTGAAGAGCGTGCAGTCATGATGGCCATCACCTGGTGTAGGCAGCGTGACTACGTGGCCTGTGACACCTCCCCCACTATGGCACTTGTCCGCTAAAATGAACCAGTGGCCAAGAAGTGAAGTACATTGAGCACCTTTTCCAAGGGGCTCAGTGCTTGGGAGCACCTGGTGGGTGATGTGAGGTCATCCTCCCACTCACTCACCAGGTTGAGTATTATGTGAGGTGGAAACCTGTACCTCCCATACACCTGGTCATCAGGCATCCCAAAAAGGCTGGTCCTGGGTGTATAAATTCTGGGCCTGACTATCCTCCTCCTCCTGCGGTGTCCCATGACCACTTCTGCGAGGAACGTAATATTCATCGTAGCGTCTGAGCTTGTTTGTTGTTTGCGCACACTTTTATGCTGCGCAGGGCCGCGTACGCCTGTTTCCTGCTGGCGTACGTGTTTCCGGAATATCGCGTCTTTTTTGGCGCATGCGTTTCCCCTGTTCGATTCCATGAATACGTGTTCTAGGCGCGCGTGTGGGCGTTCCGCGCATTTACCTCCTGTACTTCCCCCGTAATGTCCACATTTTCACACGTTGTTCCCCATTCCACTTGTTACGCCCCGTGTTACGCCCACTTTTGTTGTGTGCACCGCGCTATGTGCACTTTCCTTGTGCGCGTAGCGAACGCCATTTGATGACGTGTGCGCATGCGTGCGCCATGCAGGATTTTAGTGCATATCCCAGGATTTACACGTGCACGGCCTTCCATGAATCGATGTACACGGCTTTCACACGCTTGCACTGCGATTTTCGCACTTGCGCTGTGATTCGCACACTTTCACACACTTGCGCAGAGATTTTTGGTGCACATTAATTCCATGAATCGCCCTGTCAATTGGATGATTATACTCTGGAGGAGTATGATGGGATTAAGGGAGCGTGACATGATGAAGAGAAGAAGAGTTAAAATATGGACTGACAGGAAGAGAAAAGCCAAAGATGATCAACTTGGAGTGGGGGAATCTGTGTTAGTGCGACAAAGGCTGCGTAAGAAATTGGATTCAAGATATAGACCCATGATTCTAAAAGTGAAAACAATTAAGGGACCAATGATCACAGCAGCAGGAGAAGACAACTATGAGATTATGAGGAACGCTTCATTTTCAGGCGAATGTTTCAAGAGGATCCTAATGGTGACTCTGACAATGATGAAGAACCTGATGTAGTAATACCTGACAGTCCTATGTTGGATGATATTTCCATGGGTTCAGAGGATGTTCCTGTTGGTTGAGGACAGTCTGAATGGGTGGTTGGGGGTACTACTGTTCCTGTCAGTTCAAGTTCCTGTGATTTAGGATGTTGTGATAACTCTGAGTCACTGGACATGGTTGTAGAAAGAAGTCGCCCTTGTCGGGTGATTCGTAAACCAGATCGTTTGATTGAACAAATATAGAAGTGAAATCATCAATCTGTAAGTACAAAATTATATGATATTTAAGCATCTGCTAATGGTAAATTTGTTAATGTATAAGTGCTTAGTTAGGTGATAAGTAAGGGGACTTGTTATATATTGTTAAGTGACTTCAATTCAGCACTCCAACTAAGTCAATGCCTAGTCTGGGATGCCCAAGGGAAGCCCTTATTTATATATTTTTATGACAAGTTCATAGATCTGGATGATAAACCCTTGTATAATGCCCCTCTCTTTGAATCCCCCTGACCTCACTGAGCCAAGAACTAGGTTTGTTTTGCAAATTAAAAGATTTATTTGAAAAATTAAACAATATATATATATCACACTTTTATGAATAAATTAATATTTGATAGCACACTTCTGAATATAATGTTGATCAACAATGGGTAATATTACAATTGCACACTCTTTTCAATCAGTGAAGGAGAACCACCTCCGGTTCCGGAAGCACCTCAAAACCTTCCTCTTTGCTTCTGCTTTCTCTCTCCCTCTCCCCTGCTGAACAGCTTTAATTCTTCACTGAATCTGCTCTGAATCTGCAACTGGGCCACTCTCAGTGACCTCGGTCCAGGGCCCAGCCACTCTCCACTTGCACTGCCTCCCTGGCACCCCCCTGCACTGCGGGACTGTCACTGTATCCTTACAGCCCCCCCTTCCCAGCACTTGTTCTGCATCTACCTTGCACTTGCCACCAGCCGGCCTTATTTATTATATATATATATATATTTTTTAACGCTACTTACCTTGTACTGCACTTCCCCCCCTCCCTTTCCCCTTGCACTTTTCCCTTCCCCCACCCCTGCACTTGTGCGATCTGAATGACACCTGGCCTAGTAGGATCGTTGTATGTCTTCCCCTTGTTCCCCCCTGCCTCGTCGCGCCTTGAAACACTTGTGTATATGCGCGTTACAAATGCCATATCATATCATATCAGTGAGGAGTTAGTATAGAAAGGATAAGGTAGCAGAGAATACTTTTATGGTTTCAAGGAAAAGCAATGATGGAAAGAATGCAGCACAGAAATAAAGTGATATGGTTTCAACAAGAGATAATATGATCACTTTTTCTTTTGACAATTCACTCCCCCCCCTATGCAATATAAGGAGATGGAAGGAAAGCACACAGTTTTCAGGAATACAATCAAATGCAATACAAATTCCAGTTCCCCCCTAGCAAGCTTAGAGCAACCGGTATGCTTTAAAACAGGCAGAAATACTTTTAAATGTGATTTGCAATGAAGTGAAAAATATGCTAAAAATGTTTTTAATTCCCTATAGGAGATTCAGGGTAGGTGACAGCTACTTTGAATTAGTTCAGGTCAACACTAGCAATTATTCAGGAATGATTATCAGATTGAAAACGAATTCAGCAGTTGCAAGCAAAAGGACAGCTATTTTTGACAGGTGGAGAAATTGAGTCAAATTGCAATTCGCTGCACTTTTTCTGAGTGCGTCGATCGCGATTACGGAAAAACCACAATGAGTAGAAAGTCGGTTTTGGGCTTGTTGGAAAGCCTAGGTTCTTAGCTTTAAAATGAAAGTTTAATCTTGCTTTCCAAAGATATGGACGATTTAGTGGAGGTAGATTTTCAGAAATAAAGTAAGATTCAAATGACAAATGACACTTCACAGGTTTGAAATCACAGAATGGCCACACGATTGCTATGATGCAGTTCTAGGTAGGTTGAAATGGTTTGAATTAGATTATTTTAAACTAAGAGATTGGTTTTGCACAGTTCTGGCTGGTTACTCACACTATAAATTTGAAATAGGCCGTCAAGATCTGGTCAACAGGTTTAGACTGGATATCTGGCGGGTAGTTCTGACCTCACAGCTATCCGGGTCAGCTCTGCTCTGCTGATCTGGATCTCTGGTTCTGGCAAAAGTTCTTGGCACTGCACAGCGGTCTGGTCTGGGTCTGGTCTGTGGTTTGGATACAGCTCTGCTTTCTGGGTCTGGTACTGGCACCGCGGTCTGGTCTGCGTCTCTGGTTCCAGCAAAAGTTTTAGCCAGAAGAGAACAGCACAGCCTGGCTGTTTTATTCTGATGTGCCCTTGGAAGTCTGGGGTAAAATCAGTTTGCAAGATTGTAAGGCCAGCTGAGAATACTTTTAGCTTGCAGTAGGCCTTCTGCTTCAAAGTTCTGGAATCTGGAGTCTAAGTTCTGGATATGGTCCTTCTGGATATTGTCTGGTCCGGCAAAGTGCTTCGCAAGAAAGTGGAAAGAGCAGTCCCTATCTAGGTTTCAATGGTTCTTTTTATGTCTTTTGAAAATGGGTGGGAAGGCTGACTTTCTATGCCCAACCCTCTGAGGATCCTGATGGGCTAGAGGATTCTCTGTCGCCTGACTGGGGAACTGAATTGTGAGTCCTCATGTCTCATCAGGCATCATTTTTATGGCATACAGAAAGAACACTCCCCTTGTCACTTTGCACACAAATCTATTTTTGACTTAAATGCATATTTATCTATGTACAATTTTTCTAATATTATATGTCCAGTTAACATATTTTCTGTAGCGCCAAACCATCCGATCCCTGTCTTGGTAAGATGTTGTGTTCACTTCTGACAGAATTCTGCCCTTTTCATCCAGAACACAATCTCTAAACTTTTCCAGAATTTACACAAATGTGCGCAAGGAACATGGGCATGAGATGATGAAGTGTCAGATTTTTAACATACAGACATTTGGAGTAATACCCTATTTTCCGCTACTACCCCCCAGAACATACCACAGAGTTCAGCGTAGTCTCAAATTGTAGGTAGTTTTTCATATTAAGAATCTCCAAATTGTACATTTCTGCATAGGAGATACAATATTTTATAAGCAATTTAATAAAACATACATTTGCCTCCAATGGAATTCACATCTGAGTCTGGTCCGCCCCCAGGAGCTTGGCTTGACTCAGAGATGAAATGTCTTGCCTTCCCCCAGAGCAACTGTTGACAATTACACCTCAAATCAGCATATCCTATTCAGTAGAAAGAGTCTATTGTGTTGACTGAGGTCAGCAGACCAGGGTGCCACTCTGCATCTGGTTAACACGACCAAGTGATCTCCTGTGCTGTTGCTGGTAAGGGCAGGTGTGAATGCTTCCCATGGACAGAGGCCTCTTGAACTTTTAATTAAATCAGACTGCCTTCTGGTATGGGGCCTGGAAAGAGCAGGTGTTAATTCTCATTGACCAGCAAGGCTTTGAAGTCCCAGTTAACTTAGGATCCTTTTCAGCTCCTGAAATGCAGGTCTCCTGTCAGAGTTTAGATCGCTAGCGCCGGTCAGTGTCAAACACCGATACTGCACCCATTTTTGGGAGCTGTCTTGAATTAATACATTTCAAAAAGGAGATTTTACTTGATAGCATATGATCCTTGCTAACATTGTATTAATGTGGATTCTGCAGTAGAGTAATGTAGAACACCCAACCGGAAGTTGGATTTTTGTTTGGTGGTTTCGTGCCCATGATTTTAGCAATTTTTGACATTAATTAAAACTGATTTTGAACAGCACCATATTCCTTTGCACTGATTTCACTCATGGTTCTTCTGGCCCATCAGAATGTGGAATGGGCTTGGTGACTCTAGAATGTGGTGGTGGAAAAATTCTGTTACAATATAGGATTAAAGGACTAAGGACACACATTGAAGGCTCCTGTGTATTACTTTAATAAGTATATATATATATATATATATACAGGCACATAACAACTCTAACTTTTTTTCTCAACAGTGTGGCTCAACACGGGTCTAGCAGTAACCATGCCGGTGCTACCGGCGGGTTGCCGCTGGACCGTAAATATTTACCGCCGCCTGACTTACCAGTGCCACCAGGATATTACAACCCGAGAGGCCCGGAAAGTCAGGCACCAGTAAAATGTTGTTCCCTATTCCCATAAAGTCCCATAGGACTCTATGGGAATGGGGACACAGAAGACCATGACAGGACTGCCTACCGTGGCCACCGTGCCCAGCAGATCAGACCTGTCGGGCACGGCGGCTTCGGCAGGCAGACCTGTAATATGCCAGTCCGGAAACAATGGTGCTGCTAAGCTTACTGGCACCATTGTTTCAGGACTGGTATAGTCAGAATGAGGCCCAATGTCTGTAACTGCATATATGTTGCCTTTTTCAGTGTCGAACCCAAATACTAGTTGCAGAGAAAAAGTCTTATACTTTTAGTAGGCAGGAGGTGATCATATTCCGTGTCTATATCTGAGTGATTATATAGTGTTATACTTGTCCGTAGTTAGGACTAAATTATATTCAGTTGCTGTAAATGATTTTGCAATCTTTAAGTAGCTGTACCACATGCTAGTTAGCTAGTATAGCAAGTCTTATAAATCTTGATAGGCATGGGGAAAGTATACTCAGTGACTTTAGATTACTGTGCTATATTTGAGTGGCCAGGCTGAATACCAGTAGCAACTCACAAGTTGCAAAGTTAGAAATAACACATCTTAGAATTCTTTTGAAATGCTTGTGGAAAAGTTTATCATGTCTCAGGAAGTGTAAGTGCCAAAAAGTTAACAATAGTTGGGCCGCGAGAGTTACAACACTCACAATGTAATCCTGTGAGCATTAAGCTTGCCCTCACTGCATGTGTTATGAACATATTACCCAAACAAATGCTCCCTATCAAAGGCAGAGACCGAGGCAACTGCAGCTACTGGGGAGAATAGATTACCCAAACAAATTCCCACCAATTAATGCAAAGCCAGTGAGGAACTCACTGCTTTTGTGGCAGACAGACACAGACAAATGCGGCTACTCGCGGTGCTCCGAGTCTTAAACAGGTCAAACTCTCCAGAAAGAGCAATCATAGGCAAACACCAATTCCCCTAAACATGGGCAGAACCTTTACCAAAGACGGTCCTGGGGGAAGACTACCAGAATATTTAAGGCTCACTTGGAAAGCTGGTGGTTTGGGAATTTGGAGAAGATTGTGGCAGGATTTGAGGGTGAGTTGGCAGTTCTAAATTGTGAAAGGAGCTTGGAGAGAGAGATAGAAGAGTGGAAGAAACTGTCCGGAAGAGAAGGAGATGACATATCATGAGGTGGAAGGAGGGAGAGGTCAGGTTGTCGTAGGAGACAGTCATCAAGAGGTGGTTGGAGGAAGAGATCAGGAGCTGGTAGGAGGAAGCATCAAGAGGTGGGGGGGATAACCTCAGATGGAAGGAGGGAGACATCAGGAGGGAACCGGAGAAGGTTATCTGGAGGTAGCGGGATGAAAACATCAGGAGGTACTAGTGAAATTCATTAGGAGGAGGTTGATGATGCGACAGCCAGGGCAGGAAGAAACAAGCAGAAATATTTTGCCCAAATCAGCAGGAGGAGTAAGGCCCAAATCCGAAGAGGTTAAACCTTCGGAGGAGGAATAAGCACATGACATGGCATCAATGAATAGCAGGGTCAGAGGAAGAATAGAGAGTAGATGGTGTGAGAATACATCAGAAGCAAAAGAAAAGGGTATGATAAGAACCTATTGGGATTGTCTTTGGAAAAGGGTGAAGTGAGTCCAGCTGTCTCAAAGTGGAAGAGAAACTCACGCTGAATCTCCCACTTCGCTACCAGCCTTACTCATGGGATTTTGAACTTCATGTCCCTGTGGGCGGGGTCTCTTGTGACACTCACTTTCTGTAGATCTATTGGGACCCTGGACACAATGTCTCAGTGTGCTTTTGTAGATTACAAACTTGTAGAATCTCTTGGGACTTAGGACATCAGTCATATCTGCAATATTTCATTGGATATTCAATTTCTCAATGTCGCTTCGGAACTTAGACTTCAAGTCCCAGATTTCAATGTCTGCTGTTAATCGATTCCTCAATGTCTTGTTGGACTTACAATTCCACTGTGCTACACTTATCTTGGTAGTTAGTTTCCCAGTATCTCTTGCATCCTTGGACGTCTTGTCACATGCTGCAATGTTTCTCTGGGTGATCAAGTTCTCAATGTCTTTTGGGACCATGAAGCTCAAGACCCACTTTGCATCACTCCTTGTGATGATGCTTTTTATTGCCTCTAGGAATCTTGAACGCCTTGTTCGAGAATGCAACACTATTTGTCGCTTTCTTTAATGTTGCTAGGAATTCTGGGAATCAAGTTTCAACATTCAGCCATCTTTGCCTCTTTCTCAATCTCCAAACTTCAGTTCCCCACTGGGACTTTTTCTTCAGTATCCTTCCCTGTGTCACAGCCTCTTTCCCGGTTTTCTCCCCCATATCCTTTGGTATCCACAAGCTTTTCCTTTCCTCTGGTCTCGGCTTAACTACATCTCTATTCAGTTGCTGATTCTCGATGCTCTCATCAAGGAGTCTGTGTAAAGCTCCACAGGGCTTCAACATGTGTTGCTTACTCTTCACCACTCTGACTCTGGCCTCATCATGTTCTTTCTACCATCTTGGTTAGTTCCTCTAGCAAGCACTTTCTACCTTTCTGCAGCCCACAAGTCAACATTAAAACTACCCCTGCTTGCTTCTGTCCCCGTCACATCTCACATCTCCTGTGACTCTGTCATCTCATCCTCAATAGTCCTCCTAGCACACAGGAGCACAGGGGCATCAAGTGTCTATGGAGAGAAAGACACTGGCGATGTTCTCCATGTGGTCAAGGAAACCTCCTGTCACTATATACTGTTATGATAGGTTTTAAAAAGGTTTTAATGATACACAATAAAATGTAATTGAATTGAATATTTTCACCTTATCATGAGATATGGTGACAGTGTACCTCAAAGTGATCCTTCTTCTATTACACAATTTTAATATGAAAATAGGATTGGCAGGATGCATGAACATAATAGAAATACACCTGAATAGGAACTAGAAAACAGCCAACAAAGGATTAGTGTTGCATGTGGATATTGCTATCCCACCCATGTGACAGTCCAATATCAGCAAATCACTTTTACAACAGTTATAAATATCACCAGTGCTCCTTCTAATATGTGTTGCTACTATAAAAGCGGTCATAATGTTGTCAGGGTGAAGTTCTGCTGTAGTCCTTTGGAGAAAACACATATTGCATAGAGAAGATGAGAAGTGCCAGATTCCTGCTGGAATTTCAGCTAGCCATGCAGCACGAGGAACGCTGCATCAAGGATTGCGGGTGCACCACAAGCTGCCAGCTGTTTGTGCCGATGTGCTGCAAGTCAACATTACGCATGCACAGCCGCCTATGCCATCAAGTCAATGCTGTGTCTGATGTTGAACAAGACCTTCTTTACTCTGACTCAGTGGCAGCTCGTGTCAAATGTCGGTTCTGAGCTCTGTCCCATTGACTCTTCGATCCATAGCTATGCATCACTCAGCAAGATATATTTGCAGTACAGCAGCCTGTCCAGAATAGAGCCTGCACTTGAAAACCTTGGAGAGCCAGACAATGTGCAACTGACAAGACAAATGCTGTCAACACGTGAACCATTCTGCACAATGGAGAGGAAAGAAAAGAAGCAGATGCAATGTGTTAAACTCCACCACAGGGATGCTTGCAAAAGGTCTTGCCTGCAGAGCACTGGAAAAAATGCCAGGCAATAACTGGCCCTCACCATGAGCCAGAAGGGGGTCTGTGTAATCCGCTGCTGCCATCTATCACAGAAGACTATGTCAAAAGCAGCAGTGCTTCAAAATCATTGAAATGACGGCTTCGGACCAAGCGCATCTTGGCAACAGGCGATAACCCGATTTTCAAAGGAAGTCAACTAGTCTCGGGAAGATAGCTTAGGAGCAACATGCTCACCTTGGAAGCAAGACGACACAGAGCAATACAGGTTCGATCTCCGAGTCTGCGCTTAGAAACCTCTGGTTATTAAGCGCGTTATAAATAACATCTGATATCATATCATAGATACATTAGAGCATGGGGGTGGCCCTGTCACCTACATGTCTTTTATTGAAAAACCATAACTCTGGTGCTGAGACATAGTTCATGAAGTGATGTACAATTCTGATGAGTATTCCAGACCTGAAAATGAATATTATTAATATGGTATTTATTCAGCACGGACCTAGCTTTGAGAAGCAACGGCACGCTTTACACGGGTCTACAACAACACAGATGCATAACGGAGCACTTCTCAGAGGTAACAAGTGAACAGATATACAGCGGGGCATAGGATAAAGAGGGACACAGAGGAGGGGTACAACTGTACAGGGTGGCAGGGAGGAAATAGCCATGTAAAACAGATGAGAAGCCATGTAATCTGCCACCAAAATAGGTCAGTGACCTGCAACCACAATTTATAACTGCAGTCGCACAAAATCGAAGGACCACACACCATCACACTCATGTAGGAGAAGGGGCACATACCTATGATTTAGACACATTGGGCCTCATTACGACCCGGGCGGTAAGTACTGGTCATTACCGGCATGGAGCAACTACCGTGTCCGTGCTGGCAATAGACTGCTAAAAGCGGCCTATTACGAGTACGCGGGCACGAGCTTTGCGCCATGCTGGTAATGACCCCACCGCCATGCCATAAAAGTGTGAAAAATCTCCCTTTCCGGCATCGTACATAGTGCAAATAGCACCACCGGCATCCAAGCCATCGGCATTAGCAGTGACCGCTAATAGCGGTCACCTCTATTAGCGGAAACCGCTATTAGTGGTCACCGCTAATAAGCGGATCCGGGAGTAGCGTCATCGCACAGGAATGGGAAAGAGCACGACTGCCATCTTTAAAAACACAATCCATTGCCATCCACCACAACCAGGAGCCATCTGACCACCAGAACGCTACCACACCTCCAACACTACCTGCTGCATCTCACCATGCCAAAAGCTGTTAAAAAAAAACACAGATCGCTTGCGCACAGAGCGCTTTTCCCGAGACGAGTTGACCATGCTGGCGGCGATGCTGTAGGAACATGCAGATGTTGTGTTCTCCTCCGACATGTCCCGCCCTGCAGTCTAGCGCAAGAAACAGATATGGGCGGAGGTTGCCCAGAAAGTAAGTGCCGTTGGCACCACACCCCGCACTCCCAAAGATGTACATAAGCGCTGGGATGATCTGCATTTACGCGTGCGGAGCATCCTCTATGCCAACCGCAACCTGGGGATGGTGACAGGCGGAGGTGCGGACTCCGCCATCAAGTTGCAACAATGGGAGGAGATCTGCACCAACACCATAGGGACGGAGGCAATTGAGTGAGTGGGGGACATGGAGCGAGGAGCCCCGTCATCGGCCGATGCAGGTAGGTGTCCCAAATTAAACAATGCTAATACCAACACGATGATGTCCACCTGAACTGACAGTGCAATGATGTAGAGCAGGGTCCACCAGACACATATGTACAAGACTGCCAACAGGCAGTGCACAGCATCATCTTGTCCACATGCATGATGCACCCCATATGTGTTACAACCCAGACGCTTCCATGCATCACCCACCCAAAAGCCAAGCAACCCGTACGTCACTCACCCAATGTCAATCAACTGCCATTCCATATGAATGCAGCCACCCCAATGCATGCCTGATGCCTGTAGACCCATCACCAACCCTTTCCTCTTATTGGTCCCCCACAGGCACGCATTCAGACAGTGGTGACGAGGACACTAGGGAGGATGATGCCAAGCCACAAAAGAAGGCTAGGGGCAAGGAGGGAGAACACCGCCCCTCGACTTCAAGGGGTACAGGCCAACCTGCACCACTGCGGACAGGCAAGAAAACCGCAGAGGCCACAGCACCAATGTGCACTACGGCCCCCACAACAGCACCCACACCAGCCACCAGCATCCAGGAGCCAGTAGCAGAAGGCACAGCATCGGCTGCCAGCAGCTCAGTGGGGGAGACAGCTGCCACAGCATTAGTTTGGACGATGAGGCAGATGTTCAGGCGCATGGTGCAACTACCAGCACAGCCCCCCTGCATTCACCACAACTCTCCCCATGCAGCATGCAAAGGCTGTCTCCTGGGGATTCATGGCCCGGCAGTTTTAGCCCCGCTCCAACTGTGCATGATCCAGAAACACTGTTTGAAACCCTTCACACATCCATCACTGTTCCAACCAGCCAAGAGGGGATCAGAGCTATTCAGAAGCGCCAGGAGGATCTCACAGGGCTGTTGACGCAGCATATCCAGGAATGTGGCAGGGCAAGGGATGGCATTAGGGAATGTGCTGCATCCCTGAAAACAACAATCGAGACCACCTTGAAGGACATTTGCGCTGAATTGGCAGCAGTGTGGCAGGTCCTCTCTGAAATGGTGGCAGCAATGCAGGCCATGCGTCCACCACAGTTGCCAGGACAATCTGGGACAACTTCTAATGGCAGCTCAACTAGGACCAGCCCCGTGCGTAGGTCTGGCAGGAACCTGCGCAGATCAACAGGGGTGCACCTGATGCTGGTAGAAGGGGAGGGCTGTAGGTACAGCCAGGCAAACTGGTCCCAAGTGGACTAATGGTGCACGCCAGTGCACACCATGTATGGGGAAGTCAAGGAGGCAGGGGGAGGGAGAGAGGGTGTGTGGGGGAGTTGAGGGGGAGGAGGGAGCGGGTGTGTGGGGGAGTTGAGGGGGAGGTGGAGAGGGTGTGTGGTGGAGTTGAGGCGGGAGAGGGTGTGTGGGGTGGAGGGCTTGTGCACTTTGTTATATTTCTTTAATACTCCTGTTGGGAAATCATAATCCACATGTGCGGACATTGCTTATTGTGTACGTGTGCTTTATTGGTGAACATTCTACAGTGTCCATGTCCCTGATACACCCAGTGCCCTGAGTGCCACCTCCATGTCACACTCCTCGTCCATGTGTGCTAGAAACATTGGTTGATCAGAGTCTGACGCATGGCACGTCCCTCCTGTGCATCGCTGCCTCCCTGAAGTGCAGCCCCATCTCCACCCTCCTCATCCTCATCGTCAGGTGGTCACAGTTCAGCGTCAGGGGGCAGAGGCACATTCTGTCTGATGCACATATTGTGTAGCATGAGACACGCCATGACGATCTTGGCCACCTTCTCATGGCGGTACAGGAGTGCCCCACCAGACCTGCTGAGGCAGCGAAATCGTGCCTACAAGAGGCCAAATGTCTGCTTAATCACCACACGGGTACGTGTATGAGCACGATTGTAGTCCTCCTCATGCCTGTTCTGCGGGTTCCGGACTGTGGTAAGGAGCCACCTCTTCAAGGGATAGCCTACATCACCTGCATGTGGGCAACAATGTGTATGTGTAAGTCATCACATCATATGGGACCTGTATCAATGACACTATAGCATGCATTGATTTACTGTTCGCTACCACATATCCATGCATGAATACAGACACACGATGTGACTGCTATGTCTGTATTCCTCCTATGGACAGGTGTGCGTGCCATCGTCTAGTGGGCGCAGGGGGGCCCTATTCCTTGTGAGTGATCATGCACTGTGTTAGTCCACGCTGGTGCTGGTTGTTCCCATGATCTGGCTGATGTGCAGTCATGTCTATGCTTTCATCTTGTCACTGTTGATGGCAACCTCATGATGCTCTCACTATGCACGACAGATGGTGACATGCAGTTTTGGTGGACCTCTGTGTTAGTGTAGTGGTGTTTTAATGTATTTGGCCCTCATGTGACTCCTTTGTACGCAGTAATAGAGGACTGTCCTTTCTGAAATAATACCACCAAACTTTGCAGAAACATTCATATCTAGCTCTAAAATCTTTTTGGAAACTTCTGTGCAGGTTCATCAAATGGCACCACATGTATAAGCCTTTAAACTATTTTGGGATCCCCCTCTAATGTTGTTCCCTCTTGGCAAAACAGCACCAAACCCTGCAGAACCATTCCTAGTCAGGTCTAGAATGCAATTGCACAATTTCATGCAGATTCAATGAGTGGCGCCAAAGTTGTAAGCCATCCAAAAACAGTTTTTCACCAACCTGTAATTCAGAAATAAGCATGCACGCCCCGAACATCTCAGATGCTCACGAACATCACAGGACTGCCCCGGACATCCAGACTGTTCACGGATTTCGGAGATGAAAAACACACCTGCTTTGGGGCTTCTTATGGCCATATCCCATACCATACTCATCACCTCTCACCTCCCCAGAGATTGTTTCATTAGTTTGACAAATGCAATGTTGTGTTTTTGAACACGTATATTTACTGGGATGTTCACGGACAACAGCAGCTATCTGTGAATCCAACATGGCGGGCCTTTAAAAAAATATGACGCACCTCACGCTTTTCACCACACAATCAACAGGCGTGTCTGATTTCTGTGAAAATGACGCTTTCCTCTGGACCAATCAGAGGCCCGTCTGTGGACCGAACATGCAATTGAGTCCGCGGACCAAACCCAGATATCGCATTGTTTTTTACTTACTTTTTTGCTGTTTTAAAAAAAACTACTGGACGGATTTACACCAAATTTACCAAAGCAAGCTTTCGGGACCAAGCCAAAGCTTCTACTGCAAATTTGGTGAAAATCTGTCCAGCGGTTAGGGCTTTCGGTGTGAGCAAAAAAGATTTCCATTGCGTCTACTCCCCACATAACTTTGCCCTCCCTGGCGAAATGTCACCAGATTTTGCAGTATCAATCTGACAGGGCCATATACTATTATGTAAGGATTTGTCCAGTGGGGGCAAAGTTATAAGCTGCCCAAAAAGTGCTCTTGCTATGGGTTGAGCAACTTAAGCATAACCACATGGCCACTACCGCAGGCCCTGTAATATATATAAAGTAAATCATACCTAATTCTCAAAAAACAATTTAGTGTTCCCCATATAAATAAAACCCATTCAAAGTAAGGGTCCCCTAACAGAAAACAAAATAAAATGTAAGGTTTCCCTAACTCTAGAAAACTACATGGAAACATTTTGCTACGAAAGAATCAAAGAAAAGATGGTTTCCCCACCGTAGGAACATCAAACAATAGTACATTTCAGTGAAGGCTTCTTCTCCAAACTTTCTCAAAATCCTACAAGTCTGTGGATCAGCACTCGTTCACCTTCCTGCAGTCAAACCCAAACCGCAAAAGAAGCAGGAAGTTTCAAGGTGTATGCCTCAACTCTGTTCCGGCAATCGAACTCGCCTCTCATGAGTGCCCACACTGGTTTCAGATTCCTGATTTCACACAGATTTTTCCAGGGAAACCTATGAAGAATTGTGGCTGCTTTTTGAAGACAATTCACCTAGGCCTGATGGAAGATCTCAATTACCTTTCTATTATTGGAACATACATATTTCTTTTCTGTGTACTGTCACGGCCGGACCAATTGAAGGTCCACAATTTTCTTTATTTTTGTTAAACAAGGGATTAGGGTTGAGAGAGTCAAATGCAGGTAATGGTGTTGGAGCTGTAAAACCTCCCAAGTCCCTCTTTTTACTGAGGGCCGTGTTCCACAGACCTTCCCTCTCTCCCCTAGTTCAGGACCGCATGGAAGGCGAATCAAAAAGTCACTCACAGTCTCTGGGATTTAATAGGGTCATGAACATTTCTTTCCTCGCACTGTTTTGGTCTTGGTCACTACCAATGTTGTTAGGGTGACGTGTTGGTCATCATAGACATGTCTATCAGATACTACCTCCCGTGACGTTATGTCCTCTGATCGGGATCAGGTGTCGGGCCATGTATAACTAAGCAGACCGCTGGGTACTTCCATATTTTCCCTCCCATTCAGTATTAGCAAACTAATCACTCACTTGGTCTTTGGTTAGGGTTTGCATTTCTTATCTTATGCCCTTGCTCTTCTCCCTTCTAGGAACACTCTTCTGGCTCAGGTCTTAAAGGTGGTCACTCTCTCTCTTCTCACAGCACGTGCAACCTTTCCCTCCCAGGCCTCACCCCTCTTCTTCGTAATCTTTTTACTCCCAGTGCTCTTGCCTTCCCCATTGCCTCTTTGTAGTCTCTCCTCATTTCCTTCCTCTCTAGATGTTCCTTGTTCGCCCCTTTCCCTACTCAAGCTGTACCTTCTCTTCTTTGATCTTTCCTCCTCCTTGCCTTGGTAATTCTCCTTTTCCATCCTTTTTTCTTCACTATGTTTAACTGCTTCACCTCCTCCACCTGACTATGTATATGTTTCACCATTTTCTCCTCTCTTTAGATATTTTGACTTATCCTACTTCCTTCCTCCTACACCTTCCTCATATATGTTTCTCCTCCTACTTCCCTTCTTCCTCTCCTAGAGCTTTCATCTCCCCTTGTCCCTTCGACTTCCCTACATCTACTCTATAATCTGTTTCCCTCTCACTCTGACCTTTTCCGCTCTCGCTTTCTCGTCTCCTCCACCTCAGCTCCAATTTCTCTCCCTTTCTGTTCTGTCATGCTCTGCCCTGCACCTTTTCCATTTCTGCAACTCTGCCTTCACCGCTTAACTCCCACACCTCCATCTCTGCATGTCCTTCTTTCAGGGGCTATGTGCACACATAACTGGCAGACTCATGGCAGCTGTGCACCATTTAGGAATGGGCTTTGGCGTTATACGGAGATGTCATTTCACCAAAATGCCATGGGTGGCGGAAGTGAAATCACATGACCCATGACCTCTGATGACATCACAGGCAGTGACACCATCTGACCCCGCCCCCAAGTGAGTTCACAGGAAGTGGTGGCACACAACCTTTCATCCCTTGACAAAACAGAAAGTGGCATCACACAGCATTTTTCTTCAGTAAACTAAGAACAATATAGTTACAATATCACTGTAATATGATTTACATTTCATACAAGAATGGATCACCACAGGTAGCGTTAATATAAGTGTGCATAGGCCCATATTACCAAATTACTGTGACTGTAAGCAGACTAAACCCCAAAGCGCAGACATCCAATGCCTGTCAAGTGTCTGACCACCGACTGGAAACAGCAACTGACCAACACAAGTCCAACCAGAAGACAATCAGAGGCTGTACCACTTCATGCTTTCACACTTGGACAATACGCACAGGTATGTTCTTTTAAATAGTGCACTTTGAACCATTGCACGGCAACCCACTCCTGCCAGTCACCGAGAGCCTGAATATCCCCCAACCATTTTCACCACGGGCACCCCACCATCGACTGGGGGTCCTAAGGGCCCTCCGACGACAGCTTTAAATGTCTGGCACGAAAAAAATATTTTCAACAAACAACATGTCTTTTTTGGTTTCATGGCATAGATAGCAAGTTGGGTATTTTTTTTATTTCAATTGTTTAACTGCTGAAAAACAGCGGTTCTCAATATGAAACAGTGAGGTTGTCACAGTAATCCTGCCTTTCTTAGTAGAGTTTGTCTGTACTTTGAATTGCAAAAACAGGAGAGTGAAGACTGTTCAGTTGTTGAATACTGATAATAGCACTTAATCATTCAGTCTATAGCAAGTGCTCTACCCTTGTAAACCCAGCATGTATTGGGTGATCTGTGAATTACTACAAAAGCTATGGGAAAAACAAGCTTTCATTTCTAATAATTCACTTCTAATAATCTAATTCTTTCTGGACGGATATTTCTTTTCAAAGTGATGTACATCTATTTTCATCAAATTTCACACGCAATCCGATCTTGCCCCGACTGGGGTAACATTTATGAAAATTGGTTTAACTTTTTTTAGCAAAATAAAACTTTACATTCCTGGGTAAATTTGGTGATATTTCGAAAATGATCTAGCAGAATTTGTAGACATAAAACAGAATGAAATGTGGCTTAAAATCACATTTTAGTAATGGGGTCTGACATTTGAAATAAACACCTGAAATTCGTATCCAAATCTACATTTTTCACAAGACATTAATACTATGACTGCTGAAAGGATGTTGCCTCAAGATTGACATTGATGTAAAACACAAACCAAATGACATCAAATCACTCTATGCTTGAGCTGGGCACATACATGTAACACTGTATTATGCACACACACATTTGCGCCCAAGCACCAACCAATGCATAGTCCTACTCACACATAACTTTCAATCAAAATAAAACAATGTTTTTTCAAGAGGATATCTCTTAAAGCTATTACATGCAGATGGTCTTATCCCCAAGCAGACTCTGCCCCCTGCAATGTGTATGTCGTTTGGAAGAAACTTGGCATGTTTAATTGCAATGTCCTTCGTATCCATCAGAGAGACAACTACCTTCTAAACTTCCTTTTAATGCCAAAAGGTTTCCCTTCTAGAACTCCTCGACTTGGTTAAAAATCATAAACCTGGAGAGCTTTTATTACATATTTAAAATTCAATTTTGCTAAAAGATTGTTATATGCTTAGTTTCTTTAATCAGTTCGGCAGTGTACTGGTACTCGTGCATTTCAGTCCACGTCACGCATGTCAGCAAAGCCGGGACACTGTAAATTATTAAATAACCTCCCAACCAGACTAAGAGGAAGAGCCCATAGATGCAACTTGCAGGTATCATTTGAGAAATGCAGGTGTATGTCTGATGTGTGACTCTTTCGCCAAATTCATTTCGATTGGTGGCGATGTTAATTACACTGTTTTAATGGGTGTGCAGATGTGTAACTTGAGGTTCTATATTGAAAGTGATTTTTGCAATTGCAATTTTGTATGACAACTTCGTGTTGGACCAACTCCAATACAATAGAGAAAACAAGATGTCTTCAACCTAGTGAAGCTACGTCACCTCATGTCACCCCTGACACCTTGAGCAAGACCTGGCGTTTCGCTTTGGATTGTGGGGTATGTCGTTTTGCACATAGTTTTGACCTACAAGTCCTTGCAAGCTAAGGGAAAGGTCCCCCATACATATGTAACCCTGGGCTATTCACGGTGTAGGTGTAATTTGCGATTCATAATAGGAGGATGATTACGGTGTAAAGCCCACTGTCACTAGTCCAATGTTGTTCTTTCCTATTGCTTTTTGATCTGTATGCTCTATAGGTCTGTGACCTGTCCCCTTACGTCGACAGAGACCCTCTAGGAGCTACTGAATGTGTGGTCATCTCCCCTGCTGCAATGGATCGGTCAGAATGATAAAATATGCATATGGTTTAATCATATCCAGACACGAGACATAGAATAAAGTAAACAAACACCCACACAGGATGTTTCACAGGTACAAAGCACTTTGAGTATGTGCATGGCACAGCTGACCCCCTCGCGCTCACCCCGGATATAATCCGTATGTAGTTGCCTTCCCGCTATTGATACTACTTTATATTTGCAACTACATGTGAGAGCTTTGGTGAAAATCTATGCATCTTTTGGCCGTACACAAGGGAAATTAGGGACAATTTCCAGACAGCATGTTGGAGATTTATTAATTTAGCTTGGAGGAGGAGACTACTGTCGTTTACTGAGGCAGTTGACTGAGGCAGACTCTTGCACATACAGATCTCGGAGGGAGATCTGTTGAATGGATGGACCTTAAGGGGTAACACCCAGTTGGTTTTTCGTCACCTCCTTTTCCAGTCTCATATTCCTGTAGACATTGCATTGGCCACATCCATAGGCTGGGGGTCTAGCAGGGAAAGTATTTATCAAAACATTTCCTGTGGTCCCTGAACCTACTAGTATTCCGAACCTCTCATGAGCCCAAACACTTGCAGAGCCTCAGGCAAGACTATCCTCTCTCAGGCTTTCTCTCGGGTGGCTTACCAGGGCTGTGCAGGACATGGGGGTTAACAGCAAAGGGGCCCAGGAACTGCGTAACGTGGAGGACCTGTGTCACCAGCCGATAACAGGCCCTTCTCTCTTAGCAAGGAATCATACAGGAAATCTTCCCCTTTTCCCACCTTTTTCTCCCTGCTTTCAGGCTTCTCTCCCTCCGTCACAAGGATCCACCAACGCAGCTGGGCCATTGCCCTCCCTTCTGAAACGGACCTGGCTGTTGCTGTGGGTCTGTAAGCACAAAAGTGATGGGTGGAAGGTTTTGAATGAATCTAAACCACTGGCATTGCTCTGGGCAACCTTCCACACTACTGTTTTTTAGCCTGTCTGTGCCATTGCAAAAGGGGTCCAGCCATATGCAAATCAGCCTGGTACTGCCACCAATGGTAGCAGCCTAGCCCGAACTGCTAGGCCCGGTCCCCTCTGCACGGAAACACAAGCAACCCCAAACATGTTTCGGCCTTGATGGGCCTCCTCAGTGAGGTGCAGCTTGGTTCCCTATGGCGCAGCGAGCAAGGGACCCACGTCTGGGCATACCCTCTCTCACGTAGTGAGACAAACTGTAAGCACAAAAGTGATGGGTGGAAGGTTTTGAATGAATCTAAACCACTGGCATTGCTCTGGGCAACCTTCCACACTACCGTTTTTTAGCCCGTCTCCGCCATTGCAAAAGGGGTCCAGCCATATGCAAATCAGTCTGGTACTGCCACCAATGGTAGCAGCCCAGCCTGAACTGCTAGGCCCGGTCCCCTCTGCACGGAAACACAAGCAACCCCAGACATGTTTCGGCCTTGTTGGGCCTCCTCAGTGAGGTGCAGCTTGGTTCCCTATGGCGCAGCGAGCAAGGGACCCACGTCTGGGCATACCCTCTCTCACATAGTGAGACAAACTGTAAGCACAAAAGTGATGGGTGGAAGGTTTTGAATGAATCTAAACCACTGGCATTGCTCTGGGCAACCTTCCACACTACCGTTTTTTTAGCCTGTCTGCGCCATTGCAAAAGGGGTCCAGCCATATGCAAATCAGTCTGGTACTGCCACCAATGGTAGCAGTCCAGCCCGAACTGCTAGGCCAGGTCCCCTCTGCACGGAAACACAAGCAACCCCAGACATGTTTCGGCCTTGTTGGGCCTCCTCAGTGAGGTGCAGCTTGGTTCCCTATGGCGCAGCGAGCAAGGGACCCACGTCTGGGCATACCCTTTCTCACGTAGTGAGACAAACTGTAAGCACAAAAGTGATGGGTGGAAGGTTTTGAATGAATCTAAACCACTGGCATTGCTCTGGGCAACCTTCCACACTACCGTTTTTTAGCCCGTCTCCGCCATTGCAAAAGGGGTCCAGCCATATGCAAATCAGTCTGGTACTGCCACCAATGGTAGCAGCCCAGCTTGAACTGCTAGGCCAGGTCCCCTCTGCACGGAAACACAAGCAACCCCAGACATGTTTCGGCCTTGTTGGGCCTCCTCAGTGAGGTGCAGCTTGGTTCCATATGGCGCAGCGAGCAAGGGACCCACGTCTGGGCATACCCTCTCTCACGTAGTGAGACAAACTGTAAGCACAAAAGTGATGGGTGGAAGGTTTTGAATGAATCTAAACCACTGGCATTGCTCTGGGCAACCTTCCACACTACCGTTTTTTAGCCCGTCAGCGCCATTGCAAAAGGGGTCCAGCCATATGCAAATCAGTCTGGTACTGCCACCAATGGTAGCAGCCCAGCCCGAACTGCTAGGCCAGGTCCCCTCTGCACGGAAACACAAGCAACCCCAGACATGTTTCGGCCTTGTTGGGCCTCCTCAGTGAGGTGCAGCTTGGTTCCCTATGGCGCAGCGAGCAAGGGACCCATGTCTGGGCATACCCTCTCTCTGTTGCTGTGGGTCTGACATTACTGCCTGATCCTCTCTGGCAGGGCCTTTGAAGTCTCAATAGCCATTTCTGTTTTACAATCCCTTCATGACTAGAAGGCAAATTTATCATGCTTGTAATCACTGCACTCTGCTTATGTAACTCTCACAGAGGTTTGCACGTGGCATGGGGCCACTTAATGGAGACTTTTTAACCTGGAATTACATTTACAACTCAGCGCACTTGCGCTCACACACTAAGAACCCACAATCAAAATCACAGACCTTTGTTCCCCAAGAAAAGGAAAGCATTCATTGGACAAATTATAGATCAGAAAGATTTAAGGGGTACAGTGTATGCTGCAAAATGGGCTTTGAACTTCCAGGTAACATGTTCAAATCCCAGCAGTGTACTGACAGATGCATTTAAACCATTTACAAAGGGGAGGAGCCTCATACCCTAACTTTGTCTTCACTGCACCTCTGGCAAAACTAAACAGCTATCCCACAAACATGTAAATGGACTACACACGTGCGAACTCAAAGCTGACAGTCCTTCATATTGCACGAAGTCAGGGCCATGGAAACTGAAAACGTTGTCTGTGGTCTGAAACATGCTGGCCCCACCGGCAGCCATATGCAAACAATCAACGTGAACAGCGTTAACATTGCTGTGCTATACGGGATGACTGTGCTGGCCACATACCTACTCTATACAAGGCAATGATGGTGATAAAATCAATGACGATAATAAAAATATAGTTTAAAAGATAAAAAGATTTTTTTTAAATACAGTGGTAGCAAGTGAGACTGTAGGGTTTGCAACTGTGGCCATAAAGGTCGCAGTTGTGACCCCCTCACTACGGCCCCGATGTTATCTGTTTCTGCTGTGGGCCGCTGCAAGGCCATACGTAGGCATTCCACCACCTTGAAGTCAGGCAGTGTGTCCTTCCTATTTGCCTGACTCCAGAATGGTCGTCAGTGGTACATGGCTGCACCATCCTTCTTTCTGCTAATTCTTGCAAAGACTGCGAGAGGGAGTTCTCATTGAACCTCCAGTGTAACGTGTGTGTTTGTCAGTCATATGCAGTTCTGCAGTTAGCGGAGACCTCTGGTCATGGACCTCTCCACTTCTCCGTTGATTCCTCTTTCTAGCGGCACATACTCCCATGTGGACCTTGGTGTGACTCTCTACAAGGCGGGCCCTCAGAGCAAACAGCGCATTGGGTGGGGTGGAGGCCCCATGGAATCCTCCTTTACCACCGCTTGGGACAGCTTTGGCCAGCCAGCGGTGGCCCCTAACCCAAAGGATTCCCAAGCCCCACCCCCTATTCATGGATGTACGACCTTATCACAATATCCATTTCAAGTATTCCTTATTATGTACTTGGCCTTCCTGACCTTTCAATATATGTTGTGATGAACAGATTTCCAGCTTATTTTAGTGATAACGCGTTTTACAGCAATTCATAAAGCATTTGTTTCTATCTACACAGGTGAATAAATGCTGCATTCTGTCTGTACATCAGAAAAGTCACACTGGTGAGTAATTGACGTTTTTCCTACTTGAATGTATGAACCCTCCTGTAAGTGTCACAGTGTTTTCCACGTGTTCTAAATTCCTGAACTTTTCTAGGTTCTTTGTAGCGTTCAGCAGATCTTACGTCTATCATAGCATCATCGTGGTTATTGGTTATGGTGATCGATTATGTTGATGCCATGTTTTCATGCTTATGTATTTGGGGAATAGGTGTTGTTCTATGCACTTATCATTGAGAAAGAGCCCCGTATACCCTTGATTTGATATGATATGGTAGGTTATTTATACTGCGCTTAATACCCAGAGGTTTCTAAGCGCTGACCCGGGGATCAAACCTGTGTTGCTCCGTGTTGTCTTTCTTCCAAGGCGAGCACGTTGCCCCTGAGCTATCTTCCTGAGACCCTTGAGAGGAATTCTACAATTTCTAACGTTTCCTCACGGGCTCTGAAGTCTGTTGCAGCTTCCCTAATCCACCAATTGTCAGTCATTAATAGCAGTATGTATACTGTTTTATATGGCACTCATTTTCAGACCCTATTCTTCACTGCACTACAGTTGTAGGGCTACTAATCCCCCAGCACAGTGGTAATCAATTTAGAACTGGACGATGCGCGGATGAAGAGCTGAGTCGTCCTGGCTGGAGTTTGAACCTGTGACTGCAGACTGCACACACATCTCTGAAGTGACTGCTAAACTCGCTGATTGATGTTACCGGTTAATTGTATCTGTGTGGGCTGTCCAAAAAAATCAATGTAACACCAAGGCATGCAGAATACTGGAGGCTGGCGCTGGCACGCAATGTGGAAGCCACGTGACCATGCGTTGCCTGCTCTGCGTTCACGCCACAGGTGAACAGATACCAGAAAAATACATTGTAAGGCATGGAACCGTTACTCATGTGGTTTATGTACTAGATACAGACATGATCGCATGTCCGTTCGATGGAAACACGCGCACATTATACGATGCCATGCTTCACATACCAAACATAGGATTCATTCCACCCCATACTTTACCATGTCATACATGTCTGCCATTTCATACAATACCATACTGCACCATTGCACACCATACTATATAAAGCCATATAATATGCATTGTCATGACTGCCATAGCACATCATACCTTGCCTGCCAAACCAAGCCCTAGCACACCATGTGATAACATGCATGTTCTCATCAGTACCCAGGCCCAGCACCTTTTACCACATACATATCTTTTCATCTTTGTGGAAGGATGACTTAACATTGTGTGATATTGCTTTTTATCATCATTACATCCTTCAAGCTGACCATCTCAGCACAAAACAGGGATTGTGGATCACATAGTCCTTCTGACACCCACCTGAGCCTGAGAAAAGGAATTTTCATTTCTCCACCTAATCTCCTGTCCAGTCTAAAAGCATCTTAGCAACTAGCCATCCTGTACCATCCGAAAGAGTAATTAAAGTAGTCAAGCCATTTGCTGCTGGATCCCTTCTAAACTATTTCTTAAATTTGGGGATACCTCCCCTAACCCTACCTTTCTCCGTTGCCCACTACCAAAACAGTGGAGGTGCAAAACATTTCAGAAACCAGCATGATAAAGCATGTTGTCCTTTAAGTGGGTAGCGCAGGTATATACCTTAAACTAAAGGACAAGAACATGCAGGTGACACCCAGGGGTAATAATGTGCGCCTCTCAGGTGAACACATTCTCGCCTGTTGTAGGCATAATGCACGGGAAGGTCTTGACTGACCCTTCTATGCATTTTGATTCGTAATACAGTGGCAGTGTGAATCACTACTGCACTATATCAATTTCCTTCCCAAAAATAGTGTTAGTAAGACATATTTAAAAAGTTTAGAAAATATGCCGTGTGAAGTATTTTTGAAAAACTGCCCGCTTGCTATGTGTTTATCACCTTAACTGCGGGGAACTCAGAATCCTGGCAGGCCAGATCCCTCAAATTCAACATTTAATAAGGGTAATTACATCAAGTGGAAATCCATGACCGAATACCAACAAATGCATAATTAGGGCCAGTTACAATAGTTTCTCAGGCCCAAAAAAGGTCACGCTTGACCCAAATTTACACCTGAAAATGTTTTCCCGAAGCACCAACCTTTTTTTGCATTGTTTTGGTACTGTACAGTAACCAGCAGCCTCCCTGAGAGGGAGCAGGTATCTCGCTACGCTGACTAAGTTAAGTTTAGTTGAAGATGGTAGCTTAATCCCAAGAAACAAAGACTGAAAAAAGTATTACCAGATGAGGCCACCCAACCGCATCACATGCTCCTTTCCTAAGGGGTTGGGCAGGACTCAAGACCTCAGATAGTCAGGATCAGGGCACAGCACGCAGAGAAACCAAAGCCCATGACCTGACGTGATGCGTATGTATGTGTGGGCTGGTGGCTCTCCACTACCCATCATCCATGCATGACCAGAGCCAAGTAAAGCTGCTTTTCCTCCACTAAAGGAAGGGCGAGAAGACATGATGAGACAAGTCACGTGACTTGGAATGATCCATTGACCATAGCTCGAGTGAATTAACGGCAGAGAGCCTAATTGACAAAGGTCTGGCTGAGAGTCCAACAAGAGGCTACTGAAAAGAAATGGAAAAACACTGGTCACGAGGCCAAAGAACAATGTTTATTATGTTTGCAGAAATGGGTCTCATCACCCCGCAATGCATGCGTACAGACACCGTGGAGGGAGAGAGAGAGATTCTGAGCAGAGCATTACATACATACATTCAGGATCGCATACAGCAGACTTGTTCAGCCCCTTCATGTGACAGGGTTCATGACCTGTCCACGTAGGTAAAGTCACCATGGCAACATATATGCACATCCCTTGGTACCCACGTCTTCTCCGCAGACAATTTACTGTCTGGGAACAGAGCAAAACAGAGTGTGGGAGCATCTCTTGTTCCCTGGTACAAGGTTACATTCCTCTTGCTACTTATTTATGCTGCTTCTGGAGCCTAAGGTCAGTCTGCTCTATAGCTTAGTAATACGGTTTCTCCAGATGAGCATGTTCAGAGGGACATTATTATAATTAACAGTCAAGAGGGAATACATAGCCAAGACAGGGACGCAGCTAAGTCACAGATTAGCTGTGCTTCTGCAAGGACTTCAAGGTTCTACATTGAAAGACAACACATTCAGCAGTTTGTGCATTCCTGTGTGAAAGTGTCAGAAAGTTCATGCAGCCGTCTTCTACCGTGTTCAGAGCGAGATGAGCAATGAATCGAGCAATGCAGACAAGATGGCAGAAAACAAGATGGCAGTCTATTCAGTATTATAATTTGATCTGAATGCGGATGTGTTTAGGCCAATCATACATTACTAAGGTGCCAAAACCTAATGTATTTCCACATGGCCTTGTCTCTTTGACTGTGAAAGCATGGGAACGTACGATAGTAAGAACATGCTTGGACTGTCCTTAAATGCCCCCTGATCTTTCAAACATTGGTGCTCAGATATAGCTATTGTACTAGCCGACTGCACTGGCACCACCCTCCCACTCCTTACCAAGTAACTGGGCTACAGAAACTGCAGAGAACATTCCAGAATACCCCAGACTAAATAGCCATAGGCAGATTAGAGAATCAAGCTTGTTAATTGACTGGCTGTCAAGGTGTTTAGTTTTATGCACTCTGAAACAGCCAGACGAACCCTGGCAAAGAGAAATGTTTGCTTAACATTATTCAAGTCTTCTCAAGCAGTTGTTATATTTAAATAAAAGATCGCAAGAATTGTTAAGCATTCCGATTCTGCGAGCAGTTCATTTATGCATCGAGTAAACTGCTTAGAAATGGTTCAGTGACTATTTGGCCAATTTACGTTCTTCGTGCTCTAGACATGTCTGTGTAGGACTCAGTAAATGTTTTAGAAAAGGCACCTTGGAAGCAGTTTTTGGCTTAGTTAATGCTTAGGAAATGCCTTTCATTTTGACTGTGGATGGTAAAATCTCAGCAATATAGTGAATCAAAGAAAAGTCGACCAAGTTCTCTTCTGAAATATGTGAATCTTGAGGTATCCAGTGATGTTACCGGAAAAAAATAAGAATTCAACTTTTACCGAAAAAATACAGAAAACAAGATATATATGAGGTGGGGGTAAGGGGTTAAAAGGGATCGGGGGTTGAGGTGGGCTTAGAAAGGGAGGGAAGCAGGGGGTTTGAGGTGTGGGACCCCCCAATTTAAAAATAAAATCATTATATATATATATATATATATATATATATATATATATATATATGTATATATATATATATATATATATATATATATATTTATTTTTTATTTTATTTTTTGGGGTAAAAGTTGTTTAGTTAACAATGTGTTCGATAACATCACACGGAGCCGATCCTGAACACTTTGAGTCTCATCTTAAATGAGGCTTGCATAAAAAGCAAGTGTAAAAGTTTTATGAAACACCTACATTTTATGGATTTCTATCACAGAGCAATTTGCAAATTCAACTTGTCTATGTATTTTTGCTGCCTTTATTTTGCCGAATGGCAAATTCGACACATTTTGTTTCATCGATTTGCTGCTCGGTGCTACCACAAACAGCAGGGGGAGACACCCCGCACCACCTTCCACCCACACCCCTTCACTACATACCTTACCCCAATTTACCATCTATCTGTGGTAAAGAAAAAAGCAGGAAAACCTGTGGCAAAAACGTATGCGGCAAAGTTGTTGTATGCCAATTCCACACACTCATCTGCTCTGCCATGGGCATCCAGGAGCGTCTCTGCCCACTTTAGATGTTCATGCATCCAAAGATGCTTGGGATTCCCATAGACTGCGTCAGCTTTCCGCGCCCGCTATAGAGTGGCGGATCGCATAGGTCTCCATGGAAATGCCTCCCGCCATGAACAGTCTAGCCTTTGAGCCATTGCTACTCCTTTCACTCTGCACCATCTGAGAAAATATTTCCAGTTATTTCAATAAAAGGCATCAAAATCTGCATTTTGTGTGATTTTGGAACTGGGGTAAGAGGACAGCAACCCTTTCTTTGTAAAGTGTCTGGTCAAATTTGAGGAAGGCTTTTCTCATATCTACAAATCCTGTTGGAGATCTTTAATGCATTTGGTAACACTTTCACTTTCCCTGCAGTTGCTATACACGACGATACAGTCCAATATTCTTGAGTGCTATCATTTCCTGCATTCCTATTCATATCTAGTTTATCTGCATTTTCTTTCCCAATGACTTGAAAAACGGATGCATTTTAGATGACTCCACCATTCCTAGTTTACCTTTTATGGTAACTTTGTTCTGTCTCACCTTCCCAACTGACTGTCATCTCTATCAATTTGATGGTGTCTCTCCTCCTCCCCCTTCACTACCCACCGTCTTGTTTCACACACTCTGAAGCAATGTTTCCTGTCTCGCATGAGCACGCTATAAACAACCAATAAATAAATAAATACAGCCTGTATTTATCCTTAGGGCACTTATACCGAGGTAAAGAGTTATATTAACATGAGGTGCAATAATTCCCTTTGATGCCTTGTTAGTCACAGTTGAAGTGAGATTATGTTGTAATTGGTTATTTATAACGCGCTTAATACCCAGAGGTTTCTAAGCACGGACACAGGGATCGAACCTGTGTTGCTCTGCTCCCGAGACAATGCATTTGTGGTGACTGAGCATGCGCAGCACTCCGCCTCGGCCTCGTTGCTGATTGAGATGGAAAGGGATTTCCTCCTGCAAATCTAGGCAGTGAGCAGGAACATGCGTCTCTAAGGAACGATGGTTCTTGATCATGAAAGAAAGGATGTCTATTAACACTTTCGGCTGATTTAGCCTTTCTTGACAGAAAATACAAAAATGTAGTATCCAGATAAAACGTACTAAAAGAAAAAAATCCAATACACACATTAAATACAATTCTTCAAAAAAGTAATGGTTATGATCATGAAAGACTTAATGCCCAAATAGTGCAGCATGCCATGAATCAAACGGCTGGACGCAGTTCCCCAATTGTACAGTTTCAGGGCGAGCTAGAAAGGATTTTACCAGATGTTGCCAATGACCTGGTCTTCCTCCCACCCACTGCAGAGAGACTTAGATCTAATGGCCAAAGTGCAAGGACATGAGGGAGGGTTCATTCAGTGCTTCATGGTGTAAGAGGATTCAATTCAACACTACAGCTAAGTCAATGCCTAGTCTGGGATACTGAATGGAAACCCTTATTGATATATCTTTATGTCCAGTTCATGAGTTCTGGATGACTACCCCTATATAACACCCCTCTCTTGGAATCCCCCTGACCCCACTGAGCCAAGAAGTAGTTCTGTTTTGCAAGTTTAAAAGGTTTATTTGAGAATTTAAACAATATATATATATCACACTTTATAATAAATTAATAATTGAATATCACACTTAATCTAAGCAGGAATCAATAATGGATAGTCTGGCACTAGCACACTTCTTTATAATCAATGATGAGTGGGTATAGGTTGGATAAGATAGCAACAATACTTTTATGTTTTCAAATGGATGCAATGTTGAATGAAAGTGCAGTACAGAAATAACTTGATATGACTTCAACAGAAAAAGAAATCACTTTTCTTTGACAATTCACCCCCCTTTATGCAATGTAAGGAGATGAAGAGGAGAGCACACAGTTCTTAGGAATGCAATCAAACAGAATACGAAGTTCAGTTCCCCCCCAGCAAGCTTAGAGAAAACCGGTATGAGTTTTAAAACACAGGCCCAAGTGCTTTGAATGTGGTGGCAAGGAAGCGAAAAATATGCTGAAAATGCTTTTAATTCCCTTTAGGAGGTTCAGGATGAGTGAGAGATACTAGGGATGAGTGCAGGCTCACTTTAGCAATGATTCAGAGATGGTGATTAAGAGGCAAACGAATTTTTAGCAAGGGAAGAAATGACTGCTGATTTTTACAGTAAAGAAATCGGGCCAAATCGCAAATCGCGGCAAAATTCGTGAATCGTGATTGCGCAGAAAGTATAAGGCCCAAACGGTTACGGAGTTATGAACCATTTTGTGAAGGTTGTTTTTCGGATTTTAAATTTTAAAAGTTCAAAGCGACAGGTTACAGCTTGCAGCTAGAAAATGACAGGTGACAGTTAGGAGGCAGTTCTGGTTAGATTAAAATAGTTGGATTACATTATTTTAACTAAGAGATTGGTTCTGCACAGTTCTGCTAGGTACTCACAATATATTTTTGAAATAGGCCTCGCCACGGATCTGGTCAGGTTTTGGACTGGACTCCGGTTCTGGTCTCGGCACTTCGCAGTGATCTGGATCAGCTCTCTGGTTCTGCTAACAGCGGTCTGGGTCACTCTGGATCTCTGGCCTCTGGTTCTGGATACTGCTCTGCTTTCTCTGGGTACAGCACTGCTTCTGGATTTTTCTGGCACAGGGTTTTAGGCCAAAATCAACAGCTGTGAATAGTCTGCAAATGATTTTGGGCCTGCTGACAAATACTTATGCTTGCAGTGGGCCTTCTTGGTTCACAGTTCCGTAGTCTCTGTTTAGCTTGGAAGTCTAAGTGTAGGATCTCTGGATGTGAAGTCGTCGGTCAGCATGCCCAGCAGCAAATGGAATTGAATGTCCTCTCTAGCTTCCAGTGGCTCTTTTTATGTCTTTTGAAAGTGGGTGTGTGTGCAGCATCACTAGCCAGCCCCTCTCTCAACCGCCCATTGGTCAAGCTTTCCGCACTGCTTTGATTGGGGGAAGGAAATGTGTGTCATGGTGATGCTGTTTTATGGTCTGCAGAAAGGATACTCCCCTGTCAAATTGCACACAAATCTATATTTGACCCAAATACATATTTGCACAGGTACACATTTGTTTAAAATTACATGCACTCATCACATATCACATGAGGTATACTCTGATCAAACTCTGCTCTTCCTGGAGGCTTGCATTCAAAAATGGCAACATATTTTCGATTTTAGTGGGCTATGCAACATTGGTTTGTCATTAACATTTATACAAATGTGCGCAAGGCATTTATGCATTTATATAAGGAAGTGTCAGATTTTTAACATGCATACATTTGGAGTGAAACCCTATTTTCCGCTAGCAACCCCCCAGATCATACCACCAGGTCCTAAAACCTCTTAAAAAGTGGGCAGAAAAATCACAAGAATTATGGTATCATTTAGATAATTTTGACAAGTCCGCACCATGAGTTATACATCTTTCTTAAAATCATATTCTGACCAACAGGGGTGTGTCTTTTCAGGTCACATGGTGTAGAAACCAGTTTAACCAGTTTCTGCCAAGCTCAGAGACCCTGCCCCTCCCAGCTTCTGCCAAGAGGAAGCTATTTTACGATTCCCCCAATGAACCATCTGCCTGGGCCCTGGAAGGCCCATTGTTCAAGAGGAAGCCTTTTATGACCTCCCCCCAATAAACCCTCTGCCTGGGTCCTTTGTTTAGTCTCTAGCAGTCCCTTGGTAATTCAATCAGAGAGTGGTAACCTCCCCTCAGAATGCAGCCAGGCCTGAGAACTGCTGTGGATCCAGTTTCACTCCAATTGGGGGGAAGTTGTCAGGCAGAATCCAGTTCCTTAAGCCAGGCCCCAGCTAATGTCACTTCTAGTTAGCCAGTTTTCTGCATTCAAATAAAACTAACAATTTTTACACATGCAGCTAGAATGCTGATTCTAAGTTCAAAACTATGACATTTTAACAGTGACAAACTATGTGGCAGTCACAAGTCTGTCCCTCAGTTTATTTACACATTTCGATTTTTGGTAATTTTAAATCCAGTTTCAGTTTAAGCCCCTGCAGACCTGCAGAGCTCAGCCAGTCTTGTTATAAACCTTCAAGTCACTTCAGAATATAACTTTAGATTGTATCCACCTCTCAGTAAGTCTTTCTTTGGCCTGCTTTGGGTTCATTTATTCAGTTTTACACAAAAGTCTGGTGGTTTTAAAACGCCGGCTTTCTGATAGTGGTGAGTAATGCAACCATTTTTGGGATTTAAGAAAATGAATTCCCCACAGTTCTAGGTTGCTTTTGGCAATCAGCATTGCCATTCCCAATGGTTTCAGGCTACTGTGTGGGTAGCCCAATGGTGGTTTTAGGCAGTGCCCTTCTGTGCCCATAACATCGGCAAAAATGGGTGGCAGCCTATTCTTCATGCATTTCCCTGTGCATTTTCTGGGAAGCCCTGGCCATCATGATGTTTTCCATGCCAGTACTGCACAGTTTTTGTGGTAGGGCTCGGATGCATGGGTAAAAACATCCCACAATGGGCTGGGAGTATAAATGAGAAAGCTCTGTTGAGAAATGTCAGAATATAGGAGTTCCTATTGGTGGATTGCGCTGAGTGATTAATGAGGCATTAATGGCCACCACTGGGGGCTTACCTGGAAGGAAATGTCCCGCTGCCTCAAGGTTTAAGGACTGAGTGAATCCACCCATTATCCACCCATTGCCTGCTGATTATGCCATCTGCGGCAGTGCTCCATGCCAATAGCACCCTAACATACCATCTGAGTAGCTAAGGAACTTTTTTTAAATGAGGAAACACGTGACATGGCAAGCAGGTAACCCGACGTTTGTTTACAAAAAGCAGCACATCTAGGATGGCTGCTGTTGAAATGGCGGTGAAAGCTCTGTGCATAGCCCTTCTTCCATCTCCATTGCAGTCATAGGCAGTGTAGTGTCAGAGACGGCTGAAGTGTTACACAGGGGCAAGGTCTCTGGCTGTAGGGTGGCATAGGAGGAGTGAGCACAAGCAGCCAACATCTTTCAATGAACACAGGCTCAAACCATTAGAGATAACACACATTTGAAGTAATCGGATTGGTTGCTCACACCTACCTGGGTACTAATGACAGACACAAATGTCTAGAGTATAGATGATGAGGAAGGTCAAGAAATCCTGCTGTTTCACCAACGCTCTTCAGTCCAAAGAGTGGCTTTGTTGTCAAAGCTAAGGACTTCTGTTTACAAGCTGTTCCACTTCAATTAAAAGTGCTTCTACCCCGCCATAATTAATTGGGATGCAGTGGAATTTCTACCACCATTCTGTTTCAGTACCACATGCATATTGTTTGATTAGGCACAATGTTGGAAGCCAAAATAGTCTTTCGTTTTGTCAAAGTCTGGACTAACAGATTTACATGAATGGGAGAAAGTAGGCACCATCGTACTATGATTCTGGAGAACGAGCATAAGGCAGGATTGATCCAAAACCTTGTAACAATTAGAATTGCATGGCACAGGAGGGGTGACGTTGTCAATGGCGTCAAATGTGTCAAATAGATGTAGAAAAATCAGCACACCACCCTGCGCCCTGGCTATCTACTGCCTTTTGAAGGTTGTCAATAAGGAACACCGCAACCGGTTCCGAGTTGTGGTTTGGCAGAAGCCATTTTGGAATGTATCGAAAAGGGGAGGAGCCTTGAAACGAGTCTGAATCTGTTCTGTCTTCCTCTGCAGTAATTCAGGAGACAAAGAAGACTTGGTCAGAACTCTCTCTTCAAGCAATTGCGCATGATAATATAAATGCTCTGTGAGTTGAGCCTTTTGAATCTGCTCATCCCAAATATTTTGGGTCATGTAAAATTCTGTTAATGCTTGATGCAATATTCCAACTTCCAGACAAATATCAGTGCTCACTTTACCAGCTCCCGGCTTCACCCTCACTCCATTCTCCTCGAATGAAAAGCTTAGCCAGGAGATTTTTCCTTGGATCATCCACTTCTCCAGCACTCATATTTAATATGGCTCTTTGCAACTTTGTAACACTTTCCTAAGCAGGGGCAAACTCACCCTGTTCCTGCTTGATTGTAATCAATCTGATTTTTGCATTGATACTCTACACAATCTTATTTTTCTACACCTATACACCACTCTGGAACCCAGGGGCCAAGTCCAAGTGGTAATTTAACAACGCACAGCATCCTTCTTACACGAAAATGAATATCCTGTCACCAATGCACTTGTCATGAGTCACAAATAAGCTAGATCCCAGCAGGTTAGACCCCAGCCATGAACCCCCCAATATTTAACAACATATCAAGAGACCACCCTTAACCTGGGGAGTTCCTTCCCCCAATAAAGGTGCCCACAATAATTTAAGTTTTTAGCACTAGCCCTTACGACTAACATAGAGCCCCGTAAAGCTCCCCCCATGTGCCAACAGTGAGCCAACAGCCAGGCCAGGCTAATAGAAAGAATATATCTTTATTTAAATTACACCTCAATGAATAACGACTTTCACTAATTACATACACTACCTTCTCTCTGGCAGAAAACAAAGCTTCAATTACAAAACACACTTTTTTAGGATGTTACTTTTTAACATACTTTTTCTGCATTTTACTTTTGTGTCACACACATGGAACACAGGCTAAATAACCGGTTCAACCCTTTTGTCCCAAGAACCTCTTTTGTCAAATTAAATAATACTTTGTAACATGACTAGAGCATAAACATAAGCACTTCTTCAGCAGGGTTTACTTTTAATCACATACACATTTTGATTTTCAAAGCAATCTTACAGCAGCATTGGTTAGGTTAATTTCCCTACCCGCCGGTAATGTTTACAGGTTTGAAAACACAGATTGGGACAAATGCATGTGGCAAATAGCACCCTGTTTCATTTTCACCCCAAAACAATGGAGAGGGTGTTCAATGGAAATTAGACTTGTTCACTTTGCAAAGCGGCTCTCACCCCTCCACCAAAAACCCAGGCATCAGAAATATGCCCTCTGTTTAAAGGCCAGGATTAGAGAGTGGGTACAATTTTGGAATTACGCTTGGGGCCAAAGGCACCCCTTTTGTTTACATATAGGGCCCGATTATTGGAATTCTTTGCATGGTTCAAAGTGACTTTGCACTGCTGAAAAGTGGCTTTGCACTGCCGAAAATAAAGTCATTTTGTACTGCAAAATCTACTATGCACTGACACGTTGCACCGACTTTGCACTGCAAAAATACACTTTGCACAGTTCGCTTTTCAGCAGTGCAAAGTCCCTTTGAACCGTGCAAACAATTCCATTAATCGGACCCATAAGGTTTAAGGAGTGGTGACAATTGGGATTTATGTTTTAGGATAAGTATACCTTTTATTTACAAGCATGTTTTGGGAAGGATTATCAGTTGGGACTTTTTTTTTTTGTGTTTAATCCAAAAGATTTTTACAAAGTGAGCTTTTGTTGTGGTTTTTTCATAAAGGAAAAGAACTAGAGCCCTCTTTTTTTGGCTGTCGCCTCGGCAAATTTACGGCTTCCAGTATTTCATATGTAGGTATTTGCCATTTAGTTTTATCTCCTCCAATCAAACAAGGCCAACATATTTCTTCGTCCGAGATGATGAAATCCGGGAAGATGGGCCTTAAGTATCATTCTCTTATATGTTGGTTTGCGGCACATTTTAGAAATAGATGACAAATTGTTTCTTTTTCTTGTGTCTTACAGAAGTGGCAAAAGTTTGTTTCAGCCTTGCCTCTGATGACCAAGATCTCGATTGTCGGTAGCAAATTGAGACGGGCGCGTAGCAACATGTCCCTCCCCTTCCTAGATGGAAACTTCTTGATGTATTCTTGGAGCTCATTAATTTTTTTTAGTGTTTGGGTGCAGGTGTGTGGTTAGTTTATTCTTTCCTGCTATTTCCAAGGTTCATATACAGACGAGTTCTCTTATTTTTGTGAGTATTTTCTTTGGGTTATTTATTAATGTTTCTTTGTCGGCCTGTATCTGTTCCAACACTTTGGTGTTCTCTTCTTTCCAGTTTGTGAGCCGTTTGCTGGTGTTTCGTTCTATTTCCTGATTTACAAGATTGTAAATTGACAAAGGGTCTGCCATCCGACATTTCCTGTATAACATTAGTGTTGATTGTACCACTGTGCTTTCGAGAGACGGTAAACTGAGCTCTTGATGAATCAATGCACCTAAGGTGGAATTTGGTAGCATCAACACTTTCCTCCAAAATTTAGCCTCCATTTTTGACCAGATGTTTGATGGTAAATTGATCATTGCGTCTCCTCCATATGTTAGAGTTGGCATCACCTTTTTCTTGTACAATTCTCGTACTGTGATTAGCGAGTATCTGCCGAACTTTTTGTCTGTGGCCCTGGCTTGAGCTGCCATTTTGTTGACTTTGGTCGTTATGGCTACTTGCATCGCTTTGTCTTGTTTTGAGTCCAATGTCACTCCTAGGTATTTGAAATCAAATACTCTTTTGATTGGTGTTCCTTCCAGATTTAATCAAGGTTTTTCTTTTTTTCTGGAAGAAGCTTCTAATGTCAGGAATTTTGTTTTTTTTACATTAATTTCCAATTTGTTTTTTTTTCATGTAGCTTTGTAGATTTGTTAGTTGGTGCTGGAGTCCTATTGGCGTATGGTCCAATAGGACAAGGTCATCCGCGTAGAGAAGCCTCGTTATTTGAGTTTTGCAGATTTTTGGTGGGAATGATCGTATTTCAGTGTCTTCATCGTTAATGTCACCAATGAATGCCAGGAATAGGGCCGGTGCCAGCGGGCAACCCTGTTTCTCACCTCGTGCTGTTACAATTGGCGATGACAAGAAACCATTTTGATCCAAACGGATGCGCATGTTGGTTTCAGTATACAGGTGATAAGGGACTATTCATGATAGTGTGTTAATTTTGGCACTCTTGGTGTGCAACAATGGAGAGGAAGAATGAATCTCCTTGTTAACACTTATAACACTTATTTTATTCACGCAATACATTTTAAATGCATTAAATTAAACTTCTTAAATTATAGTTTGCAGAACATTGCAACCTGCAAATGTTTTTTTTCTTCCTCTGAACAGATTCTTACACTGATTATATGTATCAACAACTGGAAGATCCCTTGCATTACAGTAAGCAAGAGACCAAGGCCCTCATTCCGAGCTAGGAGGTAAGTACAGGTACTTTCCAGCATGGCGGAAAGTACGACACTGGCCTGGTGTCAGACCGCTAATTGCGGCCCATTCCGCCCTCGCGGACACGCGCTTTCCACCATGCCGCAAAAGTACCTAGTGGCATGCCGCTAAATGACCCGCAAAACCCCCTACCAGCATGCTGCGACACGTACATAACAACACCGCCTTGGAAGCAGCAGCGTCTGTAAATAACGGTGACTGTAATTTACGGATCCCGTAAATTAGGTTCACCGCAAAACAACGGAACCGGAAATTTCGTCATCGCACAGGAACGGGAAGGAGCGCAGCGGCCATCTTTAAAAACACAATCCATTGCTATCCTCATCAGGCAGCACCCTTGGGAGCAATCCAAAGTCGGGGAAAGGACCACACAACCAGGAACTATGCCAAAAGCCCCAAAGAAGTCTGAGGACCGGCTCCGCAAGAAGAGATTCAGCCCTGAAGAGCTGCAGGCCATGGTGGACTACCTGGCAGAGCATGCTGACGTTGTGTTCAGCCCCAACATGCGGAGAGAGTCTGTAATCCATAAAAAAAACATCTGGGCACAAATCGCCCAGAGGGTGAGCACAGTAGGCACCACATCACGCACCCCCAAGGACTGCCGCAAGCGGTGGGATGACTTGCGGTTGCGGGTGCGGGGCCTCCTCTCCGTCAACCGGAGTCAGGCAATGCAGACTGGAGGGGGCCCAAGTTCCCCAATGAAACTTGAGCCATGGGAGGAGACTTGTGCGGCATTGATCGGGACAGAATCGATTGAGGGCGTCGGCGAGATGGAGTGTGGGGCAACGACGTCTGCCGAAGGAGGTGAGTGTCCAAAATCAACACTGCCAATGGCAATTGCATGATGTCTACTCCCCCAAGGGCCATCAAAGGCACCTTGTCATGTTGCCTTCCCCCCCATCCAACTAATGCAGAACCAACTGCCACGCAATCAAGGGCCAAGTGCAAGTACATAATGCACATCAACCATAGTGCACTTACTTGCACATCCCATCATGCACACTGTGCAGCAGGATCGGCAGTGTGCCAGCCAGACAGCACATTACCAGGCCAGGATGAGTCACTCCGAAACCTGCGTACATATCATACTCATGCCCAAATGACTGAAATGTGATTGCAGCCATGTATGCTATTAGGACATCATACAATCACTCATGTTGGCCCTCTCTTCTACCCCCACAGGCACTGATCATGACAGCCGTGAGCCACAGACAAGCCGTCCAACCACCTCCATGGGCAGTGGCTGGGTCCGGCGCATTCCAGCACCGAAAAAATCACCCACCCCGGCTCCTGAAAGTCCAGTGGAGGCTGCACCACCCCAATCCCTCCCAGCATCTGTGCCTGCCACAATCGCCACCCCAATGTTGGCAGAGTCCAGTATTGCTGGGGAGGTTGCAGCTACGGGCCCCGAGGAGAATGTGGACAGCCCTTCATCCATCTATGGGGCATCCGAGGAGGAGTTTTACCCCACAGTCCACACCCCGCAGCCCAGCAATGTCCCCCTGGCATCTTGCAGTCACTCTGGGGATCCTGAAACACCTGGCCTTAGTGCTCCAACAGACACACAGGGATATGATGATCGTGGCCCAAGTTCACCAGTCCTGTCCATGCCAGAGCACACAGGTTGTGTGACGTCCTAGGACGCATAGCTGATGCCCTTGAGGCTGCACATTCCAATCCGCAGCATCAGCAGGAGGACACGGCCACATCCAGTCGTGACACACCGGCAACTCCTCCGCAACGCACTCTGCGTTCCATGCGGCGCCGGGACATGCCTCCCCCGGGCCCCGGGAGCATGCATTAATCGTCATTGCTGCCACATGTGGCCTTAATGTACTACATTGGAGTACTGTTGTGGAGTTGGGGGGGGAAGAGGGGTGAGGGATTGTTGTGTCGTTGGGGGGTGGGGGGATGGGGTGAGGGTTTGTTGTGGAGTTGGGGGGTGGTGGTTGGGCGGGTGGAGGGATTGTTTACACTCATCCATTCAAAATTTAAATACACCTTTGGAGTTGCAAAGTTTAACCTGTGTGGACATTCATCATTCAGCATGTGTATCATGACGTCTGACAGTGAATGGTCTACAAGTATACACACACCCAGGGCCCTGTGTGCCCATATAATGCCGGCCTCTGCTGTCTTGTGTTTTGGTTATTATGTCCAAACGTTGTAAGCCACACGACATGTGCCTCCCATGCACCGCCTCCATGATGCTGTCTTGCCCCTTCCTCCTCCTCCTTCACTCAATCTTCATCTGGTACTAGCAGTCCCATGTCAGGGGACAGAGCCACATTTCAAGGGATGCACAATTTGTTGAGCTGTACACATGACAAGGGGGTCTTGGACAGCACATTGCAGTAGATGGGTCCCCCCCAGTCCAGCTTCGGCAACTCATATGTGTCTTATGCAAGCCAGGTGGCTGCTTCATCTCCACGCATGCACGGGTATGGCCATTATAATAGGTCTCCCTGGGCCTGGTCTGTGGGTTTCTGACAGGGGTCCGGTACCATGGTGTCAAGGGACAGCCGCCAACACCTGCATGTGTAGCCAATTTAGGTAAGTGTATGGACTGTCATGTAGGAGAACTGTTCTTGATTGCCTTGCTTTCCGTCTGCACGTTGGGGGAATGGTATTGCTTGCGGTTGTGATCCGCCACATGCATGCCATGCAGGCCAACCTAATCCACGTGGGTGCTGTCAGGGGCACCCATGTCATTTGGCATGCCTGCCAATGCATGGGGGCCACCTTTTGTGTTGTATATCTCCTGGGTAGTCCTTGTTAGGGATTTGTAGCCCCTTCTGTGCCTGAGGAGGTGCTCCAGCACTTCGTTCTGCGTCCGTGTACTGGACGGTTGTGACATGCCATGCATGGGTCCAACTGTGTGCTGATAGGTGCCTGTGGCATGGGTGTGGGGCACAGGCACCACCTTCAATTGTGCCGGGAGAGTGGTGTGTATTTGTATGCTGCTCACTCTATCTAGTAATGTAACCACCAAATTATGGTGGTGAGGCTGTCACATTCTAGCGGGTAGGGAGTGTGTGTCTGCTCAGGGGTTTCCTTGAGGTACAGGACCTGCTGCGTGGGAATGGGGGCTGCTGGGCTTGTGGCGGATGCTGCACTGGTGCTGCATGCTGGGCCTGTCTCCCCCTCCTTCTCCCCCTGTGTCTCCTCAGTTGGGAGGCCTGGTGTTTTTGGTGTAGTTCTAGTGGTTGTGACCTTGCTGGCAGGGCCTCCTGCCTCATGTGCTGCTACCACTATTGGTCTTTTCTTGGTGTGGGAGGGGGTGTGGTGTGTGGGTGTTGTCCTTTTGTGCTGTGGCACACTCCATTGCCTTCACCTGTGCTGATTGTGTGCACCTGTGGCTCTGTGGACCACTGCTCAGTGTTCTTTACTCCTTCTCTGCGATGCCTGTGTGTACTCCATGCCGGTAAGTGACTTTACGGCCTTAATGAGGACGCTATTTACGTGTGCTCCATACTTGTGGTCAGCTCCGGTTTACGCCATGCCGCTAATTTCGGCATGGTGGGGCGCGCGTGCGACCCAAGACCGGTATTTACAGCATCGTAGATTACGGTGCTGTAAATAGCGGTCTGACCGGTCGGAATGGCCCGTAGCGGTAAGCGATGCCAGTAATCCTTTACCGGCATCGTTTTTCCCTTTACTCCAACCTCGGAATGACCCCCCAAGTGTTAGAGGGAAAGATGGCGTGATCATTTATTATAATTAACAAAATTCCCTGAATAAGAATGATATTGACAGTCTCCTTAGAGTTCCATAAGCTTATAAAGGAACTCAGCCTTTGACTTCATTCCCTTATCTTTGCAATGCACGTTGAGGGACCAGTTTATTCCAGACATTCCATATTTATATGCCGTTTCATACTTCCCACTTCTAAATCCTGAAATATGAGTTGGTCTTTTTTCCCTTTGGAATGGAACTCAATGTATAGATATCTATTTATTTATTTAGATATTTGTTAAGCGCACTAAACCCGGAGGCATCTAGGCGCTTCAGAAAGTTGGGACGCTGAGTCAGCCATGCCAACGTTCCAGACCTTGTTGTGCAGGCTGAACAAAAATCTCTGAGTTGAATGCTTAACTTCTGATCCCTGAATTTGGGACCCGCTCTTCTGCTACTGTCAACTTTGCCTCCAGCAAATGCTTTAGGGAAAACAGGGATATGAGCCTTGTTTACTTTATTGGATAAAAGTAATGGGAGGAGAAAGAGGTTGCTTTCTCCAGAACACAATACCTGACACAAGAAAGGCCACTTCTCCAATAGAATTGGTATCAAGTGACTGAAAGTAATTTCAAGAGACAAAGAAAAATAAGACACTGTAATTACAACATCACAGCTGCCAAGTTTCCCAGTTCCATGCAGAATCTTTGAGACAGTCCTGTATTTTCTTTTCACACTGCATGCTAGAACTTGTAGGCCCACCATTGCAAAGGGATAAACAAACCTACAAGTTGCAGCATGTAATTGGAAGCAAAATGCAGGACTGGCTCCAGCTGTCTCTCATGGAACTGGGAAACGTAGCAGGGAGGCAGGATTGCCACTGAATCGACCCAGAGAGGTATGTGTCACTGAGGAGGGAGGTGGCGGGGGACTCCAGCATGAAAGCACCAGCATTACATACTCAGGGGCCCCAGCTGTGAAGTCCTAGGGTTACATTTCTGGCCTGGCCGCAGTTGCTCTGCCGCGTCGTGGAGGGCACACCACTTGTCACGTAGTACCAATAAGCAAAGCATGATACTGGACCATGCAATGCCCACCCCTGGACAAAGGGAGTGGGAGATGGAATGTGTGAAGACCCCTGTTGCTAGCATGGTTGCATCTGATGATGTTTTGTACCAATGTGGTAAAATTATATAAGCTCATTTTAGTTGTTAAAGGCCAGAATGTATGTGCTTTATGCTTTAAAGTGCATTTCTGGTTCGGAAGATATGTTTTTATTGGGGAGATATGTTTCATTAGAGAGATATTCATCTATTGGGTAGATATTCTTCCATTGGGGAGATATTCTTACATTGCGGAGATATTTTTCTATTAGGGAGATACTCTGCCATTGTGGCAATATTGAAAACTGCTCTCCTGAACACCCACAATGATCTTTCTCTCAAACATTGATTCCAACTCTCCCTATGTTCTCATCCTCCTCGATCTATCCTCCGCTTCGACACGGTCCATGATTCCACCCTCACAAATGGGCTTTGGTAAAATCTAGGCATCACTAACCTCCTTCATCTCGAATAGGCCCTCTAAAGTTCAACTGGGCCCGTTCCTCTCTATCTCACTCTCCACCTGCGGCGCCCCTCAGGGTTCTATCCTCTTGCCGTGGCTTTTCAACATTTACCTTGCCCCTCTCGCGCACCTGGGGCCAGATTACAGAAATTTTGCACCATGCAGGTGAAAAGTTGCACGGTATTAGCACTAGGGCAAAGCTTGCCCTATTTTTAAATACACTGGCACACACTAGAAAACTATTGCACCGTGACAAGCACAGTTTGACATATTAAAAGCACCAGGGCAAAAAGGCCCTAGTGCAAAAAAGATACATTTTTGATGCATTTTTGCATCAGCGTAAAGTTTTCCCTAGTGCTAATACCATTCCATATTAGCACTAGGGCATGCTTTGCCCAGGTGCAAAAATGCAGTAGAAATGCATCTTTTTTGCACTAGGGACATTTTTTTCTAGTGTGTGCCAGTGTTTTAAAAAATCGGGCAAACTTAGCCCTAGTGCTAATACCGTGCAACTTTGCTTTCTGTAATCTGGCCCCTGATCTCCACCTTCTCTCCTCATTTCCAATGCTATCCTGATGACGCTCAGCTCTCCTTTAAGCTTACTTCCTCTTCATCAACTCCATCCTCTCTCATTCCTGACTGTCTGACTGCTATTCAGTCATGTGGTGCTTCTAACAATCTCTGCCTTAATGCCAGTAAGACAGCGATCCTTCTCATTGGGTTTCTTGCCCCTTCTGAACTCCTATTCTCTCGCTGTCCTCCGTGGGCCCCCTCCGCTAACCTTCTTGTGAGGCAAGAAACCTGGGTGTCATCTTTGACTCCTCTCTCTCCTTCACACCTCACATCGCTGACCTTGTCAAGAAATCTGACTTTCAGCTTCACCTCTGCAGAGGCATTCTTCCTTTACTCACCTTCCCCCCAGAAACTCAATGGGCCAAATTACGAGTTTGGCGGTAGCCATGGAGCTTTTAGCTCCTTCGCTGCTGCCAAACCTGGCTCCCTTACCGGGTTCCCTGAATGGGGAATTACCGGGCCATTCTGAGTTCGGAGGGCCTGTTAATTCCTCCCTCTGGGAACATGGACACGGACATTCCCCATTCCCATTTCAGCCCCCATAGGGCTCAATGGGAATGGGAGAGGGAGCTAACAATGGGCCGATTACGACCGGCCCGTTGTTAGCTCCCTCTTCCCCTCGCAGGACCCAGTAACCACGCCTGGTTTTACCAGGCGTCCTTACCGGGTCCCGCGAGGGGACCTCGTAATCAGGCGGAATGGTGTTAATGGGCTCGCCACCATTAGCGGAGCCCATTAACCCATTCCGCCTGACTTATAATGAGGCCCAATGTCTCCAGAGCTCTTGTACTCTCTAGGCTTGACTACTGCAACAGCCTCTTCCTCAATCTGCCTCTTTCCTCCCTCTGCCCTCTGCAACTAATCCAGAAGAGGACTGCAAGACTTATCCTTGGCCTCAAGCCCAGAGACCACATCTCTCCAGCCCTAAAATCTCTCCACTGGCTCCCTGTGGCTGCAAGGATCAAGTTCAAAATCCTCTGCATCATGCACAAGGCTTTCTGGGACATGGGCCCCCAATACATCCAACTCTCTCTCTGGAAATACCTCCCTGCTAGAGTTCATCGGTCTTCTCACTCTAACTCTGTACAAGTCAGATGCATCTCTAAGCAAAGAGTGGGGCTAGATCTCTTTCCTCAACAGGAGCCTCCCTCTGGAATAACCTTCTTGCCCTTCTCCATCTTGAACCGGATCTACTTAAATTCTGGAAGCTTCTCAATACCCTCCTTTTCTCCTTCTCCTTCCCCCACCCCTCCCCTGCTAGTTTCACCTGCCTCTGTCAGGCCCTCCTTCATAACAAACCTCTGTTTATGCCAAGCACTCCTAGTTAAATAAACTTTCAGTAAGGTCAAGTGGTTGAAACTAACTGTTAATGAATATCTAGGTGCAGGGGAGAAACCAACAACCAGTCTCCCTCCAGCCGTTAACAGCCATTACCAGCACTTGCCCTTCAGGCACCATTCCCTGTCTAGCCCACTGAGTCTGGTCCACCTCCCCTCACTCACACTAGTTGACCCCTATCCTCTCGTCTGAGCACTTGTCCACCTTGGCCTCCCTTAGTACTTGTCCAGCCCCTTGGCCCCCCCACACATCCCCCTCTTCTACTCTTCCTGCACTTCCTGTTATTGCACTTGCACGATCCGAATGTCACAAGGCCTAGCAGGACCGTTACTGTTATTTCCTGACCTTTACTCCCGCTTGTCTTGTGTTGTCTTGCGGCGCCTGGAAACACTTTTTGATGTATCGGCACCATACAAATGCTGAATAAAAAAATGTCAATAAAATATTCTTTTATTGGGTAGATATTCGTTAATTGAGGAGATATTCGTTCATTGTAGAGATATTTTTCCATATTTACACTCAAACCGAGGCTAATTTCAGAGTCGAAACGACAATCAAATACTTTATTTGAATTGTGTTTTAGAGTGCCACATTTACCAATAAATGACTCGAATCTACCTTAGAAAGAGAGGGAACTGCAACTGCAGCTCTCCAGATGGTTTTGTCTACAACTCCCATGATGCCTCCTCACTGACTATGCTGACTGGGCATAATGGGAGTTGTAGTCCAAAAGAAAAAGTGCACCAACAAATGCAGATCCCAAAGGCTCAGCTTGTGTTGTTTAAGTAGAGTAAGACAACACAATCCCCTATCACACCAAGGTGATTTATAAATCAGGAGAGCAGGGTCAGAACTAGTAATTCCTGGTACTCACATTAGGATGAAGGAAGAGGTAGACAGAGCATTTACTGGCTCTCTTTTTGCAGTGCTCCATCTCAGCCTGACCTATTGCTATTTCCCCAACAGCACTATATAGTGTAGTCAATGGTGAGGACTCATGGGAGTTGTAGAACAAAGCATCTGGTGAGACTCTGGTTGTCTAGTCCTTGGTGTAGGATGGTGATGCACTTGGAGCTTACGTTCTCTGTTTAGTATAAAATGGTTCATACACCTTTCTCCAAATGGAAGAAAGTTACTGACAGGAAAAGGAATCACCCATGGTACTTGAGGCAATGTTTGCATTGATGCCACGTGGCTACCCTTACTACTTCCAAGATGGCACCTGTAATTACCCTCACATTGCACCGTTGACTGCGCTATAGCCTTTTGCAAGATGGCACCCGTTCCCTGTGCGGCATTCAGACAATAAACACAATCTCATCGTAGGATATATTGAGCTGTCCAGGTAATAACAGCGCATCACTGCGGTTTCCGTGAGCACTGACGCTCCTTGCTGTGCTTCCTTCTTCTGTCTCTCTCGCTCCAGTCCCTCCTGTATTCTGCGTTCCCAGGTTGCTTGATGCCATATTCTTCTTGCTACCTTCTTTTGCCTTGTAATCTTTCCCTGCTTCCGCGGCTGGATTATCCTTCATCGTTGTCTGCCTGTAGTTCTGGGACCCACTTCTGCTGCTGCAACTTGATCCATCGTACCATGGGTTTCCCGCTCCGCAAGGGTTATTCTTGAGTGCTTCCTTTCAGTTACATGATCCTCCTGTTATTTCCAGGGGTCACATTTCTGTAAGGTGGCATTTGCTGACAGCCACTACGCGTACAAAGAAAACGCATCTGCACGTTAGGTCTTGCTTCTATTGTCACAGTTTGACAGTTCTCTGAACCTTCAGCTTACACATAGATTCGATCGTGTCGATCCAGTCACTTTGGTACACAAGAAGGATCCCTTGTCCCAGTATCATAAAGAAAACTTGTAAATGACAAGGAAGAAGAGTGATAGTACCTGACAGCTGATTCATCGTTTATTGAGTGTTAAACTATATCTATCTTACTGAGAACAATGGACACACGCAGGAGTGTCGCTAGGTCTGGAAAATATCAGGGGCTAAGCTAATGTTGGGATGTGCGGGATTCGTGGCTAGCTATAGCCTTTTGGTTGTAGTCCCTGAGCTTCTATCCGTGGCTACAACTAAAAGACCTGGGGCTATAGCCCCTTCAGCCCCCCCCCCCAGAAACGCCCACACACTTTTCAAATGTGGCCATAGCATTGATAGCCTGCAGACTCCCAGCATGTTCTCCTCCACCTGTGTGATTAAAGTCAAGCAAAACAAACATTGACAAAGCTTTTTGTTTTGGCTTTTATGCAGTCATTGTAAATGCATCTGACAGGCATTCACAACTGGCCAGTCATCATATGCTTAGGATAATCACATCCTATCGCGGGTATTACCAAAAAAGGTCAAGGTACTCACATCATTGGCCACTTCGGTGATGTTGAAACACTGCTTCGTGGCTGCTGCTCACCTGCACCCACCTCCAACTCCCTCAGGGTCAGCCGCTTCTCGAAGCAACGAGCTGGGGGTAGATCTCTCTCTGCGGCAGGGGCCTCCCTCTGGAACAGCCTTCCTGCCTCCCTGAAACTTGAGGAGAACCATCTCCGGTTCCGGAAGCACCTCAAAACCTTCCTCTTTGCTTCTGCTTTCTCTCTCCCTCTCCCCTGCTGAACAGCTAATATTCTTCACTGAAACTGCACTGATTCTGCAACTGGACCACTCTTAACGGCCTCGGTCCTGGACCCAGCCACTCTCCACTTGCACCGATGCCCCGGAACCCCTCTGCACTGCGGGACTGTCTCTGTATCCCTACAGCCCCCCCCCCTTTTTCCAGCACTTGTTCTGCACTTACCTTGCACTTGCCACCAGCTGGCCCTATTTATTTATTACTTTACGCCACTTACCTTGTACTGCATTTCCCCCCCTCCCCTTCCCCTTGCACTTTTCCCCCTCCCCCACCCCTGCACTTGCGCGATCTGAATGACACCTGGCCTAGTAGGATCGTTGTCTGTCTCCCCTTGTTCCTCCCCTCCCTGCCTCGTCGCGCCTTGAAACACCTGTGTATAGGCGCGTTACAAATGCCATATCATATCATATCACCCTTCCCACTGCACCATCACACCCTGTGTTCCCCTAGATTTATCTTTCACCAGTTCCAGGTGCTCCGCCCTTCAGATGCATCAATGGTGCCTGTTTATTTGGCTTTAAAGTAGACATTCCCATTTCACAGAGGTTTCATTTCATGAATTGTTTTGCTATTAGTTTTCAGAAACAAGACATAGTCAATCATTAAGTGCAGATGATCAGTACGTTTGATCGACAGCGTATCCTTCAAACCGCGTATCGCCAAGCAGGACCAAGCAGCCTGGATGCAGCCAACACTCTTGCACAAAGTAAAACCTTTTCTTCCACCCTGACATGGGGTTTAGCATCGACGCATTAGAACAGCCACAACCAAATGGAGGGAATGTGCTACTTTCAGCTATCACCGTGCAGCACGCCACTGGCAAGCCCACCGCAGAACATTGGACCATGTCTCTCACTTTGTCGGAAAGCATCTCTTGCTGCCGACCCCAGACTGGATTACTTTCTAACAGCCTTTATTGTAGTCAAGGCCATTTCATAATGCCTGCACTCCATTTCTATGGTGTCATGATCATGCCTAATGCAAAACAAGTATATTTCATCTGGGCAATTAGTGTTGTCTGCTTTACAATTTTAATCTGCAAGATGCAAGGGTCTCTAGGCGTGGTCTTCAGGAGCCCCAGCTACAACAGATGTGAATAAGCACTTACTATGCTGCTAACTCCCATTTAAATTCATTGAATTCAAGTATATTTGTTGTGGACATCCTTAAAACATGGAGTGGAATTGAATCTTGAAGTACGGACTTGGAAATCACTAGCCCCATACTGCTTAAAGCCGATTCTTATTCTGAAACTGTCATGGCTCCCCGTGCCATTGGGGAGTGACTTCAATGGAAGAGATGTCATGCAGGGTGGCAGCACCGGCTGGGAGTTGCCACGCGTGGTGTTCTACACTCTCACGATCCAGTACCTTTCTCATTGGACGTGGTGAACGGTACACTTTTGTCATCATCCTTCTCATTCCTAAATCCAGAATATGTCCAGCAAGCTACCTTTCTTGTGATAAAACTACTCTACAGCATTTGCTCCCATCATGCCTGACAGCCGTCCACTTCTGGGTTACCCATTCAGCCAGCATCCGTAAGAAGCTTCCTCCATTCAGTCTATGCGTTGCAGTGCTCCTTGTTACTTTGTTTCCAGTTCCTCTCTCCCCTGCTGTAGTGCATTGATGACCCTCTGTTCTCACTGTTTATTCTTCGGTCTGCCTGGAGGTTGTGGCTACTTTGTCTCTTGGAACTCTGCTATTGGTTCTTCAATTCTTTTCTCGGAAGTGCTCCTAATTCCTTCTAAGTTGTGCCTGCCCATTGTTACTTTGTTTCCAGTTCCTCTTTGCCCTGCTGTAGTGCCTTGGTGCCCCTTGTTCTCACTGTTGATTCTTCCGTCTGCCTGGAGGTTGTGGCTACTTTTTCTCTTGGAACCCTGTTATTGGTGATTCAATTCTTTTCTCTGCAGTTCTCCTAATTCCTTCTAAGTTGTGCCTGCTGTTGTTACTTTGTTTCCAGTTCCTCTCTCACCTACTGTAGTGCCTTGTTGACCCCTATTCTCAGTGTAGATTCTTCGGTCTGCCTAGAGGGTGTGGATACTTTGTTTCTTGGAACTCTGTTCTTGATTCTTCAATTCTTTTCTCTGCAGTGCTCCTAATTCCTTCTAAGTTGTGCCGGCTCATTGATAATTTTTTTCAAGTTCCTCTCTCCGCTCCTTTAGGGCCTTTATGCCCCTCTGTTCTCATTGTAGATTCTTCGGTCTGCCTGGAGGTTGCAGATTATTTGTTTCTTGGATCTCTGTTCTTGGTTCTTCAATTCTTTTCTCTGCAGTTCTCCTAATTTCTTATATGTTGTGCCTGCCCACTGTTACGTTGTTTCCAGTTCCTCTCTCCCCGGCTGTAATGGCTTGATGCCCCTCTGTTCTCACTGTTGATTGTTGTGCATGGATGTTGCGGATACTTTGTTTCTTGGATCTCTGTTCTTGGTTCTTCAATTCTTTTCTCTGCAGTTCTCCTAATTTCTTCCATGTTGTGCCTGCCGCTGTTACTTTGTTTCCAGTTCCTCACTCCCTGCTGTAGCGCCTTGATGCCCCCCTCTTTTCACTGTTGATTCTTCGTTCTACCTGGAGGTTGCACATATTTCTTTCTTGGATCTCTATTCTTGATTCTTCATTTCTTCTCTTGCAGTTCTCCTAAATCCTTCTAGGTTGTGCCTACTTGTTGTTACTTTGTTTCCAGTTCCTTTCTCCCTGGCTGTAGTGCCTTGATGCCCCTGTTCTCACTGTCTATTCTTCGGTCTGCATGGAGGTTGCAGATGTTTTGTTTCTTGGATCTCTGTTCTTGGTTCTTCAATTATTGTCTCTGCAGTGCTACTAATTCCTTCTAGGTTGTGCCTGCTTGCTGTTACTTTGTTTCCAGTTCCTCTCTCACCTACTGTAGTGCCTTGTTGACCCCTGTTCTCAGTGTAGATTCTTCGGTCTGCCTGGAGGGTGTGGATACTTTGTTTCTTGGAACTCTATTCTTGGTTCTTCAATTCTTTTCTCTGCAGTGCTCCTAATTCCTTCTAAGTTGTGCCGGCTCATTGATAATTTTTTTCAAGTTCCTCTCTCCGCTGCTTTAGGGCCTTTATGCCCCTCTGTTCTCATTGTAGATTCTTCGGTCTGCCTGGAGGTTGCAGATTATTTGTTTCTTGGATCTCTGTTCTTGGTTCTTCAATCCTTTTCTCTGCAGTTCTCCTAATTTCTTATATGTTGTGCCTGCCCACTGTTACGTTGTTTCCAGTTCCTCTCTCCCCGGCTGTAATGGCTTGATGCCCCCCTGTTCTCACTGTTGATTGTTGTGCCTGGATGTTGCGGATACTTTGTTTCTTGGATCTCTGTTCTTGGTTCTTCAATTATTTTCTCTGCAGTTCTCCTAATTTCTTCCATGTTGTGCCTGCCGCTGTTACTTTGTTTTCAGTTCCTCACTTCCCGCTGTAGCGCCTTGATGCCCCCCTCTTTTCACTGTTGATTCTTCGTTCTACCTGGAGGTTGCACATATTTTTTTCTTGGATCTCTATTCTTGATTCTTCATTTCTTCTCTCTGTAGTTCTCCTAAATCCTTCTAAGTTGTGCCTACTTGTTGTTACTTTGTTTCCAGTTCCTTTCTCCCTGGCTGTAGTGCCTTGATGCCCCTGTTCTCACTGTTTATTCTTCGGTCTGCATGGAGGTTGCAGATGTTTTGTTTCTTGGATCTCTGTTCTTGGTTCTTCAATTATTGTCTCTGCAGTGCTACTAATTCCTTCTAGGTTGTGCCTGCTTGCTGTTACTTTGTTTCCAGTTCCTCTCTCACCTACTGTAGTGCCTTGATGCCACCTGTTCTCACTGTAGATTCTTCGGTCTGCCTGGAGGTTGAGGATATTTTGTTTCTTGGAACTCTGTTCTTGGTTCGTCAATTTGTTTCTCAGCATTGCTCCTACTTCCTTCTAAATTGTGCCTGCCCACTGTTACGTTGTTTCCAGTTCATCTCTCTCCGGCTGTAATGGCTTGATGCCCCCCTGTCTCACTGTTGATTGTTTGGTGTGCCTGGATGTTGTGGATACTTTGTATTTTGGAACTCTGTTCTTTGTTCTTCAATTATTGTCTCTGCAGTGCTCCTAATTCCTTCAAAGTTGTGCCTGCTCGCTGTTACTTTGTTTCCAGTTCCTCTCTCCCATGCTGTAGTGCCTAGATGCCCTCCTGTTCTCACTGTTGATTGTTCAATCTACCTGGAGGTTGCAGATGCTTTGTTTCTTGGAACTCTGTTCTTAATTCTTCATTTATTCTCTATGCAGTTCTCCTTTTTCCTTCTACGGTGTGCCTGCTCGTTGTTACTTTGTTTCCAGTTCCTCTCTGCCCTGCTGTAGTGCCTTGATTCCCCTCTGTTCTCACTATTGATTCTTCTGTCTGCCTGGAGGTTGTGGCTACTTTGTCTCTTGAAACTATGTTATTGGTTCTTCAATTCTTTCCTTCTAAATTGTGCCTGCGGAGTTCTAAACTAGACGACTTAATCCTCCCAACTACTTTTTCCTGCTTGCAATATCCACTCTGCAAGGGGATTTTATTCCGCATTGGTACTTTACTCCTGCTTTGCTCCTGGTTTTGGCACCTCCTGCCACTTGCTTTGCAGCTGTTCTCAGCTGCTATCGTAGTGGTTGTGGGAAAGAGCAGACTGTACTTTAATCTTAAGAAAGGAAAGGCCTAAAGCAGGGTTGTCCAACTCAAGGCCTCGAGGTCCGTAAACATGTTGGATTTTTAGGATACCCCTCATTAATATTCATGAGACACATTTGCATACAATGATTCTAAATATATGCACATTGTGTCTCATTACTATTAATGAGGGATATCCTTAACACCCACCAAGAACTGGCCCTCAGGGCCTGGTGGTGGACAACCGTAGCCTAAAGGCATCACGTAAGCCCTACTCTTGATAAAAATATGTTTCTTGTTTGACTGCCACCTTCCAGGGATGTTGTTTTTGAGTATTTCTAGGTAGCAGTTTCTTCCCTTATGTAATCCTTGCAATTTAACCAATCAGAATCCTGATCTAGCAATATGCCTTTGGGGTTTGCTCTCTTTAGTAGGTGGCTGCATGTTGCTGTTCCCAATGAGTGTTTACCAACATGCAGTAACCTCATACCTCCAATATATATTTTTCAAGACGCAGCTTGCCATCAGTGTCAAATATCGTGTGACTTCAGAGCCTTTGACGTCATTGAGGGGGGCCAGGATCTTTGGATGTCAGTTCCTATATCCCAAGGTTTTGGTGAAATGACACAACGGATGATTTTGTTGGCAGGCACACATTATTATGATCAATTATGTATTATGTATTATTATTATTATTATTATCATTCATAGAACACAACATAAGCCACCTTGGCACGCTGATGGTAGCTTGGTCTATCGAGGTGGTCTATCCTATGCTGCAAGTATGATCGACTGCAACTTTAGTCCCAGAGTGTGTCAAGACAGAGCCTATTCTATTTAACCAAAGGCAATAAATACATTCTCCCGGCTTTGTCTGTGCTGTCTTTGCAGAAGCCGAAAATATCTGAATGATGAATGCATGATGAGCTATTAATACATTTGCTGTTGTTAGCCATTATTAGAAGTGGAAGCTGAGTCAGATTTCACAGCCTGCAGTCTTTGCTTCCGTTCGCACACACGAGTAACCATAGAACATCAGAATGCGGTACTGCAAACTCTTAGATATTGCTAAATGTAACACACCTGCCTGAAATTCTAGATGCCCGTTTTACAAATAGTTTGTAATGGATCTAGTTGTGGCAATTGGGTTTGGGGTCATTGGACCTCATTTTGAGTTTGGTGGCATTTCCACAGCAATACAGCTGACTGGGTTAACGTTACTGCCCTATTAGGAGTGGTGGCCTGGCAGTACTAATTCCCCTTTTTTGGAGGCCACAGAACTTCATTGGAGATGCGTTTGCGTCAGTTTAGTGGAAGATTGAGATTCCAACCCATCTAACTCAGACTTTTGCCTGTAAAGTAGACGACATACGCAGTGTGGGAAAGTGTCGGCAAGGGGGCAGTGCTACCACTTTTTCCCGCAGCTTCAAACTCATAATGAGGCTCATTGTACGATAGACTTTCAACAGGAACGAATAAGGGGCTTGCATACTACTGGTTGCTTTAACGACTGAAAAAAGAATACTCCATTAGGCACCAATAACCAGTTTCAAGATACAAATAGAATAGAGTAGGATTTCCTCCCTAGGATTACAGATGAAGCCCAAAACTTTATATGTCAGCAAGGGGATCAAGCAGGATCCAGGACCTGAACATGGAGAAATCAGACCATCATGGGGGGAAATTCCTTACTTGCAATTCGCATGAAAAATCAGGCTTAACCTGGCCACACTAAGTCTGGTGCAAGCCCTTCTCAGGAGTGGCAGAAACTAGGTACAAGGTTATGAAAAACATACAGAAAAGAGGTAGTGGGTGTTGGGTGCCGGAGTGTCTATTTAGGAATCCCAGCGCAGCAAAGTCCCACCATTGCACCTGCTTTTCACATTGGATAAAATAGAAGCAGGACACTTTTCAACTGGAATTTTCATGGATTTATGAGTTCTCCTGGCGTCCAAACTCATCGAATCCTGTTTCGCCACATTTTCTTGCCAAGTTTAACCTCAAAATGCGGGGTCGGGGAAGTCCCACCACAACCTCCCACAACCAGAAGCCCCCTTTCTATATGCCTAACCCCAATCTATCATCTACATATTTGCGGTAAATCTGTAAAATGTGGTAAAACTCTATTAGGCAAGTTGGAATGCAATGAAATTGGCTGATTCCATTTCAACAAGTGATCCTGCGGGAATAGATTTCACGATCATTTGATTGCCCACCTCTCCGAGGAGCAGTGGGCCACAGAATTCAAAAGCCTACAGGAATGTCTGCTGAGTTAAACACACATGCTGTGTGTTAAATGCATCTTATATAATTCAGAGAAGTCAAGGTGGACCTATTCAATGGGACTTACACTTGTCCATGCAATGATGAGAGCTCCTCGGAGGAACCTGGTGCACCGGTTGCCATTTTCCATACCCCCATATCCAAAGATGTTCCCTGTATAACATCGGAAGATGCCAGGAGTTGCCCAGCTGCAAAGAGAATTTGCTAAGATGTACACAGGGCCTCTGGATGAGGCGCTAAACTCCTCAAAGATGCCCCCATCATCTCCTAATGTGATTCCTGGGAATATTTTTGACTATTTGTTCCCTGGGCACCAATATATCATATGTAAATATGTGAGGGGTTTGTAGAGGGTGGACCTAGCTGATAAGGCAGACGGCTGTACGATCAAATTCTCCCTTTTCTTACTTTCCCTCAATGTTACCAGAGCTCTGGTTCTCTCCAGGCTTATAGCCTACTCTTGAATCTAGCCTCTTACTATCTACGCCCCCTCCAGCTAATCCAGAACAGGGCATCAAGACTAATCCTTATCTTTGGCCTCAAATTCATATCTCTCTGCATCATACACAAGGCTGTCTGGGGCCAGGGAGCACCCTATCTGCAACTAGCTATCACTAAATATTCTCCCTCTAGACCTCTACGTTCCCCTGGTACCAACTCCCTGTGTGTCAAGCGTTTTGCTAAACAGAGGGTCGGAGGCCGATCTCTTTCCTCAGCTGGCTCCCTCTTGTGGACCAGCCTCCCCTTTCCTTTTCATCTTGAGCCAGACCTCCTCAAATCCCTGAAGCTCCCCAAGATCTTCCTTTTCACATCCTCTTTCCCTCCTCTGCTAACATCACAGTCACTACGACTGGTAACCAGGGCCCTTATGTGTCCTTGGGGCCCTTGCCTCCAACTCAATTGCCACTGTGTCTGGATAAACACTGCACTTGCCTCTGCTCACACCGCCTACCCCACTGTAGCTCTCCCTAGCACTTACTGTACTTGGCACTTACATCTGCTGCTCACCGACGAGCACAGACATTCCAGCATTTATCCACACTCCCTCCTCCCCTCTTCTCTCTCTGCACTGGCATGTTCTGAATACTCACAAAGCCTAGTAGGTTTGCGATATCCTCGAGTGTATATATAAGTATATTTATATATAATTTCACTCCCATGTTCCCTCCCTTTTGCCATGTGGGCACTTTGAAACACAATTTACTTATTGTATAAGTGCCAACAAACGCACAATAAAATTAAAAAAAACAAATAAATCATGGTAGGGGTAGATTAATAACAACAGACCAGTACATGCATGCTTGAAGTCTAGACACTCACAGAGCTCAGACATCATTTACTTTCTGGTACGCCCTGCAGTATATCCAGCATTATTAGGCTACACATATATTTCTAATAGCACACATGCCTGTGAAAGGGTGTCTACAACTATCTTTGGCAAAAAGCGGTCCGCAAAAACACACCTGCTGTGCCATGGCTCGACAAACGTAACATTTGTTTTTCAAACGTAATATGAACCTCTAACCCGCTCCCTTAGAAGAGATAGGTTTTGTCTTCCGACGTAGAAGCTCCTCTGTGTAACATGTTCCGCAAGGATTATGTGCACGTGTGACTGGTGCACGTGTGCACTGGTGACTGGTGAGTATACAGCAGCATGACTTTACTTGTGTTTGCTTGTGGCTTCCACAGTTTTTTCAGAGTTGCGAACCAGAACCATGCCATCCTTTGTCCAGACTGGCTTTTTAACCAAATGGCCCTGGATGCTGGGACATGTAGGTTTATAAGCATAGAGCAACATCTCAAAGCATCCAAAGTGCTGTTGCCTAAGAGCTATGGTCTGGATACTTGGTGGATTCTAGTATCTCTCTTTTCTGCACCAACCCTGCATAGAGACCCCTTTCATCTCTTCACCCCTTTCATGCATAAGGACCCGGCTTGAAGGGTGTCTGATGACAGGGGAAGATATGGCTGGCCTAGCAACCCTCTGGTTAACCCTACTGGGAGGAGCGAGGAATTGGCCACGGAGCATGGTGTGTACGATGTGTGATATCAAGGCAAGGCTGCAAAGTTGCAAGCATGTTCCATTCCAATCTGTAGGTGTTTATCAAGTCCTATATTTTCTTTGCATTCTGGGACTTGCAGTAAGAGTTTTATAATAGGAAAAGCAGCACTACATGAATGCAAAGAGAAAAAAACAGGACTGGATAAGCACCTACAGATTGGAATGCAGGCCATCAATACCTTCAAGCCATGGAGAGCCCACCTATAGGGAACACTTTGTGTTCTGATGTGACAGTGTGGGACATGTTGGCAAGACCAGCATCTTCCATAGTAGTGACAACCCAGAGTATTCGTCCCCAACCTCTCATGGCAATATCAAAGAGACATGACAGCAGGTGATGGAATTAAAAGGCCACATTTTTTATTAACTAACTCAGCGTTAGTTTGCAGATGATCAATACCCAATCAGCAATAATGATTGAGATTAAAATGTTTCCTTCCAATCATGTCATACCTGGTCGACGAAGACCAGGCTGGCTTTGTACCTGGGAGATCCACTTCGCATAACATCCGGCGTCTCTTCAATGTCATGGCCAGAATCGACCAGGAAGCGAGTGCTATTGCAGACACGCTTGATGCTCAGAAGGTATTTGACATGTTCTCATGGAAATATATATGGCTGGTCCTAGAGATGATGGGGATTGGCCCCAACATGATTGGATACATTAAATTACTGTACACTGCCCCAATGGCAAGAGTCCGGGTCAATTCCCTGACATCTACACTATTCACACTCTTTAGAGGTACTCGACAGGGCTGCCCTTTCTCCCCGATCCTCTTTGCACTGGTTATAGAACCAATGGCAGACCACATCAGAGCGTGCCATTCCCATAGGGGAATACGATTGAAAGACTCCCCGGAGATTATATCCCTGTATGCCGATGACGTATTATTATACATTGGAGACCCCCTCACCCATTTGGACCCTATACTAAGTGATATCACTTGTGTGGGCACCCTATCAGGCTTTACCATTAATTTATCCAAATCTGAAATCCTCCCACTTTCCGACTCCACCCAGCAACCTCACTCTGAGTATACCCTCCGCTGTTCCCCCAGTGGCATTAAGTACTTGGGTGTCTGAATGTCTCTATCCAAACCCACCCTTCTAGCAGACAACTACCTGGCTGTAGCGCAACTTGCTGAATCACAAATGACACGTTGGTGTCATCTCCCACTATCACTGGCTGGGAAACTCTACCTTATTAAGATGGTCCTAGTCCCCAAATTGCTCTACATTTTTAGCAATGTACCCGTCTGGCCTGGGAATAGATACTTCACACAACTACATGTCACTTACTGGTACCCAAGCTCCTTGACTTGCCCGCAAATCAAATTGGAAACATTGGCTGCGGCTGGAGTCAATATCATGACACTTGTATTCCATCGTGGTTATGTGCCAGATTCCCCTATCGATCCTGTGGTAACTACCCTGCTGGCTTGGGGCCGCCTATAGATGGCCACTGATATAGCTTACCCCTATTATAAATGGCTCCCCATATGGCGATTCCTAGGGTTGGAGCCCACACATGATATGGCCTTGGCCCACCGGTGGGGGACGTTAGGCTACCAGGCACTCACTGACCTCTTCCCAGATGGGACATTCATTGATCCACAGACATGGAGGCATGGCCACACCGGATCTGCACTTGAGTTGTTACAATATTATAGGCTCTGTGCTGCCTTCCGTGCTCGATGGCCCACTTTCGCTGATGAGCCTCCTGATACGCCGAAAATCGCTTACCTTGACAACTCAAGCGGTACCTGCAGTGTTGCTCCCCGCTATATAAAATGCTACTAAGGGCCACTCCAGTCCGGTCTTCTAGAGCACATACCAAATGGGCCAACAAATTGGGTCTGGAGGTCACTGACCAATTATGGGAAAAGATGTGCTCCCACACTAACCGAGTATCCCTCAATTTTCGCTACCAAGTCATGCAGTTCAAACTACTGAACAGGTTTTATTACACTCCCCTCAAGATCTCTACATTTTTTTGCAACACCACACACTCATGTGCTTGTTGCAAGTCAGAGGGCGCTGACCATCTACACATGTTTTGGACATTCCACAAATTGGGAGACTTCTGGGATGGGGTTCTGAGGACTCTTACAGACATCGCTGGCACAGTGATCGACCCCGACCCGCTGGGGGTACTGTTTGGGGTGTGCAATGACGGGAAGGCTAGACGTATGGCTACATTTCCGAACATAGGCTGCATGATAGCAAAGAAGTGTGTACTGCAATGCTGGAAGAACCTCTCCCCCCTCGACCTTCCAGAAATGGCTCAAGGTACTTACCTGGGCCCGGAATTGTGAAGAAGAATATCTCAACATGCTCCCTGATCGCTCTCGCCCCAGAAACATATGGTCCACCTTTAATCGCCACCTTATCAGTCAGGAGGAGAATATATCTGGTAATCACTCACCCCCTGTCCAGATAGTATGAGGTCCCATATCTGTCTGCTTCTCCTAATGTGTTACTTTATCTGCTGATGTATTGCGTCTCTTGCGTGTATCGACTGTATTGGATGCTCTGACATGTCTGTTTGCTGTAATTCTCTGACAATAAAAATAAAGTTTGAAAAAAAAGAAAAACATAACATATGGCTGTAACTCCAAATGACATAGTCATAGATGAAAAATAAAATGAATATAATTTCCTTGAAATTAATGAATCTTCACTATGGCCACACCCCAGACACCATGTGCCACTGCCGAAATAACCAGGGAGTGTACCAAGTATACAGACGCCCGAAATTAGCCGGAACTAACTTTTGTGAGGGAAGAGCAGAGCTCTGCATAACCCCCCCGGTAATGTCTGACTAAAGCAGAGCAAATGGCCAAGATGTGCCTGGCTGAACCCACATCCCCATTTACAAACTCGGCTTATCCTTTGCAGATGGGAAATGCCTGTCCAGGCACCACCGTTAAATTCAAGAACAGGGAGTAATTGCAATTGGTCATTTATAACGCGCTTAATGCCCATAAGTTTCTAAGCGCAGACCTTGGGATCGAACTTGGGTTGCTCCATTTTGTCATGCTTCCTAGGCGAACGCGTTGCCCCTGAGCTCTCCTCCCATGTCAGTAAGCCAACACGCAAGTGCAACATGAAACGCCTCAATGGCATGCTATACATTTTCAAACGGTAACTCCGTGGTAAACCAGGTGGAACTCTTTGCGTGCAGTATTCTGCATACCTTTTCTTAGACACCAAGGTCGCAATGGATCGGGCACGGTCGGTCCCAGTCCCTAGTCCTGGTTTTCAGTTTAGAAAGGAAGACAGGGCTTCGGAAGCCTTAGGAACAGGGCCGGTGTTACACCAGATTACACCCCAGACGGGAAGCATCGTTGGCGCCCCTCCACCCCGACCGTCAGTATGACACATTGCCCAGGAGAATTGTTCCTATGCAGCAGGGAAGTGGTTTACTGGTAGATCCATAAGGGACTCAGAACCAGTCCTGTACAGTCCTTGCCATACTCACCATGAAACACTTAGTAAATGGACTGGCTAGTATCCCACCATTTCCCTCACCAAGTGGGCATTAGTGGATCATCTTTTGATTTTCTAATTTTGGGCCATGGTAAGTCTGGCAAAGACTTAAAATATGGTGTCCAGTCTACACACCTAGAATTTGCACCTCTTGAGCTTTAAATATCTTTGGCTTCTGTGTGGCTCAATAGTGTCACCAGTGACTCTGATGGGAGCTCATGGCAGTGATGTCCTCACTTACACCGGGTCACTAATTCCTTACCAAAACGCTGGGGCTTGGGCATGGCCAGCACACGCACACCTGCAACATACCAACCAATCCCCACACCCCTGATTCTCCTTTATTTTATAAAAATTGTTGGCATTTCCCTTTTACTCTCTTCATGGGGTTCAGCTGCCCGTTCAATATTTCTTTAGGTAGACTCAATATGTTTGAGAAAGCCCCCTTGATCCAATACCTTCTGCCCTCCACCCTCCCTGACAGCCCTCATCTTTTGCCTGTTTCAGTTCGTTTTACTTTGACCCTGAACCACCTTTCCATGGTTACAGCCCTTCTGCTAAAGTGAGACTGATAGGCTGCGATTCCCGCCAGGAATTGAGGGAAAAATTGATAGGGAGGCAGGGCTGGAATCATGCGGAATTGAGTGAAAACTCAATATGGAGGCAGGGCTGGAATCCTGCACCTAACAAGAGACCCTGGATTCCCTTTTTTGAAAGCGAAATTGCATCTTGATTGTATGTGCTGCACACAGCAATGCAGCACATTCTGCGTGCCCTCAGAAAAACGGCCCATGGTTCACAGACCCCCCAACCAACTGCTCGCGGGAAATTGCCAGACTTACCTGTAGGCCAGTCTGCCCTCTTAGGGTACAGTGTGCAAGAACCCTGCCCTCGGGGACAGGAGGAGTGAGAGAGCACCCTGCACCCAAACAGGAGGCACAGAACACAGTGCACCCAAGAAAAGAGACCCAAGGGGGCACCTTGCACCCAGTACAGGAAACGAGAAGGAGCACCCTGCACCCAAGACACGACTTAGGCTGGGACCTCAAAGGCCAGCTGAGCTGGTGAAAAGTCAGGCACACCTCATACTGGAACCTGAAATGCTAGTATGAAGCCAGGTGCATGTCACAGACGGGTGTCTGTGACCGCAGGCTGCAATGCATGCGATTTACTGAGCTGAGCCATTGATTGGATGCCTGACATAATTTTAAAAGGGCTGATTTGGAGGCTGTTTGTTTGGATGAGAAAATGTGATAGCATTCATTATAATGTCACTCTGCAAATCGGTTATTTTTACTTATAGTTTTGCTGCCTCCTTTGAGCTGCTGACCTCTTTCACCGAAAAACACTCTGCTCTCAGCCCTTTAAAAAAATATTTCCATTTATTATAAAACAAGCGGATACTACCAATTCCCCCCCAAGCAACCACCTGCTCGGTTATTTTTACTGCTTAATTTTGTTTTTCAGTTGTTTTAAAATTTTACAAACGTTTGTGTTTTCAACATTTTTTTAAAATTATTTTACATTTGAAACTAATGATTTTGAATTTAGAGCCAAATACAACTGGTCAGTTAGGGGTGTCTTGAATATGTTTGACTGCTCTTATTGTGTAGACGCTCAGTTTTGTGCAGGCTTTCTTTTGTAACCTGTAGTAGTTTTCCATTTCAAATTCCACTATCCCAGAAAAATGCCAGCACGAAACTAAACACCTGCTGATCGTGGCGATGAAACACGGATCCTACCACATAAACCTTGTCCGGTCGGGTGTCATTCGGTGCCTCTACAAATTCGACAGGGCTGGGGCAGACTGAGACGCGAGGGAACAGTACCTTGCACCGAGCCTCGGGCACGAGACGTGAGGGATTGGAACAACACCCTGCACCGAGGGCAGGAGACGTGAGGGAGCACCCTGCATCCAGGACAGGAGGCGACAGACTTACCTGCTGCTGCACACCCACTCGCTTTCCATAATGGCGGGGGCCTGACCCCGACAATACAACGCCAGCCAACCCCAATCAAACCTATTCAGTGCGCGCGCAATAACCTGGAGGAGGGCACGCCGCACATGCGCCCATAATGGGCCTGGCTGGCACCAGCTTGGGGCTCTGGGTCAGGGGGGGAGGTGGGGAAAGTAATAAAGCAACACATGTTGCTAATTGCCATTGCCCTGCACTGCCTGAGGGCCGAGGCTGCAGCTGGCTGCAGTCAGCAGTGTGCTAACGTAACGTGTATTCTAGCACTGAGAGAATAAACGTTTGTTTCGTTTCGCATAACATTAAGTTATTAAAATGACTGTGCTGCAGCCTGGCCTGGGTTGCATGCCGCGGACTGCAGGTGCGGCACCCCTAGAGGCTGACTGACGTCAGGCAGCCGCCAGAGCTGCCTGACACAAAGACCGCCCCTGCTTAGGAAGCAGAAGTTCAATGCGTGTTAAATGAGACGTCACAGTGTTAGCCAGGCAATTGCATGGATCTATTCCTGCGCAGGCGCATTTCTCAACCTTGGTTTTGAGGGAAAGTTGGGCTCTTTGAGGCCTGCAACGAGGGTTGCGTGCTAGAATGAGCACGCCGCTCATGGTCCTGTTTCGCAATACTCTCATCTCATTTGAAAACCTAAGGGGAGAGCATACCAAATAAAGAACTCGCACCAATTTAAGAGACTCATGGAACTACTGTCTGCACCTAAAGAGTTTGCTGCTTGTAGTCCTCGTTTAAATGTGTCCACCATTGTCTACTTCGTAATTTCACTCAACAACAGCAAATGATGTCATTTCAAGAAAGGTGGCAACACTGGAGTGGCAGGAGTTACATCACCTTGTTCCCCACACTCATGACAACAAAGCAAGTGAAATAACGTAAACCTTGACCACAGTTAAAGCTTGTTGCAATTGATTGATAATACGCACAAGCAGCACCCACTAAAAGTAATACAAACTGCAGATAGTCTTACTTTTCAAAGACGCGTGAAATGACAGGGTCCGCTATCACCAGCTGTCCTTTCAATGTAACCCCTCAACACAGTCCTCGATTTAGGAGTCTCCATATGGACTGTTCGCATATCCCCTGCAGGCTCTTTTTTTATGACAGTGCACATGTCTGGAGTGACCAGGGCAGCTGGGTGGGCAAACACAGGATTCCTTGGGTAGCTGTGGACACACGAGGCTGGGCCTCAAGCAGGCAAACATCTTTGTTACGCTTTTGAACTGGTGTCAGAATGATCCTGCAAGCTTCCAGCCGCAGTGGGAGATGGGCTGTTTGACTGTTAAGTTCAAACAGAGGGCTCTGTTTCCATCATTATGGGGCCGGCAGCTGAGCCGTCTCAGGGGGAGACCGTGCAACAGGTGTCTCTAGTTGCAGCAGCTGTCTCCGCTGTGGAGGGCCAGTCCTCTGGCTCTGTGGTGCACACGCATCTGTTTGCTTTTGCTGTGGGACAGCATTGTGACACACCGTCTGGTGCGACGATACTGATTGTAATTCAGGTTCACCATTTAGATCTGATTTCTACTGGATCCAGTTCTGACATTTTCATTTGTGGTCCTTGGTCTCTAAATGGCCTACAGAAAGAAAAGAAAAACAACTCAAGTCCAAGTAGTTAAATAAAACAAAAGGCAAATAATAAAATACCAACAAAAACATCCAAGAATCAACTGGAATCATCCAGATCAGGGGTCAGCTACGGGTTGAAATTCCAGTGGCTTCATACAGCTTTTTCGTTGTTTGCTGACCGCCTGGAGAACATTCATCAAATGATGCTAGAAAAAATATACTATAATATGGTATATATATATATATATATATATATATATAATACGTTCGGCTTTACACACCGGACAACGCTTCTTGATTACATGCAATTTTCTGTCTTTAAATACGGGCTAGCAATCGAAGGAAATGAAGCAGAATGCTAATACAATGCACAAGAGTGATTTTCATTGAGTAAGTCTAGTCTACAAAGCTTGGAACTTTAGTTATGCCCAATTATTTGACTCCAGAATAAATAATACAAATTACACTGAAGTACTTTTTTAGTTTTGGCTCATAAATTGGCTGACATATTTGTAGAGTGTGGTACAGAATGTGTAGAGGGCACTCGCAGGCTCTATAGTTTTGGCTCATAAATCGGCTCATATATCTGTAGAGTGTGGTACAGAGTGTGTAGAGGGTACTCGTAGGCTGTTTAGTTTTCGCTCATAAATTGGCTGACATATTTGTAGAGTGTGGTACAGAGTGTGTAGAGGGTACTCCCAGGCTCTTTAGTTTTGGCTCATACGATGGCAGGCATATATGTAGAGTGTGGTCCAGAGTGTGTAGAGGGCACTCATAGGCTCTTTACTTTTGGCTCATATGATGGCTGGCATATCTGTAGAGTGTGGTCCAGGGTGTGTAGAGGGTACTCATAGGCTCTTTAGTTTTGGCTCATAGGTTGGCTGACAAATTTGTAGAGTGTGGTACAGATTGTGTAGAGGGTACGCGTAGGCTCTTTAGTTTGGGCTCATAAATCGGCTCACATATCTGTAGAGTGTGGTACAGAGTGTGTAGAGTGTACTCGTAGGCTCTTTAGTTTGGCTTGAAGGTTGCCAAAGTTATGTTTGGTTTATAGCAGACGCTTTAGCACCACATTTAGTTTTGGATTGTAAAGGATTCCTAAGCACCACCTTTGGCTTTGCATCAAACTTTAGTTTTGGCTCCGAGGTGTGGATTTAGTTCAACAGTTATATCCAGTTCAAAGGGTCGCACTCCGGATTTAGAGCCCCTACGCTTGTTCATGGAGTGGAGTTCTGCGCCACCGCCAGGTGTATTTAGATCTTAGTCTGCTGGCGGTAAGAAAATGACCGAGTGGAATAGAGGAGGACGGGAATGAAGAATTATTTTGCTATAACCACAGGGAGGCAGGAATGCAATGGGGAAAACTTTTGTGATGGCATAGGTGCCTGTCAGTCCAGTCTCGTGGACCATAGTTATGCAAAAACGGAGGAGACAGATATTTCCATTAGTATAATGAACATTGGATTGAGCTTCTAAGGCAGAATTAAGGTAAAAAATAAATGTTATTTATTTTACCTTGTTCCATGTCATGTCCTGCTAGACTTTATTTTAGCTTGCAGTCGGACAGGGTGGAGCCTTACTTGGGAATAGACAAGCTGTTTCAGCACCACCATTCACCAATGGCACTTTAGCTCTTCATTTCCTGCTCTTAGGTGGCACTTAAGCTTAGATTCACAATTAGGGCACCTAGATGTAACTTTAGCTCCACAGATAGGTTTGAGCCAAAATTGGTTTGGGTTTTGACTAATAGAACTAATAGATAGCACTTTAATGCCTAGATTAATTTGTGCCTATACATTGTTGTTATGTATGTATTTGATTTTATTATTTATTTATGTGTTGCTTAGTGCCAGCCTTCTCTAGCTTCTAAGCACTAGATTGTGAACCAACCCCACGTAGCATAGCGTTGCCTTCTTCACAAGGTGAGTGTGTAGGCCCTGAGGCAGCCAAGCTATTCTGCCGGGGTAGGTGGTACTTTAGCATCATTTCTGTGGCTCGCTGTTGCTAGTTCTATAATTGCAGTGTTTTTTGGGCAAATAATGGCGCTTTACGGCGACCATTAGTTTTGGCTCATTATTTGGAATGTTAACCTCACAGTTAGCATTGGCTCATAGAGGGCGCCCTAGCACTAGATTTAGTTTGGACCAGGGGAGTTGCTAGGTCTGGAAAAGACCCGGGGCTAAGCTGATGTCGGAACTGTTGGGACTGGGGGCTAGCTAGTCTTTTGGCTGTAGCTCCTGAGATTCTATCCGGGGCTACAACCAAAAGATCAGGGGCTATAGCCCCCTTAGCCCCCCCCTAGCAACGCCCCTGGTTTGGACTCAAAGATGGACTTACAGCTCCACAATGAGTGTGGTCGTTCAGATGGCACTTTAGGGCCACAGTCAGGGTCAGCTGACAGGCACAATGATTAGCACAGGCATTGGCACATGCTGGGTCAGCTCATAGCCCAATCATGTACGCAACTCTGACACCACTTCTTTTGGCACGCGAGTCATGTACAGTCAGTTTCAGTTGACATGTTGCACATTGGTGCCACCATTAGTTTTCACTCGTTGCTTTCACTTTGGTATCATAATAGATTATGGCGCTCTTACACCAAGAGAAAGGAGCCAATCACTGACGCGGGCCATGGACTCGCCAGTGCAGTTAGGAAGATGGCACTCTGTGAAGTTGTTATGGCCCCACCAACAAATGAATCAAGACTCGGTCCTCCTTTCCCTGGATAACCTGTATCTCCCCCCCCCCCCACATGGTCTTCCATGTGCACCATTAATAGTCTGTCCTTCTGACTGGATCCGTATTATTGTTCCTTATACATTTTCTGCACAGTTCTCCTTTGCTCCACAGTTCGGGTTCACCTATACAAAATCCAACGATATGAGCTACCTCACAGCCTTGGCTTATAGAGTGTTTGAGCGCCGACATTAGTTTATTCTTATAGGTGGCAGATTAGCGCCACAGTTATTTTCGGTTCATATATGGCGCTATATTGCCAGAGCTCATTTTGTCTCATAGATGGTGTTTTAGGCCACAGTGAATTTTGTCCCAGCGTTGACACTTACGCACTACAGTTAGTCCCCACTCACAGGTAGCGCTTTAGTGACATCATTTGTTTTGACTCATAGTGAGGGCTCATTGATTTGGTTCAAAGTTGGTGATTTAGTACCTTTGGTACTTTTTCATACCTTGGTGCACTTAAGCGCTACAACTAGTCTCGGCTCATAGGTGGCACTTTAGCAGCATAATTCTTGCACTTAAGCGCTACAATTAGTCTCGACTCATAGGGGGCATTTTAGCAGCATAATTCTTGCACTTAAGTGCTAAAACTAGTCTCGACTCATAGGTGGCACTTTAGCAGCATAATTCTTGCACCTAAGCGCTACAACTAGTCTCGACTCACAGGTGGCACTTTATCAGCATAATTATTGCACTTAAGCACTACAACTAGTCTCGACTCATAGGTGGCACTTTAGCAGCATAATTCTTGCACTTAGTCTCGACTCATAGGTGGCACTTTAGCAGCATAATTCTTGCACTTAAGCGCTACAACTAGTCTCTCTCGACTCATAGGTGTCACTTTAGCAGCATAATTCGTTTTGTCTCAGAGTAAGGGCTCAGTGACGTAGCGCCAAGTTGGTGTTTTAGTACCTTTCGTATTGTTTCATATATGGCACTCTTGCATGCAACACAATTAGATTTGGATCATAGCAACACCGTTTTAGCTAATCAAATATATTTCTTTTAGGTCTACAATTCTTTTTGACCTCTTGGTGGAGATTTAGCACCACATTTTTTATAGATTAAGTGCCAACTACGAGCCACAATTAATTAAGCACCAGATTAACGCTGGCTCTCTTTAGTGCTAAAGTTCGTTTTGGATCATAGATGGCACTTACGCGTCACAATTAGTTTTGTCCTATTGGCGGCGATTAAGCAATACAATTAGTTTTGGCTCATAGGTGGCGCTTCAGCACCACATATTGCAGATACATAGTTTTGGCACACAGTCGGTACATAAGCACCACTACTGGTGCTTTAGGACCAGAGGGTGCCAAGGATATTGCTACAGATACATGGGACAAGGCGTGCAAAAATCTCCGGAGGGGCAGATAGGGCCAGGTAATTGTGTGGGCGCTACGCTACACTCTCATCACTCCAAGGACACTACTCCGTCCACCTTCATGGTCACTCTGCCTTGAACTTGGAAGGAAGTCTGCATAATAATGAGATGGCTGTAAAAGTATTGCATATTTTGGTTTCTAAAACCCAAACCCAACCCGCTTTTCTGAGAAAATGTTAGTAAGCCTTTTACATTTTATTTCTGAAATATTGTATAGTGTGGACTAGAATGTCGAGCGCTTCTGGGTATTGTACAGAAGCAGTGGAATAACTTTGCTGAAATTGTTGGTGGGGACATCACATCTGCAGAAAAGGTGCCCCAGCCAAATCAATGGGGGCAAAATTGTGTGCCATGAAAGTTGGGGGGACAAACACCCCTGTGCCCCCCTAAAATTATGCCCATGTAGAAGAAGATGCAACCTAATTTAACCGATAACAGTGACTGTATAAAAGTCAAGTGAAAAGACAAGATTTGTAAACGATGATCATATGAACAGCAATGCTCAGGAATAAAGAAAATGTAGCAAAATTAGAAAGACATAGTGCTGGTAGACTAAGCTGACTGGTGCTTACATGGAAAGGGTGGCAGACATGCCACTGAGACTGTCTGCGGGAGGGGGCATAAGGATGCAGGGCAGAAATCAGGCATCCAGAGGGAAATGGCAGAAGAAGTGCCGATAATCAGAACCTCTGTCTTATTGCTGTTCAGCTTAAACTAGTTTCGGCACATCCAGTCCCCAACGGATCTAAGACAGTTATTAAGATTGGGAGCCCTAGTAGGATTATCGAGTTTAAGAGCAAACATGATCTGTATTTCATATGCGTACATATAGCAACAGAAGCCAAAGGATTGAATACATTTTGTGAGGGGTTTAACATATACATTATAAAGAATAGGTGAAAGGGCAGATCCCTGAAGGAAACCACATGTAACAGAGCGAGAGATTGTTGTGTAAGGAGACTGAGAAAGATTATGAGAGCAATCAGCAAGAAAGGAGCCAAACCAGTCCTACACAGGGCTGGAGATGCCAGCTGCAGATAATCTGCGTAGTAAGATGGCGTGATCTATGGTGTCAAACGGCGGCTGACAGATCTAATAGAATCAGCACGCCTCTTCCACCCAGGTCCGCAAGTCTCGCAAGATCATCCACGACAGACGCCAAAACCGACTCGGTGCCACAGCCCAGTATGAAACCTGATTGAAAAGGGTTAAAGAAGAAAGAGTTTTCTAGACAATAACTAAGCATAGGAGTGGCTAAAGAATCCAACATTTTCATCACGAAGGTAAGCAGAGAGATCGGACGATAGGTAGAAGGTAGTAGAGGATCAAGGAAAGCCTTTTTCAAATGTGGCAGCACCAAAGCGAGTTTAAGAGCAGCAGGAATTGAGCTAGGAGTGAAAGTGTGGTTTACAGCAGAGGTGACAAGAGGAGCAATATCGGATATGATTAGTTTCAGAACTGAGACAGGAATATGGTCCAGAGGGGAGGTACATTTGAGTTTGAGAGTAGCCTGAATGACATTGTCGGAGCAAACCAGTATGATATGATATGGCATTTATAATGTGCTTATACACAAGTGTTTCAATGCGCGATGAGCCAAGGGGGGGGGAACAGAGGGAAGACAGAGACAGCGATCCTACTAGGGCAGGTGAGGGAAAAGTGCAGGGGGAAAGGGGAGGGGGCAGTGCAGTACATAGGATAACAGTGAAATAAATAAATAAAATAAATAATAAATAAGAGGGTGGCCAGCTGGTGGCAAGTGCAGGGGTAAGTGCAGACATCGGGTGTCAAGTGCTAGTAGGGTCTGTAGGGATACAGAAACAGTCCCTGAGTGCAAGGGTTGCCAGGGGGGCAGTGCAGGTGTGCAACTGGCAGGGAGGAGACCTGTGCTCGAGATCAGGGGTAGCCAGTTAACCAGTGCAGTTTCAGATTCAGCCATGAGATCAGCAGGGGAGAGGAGGAGAGAAAGCAGTAGCAGAGAGGAAGGTCTTGAGGTGCTTCCGGAACCGGAGATGGTTCTCCTCAAGTTTCAGAGAGGCAGGGAGGCTGTTGCAGGTACAAAGGTAGACCACAAGTGAGGCAGGATTGTATGTAAACAGACTGGGAGAAGCCAACATAGTTTGTCGAATTAGGTCAATGTTATCAATGAAGAAATTGGATAACTAATCACACAGGAGCTGTGTAGAAGGAACAGCCTTTGGATGAGAAAACCTGAGGGATTTTTCAATTTTAAACATTTCTCTTGGCTGGTTAAGAGCGTGTGTGATTTGGCCAGAGAAATAAGATAGTTTAGCTTCCATTATGGCCTGCTGATAGGCTCTGGTTTCCGCCTGGAAGAATGCTCTGACTGAGGATGAATAATCAATACGCCACTTCCTTACGGCTTGCCTGAGAACCAGGCACAGCTCAGCCAGGTGAGGGGAAAACCATGGTTCTGAAGGGCGAGCTCAGGGCTGGGATGGCTTTAAAGGCGCTAATCGAACAGCTGTATCGTTAAGAGCTGTACAAAACTGGGATAAATTAGAATGTTCCATATGGCTTGTGTGAAGAAGGTGAAACTGGAGGGAAATGAAGGATAGAACCATTTAGCAGAAAAAGGAGAACAAAGTAATCAGTCCACAAGACACTACAAGGGGGAAAGCTGTAGTTAGAGTAAGGGCCAAAACAATTAGATCCAGCCGATTGCCCTGTTAATGGGTTGAACTCCTAATATGTTGTAAAAGGTCCAAGTCATTCATTGACTTCAAGAAGCTCTCAATTCTTGCAGGTGCAACCTTTAAAGAGTGTCGCCAAGAATCACCAACTCCGAATATCGGTGCATGAGAGGTCCAGAAACAGCGAGCAGAAAGCTACATCATGTGAAGGAGGACGCTATCCCAGCAGAACAGAATTGAGAAATCTAATGATTGCAATGGTCATCGAGTTTTGTATGCCCTCAAACAAACATGAACAAAACTCCAACAATAACAGAGACATATCATTGTGCATTAAACCTTCAAACTGGAACAATCTTTGATGAAGTAGCCAGTTCTGCAAAGCAGCAGGTCCCTACATCGCAGGCCTGCCGCGGCTGGATGCACCCTCCAGAACGCACACTCTTGAGTCCACTGCCACTCCTGTGGGGTGCCGTGAGCCAAAGACAGCCCCTAAGCTCTTCACCAACATGAAGCTGCCGGTCCACCGGGGAAGAAGAGGCAGACAACAGAGATAATTTATTCTGTGGCACCCAAAGCCAGCCTTAGGGGGCGAGCCGGGCGACCGCCCAGGGGCGTCATTCCCCCCAGGATGCATTTAGCCCCGACACGCCAGCTCGGGGGAGTCTTTCAAGGGCTCCCCCGAGCTGAAGGTGTGGGAGAAGGCATGGCAGGTGGCCTTTTACTGTAAAATTTGCCCATGGTGGGTGCATTTACATGCGCCCCTCTGCCGTGGGCACTTTTCATAAGAAAAGGCGCCATTAGCCTCCCACCACGCTAGCTCGGGGGAGTCTTTCAAGGGCTCCCCCAAGCTGGCTTAGTGGCAGAAGGCGTGGCAGGCGCCTCATTGTCATTGAATGCACGCGGATTGGCGGGCTCATTCAATGACAATGGGGTGCTAACGCGCCCTATTTAACCTCCTCGCCGAAGTTGCCCATCCTGGCCCCGCCCCCTGTTAACCAGCGGTGCGCAGTGGGCCAGGGGGGCACCATTTTGCCCAGGACGTTGCTGCCCTTAAGGCTGGCCCTGATGGCACCCCACGGTTTATTGAATCAACTGCTTTCAAAACCAAAAGCAAACATTCTTGAAAGGAACACAGAAAGGTGCGCGCACACACGCGCATCGAGCTACAACAACCAGCCATTGTAATATGATAAGTCTCAATGATTCACTTTGCTCAGCACCCGTTGCCTCTCATTTAATCTAAGGCAATATCGTAGAGAAGTGTTATACCATCAGCATTGGGGAAGACAGACAGATATGAAGGGATAATGCCCAACCTTATTTCCTCCTCAGCCACATATTTATAAAGACTATGGGCCAGATTCTCAAAAATTAAAAAGCAGCCAAATCTGAGATGCGCCACAAATCCACCAGCAATAGATGTGCCTCTTTCACAGAAGCACGCATCTCAGAGATGTGCTTCTAGAAAAGGAGAATAAAATGTGCACAAAGTACAAAGTGGGTGGGAAACATGCACATTCTCTAAATCAAGCATGCAAGGTGTCACCTGGCGGGAGGAAAGGCACCCACTCGCAGACCTTGACGGTAGCACCGGCACCATTATGAATGGTGCCGGTGCTACCGTCCTCCCCATTCCCAGTCGTATGGGACTCGGCGGGAATGGGGAGTGATTTTTCCCGGTGCCTGGCAATGGGGAATTATCGGGACCGCCGGGGCAGTAATGCCCCGGTAATTCTCCATTGGCAAGCGCCGGGAAAAAAACAACTCCAGCAGCAGCTGCGCCGTTTTCACCTGCACGGCTACCGCCAGGGTCGTAATGACCCCCATTGTCTGAAATACTTTGCCTGTGTTTTTCAGGGTAGATGCACTCACTTCTCGGGGCATCTGATGAGATGCACATGTATTTGGTGCCAAGTGATGTTCATGTCAGCATTTGCACATACAAAATGACATGCGCATCTCATCGAATGCACCATTCAATGCCCGCTTATTTGCGCCTCGTTTTCACAACATTCTGCACGCTCTTGCACACTGGGCATTTTGTGTGCTTTGTTTGTGAATTTGCCGCTTCCAATGAGATGTGCAACAGCGAAGGCGCATATATGCTCCACTGTGCCTCTCATGGAGGTGTGCATGTTTGTGAGAACCTGCCCCTATATCTCGCTAAAGATATCTTGGTGTCGGGCCAGTCCAGCAGCCACAATATATTTTTACATGAAGTGGGTTGCAAATGATAAGCTCCAGGGGTAAATACCAACAATTTCAATAATGTTCCACATTTTCTTATTCGCTCATTCAGACATGGAGTGGTTCAATTATTGCATTTATATCTGTAGACAGCATTGCCTCAGATGGTACTAAAATCTTATACTACAAAACAAACAGATTCCAACGTCCAAGTGAACTCTGCCCATAGGGAAGCAATTCTTAGATTATGTCTAATGACACCTGCAGGCAGCAGTGAGGAAGTGAAAGAACTCGTCACCTGAGAATATCCCCTAACTCAGGGGTCTGCAACCTGTGGCTCTCCAGATGTTTGGGACAACAAATCCCATGATCCCACACCATTGACTATTCTGGCTTGGGCCGGTGGGAGTTGTAGTCTAAAACCTTTGGATAGCCAAAGGTCGCAGACCCCTGCCCTAACTGGACAGTTTATTCCAGTCTTCGAAGTGTCATACCTCTACACCATATGCAAAATTAGGAATTAATAAGTGGCACCCATTATTTTAACATGCCATATAACATTTTCCGATTAACAGCGGTATCATCAAAGTAGAGGCGACTGGTGAATTATTTTAATTAGAAGGGTGTAAATATTGCCCACAAATATGCCAGAGCAATCGAGCACCGCGAGAGCCAGAACCAACCAAGGGGAATTTTGCCCCAGAGAAATGTATTTGAATAATGGGTTAACATGGTGCGTTGTACAGCACACTTTCTGTGAAAAAATGGGTAAAAGCCGGATAGTTTGCAATTGGTTTTGTAGGGTAACTCCAATACAAAAATGCTATAGATGCAAGTCACAAACAGTGCACATGACCATTTCCCAATTCATTTTCATGATGCCTTTGCCCACAATATATGACAGTATTTCACGCTGGATGTGCCCATACATTTCCATGCATTTCTAGAAATCCCTCGGGCTCACACACAGCATGAACAGGGACCAGGAGGCAAAGGGTGCTTCCTAATTCCTGCATATTCATGCAGGAGCCGTAGTGCTCTACTGACAGCAGCCCGATCATTTGGATGTGTGGGGAGGTGCAGGAGCGCAGCCTCACACATTCAAACCTGCAGTACCCTGCCCTGCATCCCCCAATGGGCAACGCAAGGCTGGAGAAGCAAATAATTAGATGATCCGTTGGACATGTACGCTGGGGTAGCAACTGTCAAAGGGAAAACGTGTTTCCCTTTAACAGTTCAAACCAGCCCGGGAGCGTTCCCCTGAGCTGCAACAAGCAGCCGTGGGAGCACACAGTGTTTCCACTGAGCTGGCTCACCTCCTTCATGATGAGCGAGGCTAAGGGCGAATCAAGGAGAATAATGTCATGCGTATAGGCCAGCCATCTTAACTTCAGTGGGCTCAGCTTCGGAGCAAAACTGTGCACTGCGGGGCACATATCCGAAATTTAAAGATTAAAAAGGCAGGGGGCTAAAACACATTCCTGCCTTAAACCCCTATATGTGGGGATCATTGACTATTTTGAGAGATAACCCTGACAATTTATTTGTGTGCCTGCATAACAAGTATCGGAATGTAAGTGTATCAAAATACTGGCGAGGCCAGAGACCATTTCCGAAGCTGCTAACTAACACGATGAACCAGATGGAATATGGCCGATAAGTCAACAGAGGCTGCAAATATATTGACAGATCTTACAGTCCATGCTTGATGCTGAAGGGATGCCAAAATACGCCTGTTCAAAGATATCCCCATCTGCTTTCTAAACCCTCTCTAGGGTTTATCCAGGTGGCCACTGCTCTTCTTCTTTCAGGAGGTTTGAGGCAGCATTTCTGTGGCTCACATAGAATAGGGATATATAGGCTATCGTTTCTTGGGTTGGTTCTGTTCCCTTTTGAAAAAATAGGCACCATAGTATGAGTATGCTTTGATTTCGGAAAAGAACAAGCAGCAATTATATGTTTAGAAAGCAAGGTAGGGTTCATTGCCCACTGTTTGACTGAGTCTGTCAGTATTGTATTCATTAACCTGTCCGGCACCGGAGCATGTGAGCTCTTAGCTTCAATTATCAAAGTTTCAACCTCCTTGCAATTGATATCTAGAGACCAATCTACTGTTGCAGGAGCAGACAACCGGAAGCCCACGGCGGGGCAAAGGTGCGATGTTTGGCAGCCCCCCGGGATCCTCCTGCTTCCTGTTTCTCTGACCACACCCCCTGGACTACAAATCCTGACCACAGCCCCTGCAGCAGTGAATCCCACGGCGGGGCAAGTGCGTGCTGTTTGGTGCCCCTTTGGGATCCTCCTGCTTCCTGTTCCACTGGTCACGCCCCCTGGACTACAAATCCTGATCACAGCCCCTGCAGCAGTGAATCCCACGGCGGGGCAAGGGCGCGCTGTTTGGTGCCCCTTTGGCATCCTCCTGCGCCTGTTCCACTGGCCACGCCCCCTGGACTACAAATCCTGATCACAGCCCCTGTAGCGGTGAAGCGTGCAGCGGGGCAAGGGCGCGTTGTTTGGTGCTGCTGGTGTTTGGCGGTGCTAAAGGTCAGCTGGGGGTTGTTGGAACTGTCTCTGAAGATCCAAGACTAGACGAACTGAGGTGGAAGGAAGTCGGGACTAAGAAGGGGGGTTGTGGTGGGCTCTTTCTCTGACTTTGTCTATGGAGCACATGGAATACCCACCTGTGTCCCCTTTCCCCCCACTTCCTATCTGACCTGCCATCCCCAATAAACAGGACCTGCCACCATTGAAGTCCCAGTGCAAAATGAGGGTTGTGAGGAGTAAAAAAGCTGCCAGGGGGTACATCGAAGGCTGTTGTCACTGACTGGAAGTACGAGGGACCACAAGGGCCACTTGTCAACAGTCCCCCCAACTATCTGGTGGACAGCCAAACTCTCCTCGGAGGAGCACCACCATTAACAAATGGTTGCAAACAGAGAGTAATGTTCAGCCAAACGGGGGGTGCATCTGGCCCGTGCCTTGGAGCACGTTGCATAGTTGGGTCTTAGGAAGTCTCCATCATTAATGAAAGTACGTCTGCCACCAGAATGACCTCGATTGTGACGGATCCCGCCAATGACAAAAGCAACAGCTATGGTCCGGTTGTTGCGGGTGTTCCCCCCCTCCATGTCTGGTTGCTATCTCCGGACCCTCGGACTACCTTGATCCAATCCTGGACACCTTCCTGCCTATCCAGCACTCACCTCCCGACCCTGTACTCGCTGGACAGGCAATGCGACCACCAATCACCGAGAAACAGGTTGTTTCCTCAGCTCACCTGGCCGCCACCACGATCCGTGCCCTTCCATCTGGCGCTGTATTTGTGACCCCCTGCCTGATTCCTGCACTGGGCATAGTCCCCCAAAATGACCCAATCTTGTTTACAGCAGTGCCACCTTCCCTGGCTTCATCGGACATGGTGTCTAATGGTGCTCCTGTAGCTAAACCCCAGCTTGGCTCCTCTGGCTCCTCTAGTGGTACCTGGAGTGAGCTTTTGGCATCCATGAGCCATGGGGGGTAGCTCTTTCCTCTGCCTCACACCACTCAGAGCCTATAATCCCAGAAACAACACAACCTCCTGTGACAGTGACAGGAACACTGATATACCCTCTGAGGATGCTTGTTCAACTAGGCGGTGCAAGTGCAATCAAGTGATTTTTGAGTTGACAGATATTAGAAGACTGCTACTAGCCTTGTTGGAGTCACAGGGGAGAGTGGGGGGGGGAGCCTTGCATTACCACTGGCACAATTAATGGGTGTAATAACTGGGTTCTATTGACCAAGTAAGCCCGGTTGTGAATGTGGTCTACAACAATCCAGCTGCTGGGAAGCTTCAGCCAGTAAATGTTCCACCTGAACCAAATATTAAGACCTGTAAGCCCAGCAGGATGTCCAAACCCCAAAGCAATGTTTTCCCCAAGGATGGTGCAGGTCCGCAGTACCATTCAACGTCTCAGCTTGGAAGACCCTGGCATTTACACTCTACGACCTAGAGGGAGCATGTCCGGGGACTCTAACTGGGATGAGCCCAATTGGGCCACATTATTCTTGCATGGGGTACCGAAACTGCCAGAGAACAAGTCTGAACCATTGACTGAGGACTGTCAAGGGGTGCACGTTCGTTTCCAGGGAAGGTATGGTGGGATGTTTTAGAGTCCTAAATAAAGTCATGACTCCTCATGACACTATTAAACTGGTATTCCGGGACAAGAGAGAAGCCAAAGTGGTTCTGGGAAGAAGTGAGTGGGACGGCAGGGCAGCCAAGAGCGGGATTGTAATAAGTCAGTTTCCACGCCAAGGTCCTGACGACCTACCTGGAACTACCCCACACAACATCCCCTTAACTGGCGCAAACCTCATACCCCTGGGTCAATAGCGACCGGGAGTAATGAGCTTGTGGTACTTTGAATGGGGTTGGTTTGCCCCATTATTTACCCTTTGTTACCTTTTCAATCTGACTGTGTTTTATTGTGACTCTGAGTATCAAATGTATGTTGTGATAGGATGTACTTTGATGGCCTGACGGCCAAATAAAGTTATATGATGATGGTGATATCTAGAGGCCAATCTACTGTGGCAGGAGCAGACGCCTCCGTAACGTGTTGTACCCAGGCGTCTTCCATTATTGGATTATTTGGAAAGTAAAACTGACTTACTGACTCTTCGTTAGGTAGAGGCGAGAAATTAGCAGATTGTCTTCTCCGAAGGACATTTATCATAGCCTGCCCACTGTTTCATATCATATCAGACTTATGCTATATAATCCACATCTTGTGTACTTGTTTTAAGGCTTTTGTTTCCTGCTTGTAAGTGTGACCCTGAAGGGTACTTTTACACAACAGTCTGATGTTGCGACGTAGGTCTCTTTTTTCTTGAACTCATTGTTCTAATATATGGGTCGAGATAAGCAGTTTCGTACCTTGAGCCTTCTGTTGACCCAAAGGGGCTATTAACAGAGCTTCCTGGACAAAAGAATGGAAAGACTGAGGCAACATGAAATGGCACCTATCCTCCAGGATGGTATTCACAGGAGTCTCCTCAGTGCTTCTATTGAGTCCATCCACCTGTCCAGGATGCAGAGGCATATGATTATCCCCTTCTGATCTAAGAAGAGGCCTAGGGCTACTGACCCCACAATTGGTTGAAACCCCAAACTAAAGAATTCCCCCAACCTATTATGATCACTTTGAGAGGTTTCAATCACTTCCAATACAAAAACATGTTCAAATAAGGGAGAAGAAGACTATGCCCCATGACCGTGGAACCTCCTAACCCGTCAGCATCAGACTCGCCCCCACACTCTTGCCATTGAGAAAAGAACTCAAGACCCACCTCTTCAAGGATTCTCTCTGCCTCAACACCTAGAACATCACATCACCCCTTACGCCACCTGACTCACTAGACGCCACCCGCCCCTCTCCTCCCCGCCACCTGCTACAGCTGTACCCCCTCCTCTGTGTCCCTCTGTATCCCACTCCGCTGTCTATCTGTTCTGTTGTCAACTCTGAAAAGCAGTGCCTTATGATTCTGTACTGTTGTATACCTCTGTGAAGCGCTTTGTTATGTATCTGTATTGTTGTATACCTGTGTAAAGCACTCATCCACTGTGTCTCGAAGCTAGGTCAGCGCTCAATAAATACAATCATAATAATAATAATAATAATACTAAAAAAGAAGTGAATAGATAATCAATATATGAAAATCATGAATCACTATGCAGTGTCGATTTATGAGCGATATCTCCAGAACTTTTCCATTTATTTTAACATTCCCCAGGTATCAGAAAAGGTCACCTGACTTCATACTGTTCCCCCCAGAGTTTTTCTTTCCTATGGATGATCATTAAACATAGAACATTGGTTCTGGTCCATGTCTGGACAGTATGTATTGAGATTACCGGCTACCAGATAATGATCTCGATGCCCCTGTTCACACCAGGTGGCGGAACACATTCGGCTGCATGGTACAGGATGGAATCCAGAATCAACGGAGCTGGGGTCCAATCTACATTCACTAACAGCATCACTGTACAGTCAGATGGAGCTTTAAAGTTACAATCCACCGATCATAGACCGAGGCAGGGATCAACATCTTTAAATAGATGATTTAATTAATAATTAAACAGAACAAATGTGTGCAGTTGTTTTTAAAGATGTGAATACATTAAAGATGCTGATACTACAGGTATTTCTTTTTCAGGTTCCTCTATATTTAGAAATGTAATATTCATTTGGCATGGGTGCCTGTAAATAAACCTGGGGTGGGCAAGGACAGAGTGTAAGGTACTTAAGGGGCAAAGATGTGTTGTGCATGCTCCGTGCAACAGAATTTTCAGAGTTTGGGATTTTCAAATGTAGGCGGGTATGGAATCAAGTGTGACGGACTAGTACAGAGGCGTCGCGGGCAGGTACACGTGCCGCAGGCAACAGAATTCTCAGAATTTAGGATTTTCAAATGTAGGCGGGTATGGAATCAAGTGTGACGCACTAGTACAGAGGCGTCGCGGGCAGGTACACGCGCCGCAGGCAACAGAATTCTCAGAGTTTGGGATTTTCAAATGTAGGCGGGAATGGCATCTAGTGTGACGGACTAGTACAGAGGCGTCACTGGCTGGTACACACGCCGCAGGCAACAGAATTCTCAGAATTTGAGATTTTCAAATGTAGGCGGGTATGGAATCAAGTGTGATGGACTAGTACAGAGGTGTCACTGGCTGGTACACACGCCGCAGGCAACAGAATTCTCAGAATTTGGGATTTTCAAATGTAGGCGGGTATGGAATCAAGTGTGATGGACTAGTACAGAGGCGTCACAGGCTGGTAAATGCGCCGCAGGCAACAGAATTCTCAGTGTTTGGGATTTTCAAATGTTGGCGGGTATGGCATCAAGTGTGACAGACTAGTGCAGAGGCGTCGCGGGCAGGTACACGTGTCACAGGAAAAATAATTCTCAGAGTTTGGGATTTTCAAATGTAGCAGGGAATGGCATCAAGTGTGATGGACTAGTACAGAGGCGTTGCGGGCAGGTACACTTGCCACAGGCAACAGAATCCTCACAGTTTGGGATTTTCAAATGTAGGTGGGTATGGCATCAAGTGTGACGGGCTTGTACTAGACAGACTAGTACAGAGGCATAGCGGGAAGGTACAGGTGCCGCAGGCAACATCATTTTCAGAGTTTAGGATTTTCAAATGTATGCGGGTATGGCATCAAGTGTGATGGACTAGTACAGAGGCGTCGCAGGCAGATACACGTGTGCATTGCAGCAAGGTACATGTGCCACAGGCAGCATCATTCTTAAAGTTTGGGATTTTCAAATGTAGGCGGGTATGGCATCAAGTGTGACGGGCTAGTACTAGACGGACTAGTACAGAGGCATCGTGGGAAGGTACACGTGCCGCAGGCAACATAATTCTCAGAGTTTTGGATTTTCAAAGTAGCAATGTATGGCATCAAGTGTGACGGACTAGTACGGAGGCGTTACAGGCAGGTACACTTGCTGCGGGCAACAGAATCCTCACAGTTTGGGATTTTTAAATGTAGGCGGGTATGGCATCAAGTGTGACGAGCTTGTACTAGACAGACTAGTACAGAGGCATCGCGGGAAGGTACACGTGCCACAGCCAGCATCATTCTTAAAGTTTGGGATTTTCAAATGTAGGCGGGTATGGCATCAAGTGTGACGGGCTAGTACTAGACAGACTAGTACAGAGGCATCGTGGGAAGGTACACGTGCCGCAGGCAACATAATTCTCAGAGTTTTGGATTTTCAAATGTAGCAGTGTATGGCATCAAGTGTGACGGACTAGTACAAGTACAGAGGCGTCGTAGGCAGGTACACGTGTCGCAGGCAACAGAATTCTCAAAGTTTGGGATTTTTAAATGTAGGCGGCTATGGCATCAAATGTGACGGACTAGTAAGGAGGCGTTACAGGCATACCACTTGCCGCGGGCAACAGAATCCTCAAAGTTTGGGATTTTTAAATGTAGGTGAGTATGGCATCAAGTGTGACGGGCTATTACTAGACAGACTAGTACAGAGACATCGCGGGCAGGTACACGTGCTGCAGGCAACATAATTCTCAGAGTTTGGGATTTTCAAATGTAGGCAGGTATGGCATCAAGTGTGATGGACTAGTACAGAGGTGTTCCGGGCAGATACTGATTTTAAAATAAATGTTTGAGAGTGTTTAAGTCTACGAGGTGACAGGAGAACCTTTCAGTGCTTCAATGTTCAGTGAAGATGATCCCACAAACACCCTTCAAGCTTCCACTACATGAAGTTGGCTAAGGGGGTTTCCCACCTTATTCCCAAAGAAAGGGAGTTCCAAGGCAACAATATTCAGGAATAATCTATTTACTTTGACATAGCACATACATGTCACTTTGATGTTATTAGTGGTGAACAGCGCGGATTCAAAACATGTATTTGACAGTGTCCATTGGCATTTCCTCTGGCTTTTAATCCTGACCTTTGGAGGATTTAAAAGCTATACCGAGCCAGTATATGACAAAATTAACTCAGTTGCTAGGGTAACCATTAGAAAAACACCGCCTATTGCTTTTTCTATCACATGGACTCAAGACAGGGCTTGCAACTGACTGCCATGTTCTGCATAGAATCCACAATGGAAACATCAGCAACTGAAAGGATTTCAGGGTAATGGCTTGGGCATTGGAGGCCCACCCTGAGCAGACTAGCCAGAAATCTGGGATACACACCTGGGGACTTTTTGGCAATTGCACGCAGGAGACCACCAGTGCTTACACCTAGGTGCTGCTGGTCCCCTGCATTCACTTTACGCCACTCTCAAAACGGAGGGGAAGAGTGAACAGTAACGTCAAAATTGCCTTTACTCTCCATTTTGAGACATTTACAACACAGACTGAAAATGCACTTTGGAAACAGCATTTTATAATGGATTCCAATGGAATCTGCCTGCTCATTAGCAGGTGCTAATATGTGGCGTATTTAACTGAAATCCATTCACCTAGCACCTGCATGAAAATCTCATGCAGGAGTAAAACGAGATGCTCTCCTGAGATGGAGGAGGAAAGCAAAGCAGAGATGCTATCCCGGCTGCAAAATGGGCTGGAGTGGAACATGAGACATAATAGAAATGTGCGGCTTTCATTTTCTGCACTGGTTCTTTTAAAATGACCCCAACAGTGTGCATTGCAGAGTGGTAATCCGCCTATCACAATGCTCATGGCATATATATATATATATATATATATATACCAATGGGATCTGTGTGTCTTGGGAGCAATAGGTGTGCAGTGGAGATGCTGTGGCATCTGGAGTGAACCCATTGCTTGGATATTCTTTGGCTACCAGCAACCACATGGGTGTACACCTGGGGACAGCGGGTGCCAATCCGCCACCCTCCCTCATGGGTGCTTGGTGTGCATTCCAGGAGACAGACATTAAGGGTCCCACACTCTGGAATGCTTGTCTTAAATATCTACCCTAAATGAATGGTAGGAAAATAGTGCACAACAAAATGCCTTCATAGAGTGGTCTAAATGAGGGCACGTAGAGAGATTCAAATGCCTAAATCGCATCAATCACTTGTCCGCTATCACCATGGTAACCAATGGTACCCACATCATTTGGAAGATGTTATCATATTCCAAGAATTGGCTCCAGGTACTCCACCGCAGGACTCCAGATAATATTATAGGTGTCACTATTTTTTCACGGTATATTTTGAAGTTAGGAGTAGCATGATTTGTTGGGTGACTAAAAAACAAACTCTCATTCACAATATGGGTAATTTTTCGAAATAATATAGACAACCCTAAAACAGATATCATTTTGTGAGCCATATTTCTATGTGCCTAGTTATCCATACACTTTAAAAGATTATACCTCACAGTTCCTCTATATACCAGGCAGTATTAATAGTTAGAGATCCTTCCTGTGGCACAGCACTGCTGTGGCCACTGATCCATAACCTAAAAAGTGATGGGTGGAAGGTGTTGAATACATTTGAACCACAGGCATTGCTCAGGGCAACCTTCCACATGACCGTTCTTTAGCCTGTCTGTGTCATTGTAAAATGGATCCAGCCATATGCAAATCAGTCAAGTACTGCCACCAATGGGAGCAGCCCAGCCCGAACTGCTAGGCCAGGTACCCTCTGCATGGAAACACAAGCAACCCCAGACATGTTTCGCACTTATTGGGCTTCATCAGTGAAGTGCAGCTTGGTTCCCTATGGCGCAGCAAGCAAGGGATCCACGTTTGGGCATACCCTCTCTCTCACAGGGAGACACACTATAACCAAAAAGTGATGGGTGGAAGGTTTTGAATAAATCTGAACCACTGGCATTGCTCTGGATAACCTTTCACACCACTGCTTTGTAGCCTGTCTGCACCATTGCAAAAGGGTTCTAACCATGTCTGCTTGCTTGTGTTTCCGTGCAGAGGGGACCTGGCCTAGCAGTTCGGGCTGGGCTGCTCTCATTGGTGGCAGTACCTGACTGATTTTCATATGACTGCTCCCTTCAAAGGGGTCTAGGTATATTTCCAGTGTTCCTCATGATCTGGGAGTCAAAAAGTACTGGAGTATCTTTAGGCAACTAAAAATACATTTTTATTTTTAAATCATATGTGTTTTAGTTCCAACACAGATTTTCTTTTTGCACAACAATTAACATAACTGATATATATATGTTTTCGTATCATATGTCTCTTCTTCACATCAGAGAACACAATAGCAGAAATCCTCTTTGTGGCCTGAGCTGTTGTTACCTCAGGTCTGAGCCCATCGGCATAGTAATGCAGGGAGCAACACGAGGCATGCACCTGCCCATGTGATACCCCTAACTTATCTTTTTGTTGACAGTATTGATCTAATTTAAGGGAGTGAAACAGACGGGTATGATGCTTATCTGGAGGACTGATCACACTATTGCCACAAAGGCCACAATTAAACACAGCATGTTTAAGGATACTGTCATATAGCACTGCAGCAAAGTTTACATTATATCCAGTGAGTGTTGCAGTGTAAGATTCCATTATTCCTACTTAGCTCAGTTGTGTCAGAATATATTATGTCAACTTACCACAGAACTGTCACGGGAGGATAGCTCAGGGGCAACGCACTCGCCTTGCAAACAAGACAATGAAGAGCAACACAGGTTCTATCGCCGGGACCGCGCTTAGAAACCTCTGGGTATTAAGCGCGTTATAAATATTCAATTACAATTACAATGCCAGGCACTGTTAGGTAGAGTAATTGCAAGAGTGCCATATTCCACTAAGCCCAGTAAGGACAGACTCTAATATGCCCCTAAACCAGAGAAATGTCAGATTCTGGCAGATTCCAGTATGCCTAGTTAACAAGGTAAACATAATTCCCAGTTAGCACAGGGGAGGCCATATTCTGTATGCTTAGTTATCTTACAGTGTAATTTCTAGTAGACCTAGTTAGCACAGTAATGGCACATTCCAGTATGTTTAACTGTCACATCAAAGATGAAATCTGCATGCCTAATTAACAAAGGGAGACCATACGCTGTAGTCCCAGTTAGTTTGTATTGCCAGTTAGTATAGTGAGGGCCCACACTGGCATGCTAAGTGTACAGGCAGATTCCTGATGCCAAAAATATCAGTATACTATGTAACACAATAAAGACAGAATACAGCATATTAAGGGAGGTGATTTGTGTTTTGCACTGTTTACAGAGTAAACACAGATTCCATGGGTCCTCTAGCAGAGTAAGGACAGAGTCTAGAATATCCAGTGAACATGGCAAGGGCAGATCTCATTCAAGTATTCACAGCACATCAAAAATAGCAGGTTACGCCAGATTCCAGTATACCCAGTTGCCACAGTAAAGCCAGATTCTAGCATACCCAGTTACCACAGTTAAATCAGATTCCAGTATACCCAGTGGCCACAGTAAAGCCAGATTCTAGCATGCCAAGGTGCTACCACAGTAAAGTCAGATTCCAGTATACCCAGTGACCACATTAAAGCCAGATTCCAGTATACCCAGTTACCAGAGTAAAGCCAGATTCTTGCATGCCCATTTACCACAGTAAAGCCAGATTCTAGCATGCTCAGTTACCACAGTAAAGCCATATTGCAGTATACCCAGTTACCACAGTAAAGCCAGATTCTAGCATGCCCAGTTACCAGAGTAAAGTCAGATTCCAGCATACACAGTTGCCAGAGTAGAGCCAGATTCCAGTATACCCTGTTACCACAGTAAAGCCAGATTCCAGTATACCCAGTAACCACAGCAAAACCAGATTCTAGCTTGCCCAGTTATCACAAAAAGGCTGGCTCCATGGGGCCAATTAGAACTGTGATACGAGATTGGATTTTGCCAAGTTAGCATAGTAGGTTTACGTAAGCTGTCTGTGGGTGAGCAGCATTGATGTACTTGCTACTCTGCCTTCTGCGCAAATCCCATCCTTTCCATGACACCTACTTTTAGTTTGATAGAAGGTGCCGACCAAGGACTCTTTTTAAGCAGGAGGGACAGACGGAGGTGGGTCCTTCAGCCCAGTCCCTACCTCTCCGGTCCCTTCCCAGGCCCTCTGCACAGCACTGGCATCTCACTTCATTTCTAAAACTCAGGACATCCTGTCCTCACTCTCCTCCTTTCGCTTCCCCCCTTCTACTCCCTGCTCTTCCTCTGGCCCTTCCTCTGCCACCCCTCCTCCCTCCTTCTCGGCCTTTCCCCTTTTCTCTGCGGACCAGGTTTCTAGACAAGTCCGAACTATGAAAGTCTCGTCGAAACAGGTTCACCCCTGTTCCTCCAAAACTATCAAGGACCACATCGACTCCCTGGCTCCTGCCCTGGCTGATTTCTGCCACCACTCCTTCGCCACTGGAGTCTTCCCTTCCTCCCTAAAGCACTCACTTGTGCACCCTCTTCTAAAGAAACCCTCTGCAGACCCCTCTTGCCCGGCTAACTATCGCCCAATTTCCATCACTCCCTTCCTGGGCAAGCTCCTGGAGAAACTGGCCATCTCCCAGCTCAATCTCCACACTGAATCTGTTGGTTGTCTTCATGACCATCAGTCTGGCTTCAGAGCTGCCAGAAGCACGGAAACTGCTCTCCTGAACATCCGTGAAGACCTGCTCACCAACATTGACTCTAATACCCCGTGCGTTCTCATCTTGCTTGACCTCTCTTCTGCCTTTGACATGGTCAACCATGCCATCCTGCTCAACCGCCTGCATGAAAACCTGGGTTTCACTGGTCAGGCTCTGGCGTGGCTGACTTCTTTCCTCTCCAACCGACCCTCCCAGGTCCAACTGGGGTCCTTCCTCTCCGACATCTCTTTCTCTACCTGTGGTGTCCCCCATGGATCCAACCTCTCTCCCTGGCTGTTCAACCAATACCTGCCACTCCTGGCCCACTGCATCGCCGCTCTCTGTCCCAACTTTCAGTGCTATGCGGACGAAACCCAGCTCATCTTCAGGCTACCCTCGGCCTCCTCCTCTCCTTCCCTCATCTCCGACTGTCTGTCTGCCATCCAGGAGTGGTGTGCCGCCAACATCCTCTTCCTTAATGCCAGTAAGACTGAGATTCTACTCATCAGCACACCCACTCCCTCCTTCCCTGCAGCTCTCTGGCCGGCCTCTCTTGGCCCTCTTCTTACTCCCACCTGCAAGGCTAAAAACCTCGGGGTCATCTTCGACTCTGCTCTCTCCTTCTCCCCTCACATCTCTGACGTCTCTAAGAAGTCACACTACCAGCTGCACCTCCTTAGAGGCATTCTTCCTTTCCTCTCCTTCCCCCAGAAGCTCACTGTCTCCAGAGCCCTGGTTCTCTCTAAGCTGGACTACTGTAACAGCCTCTATCTAAATCTACCTGCCTCTACCCTCCGCCCTGTGCAATTTATCCAGAACAGGACTGCAAGACTTGTCCTTGGCCTCAAGCCCAGGGATCGTATCTCTCCAGGACTGAAATCTCTGCACTGGCTCCCAGTGGCTGCGAGGATTAAGTTCAAAACCCTCTTCATTGTACACAAGGCCTTCTGGGGTCTGGGACCGCGAAACCTTCAACTCTCTCTTCCTAAATATCTTCGTTCTCGAGCTCTTCGATCATCCGCCTCCAACTCCCTCAGTGACAGTCGCTTCTCCAAGCAACGAGTTGGTGGAAGATTATTCTCTTCGGCTGGGACCTCTCTCTGGAACAGCCTTCCTGCCTCTCTGAAACTCGAGGAGAACCATCTTCGGTTCCAGAAGCACCTCAAAACCTTCCTCTTTGCCTCTGCGTTCTCTCCCCCTCTCCCCTGCTGATTTTCTGACTGAAACTGCTCGGGTTACGTGGCCACCCTTTCTGATCTCTGGCCTAGGCCCTGTCAATTTGCCCATTTGCACTGCCTCCCTGGCAACCCCTGCACCTGGGAACTGTTCTGTATCCCTACAGTCCCCCACTAGCACTTTGTCTGCACTTCCTTGCACTTGCCACCAGCTGGCCTTTATTTATTCCACTTTTTCCCATGTACTGCACTTTCCCCTCTCCCTTTCCCGGCGCACTTTTCCTTTCCCCCCTTCCCATGCACTTGCACGATCTGAAAGACACTTGACCTAGTAGGATCGTTCTCTGTCCTCCCCTTGTCTCCCCCCTGCCTCGACGCGCCTTGAAACACTTGTGTATAGGCGCGTTATAAATGCCATATCATATCATATCAGTCCCGACTTCTCCCTGGACATCCTGTCCAACTCTTCCTATACAATTTGTATTTATATTTTTGGGGTATTTATTCAAGCTAATAGAGTGCTTTTGCCAAAGTGCTGTACAATTTAGTTATGAGGGTACAAAAGCTATGCAATATACAATGCATGAGATAAAATAACAGGGGAGAAGAATAGAAAATTCATTTTAGAGAGTGGAAAGGAGATGAGTGTTAAGACTGGTATGAAAGAGATGCAGGGGGGCAGTAGAGCAAATACTTGAAGAAAGTTTTAAGGTTTAGGTTCGAGGAGTGGAAGCGAGGAGGAGCCCAATGAGTGGGGGGAGCAGTGAGAGGGAATGAACATTGCAACCGCAGTGTGTGAGAAGGAGTTTAAAGAGAAATTAGAGGGAAGAGATGGGGAGAAGCGAGACTGAAAATACATTTAAAGACAATGGTGAGGGACGTCATTTGCTGGTTGCCAGGGGTTGCAGGTGCTACCCCTGTTGTGTTCCTTGCTACCCTTAGAAAAAAAGATTTTTTAAAAAACTTTTTTTTGTTTTTGTTTAACTTTTTTTTTTAAATTTAAGCTCCTGCGCCGTGGCAGTGTCCTGTTGCTCTTTATTTTTGGAGGGGCTGACTTTCTTGTTAAGGCCTCTTAAAAAACGGGGTTCCACAAGTGTATCACTTTGAACAGTGAGGCTAAATAAGAAAGAATAGGAATAACACATAATATGTCTTTACGGAATTCTATCCAATAATTGCCAGACTCATTAAGTTTTATTTTCAGGGACACATCAGGTGTGAGTCACTGATTTAGCCTGTTCATAAACACCTCAACTCAGCCTTTCACTCTTCTGAGGTCGATAAATGAGAACCATCACAGGTTGGGTGATATTCTATGTATAAGCGCTTAAACGTAAGTGCTACATAGTAACATATCATTATCGTTTGGCCTTGAACGTCTGCTTGCATTCACAGTGATTTGGTAATATGGTCCTATACACACTGATATTAACGATACATATGGTGATCCATTCTTCTATGAAATGTATATAAAATTATAGTGATAACGCAACCATATTTCTCGTACTGTACATAGGAACAATATGTGATGTCCCTTCCTGTTTTGTCAAGGGGTTAAAGGTTGTGGTCCATCGCTTCTCGTGATGTCACTTCGAGGGTGGCCGAGGAGAGGCAGAGGGGTCAAATGATCAGAAGTCAAAGGTCATGTGATGTCACTTCTGCTACCCCTGGCATTTTTGTGAAATGATGTCCCTGACAATGGGCGTCAGTATGAGAATGCTGGTAGGCCACCAGTACTCGCAACCTCGGCTTACCGTTTACATCGCCCGATATCCCACTAATACTGGTATATTATGGCCGGCGGCGGAACCGTAAGTTCCCATTCCCGTGGAGTCCCATAGGACTGCATGTGAATGGAAACAGTGTTAGTAACGGTGTAGGTGCTTCAGTGATTTATCTGCCGGTAGGTGCCTGCACTCCCGGCAGGTCAGGCCTGCTAATAGTTCACAGCCCCTCCCGGCAGACTCGGAGTGAGCTGGTCTGGAAAAGGTGCCGGTAACCTTGTTACTGGCACCATATTGCCGAACCGGCTCCCTCCTAATGATGGCCAATAACAAGAAAGTGCAACAGAAGACGAGAGTCAAAGGAAGAAAAAAAATCCACACTTAATTTGACAGAAGGTACGGGAGTGGGGGCAGGATTGCTTTGACTGGAGGGCTATATCCAATGTCTCGGGAGGACAGCTTAGGGGCAAAGTGCTCGCCTTGGAAGAGAGAGGACACAGAGCAACACAGGCTCGATCCCTGGGTCCACGCTTAGAAACCTCTGGACATTAAGCGCTTTACAAATAACCTAACATATATTCGGCCATATCCCCTATACAAAACCTGCACCGTGTAGAAGCTTTTTTCTGCTTTTGCTTCATTCGGGAAGTTCAAGTTTAAAAAAGCGTAACTTGTGATTTATATTACAAATCTCTAAGGTTGAAAGCACACCTAACACATTTGTGCTAACACCTGCATAATACGGTAGCAGTTCTCAGTTTATCACTGTTATACGTGCGTGCCCGCGTTTTGGACTTGCTGCTGCTATGTGAATATTTATAAGTGGCAAATGCAGTTCTATGCTGACCCACACCCCCAGTCGTGGAGGCATCGTTTGGTGCGTGGGTGTGTGTGTGTGCATCCTGTGGGGCACTACCATTATAAATGATTTAAGGTCATTATTGACAAGTGAATATTTTGAGTGGAGGGGTATTTACATTTCCCAATTAGCACAAGTGACTGAGCGTACCAAGTGAGCCCTAACTAATGTAGGAGGGTTCTGTGCATACTTTTAAAAAGTTCCAGGCCTGGGGAAGTTAGAGCGGTAGCTCTGGGAAAATTTGGAGGGGTTTGCAGGTTGACCTCCTCCCTGCCCCTCCCTGGCTTCCCAAATGCTGTCCCCATCAAACCATTTAATCAACAATTTCTTTGACTTTCCTGCAAATCCAGCACCATGGGTTGAAGAGTCCACAGAGACAAGCCTCTCAATTAGGTCCACCCCATCCCCTCCGACCATCTTCCCTAGGACCTCTGTCATGTTCCTCTAATGGTGGCTGGAAGCGAGCTTGCATCGGGTGCAAGCAGTAGCATATGGAAGGAGAGAAAGAGGCGCACTTGACTGGGAAAGGATTAAGATGGAAAGAGGATCCCATATAGAAAAATGGGCAGCAGTGCCATTTTATCTGGCAATCGTGTTCCTTTTAAGTGAGGACCAAACCAGCTACAAGAAGGTATTCCCAACAGAAGGGTGGGGAGCATTGGTGACCAGGAAAAGATCTGGGAGCAAAGGAAGAGACCTTTAATACCAGAAGGAGCATGGCCACATAGCATACATTCACGCCTTTGTTATTGCTGGGCTCATGACTTGCTGAGCATTCATCGAAAAAGGCTTAGACAGGAATATCTGAGTGGACGAACGCTCAACCAGAAGGAAGCAGCAAGCCCAAGTGATGTATGCAATGTGTGCGAGGTCGGCAGAGAATCAAGTGCAGTATGGGGAGCCATGGTGGAAGCTTGCAAGATTTACAGGGATAGAGTTTGAATGGGAACGGGCAGGCTACATCTTACTGGAATCATTATATCTGCTTCAACATCTTGTAATGTCGTCCATCCTCTGTGGGTGTAAATCCAATATAGTTAGATTTCATATTTTCTTCTGCGACATTTGTGTTGCTCAAGTCAGGACCATGTCCGCAATTTACTAATCAAGCTTATCACATTAAATGTGTATTTAGGAGGACACCATACTAACTAATTAATGCAAAATGACCATCATTAGTTTTCTCCTTAGACATTAAGCTTGCTTTTTTTTCTGCTTTGCTCACACACCCAAACAAGCTTGGATGAGATTGGGTTGCCTAGATGCTTAAAACATTATGCCCTTCATTTATTCACCATAATGGGGCGAGTGGCGGTGTCGCAGAAGGCGCTGATATCCTCTTCACACCGCAAATAGTTTGCTCCCTTGCCAAAACGCCTGTCATCGCTTTTGCAGCTACACTGAAAATTGACCAACAAAATCCAATGGTTCCCTCTTCAGCTCTTCTTCAATCTCATTTCACTTCCCCTTTAAGTATTATGAGATATTGATATACTTCTAATAATTCCAAATATTTTTCGGGGTGCACCTTTATTTGTCGACAAACCATCAAATTCCTATCCTCCAAGATCCTACTTTTGTGAATTAGCTATGTCAACGATTTATCAAACCAATTTATATTTTTTTCTATTTCTATATGCTTGGAACGCGCCGAAAGCCTGCAGGCATCAGGGCGCGGGGAAGACCTAAGTAATAAGATTTGCATGATGGAAGGAAGTTTAGGATTCTAGGTTAGCCATAGCTAAACCTGTAGAGTACCCTGTTTCCTTGGAATTTACTGGAATAACAATGTTTGCCAATGCAGTATCTTTCAAATTGTAAGCATAACAGCTAAACCTGGTTTATCCAGAGGTGCAGTGCTGTCAGCAGCACTACAAATATGGCTTAACAAAAGATCCAAATCCTAATTAAAAAATGCATGGTATTGTACAGCAGGCATGTCACCGAAAATACTACTCGCGACACAAAACTGCCCGGCAAAACTGAGCGTCGTCTTAAAAGATTTACCCAATCACCTCCAAGAAAAGGTCTCTCCTCGAATCCACTGGGGGGGATCTGACAACATTGGCATGGGGTTGTGTCTAATGTAAATTCAGCCCCGTCTCCGTCTCTGTCTCCATCAGTGCTGTCTGTAATGGATTTTTCAATTTAAGGGCTGTGGAGGCAGTGGAACACTGTCCAGGTTAAAGCGGCATTTGTAGCGGTCTTAATCTGGGAGATGCTAGGCGGGGCCACTATCCAGTGCTGGATTAACCATTAGGCCAGGTAGTCACCAGCCAATGGGCCCCAGTCCTTTTTGTGGTCTCTCAACAATGGATCAAAAGGAAGAGGTGCAGTTGAATTAAAACGTATTAGGAGATAATTTGTGAGGGGGGACTCTGACATTTCAACTGCCTAGGTTTCGCCACATGGTTTAATCCGGCACTGCCACTACTATGTCTTCCTGACACACACACTGGTGTGTAGGGATGTGGCTTCAGGGGACATAGTTCACTCCCAGGCAGAGGGAGTATCCCCTTTGCATTTAGGAACGAAAAAGAGCACACATGTTGCTGCCAACTATTGCTCCAGCTGGCTGAGAGTTCTTTGTGTCTGAGTTACAACAGTACCTGGAAATAAAGTCCGGCGGAGAGAGTGTGGTGTTAATTATTTCATAACAAGTTTCAAAATGCCTATTTCCTGTCCTGATGCAAGCACATACATGGGTGGTGGGTATGTATCGAGGATTTGGTTTGGCACTATGTGATCTATCTGTCAACTTGTTGGTTACAGCTTGCCTTGGAAATGTGTTAATTTAATCACTAGAGGTTAATATTGCTTCATCAAAAAACAATATCATCATCATCATCATACAACTTTATTCGGCACAAGCCAAAAAAGTACACCACATTTAAATGAAAACATGTGTCACACATGTAAACAGATCAAATACACTAAACAATTAGCACAATGCAATATAACACATTGTGAAATATCCATGATGAAAGAGGTCTCTAGTAATAACAGTCTACATAGCAGTGGGAAAGGTTAAGAATACTTATACACTGCATGGGGAACGGATTGATAGCTCTTTCTACCAATAAAATGCAGATCTAAAGAAGCTAGGAGCTTTTCTCTAATCTACTCTGTGTTGATGTTGTTGCCAAGGCACAGAAGCGGAAGAAGAGGAAAACGCCTGTTATGAGTGGGCGTATTAGAGAGTTACATGAAAACAGAGTTGCGATAGTTAAAAAAACCTGCTGTGCCGTTGCACTTATGAAACTGTGAGTTTATTTAGAATGTATGTGTGGACTGGATGCTGAAAAGTTGTCAGCAAGAGCAACTTTCCGAGGCGGCTCAAAACGCGGTGTAGACACTCACATCGCGTTGTTAAAAGCCGAACCTCGTCAGCTGAGAATCAGTGTCACGTCCGAAGTCAAATCGAGGCGTGAACAACACCGAGAAGGGGATGAGAAACTCCCTCAGCTGTGGATGGGCAAGTCCGCTGGAGGCGAATCAGAACAAGGTTGACGCCCAGCTGGGGAGGAGTCACTCGGCGGAGACGCGGTCTCTTTGAAGATACGTTAGTGAACGTAAACAAACACAGTGAGTATTACGAGCCAAGTAAATGAACTGCAAGTGTACCTACCACGCTGTTCCTTAGCGTATGTTCAAAAGTAACAAAGAAGGAGGAGATAAGAGTTGAGAGACTGATTGATGAACCGAGTGTGTCATAGATTATCACCCAGTAATTGACACGCAACAGTCGAACGAAGTAACGTTCATTTTACTTTAAAGGAACATTTATTTATGAAAGTCCGGACTACGAAACACAATAAGAGTGATATTAAGGATAGTTAAAAGTGAGAGAATACTGACAAACTGAATTGCAGGCTACAGGACGTTATGGTAAGGAAGAAGGAGATCAAAGAGTAAAGAACCTGAATAAGATAAAGAGACAGAAAAGAAAGAAGGAAATTGAGAAATTAAGTGCACTGAAATACTTACGAGAACAAGGAAGAGTCTCCTGTCGTTCCCTGAAGAAACATCAAATTCACGTATCCTTTTAAAAGAGAAAGAGCAAAACAAAGTTAAATAAAGACTTCCTGTTACAATTCTACTCCTGTGTCAGTGGCTTATTTTATCCTTAAAACTAACATTTTGACACACATAATACTTAAAAGTAGTTTGACGTAAAACGGTCCACTCTGAGGCAAACAATAAGTATTGCAAAGCCAACCTAGTGGTACTAATACCCATATGCCTAAACAGGGGGAGAATGGACGTCTGCTTAATCTTTGTGTATACCTTGCATAGCAGCATAAAGTACTCAGTGGAGGTCATTACGAGGTTGGAGGTAGCCATGGTGCTAATAGCACCATGGCTGCCCCCTTACCGCATTCCGGGTCCGGGTTCCCGAAATGGGGACTTACCGGGTCATTCCAACCTTGGAGAACCCGGTAAATCCCCATTCCGGGAACCATTCCCCTTCCCATTGTATATTTTAGAACACCACCAGATCTTCAGCCATGGCCACTTTATTATTTAAAACTCTTGTACACCACAAGCCATGACCTTCAGCCGTGGCTGCTGTATATTTCAGAACATGACCAGACCACTAGCCATGACCTTCAGCCGTGGCTGCTGTATATTTTAGAACATGACCCGACCACTAGCCATGGCCATTTGGGGACTTTTTTCCCATAACCACTGGTAGACTCCAGGTTATAACCCAGGTTATACCCGCGGTATAGGAAAAAACTGTGTGAAAACAAATGCATCCCTGCCCTCCCAGACGCCCACCTATTGTCCCGCTCATGTGTGCCTGCTCCCCCACTCTCCTGATGGCCTCCTCCCCTCCCCTGTTCTCTCCCATTCCCCCACAGCACTCGTCATTTCTGTGACGCAGTCTCAGTTGAAATGTTAGGTAGCTGGGGTTATACCTGAGGGTATATAAACAATGTTTTAGCCTCATGTTGAAAACCTGTTCCTTAGCCCCCTCGAACCCACAAATTTCACTTGGTGCCCTCTTACCTCAACCCCCACCTCTAGCCTGATGGTAATTGCATCGTTTTTGGCCTACAAATGACTTTTTTCTGTATTTTATTTTCTGATACCCTGGGGCATAACTTGGGGTATTATCGCAGCTATTACTCACACCGAGAAAAAAAAAAGATGAAAACTGTTTCCTTTATAAACACCCTAAACACCCGGATACCCAATGTAGCTGGGCATATATAGCTATTTGTTTCTGAGAAGGGGACAACCCCTTCTCCGTTAAATAATTAAAAAAAAAACTAGATGGAATAACCCCAAACCACAAACGGATCGTTTGTCAACCGTTTTGTGCCCAGGTTGTTTCAAATCTGGTCCAAATCTGTCCAGCAGTTTTGGCTGTGTGGTCAAAGAAAAATTGCTAAGCAACCATAACTGGCACCACTGCTGTTCACTGCTAAGACTAACACCCAGGACAAAGATGACATCACAAATGTCATTGATGACATCACTGATGTGCATCACATATCTGGGCCACTTGTTTTTGTTTACTGACCTGTTTAGTCTTGTTTTTTACTGATAATGAGAATTTCCAAAATTTAAAAGGTGCATTATATCTACACATTAACCTTTGTATATGTAATTAAAGTATTTTCCTTAGAGTTTAATCTGAGCTCATAGTGCACATACATGGGGCAATAAGCATGCTTGAAACACAAAATGATTGTGTGTAAATGATGATTAACTTTAATGTTATTGTCATTTTATGGTGCTGTTGTTTCTTTCTTCCTTACTTTAGTTTCTCTGAATGTGCCTCGAATTTTAATGCATTGTGTGTTTTTATGTATTTTTTCTACTAACACAAGTGTGTGATACGTTTTCAATTGTTATCTATTTCTTCTATGTTTAACAGTACTCAAAACTCTCATAAGGTAGCATTTACTATTTTGCCATCGGAAATTACCAGATTAAAAATATTGTACTCGTATGGCACATGCTTTAACCATTGCCTATATGTATGTACGATTAGGTTCCTCTTCTAACAACAACACTAGAATATGATGATTTGTTTACATGAGTACATTCTTTAATATATTAAGTAGTACACTATAGTTCTCCCAGTCACCCCTAACAAATTGTTTCCAAATTATAAAAACAACTCCTTGTAGGGACTGTTTAATCAAATTAATTTAATATGTGATGTCATCAATGACATTAGTGATGTTATCTTTCATGTGCTGAGTGTTAGTTTTAGCAGTGCACGGTGGTGGCGCAAGTTATGGTTACTTAGTTTACCATAACTAGTGAATTTCTGGGGGTTTTCGGCTTTACTTGTAACCATAACATCCCTTTAACAAAGATTTTTAATTGAATTTCATAGGTTTTTATTAGTGCAACTTAATCATAACTCCCCTTTAACAACTTGGGTTTTTACTAGTGCACGCTAATTTCCTTCAACTTACTCATTTCATACTCGCCCCAATATAGCAACATTTTTGTCCAATTTTCAAAGTTTCACCTTAAAACTCTGCCATTCCCCACATTCAAGCATCATTTTTAACACTTCTATACACTTTTTGCGACTTTGTCCACTGTTTTTGGGTTTGTCAACGTAAACAAGCATCTGACGCCATCGCAAACTTTTCAAACAGTGTCACGTGACCACACGCTCGCTTGGTGCATGATGACGTGTTCGCGAACACGTCTGTACTTCGCGAACGCATCCATGCTTCGCGAACAGTTTCGGAACTGCATTTTTCAAGCTCAAAATGTACCCTTGCACAGCTCCTACACCTATTTTTACTCATTATCCATTAACAATCAAGCACACAGCACATACTTGGAAGAATATTAAGGAAACTGCTATTTATCTTAAATATGGCATCAGCTATTGCCATCCCTCACCCTCAAGAGCCACCACCACCACCACCAGCTGGAGGATCAACACAACAACAAAAAAGCACAGTACTTCAAAAGGCAATGAAGAGGACCAAGAAGATGAGGTACAGGAAGAGCCTACCTCTAGCACTCAGAGAAAATCATGGGTGGGGCAGTTCTTTACCACTGTTGGCAATGCACCACAACCAAAAGCTTCCAAAGTGAAATGCACTGAGTACAGTCGCGGATACCTGGACTGTACTCCTACAGGACCATCTCCAAGGGCCGCCACACCAAATCGACAACCACAATGCTCTTAGAAAGGTTGTTCCTTTCTTAACAAGTAGTAGGCTGTCTTCCTCCACCTCATCTTCCTTAACCAATACTGTACCACACAGCCTACTTCTGCGGGACACAAAATCCCACCAGGTGCATTGCAAGCGATAAAAGAGACTGTTGATCCATATCTTTCGAAGACAACAGTATTCTGTATATACTGCAACACACCACTCTGCAGGTGGGAGCAATTTCAAAGTGCTTTTAAAGCTGTAATCGAGAAGCATGAGAAACACTGACCCCTATCTTAGATGTAACACACAGAGAACATATTCCCCTGTCCAACTGCCCCTCCATATTTGTGGTTAGTACCTCTTCCGTCATTTCCCTCCCTCCCTTACTTCCTGACTTCTCCTGCACACTTAAAACTCTTGGAAAAAAATACCAGAAAACGTTTCCTTTAGGAACCACCTTTCACAGTGGAAAAATAGAACAAAAATATTATCTTATAGGCTCCATCTACTTTACATTTCGCAGTAAAGTAGTTAGACTCAATAAGATTCTCCAACATTTCCAGTAGCATTTTGAGTTATGCTAATGGGAATAATGGATAATTGTTTACTAGAGAACAATATAAAAGGATATAAATACTTTTCTCTAGAATACAATGAGGACCATAATCGACAGACCTTTAAAACTATTCACACGGTCTCCACAGTCCCCTTTCCAGGCCATGGATCATTAAAAGACCCGGATGGCACATGCACAGCCTGACACAGGGCAGCCCTGCTAGCGTTTTTTAATGTTATATTTGTAACACTCCCTCAATGCCTGTTTTCAAACAGTCACACATCCATCCACCAATCATTTAAAAAAAACTGTACATATAACACTATGACCATATTGTTCTTCCAGACACCAAATGCCACTTAACAATCTTCTACAAATTATGTGTATCTGCATTTCCCATACATATACAAACACATTATACACAGTGCTCCTACACGCATATGCATTGTGCAGTGAAAGAAGTGCATAAATAGAAGGGACAGTGTAGATAGTCAAGTGCTCATGAGAACCCAGGAGGGAAATGCCAAGGTGGGATGCCACTGGCTCACTACTGGAGCAGAGAAGTCTGAATGGGGGCATATTAACCATACCTTCCCTTTAACAAAGTGTTTTCTGTCAATTTAATAGGTTTTTATAAGTGAAGATTTTTCATGATCTTGCATCACTGTGTATACATTATTAAAATGTTCTCTTTTCATATATATATATATATATATATATATATATAATATATATATATATATAAAGAACTATAAACCTCCTTTAAGAAACATATTTTTTGCAACACATACTTATATCTGTCGTTCTCAGCAGTGCATGCTGGGGATGCAAATCATCATTCAATAGCCTACGGCATAAGGCTCAACCATGACCCCAGCCTAACTAACCACCCCTATTATTCACTTAACTTACCCTGCATTTTAGCTCACTGTCGACTATAGCCTAATATTGTAACCAAGGACCCGTCTGCAAATCCATGGGGCTTGGGCTTTGTCCATGCCGATTTCCCTAGTAAGCAAATCAGAGTACACATTTGCATTTGCAGAGGGCCAGGCCCACTACCCAGACACCAAATGTATATCACTAGTGTTTCTTCTTACATTCTTACACTTTGGAAAATTAAAACACAAGACATATTTCTCCTTGCTAATTCTCATTGCACAAGTATGTTGTAATCTAGTCCATCTCTTCAGGCTGTAACCACAAGCAGAATATTTTTTCCCATGCAACCCTACAGCTTCGGCCATGCCATATGCCCCAATAAGCAAATTACAGTACACAATTCTCCTTGCAGATGGCCAGGTCCATTACCCAGACACCAATGTTATATCACTGTGTCTGTACTTAAATGTTCACACATTCAAAAAAAGAAAACCCAGGACAAATTTGCAAAACCATGCTTTGAAGTTCTTCCTGACCCTCCTCGTGCATATTTGCTCTAATCCCATCCAGCACTTCAACCTGTAGCCACAAGCAGATTTTATTTTCCCATTCACGCTTATCCCAATTCCAAAAAGCGTTACCACATAGCCGGTCCCTGGTGGCCATACCTACTTTAAACCCATTGCTGGTCCATCGTAGTCATGGCCAGTAGTCAGATTGTCTGGGTCATGCCCATACCTTAGTCACCAAAGGTGTTTTACTATTTTTTGTACCCACATTATGACACTTTTGAAAAAAATTAAACACTGACACATTTGCTAAATCATGCTTTCAGCTACATGCCAATGGTCAGTAAACTAGATTTCTGCAAATCCGCACATGTTTTTTTTTTAAAGTGTCAAAATGTACATACATAAAATAGTCATATAACTTAGCCCTCACTTGACGAAATCCATTCAGACTTTGCACAAACATTTAAGGTTGGGTCCATAATCTTTCTGAAAACGTTTGTCCACATTTGCCAAACAGCAACAAAGTTATAAGCCATCTAAAAATGCTGAGACACCCCTTGTAATTGTTCCCCCTCCTGACAAAATCCCCCCAACTTTGCAAACACATTCATATCTAGGTCTAAAATCTTTTTGCAAACTTGTGTACAGATTTGTCAAATGGCACCACATTTATAACCCTTTAAAATATTTTGCGAGCCCCCTCTAATTGTGTTCCCTCTTGACAAAACATCACCACTCTTTGCAGAACCATTCAGAGTCAGGTCTAAAATGAGATTCTAAAATGTCATGCATTTTCATTGAGTGGCTGCAATGCTATTAGCTGTCCAAAAACTGATTTTCACCAACCCTGTAATGCAGAAATAGGCATAGATGTCCCCGAACATCACACATGTTCGCGAACATCACAGGACTGCCTCAGACATACAGACTGTTCGCGGACATCGGAGTTGAAAAAACACCAGTTTTGGGGGCTTTTTAGGGCCATCTCCCATATCATCCTTATCACCCTCACCTCTCCGGAGATTTTTTCATTAGTTTGACAAGTGCAATGTTGTGTTTTTTCATATGTTTTAAGCGTGATGTTCACGGACAGAAGGCACTGTCCGTGTATCCAATTGAGTGGGTGCTTCAGAAAATCTGACGCACCTCATGCTTTTCACCATCCAATCAGCGGGTGTGTCCGATGCCCGCAAACATCACGTCGCCCACTGGACCAATTGGAGGCTCGTCCGCGGACCAAACAGGGAAGTGAGTCAGCGGACCGAACCCAGATATCACAAATTCTTTTTTACCTAGTTTTTGCTTGTTTTAAAAAGAACTTCTGGAAGATTTACACAAATTTACAAAAGTACACTTTCAGGACCAAGCTGGCATTCCTGCCGCAAACTTAGTGAAAATCGGTCCAGCGGTTTGGGCTGTAGGTGTGAACAACGTTTTTTTCTCTCCATTGTGTCTATGGGAAAAATCACGCATTTTGGGACCCCCTATAACTTTACCCCCCCTTGACGAAACATCACCAAACTTCACAGGATCGATCTGACAGGATCATATACTTTCTTTGCAAAGTTTTGTGAGAATTCATCCAAAGGGGTGAAGTTATAAGCTGCCCAAAAAGATTGCTTCCTATGGGTTGAGCAACTTAACCATAACTACAGGGCTGTTACCGCTGAACCTGTAATATATATAAGGAACAGAAGGACCCAGTTAAAAAAAGTTTAATTTTTTTATAGAATTCAAACTCATGCATCTAGACAGCAGGTCAGAAAGAAGAGGGCGAGATCAATACGGAGGACAAGGAAGAGGCTTGGCAACAAGAGGGGGCCAGTCAAAACGAGGCGGGGGAACAAACACAAGAACCAAATCCAATATGACAAGATCTGGAAGCAACCAGAGGGGGAGAACACGAGGCAAGAAGACCTCCAGTTAAAAATCTTTAATATCTCCAAAAGAACACTAGCTAAAAATTAATCATTGGTACTTTCCCTAGTCCTCTCGTTCAGCTCTACATATAAATATGACTACACCTCCACCAGAGTGGATCTATTCAAATTTACTAGGAAGTTGAAATTAACCAAATTTCATGCTACCAAGATTGAATATGGACATGGAAAACCAAAGGAAATGAATGAAGAAGTCTCTCCTTTGACTGAGAAAGATTTAACAAGCCTGATTTGCTTAACAAATATAGAAGAAATTGGGGAAACCACTGTGGACGATAACACTGGAATAGAGAACATCATGTTCAAAGAGCAGTTTGGAATATCAACAGATCTAAACTGCCCTACCAAATGTAGACCCAAATCCATCTTTTATCCAAATATTGTATGTGGATCTGTTGACATCTTTGAAGAACTTGTTGTCAACGATTTGAAAAAATGATCTAGTGAGATACCGTCAGCATAAAGGAATCTCAGCTATGTACAATTTCAAGCTCTGGAAAGTCTTAAAAATTACCATTCCATTGTCATACGCCCATCAGATAAAGGTGGGGGTATTGTTGTGATGGATAGTGACAAATATGAAGGAGAAGCTCTAAGACAACTCAGCAATGTCAGCAATTATATACCCGTTAAAAAGGGAATTTAGCTAGAAACCAAATGTCATTACCACACGATGTTGCCAAATTGGAGTGAATTGGAACTTATTGTCATGATGCCCACTCCCGAGGAAGGACCCAGCAACCCCATATAGGGGCCCTTTGGACAGTGTCCTGGCGCCTATGGCGCCAGGCTCATAAAAGACATCAGTCCTGGCGCCATAGGCGCCAGGCTCATTATGGGAGTGCTTGGGTGCACTTACCTGATGCAGACCATGCTGCAGGATCCCGGCCTCCTTGAGGCCTGAAAGGAACTTCTTTACCTGTGGGACTAATTTACCATCTGGGCGTGGTCGGGGAAGGATACATACCTGATTGGAGGAAGGATACATACCTGGAACTTCTTCCAAGGCTATTTAAACCCCACCCGAACATCCACACGTGCTTCGCGTTGTTCTGCATCTAGCAGCTGGACGCTCACCGTGTCTGCTCCTGCATCCTGACTTCTGCCACGCCTGCCAGCATCCTGGATCACCTGCAAAGGAAGAGAAGAAGAGAACAGAAGAAGGAAAAGTCCTTACCTGCTAAATTCCGCATCCCGGAGACATCTCGCCGACAATCCTGAAAAGGAAGACTTTTATTTAAAAGCTCATCGCGTCGATCGCTGCAGCGCCGCATTCCACTCACCTTTTCAGGGCGCCTCCATGTTCAGCAGCGATCATCCGGATTCGCAGTCCCGCCCCAGCGCCTAGGGAGAAAAAGACCAGAACAAAAGGTGAGAGAGAGAAGGGAATAAGGAAAGCTAAATCTCCATGTTAAGACTTACCAGTTGATTCATTCCCTCTTCATTTCAGGTCCGCGCCGCATCCTGGCATTTCCGGACCCCGGCCCCTAAGGGGAAAAAGAGACATCAGCGTTAATGAGCGAATGAAAAGACATTACCAAAAAACGCTCATTAAAGACTTACCTGATTTCTACAAGGATTTCACCTCTCATCTCGGGTCGGTGCCTGTTCCCCGGCATTCCGTACCCCGGCCCCTATGGGGAAAAAGACACTAGCATTAGTACATTAATGCATGGACACAAGGGGAACCTCTTATCAAAAAACTTACCTGGAAGCCAAGCAAGTTTGGTTCTCACCAATCCGAAAATCCAGTGAAGTAACTGGATACCAACGCGCCCCTGCATCAGAAGCAGGATGGAGAGCTCGTCCTTCCAGACCCTAAGGTGAGACACTACGAGGAATCACAGAAGGGTTTTGAGGAGGGTGAGAGGGGAAAGTGGGAGGCCGATTGCATTACCCCGCAGACAGTTAATCCCCTATTTTCGCCTACAGAAGGATACTTCTGCGAGCCAGACAAGTTAGATTTGGGGGCCCGGTCCAGTCCGTCTTCCGAACCCTGCGCATCACCTTAGAAGAGGTCACAGCAGCGCGAACCAGGCCAGCGCCTCCGTGGGAGTCAGGTGAGCGTTACAGAATGAAAAGCCTTCCTACAATTTCCCACCCAGGCGCTATGGAAAGTTCTGAGACTGATCAGTTGGCCCAATTACTGGGGGAATTACGGGCCGAAGTACATGCCGCTCGTCAATAGACTAATGCCCTCAGAGGGAATTAATAATATCAAAGGAAAGAACTGATGACCTGGCCAGACAGCTTTTGCAAGGTCAAGCTAGGCAAACTCCTCTACCCGGTTCCGGAGGGAACCCCGCTCCTGTGGTTTCCAGTAACCCTGTGCAGATTAATCTACCTGGAAACATGCCGCTGGCCCCACCCGAACGCTTTGCTGGGGACCCCAAACGATTCGCCGTATTCATGAATCAGTGTCGTTTGCACTTCCTATGCAGACCTGGGGCCTTCCCTAATGATCAGACCAAGGTAGCCTTTGTATTGTCATATCTCAGCGGCTGCGCTGCCGATTGGTCAGTTCCACTGGTTACTCAAGATGACCCGATTCTCCGTGATTTTCAAAGGTTTCAAGCAAGCATGGAAAGGTTATTTGCTCGACACTCTCAGGGGCAGGCTCTGGATGACGAACTTCTATCCCTGCGACAGGGCAATCAGGACCTCCTATCCTATATTCTAACCTTTAATAGACTAATTGTGGAAACGGGATGGCCAGAGGATAAAAGAGTCACGTTGTTTTATCGAGGCCTACGCAGAGAACTTAAAGATGTCTTGGCCCAAGTTGTAAATCCGCCCCAAGAATGCACAGAGTATATAGACTTAGTGGTCCAATTGGATCACAGACTTCAAAACAGAAAAGCAGATCGGTCCAGGTTTGAGACCCGGTTGTTGGTCAAGACCCATGCTAATCCTAAGGGAGTTGATGTCTCTGAGCCTATGCAAATTGGAGGGGTTAAAGGACCCTTAACTCAAAAGGAACGTGAAAGGAGGCGGCAGCTAAAATTATGTCTTTATTGTGGGAATTCTGGACACTTTCTACGAGATTGCCCAGCAAAACCGCCCCGAAAGGCGGTAGGAGCCGCTGATAAAAACCATGAAGATTCTGTTTCGGGAAACGACTCCGCCCGACAAGTGTAGGGGTCCGCTTGCCGAGCTTGAAAACTAACTCTCAGACCTCGCATTTCATTGTGCCAATGGTTCTCGTAGATCCAGAACAGCCTAAGCGGTTGCATGCAATAAAGGCATACATCGATAGTGGGGCTATTGGAAACTATGTGGATCGTGAATTGGTCTCTAGGATTAACCTCCCTCTCCGTCCTAAAACCAGCAAAGATGTCATCACCACAGTCGATGGAACTGAAATTGCCTCTGGACCGGTAACACATTCCACTACTGAGGTGACTCTTATTGGTCCCGACGGCCATCAGGAGGGTGTTGTGTTTGATGTAATCAAGGCTCCACAGTTTCAGGTTATTCTTGGAATCCCTTGGTTAGAGACACATAATCCTCGAATTGATTGGCGAGCTAAGAGAATAACCTTCCCGGATTGTACACAAACCTGCTACCCAGAAAACCTGAAGATTAATCTAGCATCTGTAACCTCTGCCTCCATGCAACTACCTCCGGAATACCAAGACTTTCAGGACGTCTTCCAAAAGGAACAGGGCAACACGTTACCTCCTCACAGATCGTATGATTGCCAAATCGATCTGGTGCCCGGTGCACAACCCCCTTGTAGCAGGATTTATGCCCTTACCGAACCTGAGAATCTGCATTTGAGACAATATTTGGATCAATACCTAGCTAATGGTTTTATTCGCCCGTCAAAGTCCCCGGCATCCTCGGCTTTGTTCTTCGTGCCCAAAAAAGAAGGCGACCTTAGAACTTGTATCGATTACCGTGCATTGAACCAGATAACGGTTAAAAACCGTTATCCCTGAACTCCTTGACCAGGTGAAGGATGCTTGCATATACACCAAGATAGATCTCCGGGGGGCTTATCATCTGGTACGAGTTAAAGAAGGCGACGAATGGAAAACTGCCTTCCGTACTAAATACGGATTATTCGAGTACCAGGTGATGCCTTTTGGATTGTGTAACGCGCCGGCTGCCTTCCAATACTTCATGAATGATGTCCTTCGGGAACTCATCGATGTTTGTGTTGTCGTATATATCGATGACATTCTGGTGTACTCCTCTTCGGAATCTGATCACAGAAAACACGTCAGGGCAGTACTTGAAAAACTGCGCCAACACAAACTATTTGCTAAATTGGAGAAATGTGTTTTCCATACCACAGAAGTCGAGTTTCTAGGTTTCATCCTGACACCCAAAGGAGTCCGAATGGACTCAAGAAAAGTGGATGCCATCCTCAAATGGCCATCACCTAGCTCTGTAAAAGGGGTTCAAAGCATGCTCGGCTTTGCCAATTTCTATCGCAGGTTTATCCCGGAATTTTCACGCGTGGTACAACCCATTACTGCACTCTTGAGGAAAAATAAACGTTTTGAATGGTCTGAAGAAGCCGAGCAGGCCTTTCAGGATTTAAAAGCTAAGTTTACCTCTGCACCTATATTGAAACACCCGCGTCCAGATCTCCCTTATGTCGTCGAGACTGACGCATCCAGCCTAGCCATGGGAGCTGTCCTGTCCCAAAGAGATCCCGAAACCAACCAACTGCATCCCGTAGCATTTTGGTCCAGAAAATTCTCGGCACCCGAGGTTAATTATGCAATCACGGACAAAGAACTGTTAGCCATTAAGTCCGCTTTTAAAGCCTGGCGGCATTATTTGCTTGGAGCTCGACATACCATCACTGTGATCACTGATCACCGGAATTTACAGTATTTGAAAACCGCCAAGGCTCAGTCATCACGGCAGCTCCGATGGGCTTTGTTTTTCGCTGAATTTGATTTCATGATTACCTATCGACCTGGCTGCAAGAATGGCCTTATCCCGAATTGGAATGGGAGAATCTGATACAAACTCAGAACCAGTACAGATAATTCCCGAACAGAGGATTCTAGGTATGACTTCGTTACAGACGCTTGAAGACATTCAAGCCAGAGTGAAACAACTCTTGGACCCTACAACCTTACAGGATTGGATACAAAAGGGATCAGACTTTACCATAGATAATGGTTTACCTTATTTCCAAGGACGCTTATTCCTGCCACATAAGGAATTACACAAACTAGTTATTTCCGGTTATCATGATACATTAATAGAGGGACACCCCGGTATTGCCAAGACAGAGGAAAAGGTGAAACGACAATTTTGGTGGCCCTCTTGGCGAAAAGATGTTAAATCTTTTGTGATGTCCTGTGGTGTTTGCGCCCAAAATAAAAGTCAAAAGAAAAGACCAGCCGGTCTCCTTCAACCTCTAGACATACCGCCAGCACCCTGGCACACCCTATCAATGGATTTTATTACAGACCTGCCTCCTTGTTTGGGGTACAATACTATTCTGGTAATTGTGGATTTGTTTTCCAAAATGGCCCACTTTATTCCTTTGAAAGGTTTACCTTCAGCTTCTGTCCTAGCCAAAGAATTCCTCGAAAATATTGTTCGGCTACATGGATTCCCATCTATACTAATCTCTGACCGGGGAAGCCAATTCATTTCCCACTTCTGGTGCAAATGTTGTCAAATGGCGCAGATCGACGTAAGATTATCGACCAGTCACCACCCTCAGACCGATGGTCAGACCGAGAGGACAAATCAGACCCTTGAGCAGTACTTACGGTGTATGTTACAGCAATCTGAAAGCAACTGGAAAGACATTCTTTGGATAGCCGAATACGCATATAATAATTCGGTACACTCTGGAACTGGCCAGAGTCCTTTTTATACTTTGTTTGGGCATCACCCTCGAACCTCAAACCTTGACTCACCTCAGAACCTGGGAATGCCTGCAGTAGAACATCTGCATTCTACAATTACCCAAGCCTTCAAAGAGGCAACTACGCATTTACAACAAGCCAAGAGAAAATACAAAGAGAATGCTGATCTACATCAGAGTGAAGCACCTCCGTATCAGATTGGGGATCAATTGTGGTTAGCTACCAGACATTTACCACTCAAAGGGCCTCGAACTTTTAACCCAAAATATCTGGGACCTTATTCTATTACGGCAATAATTAACCCAGTGGCTGTTAAACTTGATTTACAAGCTAGTATGCGAATTCACCCTGTTTTTCATGTGTCACTTCTGAAACCAGTGGTACCCGGAACCCGACTACTCAAACCTCCAGAACCTATTCTAATAGATGGGGAGCCCGAATTCGAAGTGAAGAACATTTTAGACTCAAAAATGTTTAGGTCAAAACTGTTCTACCTAATTGATTGGAAGGGGTACGGACCTCAGGAGAGGTTGTGGGAACCCAGCGACCATGTGCATGCACCTCGATTAGTCAGAAAATTCCACCGACTCTTCCCAGACAAACCAAAACCCCCGGAGGGAATAACCTTGGAAGGGGCCTTGGGGGGGAGTGCTGTCATGATGCCCGCTCCCGGGGAGCCGGTTCAAGCCCTGCGTCCCCAAAAGCGGACATCCAGTCCCCAAGGAAGGACCCAGAAACCCCATATAGGGGCCCTTTGGACAGTGTCCTGGCGCCTATGGCGCCAGGCTCTTAAAAGACATCAGTCCTGGCGCCATAGGCGCCAGGCTCATTATGGGAGTGCTTGGGTGCACTTACCTGATGCAGACCAAGCTGCAGGATCCCGGCCTCCTTGAGGCCTGAAAGGAACTACTTTACCTGTAGGACTAATTTACCATCCGGGCGTGGTCGGGGAAGGATACATACCTGATTGGAGGAAGGATACATACCTGGAACTTCTTCCAAGGCTATTTAAACCCCACCCGAACAGCCACACGTGCTTCGCGTTGTTCTGCATCTAGCAGCTGGACGCTCACCGTGTCTGCTCCTGCATCCTGACTTCTGCCACGCCTGCCAGCATCCTGGATCACCTGCAAAGGAAGAGAAGAAGAGAACCGAAGAAGGAAAAGTCCTTACCTGCTAAAACCGCATCCCGGAGACATCTCGCCGACAATCCTGAAAAGGAAGACTTTTATTTAAAAGCTCATCGCGTCGATCGCTGCAGCGCCGCATTCCACTCACCTTTTCAGGGCGCCTCCATGTTCAGCAGCGATCATCCGGATTCGCAGTCATGCCCCAGCATCTAGGGAGAAAAAGACCAGAACAAAAGGTGAGAGAGAGAAGGGAATAAGGAAAGCTAAATCTCCATGTTAAGACTTACCAGTTGATTCATTTCCTCTTCATTTCGGGTCTGCGCCGCATCCTGGCATTTCCGGACCCCGGCCCCTAAGGGGAAAAAGAGACATCAGCGTTAATGAGCGAATGAAAAGACATTACCAAAAAACGCTCATTAAAGACTTACCTGATTTCTACAAGGATTTCACCTCTCATCTCGGGTCGGTGCCTGTTCGCCGGCATTCCGTTCCCCGGCCCTTATGGGGAAAAAGACACTAGCATTAGTACATTAATGCATGGACACAAGGGGAACCTCTTGTCAAAAAACTTACCTGAAAGCCAAGCAAGTATGGTTCTCACAAATCCGAAAATCCAGTGAAGTAACTGGATACCAACGCGCCCCTGCATCAGAAGCAGGATGGAGAGCTCGTCCTTCCAGACCCTAAGGTGAGACGCTACGAGGAATCACAGAAGGGTTTCGAGGAGGGTGAGAGGGGAAAGTGGGAGGCCGATTGCATTACCCTGCAGACAGTTAATCCCCTATTTTCGCCTACAGAAGGATACTTCTGCGAGCCAGACAAGCCAGATTTGGGGGCCCGGTCCAGTCCGTCTTCCGAACCCTGCACATCACCTTAGAAGAGGTCACAGCAGCGCGAACCAGGCCAGCGCCTCCGTGGGAGTCAGGTGAGCGTTACACTTATTGACAAGGATGAGTATTTCTTTCTCAAAACTTTGCATCCCATGACTCCTCTCATCTATTTCAACCCTAAAATTCATAAAAGCTTAATTGATCCTCCTGGTCGCCCTATAGTATCTTCTATGGGCAGTCTATTAGAAAATACATCTAAATATCTAGACCACTTCTGTCAACCATTTGTCTCAAGTTTGAGCTCATATATACAAGACACCTCTGATTTATTAACTAAACTAGACAACATCAACTGGTAACCAAGTTTCTTTTTGGCGTCCCTTGATGTAGTCTCATTGTACACTTCTATTCTACATGAAACTGGTATCAAAGCTTGTGATTTCTTTCTGAAAATTCGATCCATCAGTTACCGACAGCACAATAAGATATTGTTGCAAATGCTTCAGTTTTGCCTATAGCATAACTATTTGATCCATGAAAATCAAGTATATAAACAAACTCAGGGCACGGCTTTGGGGTCTTCTATGGCCCCAACTTATGCAAATGTTTACATGGGATGGTGGGAGACTCAGATACTATGGACAGAAGAACTAGAACACTTGGTGAAACATATTATTGTTTGGTATCGTTTTATGATGATTTGTTCATCATCTGGGACGGTACACAACTAGAGCTTAAAAAATATGTTAATATTCTTAACAAAAATACTCTCAATTTGGAACTGACAACTGTCTGTAGTAAACAGGAATTGTTTTTCCTTGATGTGAAATTTCAGATTGTAAAAAACGATCTCACATCTAACTTGTACAGGAAAGTGACAAGTTCAAATTCGACTCTCCATGCCAAGAGCCACCAACCCAGAGCGCTGATAGAATCCATCCCTTATGGAGAATTACAGCACTATAGAGCTATCAGAAATGGTGACACCACGTATCCTCTCACGGGTCATTTTCAAGAGAAACATAATGGCGATGTGAGAAATATGTCATTTTTGGGTCCGGCACATATACCTCAGAATGAAAGACTAGGCAATCATGAATTAAAGTTACGAAAATTAGAGGCTTCCCTAATATGTAAATTTGATATGCTAAAACCTAAGGGACTCAACATTGATGCCGAGATGTATGTGTTTTTGCATACCTAGAATTGTGTTTCTTTTGAGATTTAAGAATACGTATGTTTATAGTCCCTAGTATTAATCTGTTTAGTTCATGTGAGTTTTTCTATGACAACTCATACAAACTTTTCTATGAGTTGAATGGAGGTTTCCAGTGTACTGTTGGATACTAGTGGGGATGCATTAGCACTTTATATTTAGGAAAACCATGAGCCTGCCAGTAAGGAGGTGGATGAAGTATGTACGGATATGCCCTTCTGTTTTTCCATTAAATTAGTAAGCACTAGCGCTTTAACTCTCATACACATCAGGGTGCACATAGCACTTTATATTTTCAATAGGGTAGACTGTGCCATCTGCTTCTGTGTGTCTCCTGTTCTAACTATGGGTACACATTATGTGATCTTTTAAAACATCAGACCCTTAGCTGCGACAAACTGTTTGGGTCAGAATACATGTGTGATTTTAGCACTAGCGTCATCTCTGGCACTAATCCAGAGACTCCATATTCGCTGCTTGCCGGACTGGTTTTAAACACACACCCGTACGGGGAACATGACCACGTGTTGCTATTGGTCAGTTACACATGGTCATAACAATTTGGGTCACACTTGCAAAGTTTTATATGCACCTAATAAATTGAAATAAACAAAATTGTTTTTAAAAAGGTGGCATAGCGGAGCGGTTTGAATCCAATGGCCCCATCATGTAGTTGAAAATCAAAAGATACATTAGTATCTTATTAGAGTATTTTACTCTCCCTCTTACTCTCTTTCTCTGAAATCTATAGCCTTTCCAATATGGAGGCTATTTTGGCACTACTATTGTCCCTGCAGTGGCAATCACATGAGTGTTGTGCACGTGATGGGGGGAGGAGCAAACTGCTCTAGCCATGCCTTTTTACACTTGTTGGTGCAATCGGCACAATTGGATTTTACTAGCTTGAACAAGCCTGAGCATTCAGGCGGAATGCGTGGCTTTTCCACCCTTATGGGTGAGTGTTTTTTTACCATTCAGTCGCCATTTAGATGAACATGCATGTTCACCTTTGTTATGATGCACTGTACCTATATGAATTAAAGAATATGTTTTAAAGTATCAGGTCGTGTGTGGTTGGGACTCTTTTGTATACATGCAGTATATGAAAAAACATTGTTAAAGGGATGTTATGGTAAAGTTGCACTAATAAAAACCTATGAAATTCACTGAAAAAATATTATTAAAGGGATGTTATGGTTAGAGGTAAACCAAAAATCCTCAGAAATTTGCCAGTTATCATAAGCTAAGCAACCATAACTCGCGCCACCATCATGCACTGCTAAGACTAACACCCAGGACATAAAATATGACATCACAAATGTGATCAATGACATCACAACCATTTTTTACCTTCTTACAGCCATATCCCATGCCATCCTCATCACCGCCCACCTCCACATAGATTGTTTCATGAGTTTGACAAGTGCAATGTTGTGTTTTTCAATAGGGTTTTACCACTATCTTCGTGGACACCGGCGGATGTCCGCAAAACTAACATGTCGGCCATTTCGAAAAATCTGGCGCACTTCACACTTTTCACCATCTAATCAGTGGGCACATCCGATGTCTGCGGACATCACGTCACCCTCTTGGCCAATCGGAGGCCGTCTGCGGACCGAATAGGGAAGTGAGTCTGCGGACCGAACCCAGATATCACACATTTTTTTTACCTAATTTTGGCCTGTGTTTTAAAAAAAAACTACTGGATGGATTTACACCAAATTTTTAAAAAACACACTTTCAGGACCAAGTTGCCTCACCTGCTGCAAATGTGGTGAAAATCCGTCCAGCAGTTTGGGCTGTAGATGTGAGCACATTTATTTTCTCCATTGCGTCTATGGAAAAAACAGAAAGGTTAGGCCGCCCCTGCAACTTTGCCCCACCCCTTGACGAAACCTCACCAAACTTCCCAGAAACATTCTGACAGGACCATATACTTTTTTTCCCAAAGTTTGGTAAGGATTGGTACACGGAGGGCAAAGTTATAAGCTGCTCAGAAAATGCTCTTCCTATGGGTTGAGCAACTGAACCATAACTACAGGACCGCTATTGCAGGCCCTGTAAGATATATATATATATATATATATATACATATATGCTCTCCAAACACGGAAACAGCTCCCCATCAATGTTCACACATTCTCAGAAATCCTTCTTCCATCATCAAGGATACGTACTGCAAACACGACAAGTACCCTTAAATTGTTATTTATTAGGCACCATGAATTGACAGATAAAAAGAGACAAGTACAACTAACGCATTTTCGCCACTCGGGCTTCTTCTATATATACTGCCACCACACTTCACACTTCCAAATTTGTGTAGGTGAAACTACTGAGCACCCCGTTTACAAACATTTTATCATAAAGAAATAGAACCTGTGCAGTTAAGTGGGATTTGGGTAGGGAGGGGAGCAGATATGTGGAAAAAGGGGTAGGTGATGGGGGAAGGGGCAAGAGACACAGGGAGCACACTTAGCTTGTGTGGCAAGGACCCCGTTCCGAGCCTCCTCATTCGGTGAGAGGCCATCACACCCCTCTCACCGGGGACTAATAGTATATCATTGTTGCACTTGACTGTATTCCTTACTTTTATCCCTTGATAGCCTTAAACTATGATAAGCGATGTACACTTAAGACTACACATTTTTCTCTCGTCTCTGATTTTCTTCCTAAAGTGATTATAGGCTGTGTTTCAACTGCTTGCTAATTTTACAGTCTTAATTTGCCTCTGCTTTGAGGAAGAAATGTGCTATGCAGATGTTTTCATATGACTCATAAGTTCAAGAGCCTGTTCTTATCAAGCGAGAAGAGGTTTGTAAGGAGAGCAGGAAAATTCCTGTTGGGTTTCCAAGGTGCTTGTTAAGCATGATGAGGCAATGGAGTTATTTTTAAGTAGTCGTTCTTGCCCAGACTAATAGGTGACATCTTGTGGATCTATGATGTTTTCCTGCATGCCGTTTTCACCACAGCCTGATTACTCGAGGCCGGTACAGTGCTGCAGGGAAAGATTTCTCTGTACACCCCCTCCCTTCCCTCCTCCAATGCGAAGGGACACGCCTGCAATGCCCACCACTACCTGCCCTATGTTTATCGGGGACACCCCAAATGTCCCTGGGTCGCTCCCCTACCCATTTCCCCCTCCTACGTCCACCTTCATATACACACCACACATGCGTAGCTCAACCCAGTTCCCCAGCTCACCTTACTTGAGTAAGCGCATGTAGTGATTGCCCACAGATCCAGGGATGTCATTTTGGGGTTCCCTGGGGTCACAACTGCAACCTCTGTGGTCTCCTTTGCTACCCCTATGGTCTTTCTTGCTACCCCTAAAAAAAAGAAATGTTAAACAAATTATTATTATTATTTATTTTTAGATGCAAGCTCTTGGGCTGGCTGTGGCCAGCGCCATGTGGCTCTTTGTTTCTGTGGTGGCTGGCTTTCTTGATTAGCACACTTTCTTTTTTAAAACAGGGTGTTTGTTGTACGAGTTGAAAATTTGAGCTGTGACCCTAAATAAGAAAGAATAGGAATAACACATCATTTGTCTTTCGAGAATTCTATACAATAATTGCTAGACTCATTAAAGGTTTATTTTGGGCAAACTTCAGGGGGTGAGTTACAGATTTAGTCTGTTCTTAAACACCTCAACTCAGCCTTTCATCCTTCTGAGGTCGATAAATGAGTACCAACACTGGTTGGGTGATATTGTATGTAAATAAAGCGCGTAAGCGTAAATGCTTTATAATAATACATCATTATCATTTGGCCTTGGACGTCTGCTTGCATTCACAGTAATTTGGTCATATGGGCCTATACACACTGATATTAACGATACATATGGTGATCCATTCCTTTATGAAACGTATGTCACATTTTAGTGATGGCGTAACCATATTTTTCGTTATGTACTTAGGAACAATGCTATGCGATGCCCCCTCCTGTTTTGTCAAGGGGTGAAATGACTTGTTCCATTGCTTCCCTGTGATGTCACTTCGGGTATGGTTCAAATGATATCACTTCCTGTGATGTCATCAGCGGTCAAGGGTCATGTGATGTCACTTCCCTTACCCCTGGCATTTTGGTGAAATGACATCCCTGGACAGAATGCCTTTCGGTGAAGGTGGCCTTTCAGACAATATCAAGTTGATACACAATTAGGATTATCGGAAATCACAGTGCCCACAGAACGTTTCCAGCTCACTATGGCCTTCTATACCTTCGACCAATCTTCACCAAACCCAGAAAAAACAAAAATCAGCTGATTGTGCTGCACTCATTTGATTCTTTTGAAGAATGGTGGATAACCTAGGTTTTATGGGGGTAGGAGGAAATACATGTTTTTATTTTCTATTGAACCACTGAGAGGAAGGCATTAATGGGAAAGGTTGCAAAAGTCAATTGACCATTTATAATTTGACTCAATTTGGCATGGACAGAAATTGTAATCTTTTGTCTTCCTTTTGCAAAGAAAATATTAATTATCGAGTCCAATCTTGGGAACATGGCTAAATGTGAGCTCTCCCGCACAACATGTGTGAATTTATCATATATTTCTAGTGTATTTCAGTAGAGGCTTAGTGTAAGACTAATAAATAACTTTTTTAAAGACATTGAAAATGGGTTTTAGAAACCACAGAATGTAGTCCTTTCCTTAATTGCCTGTGGGTGCCTGTGGGTCCCTGTGGGTGCCTGCACGGCCATTTGAGGTCCGAGATTACGTGCTCTAAGACAGCAGTGAGTAAGTATAGATTTTCTCGACGTTGAAATGCTACTTTGGTTGTACCTAGTTACCATCTGGGGTCTGCTGTGGGAAGCTGCTGTGGGGAAACAAGATGGTGCTTACTATCCACTGGGCCCGATCAGTGGTGGAAGAGTACGAAAAGAAGTAGTGGAGCTATGTTCCCTGCTGGTCTGCACCGCTCCCCGCAAACCCCATCACCACACCCCCTCCCATGCACAATGTAAACCCCCAAACGCATGCACCTGCAGTTTAAGGGAATGTTCAGTGTAGTACACTGAAAGTGCAAGTTTCAACTGCTTCCTACACTTTTATTTTAAAACGAAACCATTCCAGAACGGTTTCTTTTTAAAATAAAAGTATAGGAACAGTAACACTTAATTAAAAGAAGTAGAGGAGCACTGCTCCCGATCGCTCCCACCCACTTCGACCACTGGGCCCGATCACTTAAACAGTGCAGTCAACAGCAGTAGCAAAACACAAAATGTGGGGTCCCCCCTGTGAGCCATGCTGAGGTCCCAACCAACTCGTCAACAAATCATGGGTCGTCCCACCCTCTGCGCCGTCCTAGATTATCATGCTTGTACAATACGCACACACGTGCTGCTGAAGGTGTGTATGCTGCACACTGTACAAGGAGAAAGATATATATATATGTGTTTTAATGCAATATACTGCACACTTTCTGAGAAGAAATTGGCTAAAAAGCCAGAGTGTTTGCAATTGTTTTGTAGGGTAACACCAATCCAATAAATGTAAGTCACCAACCGTGCACAAGAATATTTATGCTTTGCTATTAAAAATGCCATGCCACATTGAAAACATGTCCCACTGGCTGCACAATGTAGACCAGTGCAGACACGTAATGACAATACACTACAACATACAAGGCCAGATTTAGACATACCTAGACTGGTTGCACGAAAATGCCAGTCGAAGCAATAATACTCATCTAGAAGAGAGCACACATTCAAGCCTGGGTCCCTGCAACTTCTAACAACACAGCCAAACTCTTTAAAATCTGAAAGGAACTGGTAAATCCTGTTGCGGTCTCTACCTCTCCTTCTCTGCTGAAAACTCAGGACATCCTGTCCTCTATCTCCTCTTCCTCTCCCTCTCTCATCCCCCGTTTGGCCATCTCTACTTTTCCTCCTCCTTTCTCCTCTTTCTCTCTGACAACACCTGACGAGGTTTCTAGACAATTGTGATCTATGAAAGTGTCGTCCAAACAGGTGCTCCCCTGCTCTGCCAGAACCATGGACCATATTGACACCCTTGTTCCAGTCTTGGCCGATTTCTGTAATCACTCTTTCGCTGCTGGAACTTTCTCCTCTCCCCTTTAGCACTCTCTTGTGCACCCACACTTCAAGAAGCCGTCTGTCTATCCAACCTGCCCGGGCAAACAATCACCCAATATCCATCATCCCTTTCCATGGCAAACTCTTGGAATAAATAGCCATCTCCCAGCTTACTCTCCACACTGAATCTGTTGGTTGTCTCCATGATCATCAGTCTGGCTTCAGAGCTGCCGGAGGCACGGAAAGTTCTCTCCTGAACACCCGTGAAGATGTGCTCTCTAACCTTGATTCGAGCATTCCTTCCAACACCTTGTGTCCTTCGAACTGTTGCTTACTTGCGGTGCAGGCCAAATAACAAAAGGACCTTGTTTTCATTCAGTAAAGATAGATACGGTAGGCTTCGATTTCGTAAAAACATGCACCTAAAAAAAGGACAGGCATATACTGCAATTCTTCAATAGCGTTTTAAAATAGGTTACGAGACGTGAACGTGTGAATATTCCAGATTGGTGTGTGATGCTGGAACGGTAGTGGATATATCATCCCTGCAAGAAAATTGCATAGAAGGCGCAGCTCCCTCTGGTCTAGCACTGTTTAATGTAGTAAGCGCAAAAGGGGTTGGCTATTGTGAGTGTATTTATTCCACTGTTTAACGATTGCGGTATCCCACAAACATTCCTGATGCATGCCGTAGTGATGTAGTAGTTGGATTAGTATATTATTGTACTTTACAAAATTTAATTTGTGAGAGCTAAAGACTTCATGTACGCTATATGGATAGATGAGTCCAACTTAGCAACGCTGAAATTTAGAGACGGCTGAGGGACAAACAAATTGTAGTTTGCCTGGGTTTTGAAGAGGAAAGTATGGAGACACAGGGTCTGAGGAGCTCATGTGATAAATGGTGTTTTTGCAGAAGTACATTTTGAGGAGCACATGGTGTTTTGTAACTTGAGTGTTTCCACCCTCCCTGCCTCTTGCAAGAGCAGGGCCATAGCTGTGAACCGCTATTGATAGTGGAGGGGTGATGGATGGGGATGAGGCGAGGTGAGCAAAAAGGGTAGCAATAAAGGTTGGACAGGCCGACAGGGTACTGTGAGATTTCTTGGTGTATGTTTGCAGTCTGGGTCTATTTTGTATTTAATTTTCACATTTAGTCTTGGGAAAAGGGTTAAGGTAGCTCAAAGTATGTAATATGCGTCACTTGAAAATTATTTCCAGTGCCTTCATTGGTTCGCAGTGTACCCCTGCCACTAATCATTCTTTGATGATAGTTATAGAGTATTGAGCATGTTTTTGACTCACTGAGAAACTGAAAACAACTATTCATATATTGAGTGGAAGAACTTTGTTAAAGGGACGTTATGGTTAAGTTGCACTAATAAAAACCTACGAAATTCAGTGAAAGAACTTTGTTAAAGGGAGGTTATGGTTCAGTTGCCCTAACAGAAAGCTATCAAATTCAGTGCTAAAACGTTCTTACAGGGACGTTATATTTAGTTTGCACTTATAAAAACCTGTCCATATTACGGTTACAAGTAAAATCGAAAACCCCCAGAAATTCGCCAGTTATGGTAAGCTAAGTAACCATAACTCGCGTCACCACCGTGCACTGCAAGACTAACACCCATGACATCAAAGATGACATCACAAATGTCATCAAATGTCTGCCTCTCTCTTTTTCCTTCACTTAGAGTAAGGAACAAAACATTGAAAAGGTACTATTTTTGTAGACCATACCCTTCTGTTCTGACAGTACTTTTCTTAGGGTTCAGTCACATCATTTGATATATATATATATACATAAGGGAAGAAGCAGGCATGAAACACAGTAATCATTTATGTTCATGAAGATAATCATTAGGTTATGCACACTTTCTGCTAATAATGCTGCTTTTTTTGCTTACTTTACTTGCCCCGTATATGCTCATATGTGTATGTGTTGTGGTCTCTTTATGTTTTGTGTGTAGTTGTCCAATTACGTAGTAAGTGAGGCATTATTAGGTACTTATTACATGTTTCACAGCATGCAGAACTCTGATACCAAAGCATTCATCATTTTACTATCTAACATGGCAGGGTTATGAATATTGCACCTCTATGGTGAATGCTGCAGACAATGGGCCTCATTATGAGTTTGCCGGTCCGGGAACTATGGTACCGGTAAGCTTGCAGGTACCATAGTTCCTGGACCAGCAAACTACAAGTTGTGCTCGCCAGTGCCTTTCTGCCCGCCAGGCCAGGCCAGGCGGGCAGAGCGGCATTCGCGAGCACAGCATGTCGGATGCACCTATAGGGGCCAAATGGGAATGGGGAGCATCTTTTCCCAGTGCCCACAAATGGGCAATTACCGGGTCTGGCAGGGCCGCAATGACCCAGTAATTGCCCATTCGCAGGCGCCGGAAATAAAATGACACCGGCTACTGCCGATGTTATAATGAGGCCCAATGCCTACGTATCTACATGAGTAGGTTCTTATGCTGGAAAGAATTCTGTATTACAATGACGTTTATAGCAATGCATTGCTCAATGAACTATATATTTCATGATGTTTCTCCCAATGACCTCTGATAGTTTTCTGCCAACATTATAATGACAATCCCTTGTAGAGGCTTTTCATGAAAGGTAAATGCACATGTGATGTCACTGAGACTGATACAGCAAGGCACAAGTACACACTATGCCTATGCATGGAGCTTAGGCGAGGGGAATCTGATGAGCGATTTTCCTTTCAGAGACGGAATTACCTGCACCATTGTATTATTTAATCAAAATAAAAAACGCCAGGGCTTTCACACCGCTGCTAGATGGCAATTCATCACAATGATGTAATAGTTTAATGCAATATAAAAATTAAGAGTGAGTATAACAGAGGCGATGAGCCTGGCCAATGCATTTCAGACCAAGTCCATCCTCAATGCCAAGTCTGTATCATTTCTCACTGTGGGTCTGAATCATCCTAAGAGGTCTGACCAGCAAAGGACCAAATATGTCTAAACACTGTTAGATAAGCTAGTGTGACCATAAGGCGCTGGTAGCAGTGCCAGGGTGTAGTGCTTCTAACTCGTCTAGCTTGTACACAACCCCATCTATATATTGTACTGTGTACTTGTAATGGTTCACTGGATGACTTGTTAAATTCTCGCTAACAATATTTTGCCCTATGATCTGTACTGCGCTCCGTTGCTTTTGAGACAGGCCTGCGCTGTACAAATCTATGGTCATTTTTATAATAGTAATAATGAAAAAAGGATTTAGCAACTAAAGTCTGGGGTGGACATACTAAGCTGAGTGGGGACAATCAGGTCAGCTGGAAAGAATGGAACTCTAGATCAGAGGGAAAAATAGGTCAGAAAATGGGTCCATTTGTTTAAATATCCTGGGCCACTCCAACAAAGTAACAGGGAGGGAGAGCTGTAGGCCAATGAGGGGAGTTTATTGTTCTTAGGACTGTATCCGTGGAGGTTTTGATGACTTGTTCTGTTAGTTTGCTCTGTAAACCAGTTTGCTTATATGTAGGGCAGGATGTTGTATTACTGTAGGTTAAAAGCATGTCTTTCATAAATGCAGCCTTTCTCCTCCCAACTCTGCATGCAGTGTATCAGCCTGTGGTGCCAAGGTGTGTTGGAGGGTGTGACATGATACACTGATAGTAGTGCTCTTAGGGGTCCATTGCAACGTGATGTTTGGTCCCCTCTTGCTTACAGCAAGGAAAAACAGTCTGGGGCACCCAAATGGTGCTTACATTATAATGAAGTCAAAAGAAATCAGCAAGGAATGAGTAGGGAGGATAGCGCAGGGCAACGCGTTTGTCTTGAAAGCAAGACAACACAGCGGACCACAGGTTTGAATCACGATCCCGCGCTTAAAACCACTCGCTGCTATTAGGGGCGTTATAAACTAACAATAAAAATAAGGAGGTTAATAGATGGAGATCATCAGGGGACAGGTAGCCAATGGGGGGGGGGGCAGAAATACTTAATGCATGCAGGAAAAAAACGAATAATCGCTCTTTGACAGCAAGGGGGATCATGTAAATGAAACCAGATTTAAAAATGCAACGAGGTGATAAGAACCTTGCAAGATACTGAAAGAGGGCAGAGGGAGGGGACAGCCTGAGGGCACCAGCAAAGCACACATTCAATGTCCTGAATTAAAAGAGTATGTTTCTGTGTCATAAGACTGCCAATATGGGGCAGATACTCAGGGGCCCGCTGATCCTCAGGGCCCACTTCAACTGAAACGTTTGCAATGGGCTTTTACGCCATCCCTGACCAACAGGAGGGGTTGGGGAGCTGAGGGGAATATAATGCTGCACGGTGGCAGGGATGTACGCCGAGCGCCCATTTCTCCACACCATGTTCATAAAAGTGTGAGTCAATAGGTACATTACAATCTAAATGGCGCTGTTATGACAGGTCAGAGGCCACCCATTCACAATGACGTGCAATCATTTTCAAGTCCCCTTGGCCACCACTCACAGTGCCTCAGAATGACCCTTGTGACGCATAGTCATCCTTTGTGACTCACAAAGAGCCTCTAACAATTACTAAAGTCGATTATGGCAACAAACAAACCAATAAACCAACACTTGCTCCAAACCTTTTGCAATTTTACTGCACTTAAGATGACGCTCCGAGTTAAACATTCGAGGATAGCTGGTGGGCTGAAATGGATATTTGATTCATAGGTTAACTCACTAATGACCAGATAATTGTATCTGAATAAACACAGGTTGTTCGAAGCTATTAAACATCGTAAAACATTTTAATAGAGAGAGTCTTTTTGAAGTCAATTATTTTCATTATGCTGCGATACAGTTCATTAACATTTCCGGGTTGACGTTGCTGCTGATTCAAAATGGTGACTTACGGCTGTGCGTGGGCGTGCACGCGTCCATCGGGGTTTACTGTGCCCGCAGTGGAATGCGCACTGATGACTGTATTCGTTCCTGCATGAAAGAAAGCTGCTGAATGCGGACGCCGTACATGATCTGAGAGGGCCCCTACGCCGCCCTCATCATAGGAGCTATTTTCATTCTATGGTCTATTGGGAAAGGCAGCAAAATGTGTCGCAGTTCACTTTCAGCTGTCCCTCCCGCTGCATCCCTCCAACTGTCTGATTATATTCTCGTATCCATTTATCTACGTATCTTCCTATCTATGCATCTATCTCTGTTGCGCTGTTGTATCTATCTATCATCGGCCTATCTCTTGTTTTGTAGTTCCATTACCCGCACCTACCCTTAAGCTCGCATGCCGCTCCCTACACTGCTACGTCCCCATTATAAACACTGTTTCACTGTGTCTATTTAACAATCTTTCCACTTATCTGTCCATCTTCCTATCTCGCAAACTCTATCACTTTCTTTCTCTTCATGTCTACCTTGTCTGTCTATATATTTATCAGTCTATCCCTCTGTTTCTCCAGTATGTCCATCCATCCGTCAATTTTTCTGTCAGTATGTATCTATCTATATTTATCTTTTCAGCTATCTATCCATCTGCCTATCTGCCAGTCTGACTTTGACTATATTGATATATCTGTCTATGCCTCTGTTTTTCTTTCTATCTCTGTTGCGCTGTTCTATCTGTCGCTCATCTGCCTATCTACCTGTCTCTATACCTGTCTCTCTGACTCTCCCCAGCTCTCTACAGTTTCCATTACCATGGCCCACCCTGAAGCCCAGCACGCTCCTCCTTACACTGCTTCCTACCCGCTCAAAGCGCTATCTCTCTATGGGCCTCATCACGACTTGGGCGGTAACGGTAACGCTATTAGCGCGGGCGGTATTAGCCCTACCGCTGAACTCCCCGGCGCTAATAGCGCCGGATCATGAGTTCGGCGGTAATGTAAGTCCCCATTCCCCACTGAGCCCATTCGGGAATGCCCCATTCCCCATTGGGCTCAATGGGGAATCTTCGCGCTAATACCGCCGGCGGATTTCCTGCCAGCGGTAATAGCGCAAATTTTCAGCGGATTTCCCCCCAGCCCAGAGCTGGGGTGAAATCCGCCAAAGCCCTGGTTCGGCAGACCCTTAAATCCGGCGGTAATAGCGCTACCGCCGGATTTAAGGGTTACCGCCGAAGTCGTGATGAGGCCCTATGTGTCTATGTAGCTGTCCAGCGACCAATCTATCCACTTATCCATGCAGATTACGATCTCTCGATCTCTCTGTCTTTCTCTTTATGCGTCTATCTGTCTTGCTCTATATGATGGTCTGTCTATTGATTTACCTGTCTGTCCATACATATGTCTGTCCATCCATCCATCCATTTTTCTGTCAGTATGAACTTATCTATATTGATCTTGTCAACTATCTAGCCACCTGTTTGTCCATCTGCCTATCTGACTTTCACTTTCTCAATCTTGACCTGTCTGTTTGCCTATCAATTTATCTATCTAAATTACTGCACTGCTTATTCGCCCATGGGCTATCTTGATGCCAACCCCAGCTAAGACTGAAGGCAATGGAGTCCATCGCCCATCCCTTCCGTTGTTATTCCTGTAGCCATAAGCAGAACTCTTACAGTTCGGACGTGTCTGGCATGTTCTACTCTGTAATGCATTGTGATGTTCCTTGAAGCCCGGCCTCCAGTATTGCAGAACACAAAGCAAAAGATGATGAAAAAAGTTATCACTGCTCTCGCATCAGTTCTTACTGCATGCCTGCCCCGCTCTCTCTTCAGCGTCTGCTCTCCTTTCACCATCACAAGGCAAGGAATTCTGCACAGGCCAGTTCATTCTGTTGCCATGGAAATGCATGTGGCCTTTCAGATATTTGTAAGCAAGCTCACCCCGGCGTGCCGCTTCTCATAATAAGCACATGCCACAAAGCAATCAACAGGCGATTCATGGCCGAGGCAACGGGTACTTAAAGAGCCCGATTTATGGTAGGATCGATAGCTCGGAGGTAAGGACCATTCCTGCACAGTAGCACCGCTGGAATAGATCCCCAGCCTCATAACAGGACATGCTTTAGAGCATGTGTCAACAACATTGCCTCTACTCCGTTCCCTAAATGAGCACATATTTGTATTATTGTGCAGACTCCAATTATGACTGTTTTGGTGAAATATTGACATTTATACAGCACTTCATGCCAGATTATGCCTGCCTCTAAGCACTTTTTTTAAGGTATAATGCAGGGATATTGCCATGTGGTAAATCAGCTATTAGCATCCTGGGTAGCTTACCTGGGTGCTAATGGCCAGTGTTTTGTGTATAATTATGGACTGCAGTTGGAGCACAACCCATTGTTTACAAACATGTTAGACTGATTGCTGTGAAAATGGAGGTTTGGGCTCTGTGCAGTGCCCTGCTTCCTTTCCATGGCAGGCCAGGATGGAGCTGGTGGTGTGAGGACATCTGGGGACAAGCCTCAGTGGAGGAAGAGAAGAGACGGTAGTGTCCAGAAAGGTGCAGGCGAGGAGGGCCATTGGATGGGAGTTGGAGATGAGTGGTGGCAGGTGGCGGAGGTAAGCAGAACAGGTGGCAGAGAGGGCAGGTGTGTGCAGCATACAGCTTGTTGCCTTTGATCAGTAGATAAAGCCCATGTACTGAGCAACATGGATAGCGGCTGAACCTCCCAAGAATGCTAATAAAATAGCTGTATAGACTGAGGGAGGGGTCAATATCGCAGGATAATGACCACCATCAGGCCATACGTTGGGGAAGGGTTATTATACAAAGCTATAGTGACCCCTCTCAAAGTCTACAAGAGTATTAAGACATAGTGGTAATTAATAGGTATTGAAGGTGTGATGAAGTAAAAAACATTAGTTTAATAGTTAGATTTTGTGTCACCTTGAAGGCGCAGTGAGAAAATGATTCAACGTCTTGTTATGTTACTGGTGACTTAATTCCAAGGATTCTAATTGGGTGAGGCAAGGTCAATAATGACAAGCATGTGATTATTTATCCTTATAGCACTGCCTGAGGTCTGTATGAAGACCAAGATCTTCGTACCTTCAATACTCCTCTCTTTATATCTTCTTGCATTGCACTCTTCCATCTCTTCCAGCTTTTCTAGCTCTTTCAATGGAGGAAGCCACATAAACTCTCTCCATTTCTCTGTCCACATTTCTTGATACGTTATATCCTCTCTTTAAATTCTCTCCCTCTCGTAAACCTTCACAGCCTTGGCTTACTCCTCACCTCTGCTCTATGCGAAGGGCAGTACATCACCTAGAGCTTTGTTGCCATAAATCCAGGTCCAATGGTGAGTCATTCTCTTCTTACCATACTCTATTTGATAATTCCCTTCTCTCTTTCAAACGTCTCTACTATTCTGATATTGTGCACTCTCAATTATCCCATCCCTGACATCTCTTTCAATCTCTTTCTCATCTATTGACTCCTCCTTCTCCTGAATATTCCCTTCTGTGAATGCTTACTACTTTTTACTTTGCTAACATTTTCCCTTCTAAAGTGTTTTCCCTTTGTTTGGCCATTTCTCTAACTTCGCTTTCTTCCTTTCACTCTGTTTCCTTGCCTTCCTCTACCATGGCTCTCTCCTCTTTCTCACCTTTGTCTAATTATGATATCCCATTGCTCATCTCACAGGCTCATCCTACTGCTTCCCCCAAAGATCCAATCCATTCTAATCGTATTCCTAATATCTACCCCTCTCTTAACGCCTATCATACCTGTATTCTTAATATTTCCCTCACTGCTTCTACCTTCATTCTCGTGTTTAAACATGCTATTATCCTTCCTATCTTGAAAAAACCCTCTTTGTATCCAGCTATTCTTTCTAACTTGTGTCCCATCCCTCTCCTTCAATACCTTTCAAAACTGTTGGAACGACTTTTTTACTTCCAGGCTTAGTCCTTTGTCACCCTCAGTTCTATCTTATCTCATTTTCAATCTGGTTTTCTACCTCTTCAATCCACTAGCACGGCCCTTGTTTCTGTCTGTGACTCTTTGCTCTCTGCTCGCTGTGTCAAGCACTCCTCTATTCTTATACTCCGTGATCTATCTGCTGCTTTTGACACAGTGGGCCATTCACTTCTTCCCCAGTCTCTTTCTTCTTTTGGGTTTTCTGGTTCTGTACTTTCATGGTTTCAGTCTTATTTATCTAATTGCACCTACTCGTTCTCTTGGGCTGATCCTCTTGCTCTCTCGCACAGTGTTCCACAAGGGTCTGTTCTTCGCCCATTTCTCTTCTCCATTGGCTAATATAATCTTTTCCTTTTGGTTTTTCCATAATTGTTATGCTGATGACAGACACCCACTGTTTTTATCTTTTTCTTTCTTCACATCTATTATTCACACAAATCTATCAGCCTGTCTCTCTGATAACAACACCTGGATGTCTGACCACTTTCTTGTCCTCAACCCTTCAAAAACTGAAGTTCTCTTTTTCCAGCTCACATGATTCCTCTGCCTGCTCTTCCGCTCTTAATCCTGTTCTGCGCCTTCTCCCTATCTCTCTTACTGCCTGCAATCTTGGCCTTTATCTTGACACTCATTTTCCTTTTGCTTATCACATTTCTGTCAGATCCCGCTCCTGTCGATTCCATCTTTTCAACATTTAGAAAGTTAGGCCTCTCCTTACTTTTAGTGCTACTAAGCTTTTAATCTCATCTCTTATTCTTTCACAACTAGTCTATTGCTCTGTTCTTCTCTTTGGTCTTCCTGTTTCTCGCTTAGCTCCTTTAAAGTCTGTTTTTAATTCTTCCATTCATTTGTTGTACTCCTTATCTATTCATGACTCTATTTCTACCTCTCAGGCTATCTTTTCATTTTCAACTTAAAATCAATTTTCTTTGTATTGTATTCAAGTCCCTCTCTGGTCTTGTCCCTATTCATCACTCATCTCTTGTCTCCTTCTATGTTCCCTCTAGTGCTCTTTCACTCTCAGTCTCACTTTCTTCTAACTGTACCCCGTCCCGCATTTGCATCTTCACGGTGTTGTTCTGTCTCTTTGCTTGCTCCTCTCTATCGGAATGCTCTCCCTCCTTCTCTACAGTCTATAAACTCTCATCCCACTTTTCGTGCGGCCCTTAAAACTTTCTTACTTCAATCTTAATTGTATTTTAAGTCTCACTGGAGTTTTTAACTGTTGTCTACTGTATTATTATTTTCATTCTATTTATTGTACTGTAAATTGGTTCTGTACAGTGCCTTGGCATAGGGCGCTATATAAATGACAAATAAATAAGAAATACAAAGTCAAAGGCCCAAGAACAGGTTGAAATAATGATCTTTGTTGAATTTATTGATGATAGAATTAGAACATTTCCTTGAGGTTATGTTGTACGTTGGCGTGAAAGTTGAGGCTGTAGTTTTGGAATTAACAGTTAAGTCACTTCTTCAGGTATGAGTTACCTGGTAAATCAAAGACAGTTTCTGTCATGGTTAAAGTTTGTGCCATATCTATATTGGGGCAAGGAGCCAGAAAAACCTCCTCTATATTTTGAGGGCCAGCTGACACAATTTCCCAGAGGCGATATTAGACGGAAGGATGCTACCAAGTGAGGCCAAAGGTCATACTTAGCAGTGAGAATGGGGTATCGCTCTAGGTGTTTAAGTAGCCCCTCTGAAAAAGTGCAGTGAGTTGTGCAGTGAACCAGGGGCCAAAATACAACCTGATGAGCGTGGAACATGGTGGTGTGGTGAGGAGTGATCTATGCGAATACTGTGAGAAAATAAAATGAAATCCCAAAATACCACCTTTTTTGTACCTCTTTTTACTGCATATATATGGGGGTGACCACCCGTGCCTCTAATACCCCTCCTATTTATTTACTTAAACCAGCTCCCCATATATATATATATATATATATATATATATATATATATATATATATATATATATATATATATATATATGTATATAAATATATATATATATATATATATATATATGTATATATATATATATATATATAATAAAATGGGGGGCCTTGAATGTCTGTATTTTGGGCTTCGATTTTTGGGGCATTCCCTATTTCGGTATGTCCCCGTGAGGGAGTACTAGGTGGGACAAGCTCATCTGCCAATTTCCGTGATTTTCCAGATTACCAGGCTATACCATCTTGAATAGCTTGCAGATTTTCCACACCCCTCGCACCTTCGCTGGTACAAGGGCTATACCAAGTGCTATTATCACCCAACGCAATGTTAGACATTGGAAAGATAAAGGGCAGCCCTAACAGATCTGAACCTCTGATGGCAGGTCACTGAAACAAGGTAATAACTTGCTGAGCTGTTGTATTTTCCTTGTGTATCGCTTTATAAAGGAAATGTCTCACATCTATTAAGCACTTTATGCCATTGCTATGTGCCAGAGCAATAGCTGGTATTATTTAATGGGCACTCAATCTATCACCGCCAGAAGGATGAAGCTCTGAATTGGAACTGGAGACCACAAATACTGAGGCGCGCGATAAACTCTCTGCGCTTAACTTACCAGTTTCCTTGTGGTCCATTCAGAATACTATAATGCATTATTTCCACTGATATCAAATGGTCTGCAACTAATAGCAGCAATTGTTTATATTTTAAAACCATCTTAGTTTGTCTTCCTATCGCATTAGCAATTTCTGGTTTATTGGCCGCCACAATGTTGAGGAGCTATGCTAATAACTCACGATAAAGTATTACATTGAATTACATTAAGATAGCCTGGAGGGAATGAGAATGTGAAAATATCTTCCCAAAAACGCCTTTGCAAAATGCCCTCTGCAAAACACCTTCCGATAAAAGTCTTCTAACAATAAACCAACGTTATGAAAGACAGGAGGTGTGGGAGGTTAACAGGATTAAAACAAATGGGCTTCAGAAGGATGGAGGACAGGAGCGGGAAAGCAGGCGTGGCTACATTCAGTGAAGAGCAACAGGGAAAGGAGAACAGGGTCTTAAGTCAAAGGGGGATATTGAAAAGGCATTCTTCGGAAATCCATCATTCATAAATATGTTTTAACCAACGACTGTGAGAAGAGAGAACCATTGGACCAAATTCCAAAATCACAGCCAAAGCTATTTAGAATGATATTTCTGTTACCCCCATGGGAGGGTTTCGAAGTAGTCGCAGGCCATGGCTGGGTTTATCAGGCTGCTGCATTGGGGTCAGTGCAATTTGAGGAAAGAGTGACAGCTGGAAGGGCTGATGTATCTGAATGATTGAGTGAACCAATTAAATAGTCCAACTCATGTGCTTCTTGCCACTGGGAACAGTGGTGTTACAGATTGGGAGACAATAAAGGAACTCTGCCAGCATTGTCCTGTAACACGTTTTGCTAAAAGTTGCCCTGCAGGCCATTTGGGCAGTTTGCTGGCAATGCATTCTCTCCTCCTATGCACAGAGCACATCTATACACATGCACAGACCCACACACACACACATAAATATTGCATTCTATGCGCAGAGCACATATATACACATGCACACATTCACACACACACACACACACACACTCGTGCACACACAAATAAATATGGCATTCAATGCACAGAGCACATATATACACATGCACACATTCACACACACACATGCACACACACATACACACACACACATAAATATTGTATTCTATGCGCAGAGCACATATATACACAAGCACACATTCACACACACACACACACACACGTGCACACACACACACAAATAAATATGGCATTCAATGCACAGAGCACATATATACACATGCACACATTCACACACACACACACACGTGCACACACACACACAAATAAATGTGGCATTCAATGCACAGAGCACATATATACACATGCACACATTCACACACACACACACAAACGTGCACACACACACACACATACACAAATAAATATTGCATTCTATGCACAGAGCACATAAATACACATGCACACATCCACACGTGCACGAGTAGACATAGTCGCACTTATCCACACAGGCATACACATTCACACAACACTGACACATGCACACATATGTTTTTTTCTTCACACTTAGCAGTCTTTGACTCCTTGTCCTGGACCCTTGCTTTGCCGTGTACCCAGGCCATAACATTGCTAGGATTTCCCCTGCAGCAGGGAGAGACGTTAGTTACCACCCGACAGACCAGCCCATTCGAAAGCATGAGAACTAGTGTCGAAATAGATGCCCGCACAGGTGCCTCTGTGGTCCCTTGCTTCACCTGCTGGCTGCTGGGGCAGAGGTCGTGCTGGCTCCCACTTGGGGAAACCCCACAAATGAGGCTCTGTAGGGCATCTGTCCCTGCAACCAGTAGGACATTATTATTATTATTATTATTATTACTACTATTATTATTACTATTATTATTTTATTTATTTGCATAATAGTCTTAGTGTAAAATGCACAGGACCTTTCATACGCTCATCACATTACAGTTTATTCAAATTGCGTACATTACATCCCAAATCATTTTTACAAATGTTTTGTTTTTAAAAAAAACAATTATTAAAGGATTTAATAACCATAGTTATAAAGGAATTAGAAACCATAGTACAGTTAAAGTTATTGGTTTGTTGTGTGTCATGTGTAAACTATAATGCATACATCTCATGTGTATCATTTAACGATTCTCGTAGTAAAAAGTGTGTAAGCCATTCGTTTTGTATACTTCATGTGTGTTCTGTTATTCATGAATCACGCAGTTTTAATAATAGCTTCTCTTTCCCCTCTCACAGTCTATTCATGCGATATTAGCATGCGAGATCCTTGCCTTCCATGTATCTTTTCCATATTTCCAGTGAGCTCATTTCCTTGGCATCAGCCCCGGCTCCTGGAGACTGCCCTTGTGTGGTAGTGGTGCGTGGTATAAATCAACATAACATAACATAACATTACCGTGCATGAGGTGGTTCATTCGTGTCTCCTGCAATGCTCTACACTCTGTGAACAGGTGCTCGGCACTTACCACAGTCCCGGTGGTACATAGGCGGTCATTTCTTCTAGTCAATTCAATTTGATGCCAGGGCCCTGTTGTTTCCCCGGTGGGAACCAGATTGAATCTTAGTCTAAAATAGTCCCTTCTGAGTCGAGGATCAGGGAACCCATGGATATATTGGGGTAGTTGGCCATATGTTGGAATGTAATTGCAGTATTCCCTTGCTAACTTTGTCATTGTTAAAACAACGATGAAAATAACTCCAACCTCGGCCACCCTCAAATTGGACAAACACTCAACCCAAAGAACCAACCACTCAACAGAGCATAAGATATCATGGAAAATAGCCACTAAAGGAAGGCTCCAGTGACTGATCACATACTTAGACCCAGACGAAAGCCCTCAAGTGACTCATCCACTCGTAGGTACCGGACGAACCATATCCAGACCGGCAGACACACTTAGAATAGAATTGTGAATATTAGCATAGCCACACTTAGATAGAATTGTAAATATTAGCCTGCGTCACATCTAGATAGGACTGTGAATTTTAGCATGCCCGCACTTAGATAGAAGTGTGAATGTTAGCATGCCCGCACTTGGGGGAAACCTGAATGTGAGCATGCCCACACTTAGATAGAGTTGTGAATATTGGCCTGCGTCGCGTCTGGTTGGGACTTTGAGTGTTATCATGCCCGCAACTATGCGAAACCTGAGGACTAGCATATGCCACACTTAGAATTGTGAACATTACCCTGCGTCGTATCTAGATAAAATTGTGAATGTTAGCATGCCCACATCGAGACAGATTTCTAAACACTAGCCTGCGCCGCATCTAGATGGGATTGTGAATGTTGGCATGCCCACACCTGGATGGAATTCTAAACATTGGCCTGCGCTGCATCTAGATAGGATTGTGAAGTGCCACACTTAGACAAAATTGTGAATCTTAGCATACTAAAGGTCAGGTAACTTAATAACCAAGAAAAGCTTATACTCTGCATACTTATCTCACTCAAAACACTCACACAACCATCTCCCGCACAACAAGCCGCACGCACTTCACAACACTGCAACAACACATAAGCCGGAGCAAGAGCACACGCGGACTGACACCGATCCAATACCCGCACCAAAGCTCAGCACCCGGTGTATACCGAGTTGAAGCTGCCAAGAGAACACCACTCCTCTCACTATCCTACTCCCTCTTCACCTTACTAACCCATCCCACCTTATCGGTTACAGATCCGCCAGAGCGCCTGGGGACCAATTCCGTTGGTGACGGTGCACGGTACAAATACCTTTAACATTTAACATTTAACTTTTAGCATTGTTAGATCCAATTTGTTTTGCTCATAGTAATACATCTTAATAGTTTTGAAATCATATTTTTGCATATTTTGTAGAGCCGTTCATATTTGTATTTAGGGTTCAAAATAATGCTTCCATCTAGCAGCTTCTCTGCTTGCAGATCGTAAGGTGGAGGGCAAGTTGAGGCATCCCATATAGTTAGAATGTGTTGGGGACTCCCTTTTAACTATTTAATATTTCTATATCATGAAGTACCTACGTCTTAATCAAGTATCTAGCACATTATTTCTCACGGACGATGCTCTTGATATAAATTGCTGTGCATTACGGAATACGTATCTAATGCATGTATGCATGTATGTAAGGTGTTTAGGTAACAATTTAGCTAGCTAGGTGACACATACAGCGGGTCAAAGGTTAGGATAACCACACAGCGGGCAAGAACAGGTCTATTTGGCTGGCGTACACAATGCAAAGTGCTATTTGAAGAATTCCTTGAACAGCAGAGTCGTTAAGTTCTTCCTGAACGGCATTTGTGGTGAATATGTGCTGGATAGTGTAGAATGGAAGGGCTGTTTCTGTTGGTTTCTTTGCAAACATGGTTTGTTTCCCATCTCTCGATGTTGCAGGTTTGTTGCAGGTTTGGGAATAGGGATGTCTTCCAGGGATGACCAGATTGTCGGTTAGGTTGGGCAGCGTGTGAGATGCCATACCCTTATATACAATACAGGCTTTATTAAAAACTATTCAGCCTGGTATTTGAAGCCAGTGTAGCTCACTCCGGGTCGGCGAGTTGCTTTTTTATTTTTTGATGACAGTAATTTGTCTGCCTGTGGTGTGATGTAGTGCTTTAAGAGGGAGGAAGATGTGGTTGGGGTGCCAGAGAGGAGTGCATTTGCACAACCAGATGAGACAGTAGCATGGATTGTTTCACTGTGCTAAACTCCTAGGGTTTATACAGGAATCTAATTCATAACAAAAAATGCAGAGCAAGACACCTTTTTCAACACCAAATTGTAAGCTACGGCCTACACACAGAATTGAAAAGCACATGTGCAATGCTTTGCAGTCACTCAAATAAAACTATAATTGACAAGGCCAGAGATCAAGATGTCCAAGTTCCAGAAGCTTTCTGCAACTGCTTATTAAAGTGGAAAAACTGCATTCATGGAAAATTGAACATTTAAAATGTAACATCTAAGGGCACAAAATACTGTACTTTAAAAGGGGCAATGGGGAAAAAGTGACCTGAATCAAGTACCAGCCAAAATTGAACTCTTGACATCTGTGTTCTGCTCTTGCCACCTGCCCCAAAATAAGATATTGAAACAGATCTCCTGCTTTCTCACAAAGATGAACTGGTGGGGATAGAGACATAAAGATAACTGGACCTAAATGTACAAGCCATCATTTATTTATTTATGTATTTATGTATTTGGATTTATAAAGCGCCCAGAGGTCCTGAGGCATCGTGGCGCTGTTACAGTATATTCACTTGTGTACGTTCATGTTAGATACATTTGTTTTACTTATGCATAATTATAGGACATATACAAGTGCAGGCATAGCAGAAGTTCATGTTAGAAAACATTGTTGTGGGGTTGTTCAGTGGTTACAGAATGAACAACCTTAGACGACAGCAGATGCATTCTAATTGAATAGCTTTGTTTTTAGCGCCTTTCTGAAAGCTATGAGGAAGTCCTCATTTCTTAGGCTGAGTGGGAGGGAATTCCATGCTTTTGGGGTGAGCACTATGAAGCAGGTGTCCCCCACTTTAGCTCTGTTGAAGGCTGGGACTGTAAAACAGTGAGAGTATTTGTCTCGTTTTGGTCTGTACGTGGGTACTTGGTGTATTCTTTCCGATAGGTAGGATGAGTCAGTCTGAGAGAGGCATCTCTGTGTGACCGTGAGAGCCTTTAATACTATGTGCTCTTTGATCGGGTGTCAGTGGGCGTCTTTTCTTGCCTGAGAGATGTGCTCTCTCCTGGGGATTCTTAACACCGCTCTAAGGGCGTTGTTCTGCACAGTTTGTAGTTTGTTGATGTTATTTGCATATTTGCAGTCTGGGTTGCATCTGTATATGGTGGCCTTCAGATAAGGAACAGTTAATAGGGGTTCAGCGTGAACAGCCAAGATGTTTTGCCTAATCAGATCTCTCAAAGGCAGAAAAAGAAAATATCTAGAAAAACAAAGGTTATCTGAACATCTACAGACCTGAGGATTTCAAACTTCAAAGGCTTATCACTGCCATGCCTCTAGGTCGTACATATTAGCCCTGATCTTACAACTAGAGAACTAAGACTCCAGATGCTCTGTTGACAGACCCAACTGCAGAAGCTATTTAATGTTTTCTATTGGAAAAATCCATTATTTTTACAGTGGGATTCACTATGTTGCCCATATTTCTTGAACAGAAACTCATCGTAAGTATTTTTTCTCTTTCAATGTTCAGTTTTAGAAGCTATATTTAAGGCCACCAAAATGATTTTGCTAATGTGATTCTAAATTAGGCAAACTAGACAAAGTTGCATTTTGTCACAAAGAAATGGTGCATGCTAGCGTGCCATATGTCATAGCATCCGTATCGATGAGCCTGTCACTTTGAGATGGAAAACTAATGTGTACAGAAAAGTATCAATTGATTCGTGCCCATGAGAGGAATCTGGTGAGCAAATTCATAAAGTGGTAATCTGTGTGGCATTCGTTATCTAAGAATGTTACAATATTTAATGCAAGAAATCCCTGAGATGACATCACATTAAAAGGGAGGGAAACTTGGTGTAGTAGTTACTATAATCATGCTGCCTCCTTCATTAATCTTCCCAAAGACTGCGGAGGGGTATGTTTACTGTGATGTCACTTTTGGAACACTCTCCAATCACATATATTGACCAATTAGATTGGGATAAATATACACACACCTCATAAAGATAGGATTACAGTTCTATAAAAGAGTCAACACACACCCACTGAGGGAAAACAGACAGACACTGGCATACTCATGTGCTTACTCACTGACTGATGGAGAGAACAAAGCATTGATAACAACAGGAAGAAGGAATAGATAGCTTTTCTATTGGACCCAATTTGGAGTATAACCAGCACCCTGAAAGTGAGGCCTAGTAGGAGTTGAAGCTCCAGGCCTTCTTCAGTGGAAGAAATAGCAGACAGGCCATGGAGAAAAGCTGTCCCCATCATGATTACTGATGCCCACTTATTCCTAGAGGGGGAGAATTGAACTAGTCCTTAAGAGGATGCCACCTGTCTGTGATAAAGTCCAAAAGAAAACATATGTGAGTATGATCTGAAGGGGGAACAATCCTGAGAGGAGTGATACTATAATGGGAATTAGATTCAATCCTGGCCCTGTTATTTGTAAGTAATGATGGGTGGGAGATTATAAACTATCTGTACACCCTGGGAAATAAGTAAAGATTTCACAAGCATATGTGCTTCTGGAATTATAGATCAATGAACTGGTACCTATGGTCTGTATATGGGGAGATCCGTTGACTCCTTTTCTGTGCAATATGAAACCACAGAAGAGCATAGGACATCTCACTCTGTGCAGTCTTAAACCATTAAAGTAATTGAAGTCTCTTCTTGGATATGCCATCGAGTACAATACTGCTGTTAAAACTAAGCTGTTCCAGGCAAAAGGGTGAGAGTGATTATTTGCTACCCATTCCCTCACTGTTTAAACTTTCCCATTGAAAGTGAGAAAGGTCTGCTTTTTCACGATAATTAAATAGAAACAGCACAGAAGGGAATCTAATCTACATACATGTTGAACATACTTTCCTTTCTACAAGACGCCTATATACATGACAGTCTAGTAGTCTGTTGCAATTAAATATCATGGAAGGGAATCTAATCTACATGCATGTTGAACAGACTTTCCTTTCTACAAGACACCTGTATACATGACAGTCTAGTAGTCTGTTGCAATTGATTACAAAAAGCTGTTGAAATTCTGACATGTGTATTCAGTAAGTGGGTGGTATTCATTTTAAATAAAGGGCAAGTAGTGAGAATTGGATAGACAGGAATCCTGTGACATTGGGCCTCATTACACGGTAGGCAGTGAACCGTGGTGCAATTAGCGCCATGGTTCATGCCGGTAAAATACCGGCACCGCCTTGGTGGAAAGGGGAATTACCGCCCCATTCCAAGGTTGGAGGGGCGGTAATTCCCCCTTCCACCATTGCCCTTCCCCATTCCCATTTTTGCCCCATAGGGCATAATGGGAATGGGGAAGGCGCTAATTACGGTACCGCAATTAGCTCCCTGGGTCACTTTGCGGGTTGGTTTTTAATGCCTGCAAAAAGCAGGCGTTAAAATCCCCAACCCGCAAAGGGACCTCGTAGTAAGGCGGTAAGGATTTACCGGTACCGGTAAAATACCGGTACCGGTAAACCCTTACCGCCTACCGTGTAATGAGGCCCTATCTGCTTTTTAACAAAAGAGAGATTCATTTGGACTCTCATGCATTCAATCCATGGTGCAAGTGTGCTCAGGGTGAATTAAATACATAAATGCCTATGGTGATGTGTGTGTTACAAAGATTTCTAAAAATCTCTAAAACTGTAGCATTGTAAACTGAAGTGACTAGCGTATTGCTTTTCATAATTGAAATAGAATTTAATAGAAGTGCAACATATTCTTCTTGAAATTGATTCAATTATTTGTATTTGGTTATTAAATATACTTCTTGTGCACCCCTGTTTTTTGTCCAGAAAGGGGAAGGAAGCTGTAAGGAATCACTGTTACTAAATTGGGGGTCCAAGTTATCCTCCCGAGGAGGTCCTTCCTTAATTTAATGAAAGTGGAGGGAAGAAAAAGTGATGGCCTCTGCATAATGGCTAGGGCTGCAGCCCATTAAGTACCATCCAGCAACAGCACAAGCAGCATGAAAACATGTTCCTAAGTGGCATGATTGCCATTATTAGGCCAACAGGATTGTGTTCTGGCAATACTGGCATATAATGGCACAGCCAGGATGCCACTGTCCTCTTAAAGTGAGAATACTGGCATTATTGGGCATAGCCAGCATGTGCTTATTCAAACAGAGGGAAAAATACATATTCCCACAGTTAGCAGGAACATGTATTCCTACAGTGGCAATATTCAAATATTTAGGCACAGGCAATGCAAGTGTACTCTTTCAGTGGCAACACTGTCACGTATTGGCATACACTACATGACTATGACTTCTTACTCAGGCAATACTGACATTTATTAGGCACAGGCAGCATGACAGTGCCTTTTTACAATAGCAATAGTGGCATATATTGTTTCACAGGCACCATGAAGATGTGCTTGGCAGTGCAGGCACATATTTTGGGCACATTCATCATGGAGTTAGTTTTACAGAGGCAATCCGGGCATAAATTGTGAATACTGGCATCATGATTGATGATTTGACCCAGACTGTGGATCAGGGCAGTATTGAAGCCCATCTCCTGCTTGACCTTGCCGCCGCATTTGACACAGTGGACCATGGCATCCTCATTGAGAGGCTGTTTCTGGCAGGTATCTGCGGCTCAATCCTGCACTGGTTTTGGTCTTTTCTCACTGATCACTCTCAGTCTCTTTCTCCATTCATTTAATCGCCTAGGCCTCTCACCTATTGTGTTCACCAGGGTTCTGCTCTTTGCCCTCTCCTCTTCAATATCTATATCCAGCATCTTGTTCAACTGATTCACTCTTTTGGTTTTTAGTGTTACTCATATGAAGATCCTACTGCTGAACAGTGTGGCTCCTGCTTGTCTGCCATCCATCTTTGGATGTGAAACAATTGGCTCCAGCTTAATGGTGATGAAGCAGAGGTCTTAATCGTTGGCTCTTCTCCTGAGACTTCTGTTTGGTTGTCGGCCTTCTGGCCGGTCGATCTCGGCCCCCTGACATCACCTTCTGCAGTGGTTGAGAACCTGGGCGTGAAGCTTTCTGCTTTGCTCTTTATGCATGCCCAGGTTAGTGCGGTGTGCCAGTCCGTTCCCTTCATCTGCGCATCCTGCAAAAAGTTCTTCCCTATTTCCCCCCTTTACTTTGTCCTCTGGTTGTGTCTTCTTTGACGTCAGGATCCTTAGACTACCAAAACTCTCTTTTTCTTGCACAACCTCTTTTCCTCCTTTATCAATTGCAAATTCTGCAACATTCTGTAGCCAGTCTGGCTACTGGTGCTACCAACCGCTACTCCTCTGCATCTTCCAGCTTGAATGCCTTGCACTGATTCCTGTGGCTAAACAGATCAAGTTTAAGGCCCTGTGTATTGTTCATCGTGCTTTTTACAAAACAGGACCAGAATATCTTCAAGAAAAATGTGGTCAATATATTTCCACCCGTCTTTTGTGCTCCTCCACTGCTCTATCTATCCTGGTTCCATGTTTTAAGTACTCTCATGTGCGAGGTCTCGCTTTTAAGGTAGCCATCGCTCCATTATGGAACTCCACTCCACTGTACCTTTGGGAGATTTCTGACCATCTGTCCTTTCGGCGTGCCCTGAAGACCTTCTTGTTCTCAATTTGAATCCAGCTTGTGTTTTCCTGCTAGTTTCCTTTACAGTTCTACCTCCCTAGTGCCATGATGCCCTAGCTGGTGAATGCTGCACTCAAGAAGTCTATCTAACATACCATAACTCTTTCTCCCCTCTCCGTTGCTAGTGTGAGTTCAGTGCAAGCTGAGGAACTGTAAAAGTGCTTTTAAATGTGTTAATTGTGTTGTGCTGCAACGCGTGTGTTGCTGCTCTCCCTCCCCTTGGCCCTGTTTCCTTGTTCTGTGTTTCCCTCCCCGCCCCACCCACCGTGCTCCCATTGGGCACCGGCACGTCCCTCTGGGAGGGTCTCCTGCACTCTCTGCCCCAGCATAATTCTCCACTTTCTGGTGCTGGGATGAGTTTGGTGCAAGTTGAGGCACTGGAAAAGTGCTTTTGAATTTGTTAATTGTGTTGTGCTTCAGCGTGTGTGTTGCTGCTCCCCCTCGCCTTGGCCCTGTTTCCTTGTTCTGTGTTCCCCTACACCCTCCCACCCACTGCGCTCCCACCTGGCACTCAGCCCTTACATTCTGCCACCCCAGACAAGCCCTGACAAGGCAAACCACCCATCTGCGAAGGACCCAGGAGCTAAGGACAGCTCCTAATAGTGTCTGCCAGTGTCCGCCAGGGAAGCAAGAAGCCTGCAGCCGTAAACCTGCTGCGACAGACCAGGAAAGTTGAATCGGTATGTTTTGCATTGTGGTACCGCTACTGTATCTCATTAGGCTCTCTCCCACTCTCTAGGCTCTTCCCTGCTGGGAGTTCCTTGCACTGCTGAGTGTACCTATTCACTCCTCTCTGAGCTCCCTTTTGTGTGCCCACCCCTAGCCACTCCCCTGTGAACATCCTGTGATGTGCGGTGTTAGACTGTGCATCTCCTGTCTTTCTTCTCTCCCGCCTCCTCCTTGCACCCTCTATCCTGCTTACCGTCACCCCTATCTTCTCTAACTGCTACTCTATCTCCTATCCTATCCCTCTGACTAAATCAGAGAGGACGAAATTCAATAGGGATATCCTGGACTCCAACCCATGCCTCCCTATCGCTGATACCAACATCAGTGCTTCCTCCAGACAGACTCTTGCTGACATCCTCTTTGTCCTTCCCTCTCTAGACCTATGGACCCCTTAAATGGTCTTGTTCCTCTCTCCTTTTTCTTCCTCTCCCATTAATGGTGGCACTCAGTGGGAAGTCCTCTTGGCCTCCTTCCACTCCTCCAAGACAATCATTAATGTCTATCTGAATGGCACCGTCCTGGTCCAGGGCCCTCACCCCAATCTCCTCCTTTTCGATAGGCATCTCCCGCGTCTTCCTTCTCCTGCTACTCCTACCAGCTCCTCTCTGGCTCCTCTGCCACCTCCTTCTTCTGCACTTCTCTGGCACCCTCTTCTTCATCTCTGGTTACTTTGACATTTCTTCTATCTCCACTACCCACTAATGGGACCCCCTACCTCCTCCGCAGGGTGTTCCTCAAGCTTGTACCCCTGCAGAGAAGTCTTGGAAATGTGGCAACCTGCTCCACGTCGCTGCTCTCAATTCTCGCTCTATTGTCAAACACACCTCTGACCTCTGCAACCTCCTTAAAGTACTTGACCTGGATGCCCTTGCTCTCACAGAGACATGGTTCACGGCCAGCTCTAACACAAGTTGTGACACTATTTACATGAATATGTAAAGCAGCCTTAGTGGACAAGGCATAACCAATTAGTTTAGCTCCATCAGAAGATGGAAAGCAACAAGATTAAATCAATCAAAACTCATGTGAATTGTAATACACTGCAATAGACTTAATTAAACATTGTTTTTGTGGTAATGAAAGAATAGACTATGGTTGTTGGACATAGTCTAATAGCTACATGTACAGTAACCTCATTGGACCGGGTGAAACTGCTCATTAACAAGACATGTAAAACCCCACCTCAATAGATTGTGAGCATGGGCACCCTGTGCACATATAGACATCAATCAGACAAAGAAATCTAGTGGGATTGATGATTTACAGAGACGAGAATATAGATCACGGGCGCCACATACTGACGTCATTTGTTTACATCTGACGTCACCACGTGGATGCAGGTACACGTCACAAAGTATACATGGTAACAGAGAGGATGATGAGAAACGAACCGCCATCACTCGAGGACAGCTCAGACTGCAGCTATTCCCAATTCGAGAACAGAGAGTTGAGTCTGGCTCCTATTTACTAAGCTCCAAGTAGAAACACTAGAGTAACTACATACGGATGGTTAACCCCAAGTTCCGTATTGTCACATTGTATTATAGATTCGGCAGTGAAAGTGGGAACAGAATGCTACACTATCCATAGGAACAGCAAGGCGACATCTATATAGCAGTCCATATTGATCCCTTACCCTTATAGGTAAGCAGATAAGACAATGAGGGGTAATGAAAGACAGTAATAAAATGTGGAATTAGGGGATCATAATACAGATGACCTATCCTTATCATTGTAGAGATTGGGTGAAGAGAGTGACACCAGCTCAATAATCTGGCTAGATTACAAGAATCTTGACCGGCTTGAGTCAAAAGATAAAACACCAGAGAGTTGAGCCGATCATAAATTACATAGATTTGTCTACCCAATGCATACACTTTTCTACGCGTTTGGGAAGAGAATGTGAGATACTAATGTACACGATGGATAACGATAGATCCTAATGAACACGATACATTACTTACCATACAGATTCTCGCGACCCATTGGGCCCACACTTTACAACATAACAGAGTACTGCAAGCACTAGTCTGAAGTTGGACATCTACTCCACATCTAGCCAACAGATAGGAGGACATAATATCCAGAATATCCACAGTATTTGAGCAGATTTTTTTACCAAGTAGTGAAACCTATAACTATACGCATATCATTATCCTTGTAGGTGACCTTCTGAACTCGTAGAGCTGACCCCTAATCAACCTGGTCTCTACTGAATACCCGCATAATTGACTGCTAAGGGGTCCCCATGAGAGGTAGGACATTGCTAAATTAACCATGTGCATTAGCTATGAAGATGATTTTTTTTTTGGTAAGAAATCAGATCCACTAATTAGAAAATCTGTTCTTTTGATCACAATGAAATCACAGAATGAATTAGAAGATGTTTTCAGAACATGAACATTTGCCAAGTTGCTTTACTCCTGAAGAAGGGATTTAAAGTCCCGAAACACGTTGAGCTAATTTCTTTTTCTTTTTCTTTTTTGCACCAAATATATAGACATAAATGCATTGGACAATATGTACTGAATATTGCTGAAATTTATCACACTATGAGATCGTTTGTTTTTGGTTTGTTGATTTAAGAATTGTATGTTTATTTGAAACACAACTTTCTGTTTTTGAAAACACAACTGAAATACAATTAAGAATGAAATCTGAGTAACAATTCTAAGGTGAATTGTTTAAAGATATAGTAACTAACAAGTGGGTGTTTCTCCCACCAAGATTGTCTGATTCAAAAATACTAGATATTTGACTTACAAATACTATTACCTAATGATTTTCTGTCCGTTAACAAAAACCTAGAGTGTGCAGGGGATGTGAGTGTTCCACAGCGCATGGACACTGTTTTCTTCTGCTCTTTAGACGATTACAACCTACTGTCAGGATTGTATTGCACTCCTCTGCACCTCATTACTACCCTTGACTCCAGAGAGACATACTTATAACATTTGGTGTGCACCAGTGTAAACCTTGCTCTAAGTGACGCCATGAAGACATGTGGACGCATTAAACACAATGTATGGATATCGAGAGAATGAAGATGTGACTAAAGTGACAAAGTAAACATATATTGAATATGAAGAAAAACATATACTCTTAAAAGTTAACTAACAAGATATGCAGTAGATGTATATACGCAGAAACGCAAGGTAGATAAAACAATGTAGAAGCTTGCTACAGTAGGAAATATAACACGGGTAAAGCAGCCATGTTGAGAAATCTGACATCGGTATCGTATAATAATAATAAGTGAGAAGCCCCAAGGAGAAAGAGCAAGGCTACCAAGCTGACAGGCACTGAAATACAGATTTGTGCAGAACAAAGGATATTTGTTTGGCTCAGGATCAAGGATGCTGCAGCAAAAAGCAACTGCAAGGCCGGAAGGAGTTGAAAGGGATAGGCCATGTGTAAGATTAAGTAAAGGGGTGAATAATTGTGAGTGCCAAGTATTGAACAATCAAAAATGCAGAAAGCACATGCAAGACCGAGCAACCAAGTCTCCAGATGCCAAGAAGAGTAATAGCACCCAGTATAAGTGAATCAAATAGCACTAAATAAAGGGACAGTATGGACAAAATCATGGTCTCCTCACACGTGGCACAAGACCAGAAGACAAGACAAGGACTATTCATAAAAGCTGCAGACGAAGATAGCAATGTACCTGCACTCCCTTTAAAGTTCTGTGGAAGAGAACAGTCAGCAAGGTCACTACAGAGAAGAAGCCTTGGCTTAGGGCCTAACTGATGAGAGATGGTAGGCTAATTAGGTAAGGATGGTAGTTGTCTGATGTTATTCCTTTGCCCCTGGGTTTCGTTGCTTACATGCTGCTAATGAGCCTAATGTCCAAGGTTGGAGGAGATTGCCAACCTATCATGAGGGTCTAAGAAATGGCGGACCATACAGTGTTGAAGAAGCCTTTCCACTGCTGTTGTCATGCTATTATCAGTATTATAGGTAATTGGAGGTTGTTCAAGGTGTGCCTACTTGATAAAGGGCAGCCAATGATGATACGCTTATATGAAATATAGGTATATATGTTCCCTTAACCAATCTCTTGTAAAAACCTTGAAACCCGTGTGTATAGGCACGTTATAAATGCCATATCATATCATAACCTTAACCTTGTTGTAATACTGTGCTCCTGTAATTCTTATTACGCACTTTCGTTACCTACTATGCCCCCCACAACATACCTACTTTGCTTCAATCACATTGCACCTTGTACTAATGATAACACTTAAAGTAATGAATGATCTGTCTCCAGCACATTCAACACTTAGCACTGATTATAACTCCTGATGCTTTGATGGTAGCCCCCCGCTTCAGGAGGGGTGTTCCTCTCAATGCATTTGATCTACCCATGCTATCTGACCTTACCTATTATGTACTCGATGTAGTTCCCTACAAGAGGAGAACTCTATACATTGCATTTACCTGCCACTTGATTTTACCAGATTTGTATTGGATGTAGTTCCCGACAAGAGGAGAACTCTAAACACTGCATATACCTGCTACCTGACTTTAACTTATATGTATCTGATGTAGTTCACTATAAGAGGAGAACTTTTCCACATTGCACATGCCTGCTACCTGATGTAACTTAATGTGTACTTGTTGTAGTTCCCTAGAAGAGGAGAACTTTCCATACTGCATAAACCTGCTGCCTGACTTTTTCCTAATATGTATTTGATGTAGTTCCCTATAAGAGGAGAACTTTTCATACTACATACACCTGCTACCTGATTTTTGCTAATATGTATTTGATGTAGTTCCCTATAAGAAAAGAACTTTTCCGCACTACATATGCCTACCACCTAATGTAACCTATATGTATTTGAGGTAGTTCCTTAGAAGAGGAGAACTCTCAATTCTGTACACAACTCTCTGTATGTTTTTGTTATTTTTTCATCTATGTATGTTATCCCTCTTTGTTTGCCGCTATCTGTAACCTTTTATGACACTTATTGTACCTTGTCTTAAGTTAAGGGCCGAGATGCCTTAGGGCTATGCGTGCTGTACAAATAATAAACCAAACCAATCCCTCTGCACAATAGGTTTTTACTGTTTGCCATGTAGGATGTCATCATAGCTGATGTACATCGAGGTAGCAAGCCTTTGCAGAGAGTGTGTGAGCTATAATTTGTTAGTTCAGCAGGTTTCCCTACTTTATTGAACTGATAAGAAAGTAGTATTTTGCCATATTATTTGAGCCTGTCTGGTTATTTGGGCCTGAGATCATTTATTTGGTAATCCCATTCGGCACTTGAAACGCTCCAGGTTCTATTGCACAACAATCATTTCACTCCACACGGAGGTGTCAGGAATCGATTATCACAAAATAGCAGCCCAAGTTACGGCATTCTGTGTACCTGAATAAAGTCCTGGCGGTAAATCACAGAACAACAGCCCTGGGGTCACGTTTAGGTCTGGCATTAGGAGATAACTTTGCTCTGTTCAGCCATGGCGTGGATATGCCCTGCATGGCTTATAGTCAGAGGGCACCTCTCAACCCCCACGGGCTCAACATAGATCTCCAGGGGCACAACACAAAATCAACGCAAGACTGATTCACCCCACTTTCCCTAGTATACGGAGTTGTGCATTTCCATTGCTGCATGAGTTGTGCTGTTTAAACAGTATGCAGTATCATCATGACTGTGTCCACTGGGTACTTTGTCCATGCTCTGGCAATCTGGGCATGTCACCTTTTACTGGGCAAGGCCTCATGCCCGACTCAGTAATCCCTGAACAACCTGATTGTCTCCAGGTGCACGGGCTGTGGACATACGCCAGCGGCTACTTTGACCCTGGTAGGGCCGAACCATGATATAAAACCCACTAGGAATGATATTTTGCCCCTAGATGGGAATCACACAAGCATCCACGGTAACCTGTGGTTGTAGAGCTGGTCCTTAGGACCCCTTTCCGTAAATAATAGAATCATAGGTTAAAATGAGTAATTTCCCAAATATCAGTCTGCACACAGAACTTAAATTCCTTCCGGGAGAGGGGGATTGGAGATCTGTAAAAGACCACAGTTTCTTCACTAGATGCCATATACCCGGTAAGCCGTAGCATGAAGAGGTCTCAGTTCTAGCCTGAGCGCATGAATGTGAGGCCCTCCCCTTGTCTTCCAGGAGAGGAGCCCAGCCTGAGCCCTTAAGTGTTCCAAAGTTTTGGGCTGTGCTGTTGAACACAGGCCCGGCTCCAGCAGGGGGGCTAGGCCCCACCAAGAAACTGCTCTGGCCCCCCCTAGAAAGGAGGCATCTGACCAAGAGTTGCTTGTGTGCAGTTTGGTTTTCGTTCCGTTTATGAATGAAAAGAAAGCAGTACGCACACTGCAGACATTGCGCACAGTGGTCACCAGCTTAGTATTGGGTTAATAAGGAAGTATACAGGCTTGCTATTAGATACCAATGCAGTCGTACCATTTTGCACCCGTTAGACAGTTAATACCTCTACAGCAGTGCCTGGCAAATGTGTTTCCATGCCTGCACAAAAGTCCAAACTGTTTGTATTGCCAGTGCTTGTTTTGCTTTGCACCCGCTTTCCATCACTCAGGGGATTTGCTAATCACTTTTCTTGCTGTGGAGCTTGCACAGTGCCATGTAGAATGATGCTCTATGGTGCTTCTATTTCTGGAGAAGTCAATTGCGCAAGTCCGAATTTTTGTGTAATCAGGCCTGTCAATGTCTTTGGGTGCTTTACAACCACGTGGCCACGTAGTTACTCACACAGTAGTTATTTTTATTTCGCCCCACACGCACATGGTCACCATATTTTATTTTGCCCCACATGTACAGTGTCACTGGAACACTGCGACATCCCGGCCGCTTTAGTGGAGCTCATGATTTTCCAGGGCTCTGAGACTTGTGGTGCAGGGTACAGGTGAGTTGAAGAGTCATGCGCTCGATTTGAAATGTACTGGGCCTCATTATAAGTTTGCCAGTCAGGTAACTACGGTACCAGTAAACTTGCCGGTACCATAGTTACCAGACCGGCAAACTACGAGTTCTGCTCGTGGGTGCCATTATGGCACCAGGTTTGACCTGGCAGCCGTCCCGGCACTCGCGAGCAAGCATGTTGGATGCACTGCCACCATTCTGAATGGTGCCGGTACATCCGACCTCTCCATTCCCATTGAGCTCTATACGGCTCAATGGGAATGGGGACCATTCCATTCTGGCGCCCAAGAATGGGCAATTACCGGGTCCGGCAGGACCGTAATGACCCGGTAATTGCCCATTAGTGGGTGCTGGAATTTTTCGGAAGTTTGGCGGCAGCCTGACGGTTTTACCGGCAAGGCTACCGGCAAACTTATAATGAGGACCACTGTCTTTCTTTTGAAAATCGCAGTTGGCTACGCTTATGCATTTGCAATGAGAATAAGCATAGCAGATTTTGGGCGCAGAGGAAATGCGCAATTTTGGGGCTTACTGACGTCTTTAAGGTAGCTCTTCCATACTTTGTCACTGTGCTGTACCAAACAATAAGCAGCACTAATAGGATAGCTGAGGTGCAATGCATTTGTCATGGAAGTAAGACAATGCAGAGCAACAAATACAGCAAGATGGCTGGATCGCACAGCCTTGGCCCACACCTGCGCATTGATTGATCAGTGATATTCTGTAATTTCTGCACGTGCCCTCACGATGCACAGGCGTGGGCCAAGCGGCAGCCACTAAGTCTAAACACCCTTGTTGACATAATGTTGCACTACATGCAGTCACAGTGCCAGCTGCAGTGCTTACACTTTACTTTGGATCTTAGTCGAGGTTGAAGTAAGAGTTGCAGGTAGGTGGAGGAGGCAGAGGCCAGTCGTCCCTAGCCCCGGGCTTGTCAGATGGGAGTTTCATGTTTTGCTTACTTTTTTTAATTGGCTGGCACTTCTATGAGTATTGAGAAAATGCTTCTCTTTCAATGTCGCAGATAATCCAAATTCGAATGAGAACACGTAAGAGCAAAATACTCTTTTCTGCTGCTCCCACATGGCATGGGAGGAGTGGAAAAGAGTCTTTTGTTCTTATGTGTTCTCATTCGAATTTGGATTATCTGTGACATCGCAATAGAAGCATTTTGCTTATCCACGTTGCTAAGTTCGCTTGATTGATTGAAAGAACACTCAAAGTGGTAGGCGGACTAATAATGGGTAGCTTCAGGCCATTGGCTCTGGATGCATGGGGCTCAATGTTCGATAACTGTGATTTGAGTAGTTGAATATAAGAGAGGCTTACAAGCTTCTGTCTGTTTCTTCCGTGGTGAACTGCAGAGAAAACTGCACTATGTCCCTCACGCTCCGCAAGGTGTCATAAAATATATGCTGGTTGCTGGAAAAGTCCTGGGATCATGGAAAACTTTAAGTACTTGTCAGTGGCGGCAGTGTGGCTAATGTCCACACAGCTGTACTGACATTGATTAATCCCTCGCTCACTGATTGAGCCAAGAAGGCCGCCTTCTTGTTGCATGGGGTTTGAAGAAATCCCATACTGCATCCAACAGTATCTATGGTAATGACTCCTGGCCCCAGCTGATTATGTCAACGCAGGTTGATTTACCCACTGCTGGCACAGTTGGGGGGACAGTCACTGCCCACAGCCCGAGTTGGCACCATCTGCGACACTGGGAGTAGGGCGTAGACACTGTCTGCAACGCTGGGGGGTGAGGGCACCTCCTGCAACTCTGAGAGGGGAGGTGCAAGAACCCCCTAAAACACTGCAATGGATTAGCCTCAGACTTTCTCCCTTACTCGCACTCTCTCTGATAATCGCATGATCACCCTGTTCAGTCTCTTACTTCTAGCCTTGTTTACTTTTTCTTCCCTGCTTCTTCTTTAGTCGCTTTTTTGGCTGGAAGATATTTCCACAAACTCGTCATACACTTAGCAACTGCAGCTTGTCTCTCCCTGCCCCACTCTACTCATCCCCACGTGTACCCATGTTTGTGACCTCTTCCTGTCACCTTACTAGCCCCGCTACACTTCTCTTCCAATTTTCTACCCCTACTGTCCCTGTGTTGTCTGGACTCTTGTTCAACCTGTTATGCCACCCCCCTTGCAACTTGCCTGTGCCACTTTCTCACATTATTCATGTAGGTGGAGGGGGGTGCATGCATATCCAGGGGTGGGGCAATGGTTCTGGGGTCACGCTAGCAGCAGATGCGATGCACAAACAATGTCGGAGAAGAGGCATAAGGCCCTAAGATACGAGGGGCGCAGAGGGGCATCCCTTCTATTATAGGAACATACTTCAATGTGCCCCAAGCCCACTCCTGCACTCCCCTGACCCCTACGCCCATGCGCTCCAGCGCTCCAGCATTGTGGGGCATCGGGGCTGTCACAGCCTATCTTCAAAGAGGTCGCCAAGAGAATGGGCAGGAAGGAGGCATGAGGGGGAGGGATGTGCGAGTACAAGGATGAGCCAGGAAACGGAGAGAACAAGGATGAGAGGGCAGAACGAGAGAGGGGCAGCGACAAAGAGAAGGATGAATGGGGGCAGGAAGATAACAGAAGTAACAAGCAGCAATAGAGAGGTAGGGTAGGGTAGAGTAGAGCAAATAGGCACTGAGGATGCGAAGGATGGAAGGAGAGGTGCAGGGCAGACAGAAAAAGCAAAAGGGATAGTCAGGACGTGAGGGTTAGAGCAGAGTGAAATGAATATGAAGGAAGCGAAGGATGGGAGGAGTTGGGCAGTCAAAAAGCAGAAGGAACAGTCAGGAAGACCGGGACAGAGGGGAAGGGACAAGTAGAAAGCAACAGATGGTGCAGGAAAGGCAGGAAGAAGGGGGCAGTGAGAGGGAGAACAGAGTAAACGGGCAGCAAGAGAAGGAGGAAGGAGGCAGGAAGAAAGCCAACGGGAGAGGCAGAGAACAGGGAGAGAACTGGACTAGTGTACTACTGGTTTGAGACATATGTTATGCCATGGATGCACAAAACATGCGTGCGCCTTTGTCCCTCGCATGTACACACACAGCCTTAGGGCAAGATGGTGAGTATGGGCCGTGTTTCAGTGCTTCCTGTCATACGACTTACTAGAGGGTTTCTGACCAAACAAGTGTGGAAGACTGCCGGTCCAGAGGATGTCATGGCTGGGACTGTTCATAAAGTAGTGATTTTATTAGCTCATGCAGTTTTGGTAACTGTCCATAGTGTCTGTATGGAAACAGAATCTAACCTGTGTATTGTTTGTGCCAGAGGCTTGCAAGGCTATATAATGTAGCTCCGGGGTGGGTTAGACTACTCTCACACCAAATGGAAATTGGGCCCCCCAATAACACCTCTGGCCCACCTAGATGATACATGCTGGAGTCGGGCCTGGTTGAACACCTCTCCTTCTCCCCCCATTTCCTCAAACACAAGTAGCACAATTGAACAATTGCAGTGACTTCCTGTCCATCACTTTCTATTAGGGCAAAGGACACTCCCATTTTCTCTGCAAGTGGCCTGTCATCCTACGCAGCTGAGCTCACACCGCACTCTCCCTCTGGCTGAAACAATCACAGTGCAATCAATGGACACAATGGGGCTCATTACGAGTGTGCAGGTATGGTAGAAATGGCAGAAAAAAGGGCAGTAATACTGGCCCTGGCATTTTTACCACATTGGCACACTCCACGTTTGACCTGCCAGTAGCTCAGAACCCTACCAGCAAATAATTGGCGCATTCACTGGCAGTACCGGTGCTGGTGATTGCGGCAAACCCATTCCATGGAGTCCAAATACCTGGATATCGGGCGCCTGTAACGGTAAGGCTGGTTTGCAGGCAACCCGCCAGAATCACTGGCGGGTTTGCCTCTGACGTGCATTTTCGATTTAGATTCCCAGCATTCTGAACTAGTACTATGTGCTGTTAAGTCACCGTCCACAACGCTTCCTGCCCAATGCCCCCCAACTTGGTCCCCATTTCCATCCCCTGCGCCTCTAACATTATTACTCATTACTTTTACATGATGACACTGCTGATCTCCCATTCGGAGCCCTCTGGTTACCCCTTTTGGACCCCATGGGATTCTCACCATGTCACCTTACCTCCCTCTTCCTAGTCTATCCAGGCCTTGCAAATCTTTATTTGTGCCTGTCTGCATGTGGGTATTTCATTCTTTTGTTAATCAGTCTAATTTTGGTGATGTTGGAGCAGTTCGATATTAATAGAGTGAAAATGGTGGCCATTACCCTGAAGGCCATGAGTGTCTGATAGCTTCCAGTGAGGCTAATGTAAATGAAAGCCGGATAAACACAAGGCACTTAAAGGTTTATATGGCACCTAAATAAATATGAGACCTAAAGATATGCTGTGCACATGATATTAACATATCTCAGTTATTTTTTTGCAGCGGCTGTGCAGATAGCGGTGATATTGGATTTGAGCGATACAGCGGCGCTTGAGTCCTTAGCACGCAGCTGGTAGGTTGGAAAGCAGCGGGGTGCAAGTAATTGGATGCCTGGCCTCAATGGAGAGGGTTCCCTCTCCATTACTCATTCTCTTTAAAGTTTCACTCTTCCTTGAAAATTCTTGGCCAGTGCTGTAGTGCCTGGAGGCAGATAGGGGCAAACATCAGAAACAGAACTAGACTGCTGCTTAAGTTACCAAAAAAAAGAAAATAAAATGTACAGCTTATTCCGCTCCTCATAGGAGGCGTTTGAAAAATACATGTCTGTTCATGTGGAAAGCCGCACAACTTCACAAAGCTCTCTATAATCTCTCTCCAAATTGTGACAGAAACTCGAGTGAGTGCCGCATTTCCCTCGCCTGCACTCTAGTACATCGCCATTGAATTGGTCGCAGGGGAGTTAGCAGATCTCAGCAACAACAAACTGCTCTTTTACAGCACTGTTCAACCTTCGGTTTCATCTTAATGAAGACTTCTTTTAAGGTTTTGGCTGATTGGTGCTGCCTCCAACAATTGACACCATTTTTCATTTCTTACTAGAGCTGGGGATACTGACGCAACCATGTACTGCATTCCCTGCGCGTTTCGGACGAAATGCTCGTAAATAAAAAGCTGAATGCACTTTTATCCCACATTCGGCTCTGTAAAAATAATCATCCATAATGCCAAAGGGGGGAGTGGGTGCTGGGGTGGTGTCACCCGCGCTTCTAGCAGGCCCGGCTTTGAAAACTATGATATGACTGCTAGGTGTTTAGGCAGTGCCAGAAATTGAAGTTATTTACTGTGGGATCCCATCAGAGACAGAGGAGGGTGGTGGGTTCCGCGGCCCTGGAGGATTGTTCCCACATTCCACCAATAAACATTTGGCTCTCAGAAGATTGATCATGAAACCTTGAAAATAACACAAGAAAATACAATTTCTTAATCTGTTTCTGGCAAAGTACAAACGGTGCTCATCTGTTAAATGTAAAAAAAGGTATCAAAATATTTCTTGCAGAGTGCAATCAGAGGTGGATTTAACAGTCAGACAATGGACAAATGCCTATGGGGCACCCTTGATCTGCCTTTCTCCCCTCAAAGTCAGTCAGGGTTGCACAGGTGCACGCAGTGAGGCTTTATCTTTTTAACATGTCTCAGATGCAGATTATTTAAAATAGAAAGTGATCAGTGATAGCAAAAGGTACTTGTTCTTTAAATTATGTACGCTTTTAATAAGCTGCTTAAGTGTGATTGTTGGGTGATTAGAAATTATGGGGGTACAGAACAAGCTGTGTGAAACAATGACTTTATTATGCATTTCATTTTATTTTGCGTCTGTATGGGATATTTTGTAATTTGTTCATTAATTAGCATTCTGGAACTTGTAGGCTTCCAATCAGGACTGGGAAAAAAAAAGCTACAATCAAATCATTTTACCGCATCTTTTTACACTCCACAGGACTTGGAGGATTACTACCTATGATTGTAGCTTTATTGGTAAAAGCAAGCAGATTCCAAATCATTAATTGTGGGAGTGATTTACACCTTTCCAGTCACATAGTGTAAAAGTGACGCAAAAAGGCGATTCTGCCTATGTTTTGCTATTTACTTTTTCAGTACTTTGTGGAAACAATTCAAATAGCCTGTAGGGGCCCTTTTGCAAAGAAGTGTAAACAGGAGCGGTCCCCTCTTTGCAATTTGGGATTCAAAACAAAATGTCCCCAATATATTTTTCATCAACTCGATTCTACAATGATGAACACATTATCGGGTGGGTTTATCATGTGACTTGTGCATTTATTGAGCAATCTTTATAATAATTAGTATTACTGTTTATTGTTTATAGTTTATCACAAACCTTTACAAAAGAAGTTAGCAAAGTAAGAAAAAGAAACTAAATAAATGGAAAAGGAAAAGTAACGAGAACAATCGAACACAGAAACTTGCAATAATAAACAACATTTAATTTTCGTGGCTTTCATTCATTGGTTTAAAAGTATGCTATTCATAACCCAAAAGTATGCATTCGACCCAAAAATTCTGAATGCTAGATTGATTGAGACGGTTTGACTCGTTTCTGAGTGATCATAAGCAGCAGGTTAAGATGGGTTCCTTCCTATCAGAAATGCTGACTATGTCTGCAGAGTCATTCGGGGCTCCTCTCTATCGCCGTTTTTCTTTAATCTTAATATTCATCCTCTTCTAATTATTCTGGCACAATTTAATCTGCAGTATGACTCCTATGCGGATGATACGCAGATTTACGTGAGTCTAAAACAACCAGTGGAGACAGTAGAGAACATTCTGAAATGTGAAGAAGCAATTCGAGGATGGATGATAGATAACAAGCTCCAGTTTAACCTTAACAAGACTGAGATAATCATTTTCAGATCTAAGAAGAATCTAGGAACCACTTTTCTGATGGTCCCATTTCCTCTGATATTCAGTAACATCGTAAAGGACAGACTCTGTTAAGAATTTGGGTTGCATTTGGCAGTCAGACATGGGGTACAATCGGCAAGTGAACCAAATGGTTTAATCAGCATATTTTCAATTGAAAATGTTGAAACCACTTCTCCCACTTATCCCCGAAGGTGATTGAGCAAAGGTGGTGGTCTCACTTGTTAATGCCAGTCTGGACTTCTGCAATGGCCTTCTGGTAGGGTGTCCTAAATATCAGTTGCATTGGCCCTCATTACGACCCTGGCGGAAAGTGACTGACCGGACCGCCACAGCGTAAATAGCGTTTCCGCCATTGCACGATGGAGCAAAATGCGGCCCATTCCGACCCATCGGGCACGAGCACCACGCCATGGCGGAAGTGCAAAGTCCGCGATGGCGGAAATGACCCCAAAACGGCCCACACCGCCGCCGTACGGCGCCCTAGGTGCAATACCGCCACCCATCTTAGCGGACACCGCAGTGAGCGCCAACCGGAAAGTACGGTGACCGTAAATATACGGAAACGGAAGTAAAAACATGGTCCCGGAACGGGAAACATCACGCCGTACACCTATAAAACCACAAAATCCACACAACCACTAAAAACACTACCCTGAGACACATCCCAACCCGTCATCCACCCTAGTGTAACCAAGAAAAATGGGAAAAGTAGCGAAGAAAGCGTGCGACCGCAAGCGGCAGGTCCACTTCTCCCGTGAGGAACTCACCGTGCTCACAGAGACCCTCCAGGAGAATGCTGCCGCCGTCTTCTCCACGCAAATGACCAGGACGGCACTTGCAAACAAGAAGGCCATATGGGCCCTGGTGGCACAGCGGGTAAGTGCGGTGGGGACCGCACCCCGCAACCCACAGCAATGCAGAAAGCGATGGGACGACCTGCGGATACGCGTCCGTAGCATACTTTCTGCCAATCGCAACATTGCCACAGCCACCGGGGGACGATCGGAATCACCCATCAAGTTGACCCCCTGGGAAGAAATCTGTGCCTCCACCATTGGAATGGAGAGTATAGAGGGAGTCGGAGGGATGGAGAAAGGAGTGCAGACATCCGAAGAATCCGGTAGGTGGCCCAAATAAAACCATGCCAAATCCACAATGTCCAATCATGTGAATCACCATGTGTCCACATAGCGCAACAGTAACACATGTCCAGGAGAACGTCCACACACATTGGCCTGACAGCGCACTTTAAAACTCACAATAAATACATAAATAATTAAAAACCCCAAAAACACCCTCTACACGTGCAGCAGGCACACCCTAACTGCAGGCTGCCAAACAACTGCACCCTCACTCCACACACAAATGAAAGCACCTCCAAGGCCCCGACCCAAATCACCCTCAGGTACCACCCCAATGCATGTGATACATTGCCATTCCAATTCCCACAGATCCATTAATAACGCTCGCCCTCCTTTACTCCACCACAGGGTCCGATCCAAACGACGAGCTTCAGGACACCCCTACCAGCACACCTGCAAAGAGGGCCAAGACCAACGGCCAAAGACCCTCCACCTCAGCTGCACGCATCCAGACACGGCAGCAGCACAAATCAAGTGGCAGCACAGAGGAGGGAACTCCAACAGGCACCCCAGCAGCCAGCATGCCCACAACAGCACCACCACAGGTCCCCCCAATGGATGCCACAGAAGGCACTGCCTCTGGTGGCAGCAGCACCATAGGTGACACTCCATTAATGGCAGCATGCTCCGACACAGAAGACGGGGATGTCGAAGTCAGATCCATCCATGACCTGTCCCAATCCCCCTGTCTGTTCCATCCCGTACACCATGAGGATACCACGCAGGGGCACCCACAAGACGACGACTGGCCATCCCCCACAAGCCCTGTGGCAGGGCAACATGAGGCGAACAGCCACTTTGTGACACCACCGCAAATGGCCATGGCCCAGCAGAGGCAACAGTCCCTCGACCAGTTAATCGTGCAACAGCAGCAACTGGCCACGCTCCTCAAGGACCATGCCGATGAATGTGGGGGCACTAAGGCAGACATAGAAACATCAACTGAGACACTTAGGGCAGAAATGGAGAGAAGTACAGAGACACTAAGGGCACAAATGGAGAGTAGCACCGAGAGCCTGAGAGTCCAAATGGAGAGTAGCACCGAGAGCCTGAGAGTCCAAATGGAGAGAAGCACCGAGAGCCTGAGGGGGGAACTGCATGCGACGTCCAAAGACGTATGTGCCGAACTTGCCGCAGTGCGCCGTGTGCTCACTGAGCTCTCACAAACCCTTAGGGACATGCATGGACGTGAGCAGGCAGAGACATCATCCGTTGCAAGTTCCGTCCAGGGCAGCCCCCAACGTAGATCTGGGAGGAACCTGCGCTCCACAGGCAGGGGTGCCCCTGATACCCGCAGAGGGGGCTTGCAATAGCGACTGCCCACTGACAATGAGCATCTTTGGACACTGGTGTTCGGGGGGGAGGTAGGAGGGTGGAGGGGGTGTGTTGGGCTCACTTGGGTGGCGGGTCGATAGGGTGTTCAACATGATATCACATATGCCATAAACAATGCACGATCAACCAATGAGATGTGTGGACATTGATCTTTGTGTACGAGGCCATCATAGGCGTACAGTCCATATTGTGCATGTACCAGACACACACAGTGCCACGAGTCCCGTGTCCATGTATCAGCCACCAGGCGTGAGTGCTAGAAGCATGCATCTATGAGATGCTGACGAATGTCACGGCCCTCCTGTGCCTCGCAGACTCCTTGAGGTGCTGCCACATCGCCACCCTCATCATGACCATCTTCAGGTGCTTGCAGTTCTGCGTCAGGGGGCATGGGCACATTTCTACGTACGCACATGTTGTGTAGCATGACACATGCCATCACCATCTTTGCAACCTTCACATGGCGGTACAGGAGTGCCCCGCCAGACCTGCTGAGGCACCGGAAACAAGTCTTCAGTAGGCCGAATGCCTGTTCAATGACTACACGGGTACGTGAGTGGGCATGGTTGTAGTCCTCCTCATGCTGGTCCCGTGGGTTCCGGACTGGTGTGAGGAGCCATCTCTTCAGTGGATATCCGGCATCACCTGTATGTGGACGATAAACGAATAATGTGGAATGCCATTGCTACGTACGCACCCCCCCCCTTCCTGCCAGGTCATTGCCGCATCACATACCCCACATCAGCATGCATGAAATGAGACTCACCGAGTAGCCAGGATCTGTTCCCTGCGTGTCGCTCCATGTAGCGTGGTATTGTTGAGTTCCTCAAGACCATAGAATCATGGGTTGAGCCAGGGAATCGGGCACAACAATGTGTAATGATCCTGTTGGAGTCACACACCATTTGTACATTCAGTGAATGAAATTGTTTTTGGTTGCGGTACTGGGCCTCCATGGCATGTGGGACGACCAATTCCACATGGGTGCAGTCGATGGCACCAATGCAACCCGGTATGCCGGCAAGTGCATGGAATCCCACTTTTGTGTTGGTAATTTCCTGCTCCGAGCGTGGTAGAGAGATGTAGTCGTCTGCGTGCTGCAGGAGGGCATCGAGCACTTGCAATAGTGTCCGTGAGAACAGTGGCTGTGAGATGCCATGCAACTGTCCGACTGTGTGCTGGTAGGTGCCTGTGGCCAGGAAGTGGAGTACAGACACCACCTTCAGTAGGGGTGGGATGGCGGTTGGGCTATCTATCATGCTGACAAGGTCAGCCTGTGTCATGTCCACAATGGCGGCTATGGTGTCCCGGTCCAAACGGTAGAGGGTGTGGATCTGCTCATCAGTGAGGTTGAACGGATGTGCTCGGAGGCGTGGGATTGCGGGCTGCCTGCGTGGTGGTAGTGGCTGTGCTGGCGGCCCTTGCTGGCCCTGCCTTGCCCTCCTCCTCCTCCTGCGTCTCCTCCGTGCGGCCGGTTGTAGTTGGTGTTCGTCTTCTTCTTGGAGTTGGAGTACTTGCAGTGCTATCAGGTCCCCCAGGGCCAACATCGCAAGTCCTGCCGGTAGCATTTCGGAGTGGGTGTGGTTGTGGGACGAGACTGGGTGTGCTATTTATGTGTTTTCAGGCTGTATGGCCTCCACCTGTGGTGATTCATTCCACCTGTGCAAGCTGCTCTCCCCTTTGGGCGAGCACGTCCCGCACACAACGCTGCAATTCGAGGAATGGCATCTTGCTATTACAATCATGTATTTGTACCCGATGGCAGTGTAACATTGGTTGATATGTTCATTCGGCTATGGTCCCATTGTTTCACATACTATCTTAGCAGTCGCGAACAGACTTGTGAAGGGTCAGTGGAACGTAGCACTCGAGTAACGGTGGACCCTCATGCATCACTGTACCGAGTTTCAACGACGGGCGGGGCGTCCCATTTGTGAGTGAAGGCAGTTGCCATTTACACACACAGCCGCACTAGATGGATTAATTTGTGATTTCAAGCGGCCACAGATGCCTTTTCGACGTGATGTTGCAAATGAGGAATTCGAAGGGCGGCGCTTTACTCCCGACACCTGCTGCTTCGTGTTAATCAGTGGAGCAGCATTACGATCTTATGGGACGATCGCCAATGGGCCACATGCCCTTACGCAGTACTAGTGGCTCGGAGCAACATTTCGGCCTTTCAGCTGGACTAGTGCCTCCCCATTGGGTCTGTGACACCACCGCAAATGGCCATGGCCCAGCAGAGGCAACAGTCCCTCGACCAGTTAATCGTGCAACAGCAGCAACTGGCCACGCTCCTCAAGGACCATGCCGATGAATGTGGGGGCACTAAGGCAGACATAGAAACATCAACTGAGACACTTAGGGCAGAAATGGAGAGAAGTACAGAGACACTAAGGGCACAAATGGAGAGTAGCACCGAGAGCCTGAGAGTCCAAATGGAGAGTAGCACCGAGAGCCTGAGAGTCCAAATGGAGAGAAGCACCGAGAGCCTGAGGGGGGAACTGCATGCGACGTCCAAAGACGTATGTGCCGAACTTGCCGCAGTGCGCCGTGTGCTCACTGAGCTCTCACAAACCCTTAGGGACATGCATGGACGTGAGCAGGCAGAGACATCATCCGTTGCAAGTTCCGTCCAGGGCAGCCCCCAACGTAGATCTGGGAGGAACCTGCGCTCCACAGGCAGGGGTGCCCCTGATACCCGCAGAGGGGGCTTGCAATAGCGACTGCCCACTGACAATGAGCATCTTTGGACACTGGTGTTCGGGGGGGAGGTAGGAGGGTGGAGGGGGTGTGTTGGGCTCACTTGGGTGGCGGGTCGATAGGGTGTTCAACATGATATCACATATGCCATAAACAATGCACGATCAACCAATGAGATGTGTGGACATTGATCTTTGTGTACGAGGCCATCATAGGCGTACAGTCCATATTGTGCATGTACCAGACACACACAGTGCCACGAGTCCCGTGTCCATGTATCAGCCACCAGGCGTGAGTGCTAGAAGCATGCATCTATGAGATGCTGACGAATGTCACGGCCCTCCTGTGCCTCGCAGACTCCTTGAGGTGCTGCCACATCCCCACCCTCATCATGACCATCTTCAGGTGCTTGCAGTTCTGCGTCAGGGGGCATGGGCACATTTCTACGTACGCACATGTTGTGTAGCATGACACATGCCATCACCATCTTTGCAACCTTCACATGGCGGTACAGGAGTGCCCCGCCAGACCTGCTGAGGCACCGGAAACGAGTCTTCAGTAGGCCGAATGCCTGTTCAATGACTACACGGGTACGTGAGTGGGCATGGTTGTAGTCCTCCTCATGCTGGTCCCGTGGGTTCCGGACTGGTGTGAGGAGCCATCTCTTCAGTGGATATCCGGCATCACCTGTATGTGGACGATAAACGAATAATGTGGAATGCCATTGCTACGTACGCACCCCCCCCCTTCCTGCCAGGTCATTGCCGCATCACATACCCCACATCAGCATGCATGAAATGAGACTCACCGAGTAGCCATGATCTGTTCCCTGCGTGTCGCTCCATGTAGCGTGGTATTGTTGAGTTCCTCAAGACCTTAGAATCATGGGTTGATCCAGGGAATCGGGCACAACAATGTGTAATGATCCTGTTGGAGTCACACACCATTTGTACATTCAGTGAATGAAATTGTTTTCGGTTGCGGTACTGGGCCTCCATGGCATGTGGGACGACCAATTCCACATGGGTGCAGTCGATGGCACCAATGCAACCCGGTATGCCGGCAAGTGCATGGAATCCCACTTTTGTGTTGGTAATTTCCTGCTCCGAGCGTGGTAGAGAGATGTCGTCTGCGTGCTGCAGGAGGGCATCGAGCACTTGCAATAGTGTCCGTGAGAACAGTGGCTGTGAGATGCCATGCAACTGTCCGACTGTGTGCTGGTAGGTGCCTAAGGCCAGGAAGTGGAGTACAGACACCACCTTCAGTAGGGGGTGGGATGGCGGTTGGGCTATCTATCATGCTGACAAGGTCAGCCTGTGTCATGTCCACAATGGCGGCTATGGTGTCCCGGTCCAAACGGTAGAGGGTGTGGATCTGCTCATCAGTGAGGTTGAACGGATGTGCTCGGAGGCGTGGGATTGCGGGCTGCCTGCGTGGTGGTAGTGGCTGTGCTGGCGGCCCTTGCTGGCCCTGCCTTGCCCTCCTCCTCCTCCTGCGTCTCCTCCGTGCGGCCGGTTGTAGTTGGTGTTCGTCTTCTTCTTGGAGTTGGAGTACTTGCAGTGCTATCAGGTCCCCCAGGGCCAACATCGCGAGTCCTGCCGGTAGCATTTCGGAGTGGGTGTGGTTGTGGGAGGAGACTGGGTGTGCTATTTATGTGTTTTCAGGCTGTATGGCCTCCACCTGTGGTGATTCATTCCACCTGTGCAAGCTGCTCTCCCCTTTGGGCGAGCACGTCCCGCACACAACGCTGCAATTCGAGGAATGGCATCTTGCTATTACAATCATGTATTTGTACCCGATGGCAGTGTAACATTGGTTGATATGTTCATTCGGCTATGGTCCCATTGTTTCACATACTATCTTAGCAGTCGCGAACAGAGTTGTGAAGGGTCAGTGGAACGTAGTACTCGAGTAACGGTGGACCCTCATGCATCACTGTACCGAGTTTCAACGACGGGCGGGGCGTCCCATTTGTGAGTGAAGGCAGTTGCCATTTACACACACAGCCGCACTAGATGGATTAATTTGTGATTTCAAGCGGCCACAGATGCCTTTTCGACGTGATGTTGCAAATGAGGAATTCGAAGGGCGGCGCTTTCGGTTTTCAGCTAGCGGCGAGGAGATGCCCACAGGTCTGACTGCAAATATAACGTTCTATTGTTCAATGTCCTTGGGACAGGGGCCATGGCGAGGATGCAATGATTGATATGAATAGTTTGGGATGCGCAATAGCGAAGTGGACGATGAGGCCGGACGTTCCCAAATACATGTCACTTCACAACACTGGAATTACGGGCTGGGGCACAGTGGATTATGCAGGCTGCATAACGCACAGACTCAATGGAATTTTCACATGTTATGTGAGTATGGAAACAGGCGTTATCATTACGGGATGAGGGAATGATGAATGGATGCATGGACAGATGATTTGATACAGAGTTTGCCATGTACAGGGCTTCTTGGGATCTGTCCGCCTCCCCTGCGCTATGTGATGCAGGGCTGCCATAGTGGGACCATCGTCTATCTGGCCTTGTTGAGCCCTCCCTGTCTCGACGCGCCTTCAGACACTTGTGTCCATGCACGTTACCAATCCCATCTGATGGATTCTGTTTTAACAGACGCATGCACAGGTACACTCGTTTGTGATGGTGTTTTCACCTCGATATAGATAGTTATGAGTCGCAAGTGGTTTTTGGGTGGTGATGATCCTTTGGAGTGGGCTAGCATGCATATGGCTGTGGATTTGGTGTGATCATTGAAGTGAGTAATTCAAATGTAGTTCTGATGGCCATTCTATTCTTTTTCTTTTCATTTGGTTGACAGGTATCTCCTCCCCTTTTGCCACTGCCATCTGTATGCCACTCCTGCAGATGGATTTTACTCCCGACACCTGCTGCTTCGTGTTAATCAGTGGAGCAGCATTACGATCTTATGGGACGATCGCCAATGGGCCACATGCCCTTACGCAGTACTAGTGGCTCGGAGCAACATTTCGGCCTTTCAGCTGGACTAGTGCCTCCCCATTGGGTCGGCCCTGCGGTTCTGGGCGCTTCCATGTTGCCTTTTCGTATGAGAATGTGGCCCTGTGTACCATGAAGGAACAGGGCGTCACACAAGAAGTAGCTGGTCATTTATTGCGGATGCAGCCCACAATGGTGAAATGTGTTTTGGAGTTCATGGCCTAATGGCTGTATGGGCTTGGTGAATTTGTTGTGCATTAAATTTTTATTCTGATATGGGCCGTGTAGCGTTCTTCTTTGCAAGTGATGTGGCATATTCCTATTTGGGGAGCGATGTATTGTGAGGAGATCTGCATTGGGTTCCAGCTTCGGAGTATAGTTGCGTGGTACTGTGCTGGGCGCGTTTGCCTACGAAGCCCAGTGAGGTCAGGGATAAGGGCTGCCAATATGACTGTTTGAATGATGTCATGCTCAGGGGCGGGGGATTAGGTTTTGTGTAACAGATGCCGGTCAGCCAGGTGGATTGGTGGAATGATGTGATTTTCTGAATATTGCTGGTCACAGGTGCCTGTGTTTGCGTGCGTTTCTTGGTGGGAGACTGAGGTCATGTCCATTGGAATAGCTTCTGTATTCGTGCCATCTGTGCCCTGCACCTCCCATTGGCCCCTCTTGAGATTCTTTTGTTCGTTGGCATGCATGGGTGACTTGTACATTTCACTGGTTGCATTGTGACTTCATTGCACCTACGGGGAGTTGTACAATGTGGCCAGGGAGCGGTGTACAGGCACTCAGTGGGGCCGTTTACGGTTGGTTCGCGATGCCGTACTTCTCACCATGGCGGAATGGTACTTTCCGCCGTGCTTGATGGCGTTAGGTGCATGTCCGCTAGGGTCAGAATTCGCGTACCGTTGCGCCATGGTGGTATTTACGGTTTGGCATGGCGCGCGCGCGCGTACTTGGTGCAGTTAGCGTTGGCGTTCACTACGGTGTCGCTAATGGCATCGTACTTTGCGGTGACGGGTCATAATCGCACCGAGCGCTATTCGATGGCGGTATTGCATTTCCGCCATCGTTTTTCGATTTCCGCCAGGGTCGTAATGAGGCCCAATGTCTTGCAGTGGCACAGAATGCAGCAGTACGTCTAGTGTTCTCACTATCCTGGAAAAAGTCAGTTTCTGAATTCAGTAAGAAAACTACACTGGCTCCCTGTCCATCGACGGATCCAGTTTAAGCTACTGCGCCTGGTTTTCAAGTGCATATACAACCTTGCACCCTTCTATCTAGCTGGCAAGATTCAAACATATACCCCCAATAGATCCCTGCGGTCTGTGGTTCTAAATCAATTGGTGGTTCCCACCTCTCGATTTGTCCACTGGCGGGACAGAAGGTTTTCGATGGCCGGCACTCATACATGGAACAGCCTACCGCAACATCTAAGGAAGATAGAATCTTTGACAGTTTTTAGAAAACAAATTAAAACAAATCTGTTTGAGTAACATCATGTGAGTGGTGAATAATGCTTTATTTACTTTATACAAAATCTGTGCCTAGATGTGGCTTGCTGCTTGGTTCCCCCCAGGGGATTTGCGCTGTAATAATTCAAAAATAAAATAAAATAAAATAACAATAAAAAAATGTTTCTATAAATCATCCCTATCACTTCAAGCTTCTTGTATATACAGAGTAGCAGCTATGGTAAGCAGCGTATATGTATCATTTCAAATTCTGTACAAGAAGTGACTTGCGTGCAAAAACTCAGAATTTTAATAGTTTTAGGTATTTAAAACTGAACTTCAATACATATTTGTGCCAACTTGAACTGGGAAGATGTCTGGTCAAGTACCTACATTTCAGGCCAGGCTCAAATTCTGGCTTTATCACTTAACCAAAGTGTGTAATCCTGGGCAAATCATGTAATCTCACTATATGTTTTCCTGACAAAATTAGGAGCCCCTAGAAGGGATCCAGTGTGCAGTATGGTTTAATAGATGGGCATTGCAGGGGTCAGGGCCCACCAAGGAGACATACACACATCTTTTTTGTAAAATATAAGTCTGCATTTATTGATCAAAATTGTGACATTCAATAGCAAAGTAAACATGTCAAATATGAAGTCATCATGGACAAGTGCATATTATAAACAGTATGTAAACAGTATGTATCAGACAATGATGTATAGGGGTTGGCAGGGACGCGGTGGCCCCTCCACCCTGCCACATCCAACCGGGAGTGATACCAGAAGGCCACAAACCCCTCAACCTGCACTGTCTACCTCCTGATCCCACTCTCACCTGCATGCAAGCATTCCCATACACCCTCAATTCAGTAGAAATTAGCTGCAAAATTGCAAAGAAAAATACCATGTTGTGCTTCAAAATTTAATTTGTAAGAAACAAAATATCCTATTCCTTGCTTTAATATTTATCGAGGACGAGGGGAGCTGTCTTTCACAACAAAAAGACTTGTCCACACACACCACCGACCTGGCCTCCTGGGAGTATCCACAGTATTCAGGGAGGTATTATTGAGTGCACACTATCTATCTTAGATGGAATAAAGACTGGTGTCCTTGTTGCTCAGCCCCTGCAGAGGAGGAGGTGGCATCAACCTTGATTCTCCCCAGCCAGGCCAAGAAGACATGGTGTGGAAGGGTGGGGTAGGTGGGAGTGATTGTAAATGGGAATGGTAGTCAGCGGGAACTGATGGAAGATGACAGGGAGATAGTGCCATACTATTTGTTCTGCTCCTCTTTTGCTCTGCACTGTTTTTTTATATCTCAATTATAGCATTATGTTGAAAAATGGTACAAGACCTGTGTTTTAGGGCATGATTAATTGGATTAATCTCTCAGACTCTTGTTTAGGGTTCTGCAGTATACAGCTTTCATTGTTCATGCTTTGGCAAAAGTTTTCCTTATGGAGATGGTGGAGCGTATGAAAAATTAAATGAGTAGCCAATGGAAGGTCAAAGTAGTGAGGGAGCCTAGGGAAGGAAACAAAGGAGCAAATGGAAGAAGAGAGCAGAAGACTGTGGAAGGGGTATTGGAGAGCCTGTGATTTTGTAAGGATGAGCAGGTGGAAGGCAAGAGCAGATTTACCATTTCAAAAATTTAGTGAACCTGGGCAAATCACCTCATGTCAGCAAACCCTGGGGAGGTGAACACGCTGTTTCCATCTAGAGTCATACCCCTAAACATACAGCTCCAAAAGTAGAAAAAGACAACTTAAAAAACAGGTAACATTTGTTGCACTCATGACAGCGATTAACTACTCCCACCATAAGATCCCCAACCATATCCCACCTACCCAGGAGCATCTGTCAGCCTTTCCCAAGAACCCATTTGCCTTAAATCTGCCAGGGAGTGCAATCCTAACAAGCAACCTTATCACACATTCAAGAAGTCTTGGGGGTAAATGAGCCCTAACAACCTGGGTTTGAATCCAGGCACCTGCACCTTATAAAGCCGTCTAACAGACTAAAAAAATGAAGGGCAAATGGATTTTTTAGATCCAGGAAGACATTTTTTGACAGATCACGGATCTGAGAAAAGTTGGGCTGCCCTGATCACAAACCGGACCCACCCAGATACAAATTCCTGGAGCCGGGTTTGGCTTCTAGTTCAGCGATATGGGCTATGAGGATTGCGGGGGTGTCCCCTGCATACAGTAAATGTACAGCAGGGATCCATTCCTGCATGCCACTTGTATTTATGTGCCCTTCAGCATATAGGAAGGTATGTTAATTTTTGAATGCCTGCTGTATTTGATGAAAATGTGTGCATGTGTTGAACTGTGGCTTGTGGTGCTGGTTGTTTTGCATATCCAAAGCTTGACGGTGCTAATTTGCAATATTAGAAATATGTGTTGAAGTGCTAATGCAGAATAGAGAACAGGCATTGCAGTGCTTACTGGGCAATGAAATCCGGCCTTGCAGTGCTTATCTTGCAGTGCTAACTGGGCATAATGGAATTAGGCCTTACAGTTCCAAAATGTCATGGTGCAATTAGGACTTGAACAACGAAAACTGTTTCAGGGGGAATCTCTACCCCAGAGAAAATGTTTTGACCAATGCGTTAAAATGGTGCATTACAAAGCACACTTTCTGTGAATGTATTGGTAAAAGGCCAGACAGTTTGCAATTGGCTTTTTTGGGTAAGTCATGAACACATCTAATAGATGCAAGTCACCAAAAGTGCACAGGGGCATTTCCCAATGCATCTTCATGCCTTTCCACACAACGTATGCCAGTATAAAAAACATTTTCATGCTGCCTCTGCCCATTAATTTCCATTCTAACTCCACCGATATATGGCAGTATTCCTTTTTGAACTTTTGTTTATTGGCAGAAAGTTAAGACAGGTACAGTACAGATTGCACAGAGACAAACAGACATCATAATAGCACATAAAGGCATTACATCATAACTATTTCAGACATCTTGGCCTGGGGAGGGTTGACGCATGGAAAGGCGCGAATGACACATTTCTTATGGTGAGTTGGGCTGGGCTGTTGGGGGGGTAGAGCTCCACTCAACCTCGTCTCTATTGTTCAGATAGCTGCAGAATTCTGACCACATATTTTGGGGGCGGGATGGTATGGGTAAGGATCCGATATACTCTTCTTCACACATTTGTACCCAGGTGAGGGCTTTCAACCACATCTTGAGGGTGGGGGGGAGGGTGGGTGGCGCTTCCAGCATTGTAATATGCATCATTTGGCGACAATAGCACTTACATTTAAAAATGTTGACATTTTCCTTTCATTTTCCTCAGCCCAAATTCCGAACAACAAGGCTAATGGGTCCAGGTCTACTGGGGACCCAATTATCTCTGAGAGCGCTTTTGTCACTTCCATCCAAAACGTATTTAGCGCAGCACAGGACCAAAACATATGTACATGATCTGCCTCGCCTGATTTACATTTCGGGCATGTATGAGTCGGTGTGCGTGTGAATTACGCTACTCTGTGCGGTGTGTAATAGAGCCTGTTGAGGAGTTTGTATTGTATGCAGCGGAATCTGGCGCTAAGGTTGACTGCGCGTATGTGCACACATTTTGCTCCACATTTCTTCAGGGATTTCCGTTTCCAGCTCCCTGGCCCATGCTTCCCGTGGTTTGAGGGATATATCCTCTAGAGAGGATATTATGCCCCTGCCGCCTGTGGGGTTTGCTATGTATTGGAGTTCAGGTGAGCCTGGGGGTTCATCTGGGAACGAGGGCCACATTACCCGTACCGCTGCTCTCAGCCTGCAGTATTGTAGCATCTCGAGCGCAGAGTTGGAGTGCTCAGGCCGCCATGTTTGAGGGGTGATAAATGTACCATCGGGGTATAGGTCAGTTAGGCCTCGATAGCCCAGGTTTTCCCGAGTAACGCGAGAGGTGTTGGTCGTGTGTGGGGGAGAGTCCGGGCAATTGCCATATGGGAAGCCACTTATAGTATGGGTATTGCTCTTGCTTAGAGGGCAGGATACTATTCCATGCTCTGATCGTGGTGGCCACCGGGTCTGATAGAGCGTCTGTCCGGAATGTACGGTGTAGTAGTGAGGTCATAATGTTGGTCCCATCCCCTGCCAGTTTCTCTAATTGTACGTGTGGGGGCGGGTTCAGGTGTGAGTACCAGTGGGTGGCGTGTTGGGCCTGTTCCGCGTTCCTGTACAGTGATAGATCTGGGGCTGTGAAACCCCCTTTTTCATAGGGTAAGGTCATATGTTGCCACTTCTTGCGGACCGCTCCGGAGTGCCAAGGAAATTGGGTGCACTCCGAATGGAGCCTCTTGAAGTATTGCTTCCCGGGCCACACTGGTACGTTGGCAAAGATGTAGAGGAGCTTGGGGACCACAATAATTTTTATTAGGGAGAGTCTGCCCGCGAGGGATAGTGGGAGATTGCACCATTTGAGCATCTTGGATTCAATGAGCTCTGCCATTGTTTCGTAGTTGTCCACCAGTAAGGAAGATTTGGTTAGTGATACTTGCACCCCGAGGTACCTGATGCCACTCGGGGACCAGCGTAGGGGGTATTCATATGCCGGTTGTTGAGTTGCTATTGTGAGAGGGAACATTTCTGATTTAGAATAGTTGATGGTGAAACCGGAGTACGTGCCTATTTCGGTTATGTCTCGGATGATCGTGTCTAGGTATGTGGAGGGGTTTCTGACGTATAGGAGTATGTCATCTGTGTACAGTGAGATGATTTCCGGCAAGTCCTGTAAATGAATGCCTTTGCTGGTGTGTCGATCCCTGACGTGATCAGCCATGGGTTCAATGGCGAGCACAAAAAGGATGGGGGAGAATGGGCATCCCTGAGGAGTACCTCTGTGTAGCGCAAAGGGAGAGGAGGGAACAGAGTTGACCAGCACCCTGGCCAATGGTCCTGTATATAGTAGTTTTATATAGGAAATCATATTTGGTCCTACTCCCATTTTCTCCAGCACGGCCCATAAGTATTGCCATGAGACCATATCAAATGCCTTTTGGGCGTCTAGTTTTACCGCCACTGCGTCAGCATTCGGATCAATTCTGGACAGCACGTTGAATAGACGGCGGATATTAAGTGCCGTAGAGCGACCAGGAACTAATCCTCTTTGGTTGTCATGGACCAGATGGGGCATGAATGGGAGGAACCTGTTGGCGATTATCTTGGCGAAGATTTTCATGTCTGTGTTGATGAGGGATAGGGGCCTGTAGGACTCACATTCGTCTGGGGGTTTCCCTGGTTTGGGGAGGACTGTTATTAAGGCTTCTCTTAAGGAGGGGGGGGTGTTTAATCGGAGTGATTCGGTCCAGACCCCGTACAGTGCAGGTGCTAATATGGCAACATGTTCCTGATAGAACTCAGATGTGAGCCCATCGGTGCCTGGAGCCTTGTTCTTAGGAAGGTCTGAAATTACCTGGACTATCTCATCTAAGGTGAACGGAGCGTTGAGACGTTCCCTGGTGTTCTGGGAGATAAGGGTCATAGGAATGCCTTCTAGCAGGTCGTCCAAGTCATGGGCTGTGTGTTCAGGCTGGGGGCCATATAGGTTGACATAAAAGCTGACGAAGGTGTCAAGTATGGCTTGGTCCGACCAGTGTCTTAGCCCCTTTTTATCAATTATGCTATCAATTCGGGTCCTGCCTCCCTCCGCACGCACCAGCTTGGCCAGGGTTCTACCCGGTCTGTCTCCCTCCCCATATCTTTGGGCAGCTACGGGGCGAGCATAATATCGTACCTCGCTTAAGGCATGCAACTCAAATTGTTCCAGTTCTGTTCTGATCTTTGCTAGGGTTGCTGGAGCCGGTGTGGAGACATACTCTTGTTCTATGGTTTTGAGCTTGGTTTCGGAGTTGTTTAAGGCCTGCTTTATGGCTCTGAGGACCCTGGCTTCCCTAGAGATACACATCCCTCTGATGTATACTTTAAATGCCTCCCAGCGGAGCCCTTCGGGTGTGTCGGTCGTATTGTTATTTTCAAAGAATGTGTTTATGTCCGCTAGGATCTCAGCTTTAAAGACACTGTCAGATAGGGCATAAGATTTAAAGCGCCAGGCGGGTCGGGCCGACAGTTTATTACCGAGTTGGATCTGCAGCAGCACGGGGGAGTGGTCAGAGAGTGTGTGTGCAAGGATCCTAACATCCAAAACCCTGCCCACTCGGTTACCAGATAGGAGGAACAAATCTATTCTTGAGGAACTGTCATGTACCGTTGAATAGAAAGTATAGTCTCTTTCCTGGGGATGGAGCGTTCTCCACACATCATGTAGATTCAGGGAGCTCATGTGTGTATGGAGTCGTTTGGCAGCTCGAGTTGTGGCCCTGCGGGTAGTGGTCGTTCTATCTAGGACATTATCAAGATTCATGCCCCCCCCCATATAATGGGGACTTCTACATATCTCATGAGGATGTCGGTCATCGCCTCTATAAATTTGGGGGAATCGGTGTTGGGCGTGTATGTGTTAACAAGCAAGCATTCTTCGTTGGCTAAAGTGCAATGTAGAATCACATATCTACCTTCTGTGTCAATGTGGGATGTGTGGAGAGTGAAGTTTACCGACTTGTGGATAAGAGTAAGAACTCCCCTGGCTCGAGTGGAGTATTGGGTATAGTATCTGTTGGGGCCCCAGGTTTGTGCTAGGTTTGATGATAAGAGTTTCAGAGTGTGTGTCTCCTGCAATAGGAGTACCTTGACCCCATGTCTTTGTGCACATGCCGGGATCATACGAGACTTTGTAAAATTCATCAATCCCCGAACATTCCATGTCATTCTAATAGCCATGCAGATAACTTATGGGACATCCCTAGTGTAGAATCTGTCTCTGACTACCGCCATATGTGCTGCAATGGCTTAAGGATGCCTCTCTTTAAAACCAGTCACAAATATCTTTCCATTTTGTGTATAACATTCCCCAACTTCCCCACCCCCCACCCTCACTGCCCTGTGCAAACTAGCAGTGTGTAAATGCCCACCTTTGGAGCAAACAACTGCATGCCATCCCCAACTCGGCAACGCCTGAGAAATCACCCAACCGGGGCTTGAATGCGAACACTTCTCCTTAGAGGGCAGTGCAGCTGCAGTGGGGGCTGCCGCTGCCGTCCGACCCACATTTGTTAATGCATTTATATGATGATACATCGTTCATCTTTTGAACGGCTGATGAAACTTAGGTTACGAAGCAAGGACACACATGTTCTAGGGTAGCGAGGTCATAGCCGGTACTGCCTTAGGCCAGTGTGTGACAGTGAGGCTTGGCTTTCGAAGTTCGGGCCCAGTGTGTGGTGTTATAGTCAGGTGAGATAAGGGTGTATCCCCCTCAGGGAATTTTGCTCTTGATATGGTGATGTTGGGCCACGATGGGCCCGCAGTGGGACGATGAGGGGGGACCTTCAACCCAATGGGGGAGCCGACAGTCGGTCTGCCACGGCCACTGGGGTCTACAGCAGGAGCCTTGGAGTCCTGGTATTTGTCGTCGCCCATCGGTTCCTCTGGGGGATCCACCAGTGGGATCTGCGCCTCGATGAACTTAACAGCCTCATCAGGGACCATGAAAAAGTAGAGTTTGTTGCGATGGGTGAATTTTAGACGAGCAGGGAAAAGCATTGCATACTCGATTTTCCTGTCTCTTAGCATTTTCGTCACCCCACCGAATTGGCGTCTCTCCATCTGCACCCCCACCAAATAATCAGGGAAAATCCTAATGATTTGTGAATCCAGCCTTAGTTCCCCATTCTCCCTGGCCAATCGGAGAATGTGGTCGCTGTCCTTATAACTCAGTAGTTTTGCAATTATTGGTCTGGGGAAGTCTCCTGGTTTAGGCCGAGGTGCCAGGGAGCGATTTGCTCTTTCAACTGTGAAGAATCGTGAGAGCTCGGGGTTGTCAAGGAGGTCTTTGTTGATTTGTTCGACTGCAAGTTCCATGCGACCCTTTAGCACAGATTCGGGATCCCCCACTATGCGAGTGTTATTTCTTCGGGACCTCGATTCGAGGTCATCGCACTTAGCTTTGACCTGTTTCATGTCACGGACGAGCTCTGTGACTGTGTTTTGTAGGTTATGAACGTTGTCCTCATTAGTTCCTATTCTTTGCTCCGCCTCGGGGATCCTGGCCCCATGTTGGTCAATTTTCGCTTTCAAGGAGGCTACATTCGTGTTGATATCGTCCAGCTTTTCATGGAAGGCTGCAAAGTTTTTGGCCATGGATTCCATCATCACGGTTAGGTCTGGTTGCGGGGGGTCTGGCAGGACTTCGCCATCCTCCTGTGCCGCAGAAGGGGACACCTGGTCCGCTCTAGGCGCTACCTTGGTGAACCTGTCCATGGCGCCTACTTTGCTGGCACCCTGCACCCTGTTGGGCATTGCTGTGGTGGGAAACAGCGTCTGATTGGATAGGGTTGATGGTGGCCGCAGGTTGGGCCCTCATAGGGAGGATGGTGGTAGGTCAGCGGTTGCAGCGCATAAGTAGCTCAGGAGTGGTGGGATTAGTATTGTCCAGACAGGATGGAGGAGGCCAGTTTGTGGCAAGGCAGTGATGGCGGAGCCGCTGTAGGGGGCCGTGCTGGTAGGTCTTCGGTGGGACCATGGGCCCATACTTGTAGAGAGCCGTGGGGGGGCAGCACCCACGTCCCGCGGCCATTGCTGGCAGAATATGTTGCTGCTTGTTGGGAGAAGAAGGCAGCCCCGCTCGCGTCGTGTCCCCGGATCCTCGAGGACGTAGATCGATTATGTGTGAGGCTCCACAGCGCAGTACAAGCGGCCCCCTCTCCTCCAGGACAGGGGGGCCGCGTCTATGTGTGGGCGCGGGGGCTCCAGCCCAGCCCGCGGCAGCAGGCAGCCGCCAGACCAGCAGTGCCAGGCCGCCCCACCGTACGTCCACAGGCGGGGCGGCGTATGGTTCGAAGCCCTGCTCCCCCGGGCACCAGCGGGGGAGATCTCCCTGGCGAGGAGGCGTTGCAGGGAGCCCGCGGATGGCAGCACTCGAGGATCAAGCAAGGAAGCGCCTCCAGACGGGGGACACAGCTGACGGCCGCGAACGGCCACGGCAAGGCTCAGCAAGGTGGCCGCACAGCGCCACAGGCCCAGGTGTTGGTTATGGCGGCTCCAGGCACCGATTTCACTCCAGACTTCGGCCACACAGAAAGGAGAGTGACAGAAGAAGAATTGTGGCAGTATTGCTAGGAAATAGTGAGAATTAGCACCGATATTTAGCAGATTCTGGTGGGCAGGAACGGAGCTCACAGGCTAAGCAGCCATTTTCCTTGGCTGCTCAACAGTGCCCCCCATATGGTAGTATTCCAATGTAAGAACATACTCATGTTCGCTTTGTGCATAATGCCATTAATGATACCATAAAAAAGATGTTATAGCTGTCTATGCCAATATATCCCAGTACCATACTCCTGTTGGATTGGCAATTAAAAGTGCCTTTGCGCAATAAGAAAACATGTCCAAAAAGATTTCCATGTAGGCCAGGCTAGACACCTAAGATCACTTATCATGCTTGTAGCTGCTCAGTAAGTAAAGGTCATGCCACAGTAAGACATTTCTATACTGGCTATACCCAAATTCCATTCTAGCAATGTCAAACCACACATCATGCTTACTTTATCAAAGATGCCCGGTAATAAATGACATGCCACCGTCAACAATGGATAGACTGGCTAACCAAAATGCCTGTCTAGCCATGTACTAAGACACATGAAGTTGTCTTTTCCCCCAAATGCTAGTAAAACATGTCATCTCACTTATGGAAATGTCAAAAATGCTCCAGTGATCCTGGGCGTCCTAGAGCCTTGCGCACAGATATAATCACATTCATCCCCATTCATCCCCTTTCACCCACCACTTACCCATAAATCTCTCACATTCACTCACACTGCATTCTCCACACAGGCACCCACCCACCCAGAACATTCACACTCACGCACATCAGTCACATTCATACCCATTCACCTACCAGTCACTCACCCATACACCTTTTCTCATATCCACTAACTCTGTATTCTCCACACAGGAACCCACCCAGAATGTACACACACACAAATCACATTCATACCCATTCACCTACCAGTCACTCACCAATACACCTCCTCTCACTTCCACTCACACTGCATTCTCCACACAGGAACCCACCCACCCAGAACATTCAAACACCCACAGGAACCCACCCACTGAGAACATTCAAACACCCACATAATCATATTCATCCACCGGTCACTCACTCACACACCTTCCCTCACATTCACTAACCCTACATTCTCCAAACAGGCACAAACCCACTCAGAAGCTTTCAAACACACACTATCACATGCATACTCATTTACCCACCAGTCACTGACCCATATCATACGCATACATCCGACACACACCTCACACATACAAGATACAGCATATTACTCTTTACAAATAAGAACCACTTTCATACCTTTTTCTCGCTGAAGCTTTGGTCTGCCGTATCACTCCAGGAACCCGACTACTCCGTGCTGCATGCAGACAGGAACCAGGAAGATGGGAGAGCTGCCTTGATCCTGTATGACGCTCTGCGATGGTGCCGGAGGAGGGGCACCTCCTTCCAGCACTTTGAGCTGTTTTCGACCCTTGCCCAGCCCTCACCCTGATGAGCAAGTGCTGGTATGGGCCCCCCTTTGACCTGGTGTGGCGGGACCACCGAACCGTGGTGGCTGCGAGACCCACGCTACCCCAGTGCTTGCAATGCTAAGTGGGTGCAATGGAATATAACCTTGCCTGAACTGAGCATAATGGAATCGGTGCTTACACTGTTACTTGGACAAAATGCTATCTGGTCTTTTTTTTAGTGGGAACTATGCACAATGTACTGGGGTTTAGCAGAGTTACATGAGCATAATGAAACCATACTTGTGTCGTACTTACAAGCCAGTATGAATTATGCCTAGCAGTACAAAGTGGATTCTAACAGGGCTTAGTTTAATCAGGACTTGATGACTGCATTACTAGTTGGGCATGAAAAAATCAGGCTTGCAGTGCTAAGTGGGCACAATGTAATCAGGCCTTGCAGTAATAACTGGGTTGAATGGACATTAGATTTTACAGTTGTGCTCTAGCACCTTGAAGCATCTCTTGTGCTAGAAGTAATTACCAATAACAATATCAGACTAAATAACCGGACAGACTGAAGGAATATGGCAAATTACTACTTTATTCTCAGGGCAAACTGTCAGACATTGGACTGATGCTTGTACACTCATACACAAACTTAATTACACAGAGATTTTATACCCCAATATGCATCATCTATGATGTCATCCTACCTGGCAAACTGTAAAACCTATTGGCGGGAGGGATTGGTTAAGGGAATATATCTACTTATAGAATACACAGGGGTTAGTACACCAATGGCTACCTCTTATCTGTAGGGCACGCCTCGAACTACCTCTAAATACATATAATACATATAATACTGATTATAGCAGAGAAGATGGCAGTGGATTGGTCTATGCAACATTGTAAAGCAGGTGACCCCATAGACCCACTGATTGGTTGGCATTCTCACCCAACCATGGACTTTCGGCTTGTTAGCAGCACGTAAGCAAAGCGAAACCCAGGTGCTTGAGTCACGTCAGATTACTCCCCACTTTTCCAATTAGTACATCATCTCTCATCAGTTCGACCATGGGCCACAGTTTCCCATCTGTAGTTGACCTTGTAGCCTACTCTCTGTTCTGGGACATCCAAGGGAGTGTAAGTACAACACTATCTTCATCCACAGCTTAATGAATAGCCCTTTTTCAACTTCTGAATCACGTGTGAAGTAATCGCAAATGTGTCCATTTCAACCTCTTGTTTACTGGTATTTGATTATGCTGGATGTCATTGCTCCTCTTGGCCTCTAGAGACTTGCTCACTCTATCTTGTATAGACATTTTACACTTTTAATTGTCCAATACTTGGCTCTTGAAGATGGTTTCTTCTTCTTTAATCTAAAAGAAATTTGTCTCACACACATGGTTTATAAATCTGCTCCCTTTGTTCTTTGTGCTATTTTCCAGCATCACCTGACTCTCTGGTCTGTCTCTGAGGTAGCTGGATTGAATCTTAGGACAAGCCAGCGTCCATCTTGCAATTATGGCTGTCCTAGCCACATTATCTATTCCTCTATAGCAACCTTATTATGTCTTTATGTCTTATCTACCGTGCGTTACTGCATATTTACACTTATTGGTCAGCAAGCTACTCTGTCTTCTTTTGCATACATGATTACTCTTTTATTTTGTACATGTCTCTCTTGTTGCTTCAGTTACAGCATTACTTTTAAGTATTTTCATATTGTTTCAGTATGTCTTCACACATCTTCTTCCCTCGGCCCTCTTCCTGCAGCCACCCTCGGGGTCATCTTGAACTCCACACTCTCCTTTTCTCCTCATATCTCTGACGTCTCTAAGAAGTCAAACTACCAACTGCCTTCCTCAGAGGTATTCTTCTTTTCCTCTCCTTCCCCCAGAAGCTCACTGTCTCTAAAGCTCTGGTTCTCTCTAGGCTGGATTACTGCAACAACCTCTTTCTAAATATGCCTGCTTCTACACTCCGCCCTCTGCAACTCATTCAGAACAGGACTGCAAGACTTGTTCTTGGCCTCAAACCCAGGGATCTATTCTCTGCAGCACTGAAATCTCTGAATTGGCTCTCAGTGGCTGCAAGAATTAGGTTCAAGACCCTCTGCATTGTCCATAAGGCCTTCTGAGGCCTGAGCCTCAATACCTCCAACTCTCTCTTCGTAAATACCTTCCTACTCAAGCTCTTCACTTCTCCAACTCCCTCAGGGTCATTCGCTTCTCCAAGCAACAAATTGGTGGCAGATCTCTTTCTTCAGCTGGGTCCTCCCTCTGGAACAGCCTTGCTGCCTCTCTGAAACTTGTGGAGAACCAACTCCGGTTCTGGAAGCACCTTAAGAACTTTGTCTTTGCTTCTGCCTTCTCTCTTCCTCTCCCCTGCTGATTTCCTTTCTGATACTGCACTTGTCACCTGGCTACCCTCTGATTTTGGGCCCAGGTCCCTGCCCGCCCAGTTGCACACCTGCACTGCCTCCCGGCAAGCCTTGCACTTGGGTCTGTATCTGAAACCCTACAGTCCCCCTACCTGCACTTTTGGACACCTGCTGTCTGCACTTACCCTTGTACCTGCCACCTGCTGGCCGCACTTCTTGTTTTTGTTTTGATCCCATGTATAGCACTGCCCCCTCCCTTTTACCCTGGAACTTTTCCCCTCCCCCCCTGCACTTGGGCAATTTCAATGTCACTTGGCCTAGTAGGATCATTGTCTCTGTCCTCCCTCTGTTCACCCTTCCTTGCCTCGTCGCGCCTTGAAACACTTGTGTATAGGCGCATTACAAATGCCATATCATATGATATCATATCATGACATCACTCTGCCATCATCAGATTTCACTCAGCACTCCATGATGTCCAATGATGCATGCTGACATCCATACACACAATATCCTTTCACTCTTTCAGTGCGAGGATACATGTGATACAGTTGTCTGAGTGCATATCGTCTCTCGTACTCAATGCAGTATAGGAACAACACATGGGGGGTCATTACAAGTTTGCCAGTCCGGGAACTACGGTACCTGTAAGCTTGCTGGTAGCCTAGTTCCCAGACCGGCAAACTAAGAGTTGTGCTCACGGTTGCCTTTCTGCCCGCCAGGTCTGACCAGGCGGGCAGAGCGGCAACCGCGAGCACAGCATGTCGGATGCACCAGCAACATTCATGAATGATGCAGGTGCATCCAACCTCCCCATTCCCATTGAGCTCTATGGGGCTCAAATGGGATGTGGACTGACAATTACCGGCATCCGGCAATGGGAAATTACCGGGTCCAGCGGGAATACCCCAGTAATTCACCATTGCCGGGTGCCGGTATTTTCACAAGTTTTACCGCCACGGCTACCGTCAAACTCGTAATGAGGCCCCATGATGGAGTCTCATATAGGGCTCTTTTCCTACTTTTGCAATATGACGGCGGTGAGGGGTGGGAGTTAGGGAAAATGTGTCCACTTGCTCCTCTACACAGTGATAAGTGACCTCATGGAAATGTGTCTTTATTTGCTGATCGTAATAATGAAATCGGACCTTACACGGATAACTGGGTATATCTGAATAATATTTGGCTGTGCTAACTGGGCGTACAATTAATGAATGCCGCACATAAAGGACACTAGTGACATCTGACCATTCTGTACATATTGCTAATAATGCGATTTGGACTTGTAATGGATGTGTCAGCACTTTATGCTTACTGGGCATAATGTTACTTTGCCTTAATATGCGAACAGGCATAATTGAATCAGTCTTGCTTTACTCAATGGGTTTAATAGGATGAGACATTGATGTATCTTAAGACATAATGGAATAAGGCATCTCTTTGCTGATTGGCCAAATAGATTCTTTCCTTTTAGTAATCATTGATTCTAGCATAAAGCGAGCATGTCATGATGACTGGGCCTAGTGTTGGTGGCCTTCTAATACTTACTGGATGCACTGAGATACAATATATAGTATATTTTATTATGTCACAACATACAGTAAATTATTGTACAGCATTCATAGAAATGAATTTACACAGAGTTGTAGGTAATCTAAGTAGCAACATTTATAAATAAGGTTCTAACATTAAAAATCTCCACCTTACGATTATTCAAATAAATGGTGGCCTGTTGGACCTGCTGCTGATCAATCGTCATCTGTGCACCAGCCTGTGCTCCCCTGCATCATTCAACCACACTTTCAGTCTTCTTGTAAGGTACTCACCGACACATACTGCCCTTACCTGTTCACGACTCACCTCTTGTTTTGTTGAGCCCAAATTGTTCACCCGATTCGGCCCGCATGCATCTTGCAGCTAATTTTTCATTTTCTTTCTTGGATTATTCAAGGCATCCACAGTAATCTAGAGGATCCAGATTGCTTGACTTTTCTATGTTCCCATGATATCCTAGGTCTGCAGAAAACTTGTGCTTTGAGTGATGTAATAGTCCCTGGTTTTGATGTTTACAGAGTTGCGGCATAAAGAGGCCCTAGCGGCAGACCCAAAGGAGGGCTATCGGTTTAGATTAATCAGTCCTTAAAAGCAAAAGGATTTTAGGATTATTTTCCCTGATACAGTGTTGCTCTTCCATATTAATATCTATCTTCGCCCTGCCCATTCTATATTGGCATGGCGAGAGAGTATTGTTCCATATCTCTTTACTCAAAGGTCATGGGAATCAGGGCTTATAATGGTAGGTTCCCGGAGGATAATCCAGATGAATCTACATTCAGAACCTACTCTAGGTCCTCACTAATAGATTACTTCTTTGTTGATTTTAATCTCTTGCCAGTGGTCACGAAATTTCAGCTGACAAAGAGAGTGGAAAGAGACCACAATCCGATTGTATCTACATTTCTGCTATCAGGCAGTGAGAGTACAGGTAAAGCTGTGTCTACTACCTCAACGGTCCGTGTCAGGAAACACTGGCGAGCTTAATAGATTTCGTACTCTTCCAGAGTTATACATCGGTGTGGTAACCATCCTCTCGAACTACGCTGACCAAACTGTTTCTTCTCACCCAATGGGATTTTATTCTAAACTCAAAGAAGGGATCATACCATTAGTCTCATTCATTCTGAGAAATAGTTTTTGTTGTTCAATTCGGTTAGCAAGACCAATTGGGGTGGCGCTGAGTGATGCGCTGCAACAAAGTCCTTAGTCGTGGAAGCAAAGGCACCAACTCTGTTAATAATTAAGAGTCTGTGGCCAGGTTAAGGGCATCCTATAAAGCACTCTTAGCTGAGAAAAAGCTGAACATGCTCAGGCCACATGGTCAGAGTTAAAGGGGGGTTTTCCAGTCAAACGACAAAAGAGCTTTTTTGAAACTAGTTCACAACTTACAATGTGAGGTGTACTCAGCCTCCTCCAACTCAATTTCATCGGATTAATGGGTTGCCAATTCTAGTGCTTTATGCAACACTTTGGCAGCGATATATAATTTTCCGATATCTAGCCCCTCACAAATAATAGTGGATGAGGCTTTTCTGCCCTTTTCTTCGGCTAAGATTGAGATAGCAATCACCTCGCAAAAACCAGGGAAGGAACCAAGTCCGGTTTTTATTACGGCCAAAATATTTAGGGAGCAAACCAAAACTTGGGTTCCTTTTCTGACCAAGCTTTCCAATGATTTATTACTTCAAAGTGATGTGACTCACAGTTGGCAAGATGCCTTGCTGTTGCCTATCTATAAGAAGGGTCTTTCTAATCTACCATCCGATTTCTCTTTTAGATTACCTCGGTAAGATATTTGGTAAAGTACTGGAATCCAAGTTTACATATTGGTGCATTAACCATAACATCATCTCACTTTTACAGGCAGGGTTTCGTAAGGAGCTATCAACATCTGATCAGGTGGTCTATACGCTGTTAATCTTGTGCAAATGTGTGCTTCTTAACAAACAACCCTTCTACCTAGCATTTCTAGACCTGGAGGGCCACTTTCAATACTGTTTCACCTCCTCTCATATGGAAGTCCATGGAAGATTATGCAATACCTATGCCTCTAATTCAAGCTATCCGATTACTTTATGCAGATAATTCTGCCCGTGTTAAAGGGGACAAGCAGACTGGCCCCAATAATCACTTCACTATTAATATGGGGGTGAGTCAGGGCTGCATTCTGGCTCCTTTATTGTTTTCACTTTTTATTAATGTCTTAATTACAACTCTCCGGGAGTTTCTGCCCGATTAACATAATTTGGGGGTCAGAACATTGCGTCCCTATTTTATGCAGATGACGCGATTTTGCTCTCCAAATCTCCAATGGGCCTACAATCACAACTAACTCTGTTCCACAGGGCGCTCATAGATAAAGGGTTACAACTGAATATTACTAAGACCAAGGTTTTTGTTTGCCATCCCCTAGATACAACAAACACTGCAACTTATCGTTTAGTCTTCTGGGTAATAAGATCGAGATGGTCAACAAATTTGATTATTTGGGTATAAGATTGGACTCATGTCTTTCATGGAAGCCTCTCGCCAAGAAGTGTTGCTCCACATTAGGTCACTGAGGGGAATCTATGTTAAAATTCTCTTGAAACATTGAGGATCAACTATTATCGAGCGGAGTGTGGGTTTATGTCATGCAGGCTGTGTCTGCAACTACATTCTGCTCAGAAGTATGGGGTCACATAGATTCGACTGATTTTCAAACCATGAAGAATAATATTGTGGAAAGGTTATCACTTCCCTATAGTGCCCCGACTATTCCATATCTGCTTGAGGTTGACCTGCGAGGCATAATGTACTAAATTAAACTGAAGCTTTTGTATTGGATGAAGGTGTGGACCAATGACCTGCTTATAGATTATCAGAAGATTCTACTTGCTCTTTGGATCTGCCTGGATCACCCTTGTTAGCCTGGTATAAGGATGTAAAGGGCATTTTTGTGAAACTAGGTATTACAGATTTTTGGCTCACCCACAAAATGTGGGACCCCATTCAAAAATGTTCCTAACCGAGGCATTTGATGTGTGGGTCTCAAATGAGCTAAGTTGCATAATGGCCGGGAGCAGCTTGGCCCGGGACTTTCTACTGAAGAAAGGCCTCTTTACATTTGAGTCCTACCTTGACAGGTGGGACACCAGTAGTCTCCTGTTGCTATTGAAAATGTGTCTGGGAAATTTTCCGATCGGGCACTTTACTGCAAAATGAGGCCAGAACAATGAGAAATGTTGCCAATATTGCAAAACAATAACCAAAACCTTGTTGAATTTCCTACTTTTTTATCCTTTATATGCAAATTGTAGACTTCGTTGGCTAAATCCTCTACTATTACATGATGGTGTAAGGACTGTTAGTGGCACGCTCAATCTTTGCAGCCAGTTAAATGACAACACCACAGAAAACCGAACGGTATTGTATTTGAGTAGCGCAGGGAAAAAGAGAATCACCTATAAGCAGGCTAATACGTAACCCATTATACTTAGACTCATAATACTTTACTGTATGTTAATTGTATTTCAAATGTTATTTTAAAGCCATATATTTTGATTTAAAGCTGTTTCATTTGTCTATAGCCATTAATTAAGATTGCTGCTATTTGTTGCTGATTTTCAACTTTGGAAGGGTAATGTATTAATCGTGAGCGATCCTTTTATAATGATTTTATGAATTTAAGTTGTTTTTATTTTAGAACATACATCTTATAACTTGTGGTATTTTATATTGAGTGCAAGGTTTCGACCATGCAATGATGAATTTTTTGTTGCATTTTGTGTCACTTTTAATGCTCAATTACGAAATAATGCTTGTTGATGATGATGTAAATTAGTAATAGACAAGGATCAGGCCCATGTCAATTAATCCTAGAAGTGACCACAACATTTGTAACAATGGGACAGGCCTCGTTATTGGTCCAGGGGTAACCGTGCCGGTGCTAATGGCGTATTGCTGCCGGACGCGTAAAAAATTACCAGCGCCTGACTTCCCGGTGCCACCGTGATATTCCAAATCCGGCGGCCGAGAAGTCAGGCACCATCAATTTCGTTAGTCCCTATTCCCATAGAATCCCATAGGACTCTAGGGGAATGGGGACACGGAAGCACCGGCACCATTGATAACGGTGCTGGTGCTTGCCTGATGGTTTTGCCCACCGTGTGGCCGCTATGCCCGACATGGTCAGACCTGTCGGGCACAGCAGCTCTGGCAGGCAAACCTGTAGTTTGCTGGTCCAGAAACAACGGTGCCGGTAAGGTAAAGTGTCCCTTCAAACAGCAAAAACGTCTAGCAGCAACACTGAAGTGTAAATGGAAAAATCCAGAGGGAACACATTTACTGCCGAGCTAATAGAAAGGGAGTGGAGATTAATTACCTTCCTTCCCATCCCCTTTTCCTTTCTCTGTGGATTAATAGAGGGGGGTCCCCTCAGGGACGTCATTTCACTAAAATGCCAGGGGTAGCAGTAGTGACATCACACAGGAAGTGATGTCATTTGACCCCACCCAAAAGTGACATCACTGGAACATAACCATTCACGACTTGAAGAAACAGAAAGTGGCATCAAATTGCATTGTTCCCAAGTATACTACGAAAAATATAGTTACAATTTCACTGTAATGTAATATACATTTCATACAAGAATGGATTACCATATGTATCGTTAATATCAGTGTGTATAGGCTCATATTACCGAATTAGTGTGAATGTAACCAGATGTCCAAGGCCAAATGATAATGACGTGTTACTGGGCGTGGCTTGGCTCCGTGAAGGATGGCGGCTTAACCCTTCAGCTCCGCTCCGCTGGAAACTCAATATAATTATAAATGCAGTCATAAAAACATTCACTTACCTTATTGTTGATCCTCTGGATGCCGCTTGCCCTCCGCTTCAGCTCTGGACGTCAGAGGAGTTTTGTCGAGGTTCCAGCAGCCATCCGTCACCGAGGTCTTCTTCCGGGAGGCTGTGCCTTTCAAGCCGCGTCATCCTGTGCACGGCGTGGCTGACTTTTCCTGTCAATTGAGGGGCGGCGGTGACAGGCGCAGCTTGCTTCCAACATGGGAACCTTCTTCTCGCACAACACAGCGCTTAAAGTGACAGTAAGAGAAAAAGATGATTTGTTTGTTCTCTTTCTTTTTTACCTCTTTTAAAGGAGAAAAAGCTTTTTCACATTTATATTTAAAACTATTACCTGACCTTTAAATACTCCTTAAAGAGGAAAAGAGATAAAAAGAGGAGCGTGAGGAGGAAGGGGTGAAGAGGGAAGAAAGGAGGAAATATAAAGATAGAGAAGAAGAAAAGGGATTACTAAAGGGAGGAGGGACCGCAGAGAAGGGGGGAAATGAGAGAGAAGCAGGACAAGAAGGAGAAGAGAAGAATGGAAGAAGAGAGGAGAAACAAAACAAAAGGAGGAAGGAATAAAAAGAAAGGAGGAAAGAGAGAGGAAGCCGAAGAGGAACAAGAGGAGAAAGAAAGGAAGCGGAAAAGAACAGAAGAGAAAGGTAAGCAAAGATAAAGGAGGAGAAGAAGAAGAGAGGGAGGAGGGAGAAAAGGGAAGAAAGCGAATAAGTGAATTTTGCACAACAATAAAGTAAAGAAGGAAAGGATGGAAAAATAAAAAGGAAAAGAAAGTGTAAAAGACAGGAAAGGAGGTGAAGAAAATAATACCAAAAAGAACATAGGGAGAGGAAGAAATGGAAAAGGTTTGTTTAAACAAGTTAATGGATAAAAAGATAAAGAAAGAAGTGAAGAGGAAAAGAGAAGTAGAATATTTCATTTAATTACACTATGGCAACCATGAAAGGACAATCCATATATGGCCCTCCTTCAACATCTGCCGTGCTCAAAAGGCAAAAAAGCAAATCTCCTCTACCTATAGAAAACCTAACAGACCCGGTTATGTAAATGAAACTATCAGAAATTAGAGCCCTCAAATTTATCATGGAAGACACTAATTCTAAATTACAACAACTAGATAGTAAATGGTCTATCCTTGAGTCGGGTTGGGAATGCAGAAGATATTTCCAACAAAGTGTAAGCAATATTCAATCAACACTACAGCTAAATCAATGCCTAGTCTGGGATGCTGAGGAAAACCCTTATTGATGTATTTTTATGTCCAGTTCAGTACTCTGGATGACAACCCTTGTATAACACCCCCCTCTTAGAATCCCCCTGACCCCACTGAGCCAAGAAGTAGGTTTGTTTTGCAAATTAAAAGGTTTATTTGAAAATTTAAACAATATATATATATATATATCACACTTCTATAAATAAATTGATAATGGATACTACACTTGTGAATATGAGCAGTAATCAGCAAGAGGTAACTTATGAATAGGAACAGAAGAATAAGGTGGGAAAGAATGCTTTATATGGTTCAAGGAAACACAATGATGAATGAAATGCAGTACAGAAAATAACTTGATATGGCTTCAACAAAAGAAAATATAATCGCTTTTCCTTGACAATTCACTCCCCCCCCCTATGCAATGTAAGAACTGGAAGGAGAGCACACGGTCTTCAAGAATCCCAACAAAATGCAATACGAAATGCAGTTCCCCCCCAGCAAGCTTAGAGGAAAACAGGTAGAGGTTTGAAACACAGGCCCAAAATGCTTTTAAATGTGATGGCAATGGATGGGAAAATGGGCTAACTGATTTTAATTCCCTCTAGAGATTCAGGGTGAGTGAGAGATGCTTGTTGGTATTAGTTCAGGCTCACTTTAGCAATGCTCTATGTGTTATTCCCAGGTTGCAAACGGATTTTAACAAAGGAAGGAATGGAGCTGCTATTTTGACAAGTGGAGAAATTGAGCCAAATCGCGGTAAATTTTGTGAGTGCGTAAATCGCGATTGCGGAAAAAGTATAGGGAGTAGGAAAGCCTAGAATCACAGCTTTAAAATGAAAGTTGAACCACGTTCCTAGGACAAACGGTTCCGGAGATACAGACGATTTAATAAAGGTAGATTTTCGGATTTAAAGTAAAACTCAAAATGACAGGTGACAGCTTGCAGCTTCAGAATTGACAGGTGACAGTTGTGCAGCTTTACAAATGACAGATGACACAATTTCTAGGAGGCTGTTCTAATTAGGTTAAAATAGTTTGTATTAGATTATTTTAACTAAGAGATTGGTTCTGCACAGTTCTGCTAGGTACTCACAATATAAATTTGAAATAGGCCTCGTCATGAATCTGGTCAACACGTCCGGCGGCGGTTCTCTCTGCTCGGCGGGTCAATCAGGCGCCCGTTCTGCTCACAGCGATTTGGGTCAGCTCTGCTCTGCTGGTCTAGCCTCTCTGGATTCTGGATGTAACACTGCTTTCTGGGTACTGGCAAAAGTTCTTGGCACAGAATTCAAACAGCTCGCCCGGCTGTGGAATAGTTTGCAGATGATTTTAAGGATGCTGAGACCTGCTGAGAATAGTTCTCAGTTTGTGGGTTTAGGCCCTGGCTTTAAGTTCTGAAGTAAAGTTCTGGTCTTTGGAGATTGATGGATGTGAAGTCTGGAGTCTCCCGGCAGAGCGTCCCGCAGAAAATGGAATTGAATGTCTCTACCTGTCCCAGCAGTCTCTTTTTATCTGTTTTGGAAGTGGGTGTGTGCGTGGCATAACTGAGCCTGCCCCTCTCTACTTGTCATTGGCGCAATTCTCCCCTCTCCCATGTTTGGGGGAATTGGGTTGTGAGTCAGAGTGATGAGGTCTGTTTATGGGTCAGAGGATCCTCCCCTGGTCAATTTGCCCACACATCTATATTTGATTCAAATACATATTTCCCAGGTACACAAGTGGTTGACATTACATGTACATATGGCACCTTGCTTAAGGTAGTCTCTGTTCCGCCTCTGGCGTTTCTATGAGGATGCATTAAAAAATGGCAACTTATTTTCGATTTTAGTGGGTTGTGCAATATGGGATTTTCATCAAAAATTATACAAAGGTAAATTTCCCTTCCACATATATCCCAGTAACTTTCCATGTCTCTAGCTTAACTACATTGTCTACAATATTCATAATTAGCGGGGTTTTGCCCCAGAACATGGTACAAATTGGAGTTTGGACTCAAATCGTGAGGGCATTTTTCAAACTATATTTGTTGCAATTCAACTCCCCAAAGTGTTTGTGTCTGCCTCCAGAAGTCTGGGTGGGTCAGTGATCACATGTCTCTCCTTGCTGGCAGAGGGCTGTTGACAGGAAACACTCAAAATTAACATACCCCATTCAACAGAAAGAGCCTTTTGTGTGGGCTCCAGCAGGCTGCCTGGAAGTCTCTCCTCAATCAATCAACAGGGCCATGTGATATCCTGCCTCCTGGTGTGGGAATCTCTGAGGTGTTAAGGTTTCCCAGCCTCTTGGCCTCTGGGAACAGCAGGTGGCTAAGATTTTCAATTAACCAACAAGCTTTGAAGTCGCTGCCCCTCTTGCAACTCCTAAATACAGTTTCCCTGTCAGAGTTTAGACCGCTAGCGCCGCCTTGGGGAATTTGTCGGTACTGCATCCATTTTTGAGTTGTCTTGAATTACTGCATTTCAATAGAGTGGTCTTTTGCTTGATAGAATAGGACCCTTGCTTAACATTGTTTTGATGGCATCCTTACAGTAGACTGGTGATGTGGAACCCCCCACATGAAGGTTGTATCTTTGGAGTGGTCTTGCGCCAACTGCGCAGTTCTCCTGGATTCTGGCGTGAATGTGGGCGGCGATAGCTCATCCCCACATCCACCCAGTCTATTGATTTAGTTTGTTCTGGGATAGAATAATGGGCGGCGACAGCTCATCCTCACATCTACCCAGTCTATTGATTCAACATGGGTCAAAACCCTTGACAAATCCCCCCACCCGACTGCGCTTTGATTCAAGTCGAGGGGAAGTCCGGTGCAAAGGAGGTTTTGAGCCCTTGCGCTGGTATGTCCGCATTATCTTCTTCCAATTCTGTAGATGGCACAGTTCAGCATCTTTTCCTCCACCCAGTTGGATCGATCGGTTCTCCTCGCCGGTCCTGATGGAAATATTGGGCGGTACACCGGGCCCCTCGGGTCTCTGCTCCCGGTCCCCGGTCGTCCTCTTTGGTCAGTCTCCATGGTTTCCTCTCTCCTAGGATGATAAAGCAAAAGCGGCAATACACATTCCTAGACATGTTTCCACCACTATTAATGGTGTGGTGAACATGTACATTTTATACCTCTGAATGCATTTTGCAATCTGATTTTAAAAACCATATATAACAGGGAACATTTGCATTACGTTACTATATTTTTGATATGTGGAATATTTTAGAGTTTGAACTGACTTACTCTGGAGCGGCCCCCTCTGGTATTGCAGCGGACTCCTCCAGTTGCTGCAGCGTGTGCCTGGGATGGCAACACTTTAGCTGATTTATATGTACCCACTTGTCTTCCCCTTCCACCAAACTGCCTTTGGGGATGCGGATCTTGTATGCAACAGGGGAGATTTTGTCTATAATTTCAAAGGGTCCCTTCCATGTAGGCAAACATTTTCGCTGTTTGGCCTGGTTCATTTGGAAATTGTATAGATAGACCCGGTCCCCCACAGTATATTCCTTCCTGCTGGTCTTCAGGTCGTAGTGGGTTTTCATGCTATCAGCTGATCTTTCTAGATTCTGCTGAGCATAGGCAAAAGCATGTTGGAGGTGTTTCCTTAAATTCTCCACATACTCATGAGTTGTGGAGGCATTTATCAGTGTCTGCTCTTGGGTCCTGTAGAGCAGATGCTGGGGAAGCACCATCTTGCGTCCGGTCATCACCTCAAATGGTGACATTTTAGTTGCAGATGAAGGGGTAGATCTGATGGCCATTAGGACCAGAGGTAATCGGATATCCCAACTTGGCCCATAATCTGCCACAAACTTTTTTAATATGCTCACAATGGTTCGGTTGTATCTCTCTACTGCTCCAGAAGAAGCTGGCCTGTAAGCAATGTGCAGCTTCCTTTTAACCCCGAGTATCTCCCACATCTTTGTCATTACTTCGCTGGTGAAGTGGCTACCTCTGTCTGACTCAATCCTTTGAGTTAGACCAAAACGGGAAAAGATGTGGTTAATCATCAGGGCAGTTGCTGTTTCTGCCTTGCAGTTTGGGGCTGGGAGACATTCCACCCACTTGGTAAACAAGCATGTAACGGTCAACATGTACTTGTTTCCTCTAGACGAGCGAATCACAGGGCCTACAAAGTCAATTTGCAAATCTGACCATGGCAGTGTCATCCCCCTCTTTCGAAGAGGCGCACGGTGTGTGAGGGATGATGGCTGAAATTGTGCACACACAAGACATCCCTTCAAGTATTGGTCGAGGTCCTGCCCCATGTGTGCCCAGTATGCAACCTCTCTTAAGATTTCCAGTGTTGTGTGAAACCCCCTATGACCGGCGGTGGCCGCATCATGGGCGTGACTTAACATCAGGCTTCGGAATGAGGTAGGAACCACCCACTGATCATGGCCAGCTTGGGATTTCCTTACCAACAAACCGTCTTGGATTCGGAACATCTTTGACATTTCATCAACACTCTAAGGTCCTCCTTCCCAATGTAATCGGTATCCGTCAGGTGAAAGTTCTCAGGGTCCTCAATGTGTTGGTAAAACTTACCAATTATTGGATCCCCCTCCTGAGCTGTAATCAAATCAGCATCAGGTGTCTCCTTACTCCATTGTGCAGTTGAAAGATCATTGTGAGCATTCGTCTGGGACCTAGTGATAGCAGTGACCTGGATTTCCCCCAACAGGGACTCTATTTCTATTAGATCCCGTTGGATGGCCCCAGTTTTGGCCAGCTGATCAGCTAAGTCATTTCCAGTTTTGTCTGGTCCCTCTACTTTGGAATGACCCTTGATCTTTTTCCAGTAGATGGTCATCCCATTCGATGTGACCAGATCATCAATGTTTTGAATTAACTTCCCATGTTTCAGGGGTTTGTTATTAGCAAATAACATGCCTCTGGTTTTCCAATTAACCAGGTGGTCCACGAACCCGTTCCGTACATAATCCGAATCTGTGATTATGACCAGTTCGTGGAGTTGATGTTGGACAGCAGTGAGGATGGCCTGATGCACAGCCATCAATTCTGCCACCTGACTACTTCGGGGACCAATTTTGTATCCAGCGGAGGGTTCTGGTGACTCATTCACCCATGCATTCCCTACGCCGGCCACCAGTTCTTTCTCCCCGTTGTCGTCAACATGGTGCGAGCATCCATCCACATAGACAGTGGGCATTCCCTCACACTTGTCTTCTTCAAAGACTTTGTGTGGGGAATTAAGGTATGCCTCCATGTTGTCCTTGATTTTTAGACTTTCGTCCTCGAGACAGTTTTCTCTGGCACAATCATGCAAGACAGCCAGACCTTGCGCGAGGGGACTCTTCTTGTTTTGGCCATATCTGACCTCCACAGGAAAGCCTTGCATTGACAGAATCCAGGAAGTAATTCGGGAATTACTCACATTTCCAGCCCGGATTCTGTCACTTTGGAGGTATTGCAGAGGCTGGTGTGGAGTCTCCACTATGATGTGTTCCCCCTGGATGAACGAGCGGTAATTCTTCAATTCCCACACCGTTGCCAGGAGTGCCTTCTCACAATCGTTGAATTTTTCCTCCACAGAGGATAAAGTTTTGCTCGCATAGGAGATTACTTTATTGACCTTGTCATGCTTTTGGTATAATACTGCCGTCAAGCACATATTAGAGAACCCTGTCTCCAGGAAGAACTCCTTGTTTCTGACAGGGTAAGCTAGGCAAGGCGCTTGTGAGAGGCTTCTCTTGAGTTGTCTTACTGCCTCGGATTGTTCTGGACCCCATTCCCACTTGGCCCCCCCTTCAGGAGACGAATCAGGGGTCTAGTGATCTCTGCGTAGCCCTCAATGAACTTTCTGCTGTAATTAGTCAGTTCAAGGAGGCTCCTTAGTTCCTGCAGAGTTGTGGGATCCTTCAGTTTCTGGAGTGCTTCCACTTTCTTTTCTTGGGGACAGAGACCCTGACGAGTAATCTCATGCCCCAAGAAATTAACACAGGTTCTACACCACTGTGCTTTCTGAAAGGAAAGTTTTGCTCCGGCGGCCCTCAACTGCGTCAGAACATAACGGATCTCTGCTATGTGTTCTTCCACAGATGAACTTTTGATGAGGACATCATCTACATAAGCCAGGTTACCCCTCGCACCCAGGTCGGCATGGCCTTATGTAGGAAAATGTTGAATTCATTGCCGGAGTTGAGGTATCCGAAGGGAGTCCGGGTCCATGTGTACTGCTGGCCCCCAAAGGTAAAAGCCAGTTTGTATTGGTCCTCCCTACTGACAGGCACGGTCCAGTATCCATTGGTCAGATCCATTGCAGTGAATACTTGTGACCCCTGAATCTGGGCCAGCCCTTGGTCAATGTAGGGCAGAGGCCATCGGGAAGTATGGACCCGTTTGTTGAGCTCCCTAAGGTCGGCGCAGAGTCTCCACTGGCCGTTTGGCTTCAATATTCCCAGCACCGGATTATTGAAGGTGCTGTGTACTGGACAGATTATTCCCCGGGACTCAAGGTTCTTAATTATTTCAGTAAGGGACTCCATGGATGCGAGAGGCAAACGATATTGCTTCACAAACACTGGAGTCATTCCAGGGTCCGTGGGAATTGTTGTGGTGTGGATGTCGGTGCGACCACAGTCATATGAGTCTACCGCAAAGAGATCTTGGAAATCCAAGAAAACTTGTTTCAACTTTTGCTTCTGTTCCAGAGTCACACAGGCATCAGCTAGGTTGACTCTCTCTTCCACCATCTGCCTGAAGCCTGGAAAGACTTCTGGTTTGGCTATCTCAGCGGCCTCCTCCAGCTGGGTGGAGAAGTCCCTGGTCAGAGTGCTGATTTGGACTGGAGGCTTCAGGTGGGAAAGGCAGCCCTCATGGACCTGGAAAATCACCTCATCCCTCCTGAAGTCACAAGTCACATCTTCCTTACCATAAGGGCAAGAAGTATACACCAGGAAGTTCCCCCCATGCCGGGTGAAAATCCTGTCTGTCTGTGTATCTGGTCAGTTGGCACACTGTATTAATCTGCACAAGTGGTAATTCTAACCCATAATATCCCGGCTCCGAGCCCCCACTTCTGTAAGCGATATTCAATCAACACTACAGCTAAGTCAATGCCTAGTCTGGGATGCTGAGGAAAACCCTTATTGATGTATTTTTATGTCCAGTTCAGTACTCTGGATGACAACCCTTGTATAACACCCCCCTCTTAGAATCCCCCTGACCCCACTGAGCCAAGAAGTAGGTTTGTTTTGCAAATTAAAAGGTTTATTTGAAAATGTAAACAATATATATATATATGTCACATTTCTATAAATAAATTGATAATGGATATTACACTTGTGAATATGAGCAGTAATCAGCAAGAGGTAACTTATGAATAGGAACAGAAGAATAAGGTGGGAAAGAATGCTTTATATGGTTCAAGAAAACGCAATGATGAATGAAATGCAGTACAGAAAATAACTTGATATGGCTTCAACAAAAGACAATGTAATCACTTTTCCTTGACAATTCACCCCCCCCCCCCTTTGCAATGTAAGAACTGGAAGGAGAGCACACGTTCTTCAAGAATCCCAACAAAATGCAATACGAAATGCAGTTCCCCCCCAGCAAGCTTAGAGGAAAACAGGTAGAGGTTTGAAACACAGGCCCAAAATGCTTTTAAATGTGATGGCAATGGATGGGAAAATGTGCTAACTGATTTTAATTCCCTCTAGAGATTCAGGGTGAGTGAGAGATGCTTGTTGGTATTAGTTCAGGCTCACTTTAGCAATGCTCTATGAGTTATTCCCAGGTTGCAAACGGATTTTAACAAAGGAAGGAATGGAGCTGCTATTTTGACAAGTGGAGAAATTGAGCCAAATCGCAAATCGCGGTAATTCTTCGCGAGTGCGTAAATCGCGATTGCGGAACAAGTATAGGGAGTACTAGGTTCGTTGGAAAGCCTAGAACCACAGCTTTAAAATGAAAGTTGAACCACATTCCTAGGACAAACGGTTCCGGAGATACAGACGATTTAATAAAGGTAGATTTTCGGATTTAAAGTAAAACTCAAAATGTCAGGTGACAGCTTGCAGCTTCAGAATTGACAGGTGACAGTTGTGCAGCTTTACAAATGACAGATGACACGATTTCTAGGAGGCTGTTCTAATTAGGTTAAAATAGTTTGGATTAGATTATTTTAACTAAGAGATTGGTTCTGCACAGTTCTGCTAGGTACTCACAATATAAATTTGAAATAGGCCTCGTCACAGATCTGGTCAAAACGTCCGGCGGCGGTTCTCTCTGCTCGGCGGGTCAATCAGGCACCGGTTCTGCTCACAGAGATCTGGGTCAGCTCTGCTCTGCTGGTCTAGCCTCTCTGGATTCTGGATGTAACACTGCTTTCTGGGTACTGGCAAAAGTTCTTGGCACAGAATTCAAACAGCTCGCCCGGCTGTGGAATAGTTTGCAGATGATTTTAAGGATGCTGAGGCCTGCTGAGAAGAGTTCTCAGTTTGTGGGTTTAGGCCCTTGCTTTAAGTTCTGAAGTAAAGTTCTGGTCTTTGGAGATTGATGGATGTGAAGTCTGGAGTCTCCCGGCAGAGCGTCCTGCAGAAAATGGAATTGAATGTCTCTACCTGTCCCAGCAGTCTCTTTTTATGTGTTTTTGAAGTGGCTGTGTGCGTGGCATAACTGAGCCTGCCCCTCTCTACTTGCCAATTCTCCCCTCTCCCATGATTGGGGGAATTGGGTTGTGAGTCAGAGTGATGAGGTCTGTTTATGGGTCAGAGGATCCTCCCCTGGTCAATTTGCCCACAAATCTATATTTGATTCAAATACATATTTCCCAGGTACACAAGTGGTTGACATTACATGTACATATGGCACCTTGCTAAAGGTAGTCTCTGTTCCGCCTCTGGCATTTCTAGGAGCTTGCATTCAAAAATGGCAACTTATTTTCGATTTTAGTGGGTTGTGCAATATGGGATTTTCATCAAAAATTATACAAAGGTACATTTCCCTTCCACATATATCCCAGTAACTTTCCATGTCTGTAGCTTAACAACATTGTCTACAATATTCATAATTAGCGGGGTTTTGCCCCAGAACATGGTACAAATTGGAGTTTGGACTCAAATCGTGAGGGCATTTTTCAAACTATATTTGTTGCAATTCAACTCCCCAAAGTGTTTAGGTCTGCCTCCAGAAGTCTGGGTGGGTCAGTGATCACATGTCTCTCCTTGCTGGCAGAGGGCTGTTGACAGGAAACACTCAAAATTAACATACCCCATTCAACAGAAAGAGCCTTTTGTGTGGGCTCCAGCAGGCTGCCTGGAAGTCTCTCCTCAATCAATCAACAGGGTCATGTGATATCCTGCCTCCTGGTGTGGGAATCTCTGAGGTGTTAAGGTTTCCCAGCCTCTTGGCCTCTGGGAACAGCAGGTGGCTAAGATTTTCAATTAACCAACAAGCTTTGAAGTCCCTGCCCCTCTTGCAACTCCTAAATACAGTTTCCCTGTCAGAGTTTAGACCGCTAGCGCCGCCTTGGGGAATTTGTCGGTACTGCATCCATTTTTGAGTTGTCTTTAATTACTGCATTTCAATAGAGTGGTCTTTTGCTTGATAGAATAGGACCCTTGCTTAACATTGTTTTGATGGCATCCTTACAGTAGACTGGTGATGTGGAACCCCCCACAAGAAGGTTGTATCTTTGGAGTGGTCTTGTGCCAACTGCGCAGTTCTCCTGGATTCTGGCGTGAATGTGGGCAGCGATAGCTCATCCCCACATCCACCCAGTCTATTGATTTAGTTTGTTCTGGGATAGAATAATGGGCGGCGACAGCTCATCCCCACATCTACCCAGTCTATTGATTCAACATGGGTCAAAACCCTTGACAAAAGTCAACTCATTGGAAGCCACAGTATTAACTCTACAACAACAGGCTGAAAGTTTTGAAAATCGAAACAGAAGAAATAATCTTTGCATTTTTGGCCTTCCTGAAGGAATTGAAAAAGATATTCCTACTGCCTTCCTATATGTGTTCTTTCCTCGAGTTCTGAACCTCTCGGCCTCAGTTCAACTCAACATTCAAAGAGCACATCGAATTGGCCAGTTCAGACCCTCACAAAACTCCAACAACCTACCCAGGACCATGATACTAGCTCTTCTCGATTTTACGCATGTCACTCTTATTATGGAAAAAGTCAGGCAAATCAGAAATCTAACCTGGGAAGGAAAGAACATTTTTATAACACAAGATGTAGCCAAAGCAACAGTGGCAAAAAGAAAGGAGCTTCTTACTTTCAAGCCAGCACTTAAACAACTAAACGCGAGATATGGTATAGTAAATCCTGCCACCCTCAAAGTTACTCTTAATGGACAAACCTCAACATTTCAGAATCCAGTGGATCTATGAACGTACATCCAATCTCAGGAAAGGAATGACATGGATACGTCACCTTCTTTTACTTGAAGATGTTAATACCCTTCTTTCTACCTTCTACACTGGGGCGGGGATTCGGCGAGCCTGCTTCTTTTTTTGGACCCCCTTCCCAAATCATATTTTTCCTTTACATTAACATGGACTGGTGTGGCTTTTCTTTTTTAGCCACCTCTTCATCCATAATCCTTTATGATGACTCAATTCTATCTAAGTTCATGTTATACCCGTTTGCTGTGTCCACCTCCTTGTGTCTCTCTCCCTTTATACTTCCATCTGTTTTTCTAGATATATTACTATTGCCCATTCTAAAATGGCATATCATTCTAATATACTGGTAACACATTGTTTGCGACCTTTCTTTTGCCTCCTTGGTTCATCTATATCATATGGTTCATAGATTCATTATTGCATTTTCATGTCACTCAACATAGTATCTTGGAACATTAAAGGACTACATATTCCAATCAAAAGACAAAAAGTATTATCTCATCTAAACAGATTGAAACCCTCAATTGCATGCATTCAAGAATCCCACCTCTCCAATTAAGAAGAAACCAAACTTAAGAAACATTGGGTAGGTCAGGTGTTCTCTAGTGCTGCAAATGGAAAAAGAAACAGAGTCATTACTTTAGTTAGTAAACATCTCAAATGCAATATACTCTCAAATGAATCTGATGATATAGGAAGATGGGTTTTGCACAAACTATCGATCAACTCCAAAGAATATTCCATACTTAACATCTATGACCCAACATCCCAGATCCTAATTTTTGGAGGCAGTTCAGAAATCACATGCTACAAACTAATCCTCATAATTTAATTGTTTGTGGTGATTGCAATCAAATTATAGACCCCTTCTTAGATAGGAAATCTAGCGTCCACTTTACCAACTCTACTTCTCATAAACCATTCAACAATTTTGTATCTAAACTGCGCCTTAATGATGCATGGCGCTTACCTCACCCCACTGATTCTGATTTTACCTTTTACTCCGCACCCCACAAATCATTTTCAAGACTGGATTATATTTTCATACCTAACTCCATGGCAAACCTTCTCCTAAAAGCCCAAATTGAATCCATTACAATATCTGATCACGCTGCCTTTCACATCCAAGCCTAAGCCCTGAAATAGATGGCAATTCAACAGTAGCCTATTGAACAATGTTTTACTCACACTGTTTATTACCCAGCAACATAATAATTATTTCACTGAAAACAAAGATCAAGATACATCTATTACCAATAACTGGGATTGCTATAAAGCCGTTCTCAGAGGTAATATTATCTCATTTGTAGCCAATAAAAAGAACAAAAACTAAAAAAAGAATCAGAATCTATTCTTAGACAGCTAAAATCATTAGAAATTCAATTTGCCAGTACCAGTTCACCCACGATTCTTAGAGAAATCTTACATTTAAGACTTCAATATGATAAAATTGTTACTCGATACTCCTGTGCAAATATGCTCAACTATAAATCAAAAAGTTACCAACTTTCAAACAAGGCTAGCAAATCTTTAGCCTTGTATCTTAAATTCAAAAAAGAAAAGGCTAGAGTTGTCACCCTACAAGACCACTTAGGAAACAGAAAATGCTCTAATACAGATATTCTTTAAATGTTCTCAAAATTCTACTCTGAATTATACTTCTCAGAAGCTTCTTCCAATAATACCTCTATTGACGATTTTCTACTTAACATACCTAGAAATACTTACCCCCAGATAGATCTCAACTTTCTTAATACTCCCATTACCACTGCTGACATTTTCCAAGCCATTAAAAATCTTAAAAAAGGCAAAACCCCGGGCCCAGATGGCTTTCTTATAGACTTTTATTCTCATTTTTCTAACCTATTAGTTCCTAAATTTAGTAATCTTTACTCTCATTTTATAACAGAAGGGAAGGCCCACAGTTCTTTTCTTGAAGCCATGATTATTGTTTTTCCCAAACCTAATAAAAATCCAGAACTCCCTCAAAGTTATCACCCAATTTCCCTTACAAATACCGACTGTAAGATTTATTTGAACATTTTAGCCAATAGGCTCCTCCCCTATCTTCCCAAACTTCTTAAACAAGATCAAGTTCGATATGTTAAGGGTAGAGTATCCTCCTCTAATATTAGACATGTCCTAGACTCCTAGACATTATTGACTTAATACATCAATCCAAGGATCCTCATGCTGTAGTAGCCTTAGATGCCGAAAATGCTTTCAATAGAGTTCAATGGGATTTTTTATTTAAAGCCCTTAAATGGAATGGGTTTGGCCCTCCATTTTTATCACTGATTAATGTACTTTACTCAATGCCCAAATCTGCAATGTTTGTCAATGGACAACTTTCTACCTTCTTCCCTCTGTCTAGAGGAACACGTCAAGACTGCCCCCTTTCTCCAATCCTTTTCATCTTAGCTCTTGAACCTTTCTTAGAGACCATTAGACAAAATGATAACATATTAGGAATGCAATATCAAAACCTTCGTATTAAAACAGCTGGGTATGCAGATGATGTTCTTATATTTCTGAAAAATCCAGAACAAAGTGGTCCACACCTTTTACGCACTATTTCTAACTTTTCTAAAGTATCTGGATATAAGCTTAACAATGATAAATCGGAAGCCTTCCCCTTAATATATACTGCATGCCGCAACATACACTATCCTTAGGAATGAAATGGTGTCCTCAAGGTCTCAAATATCTTGGAGTTCATCTGACCACTCCCATCGGTGAGATGAGAAAAAGAAATATAGATATCATACTAGCTAGAGTCAATGAACTTGTAACTTCATGGTCTCCCCTTTATTTATCCTGGTGGGGTCATTTAGAGTCCAAAAAAATATGATATCTCCTGTGATTCTCTACCTTCTATGTATGCTACCTATCTCTTTTCCCCTCTCCTTTTTAAATCCTTAGACTCTTGCCCACTCAAATTTGTATGGGTTAAAGGAAGGAGTAGAATATCACTTAGTAAATTAAAGAAACCTCGTTCGATAGGCGCTGTTAATTTCCCAGATTTTAGGAAATATCACTTAGCCTTTGTTATTAAGCAATCACAAACATGGTTTATTCAAGATGAATTGGAGTATGCTTCCAATTGGGTGCTGCTGGAAAAAGCTGTGGCTTCCCCAATTCCCCTATTGGACATTTACCTTATCAAAACTAAGAATACATTTATGACATTTTCCTGTATCCACCAATCTGCACTATATTTTAAAATATATATGTTCCCATCACTTGTCAAATTATCTTCCTTTACCTCTCCTCTTATTTGGCTTAATCCCCTCATTAAGGTGAAAGGGAAATCAATATAGTGGAAGCCGTGGCTATCTAGAAACATCAAATACTGTAAACAATTCTTCTCACATGATGCTCTTATTGTTTTTAAAAATGTTGCTATTACAATTAATTACCCGGTATCTGCCATGACACAATACATGACCATTATTGCTGCAAAGTAAGAAAACTATGATCAACTTATTCATAACTCTGATACACCTGATGTACTCAGATTGTTTTATATACTAAAACACAATTGTACTGATTCTTTCTTCTATAAATCTATGATGGCAACTCCACCGGCTGGTCCGCTACATAATGATTGGAAAGATGATTGCACAATGCCAGACCTTCAATATGACTGGCCTCCACAATGGGAAAGCATCGCATAATTTACTTTGTCTGCCAGTCTAACACAAACCCTATTTTTCTTCCTTCATAGAGTCTTTGCTACCCCTGCTTCCCTTTTCAAATGTGGCCTGTTACCTAATGACCTTTGCTGGAATTGCTCTCTACATTCAGGCTCATTTAAACATATGTTTGTTGAATGTCAGTATGTTGAACCCTTTTGAACTTCGGTATGGCAAAGGATCAAACTTATTTTTAAAACACATGAAGACTTTTGCTTTGACTTTCTCATATTTGGAGCTCCCTCCTACGAACTGTAATAGCCAACGAACATACAAAAAAACTTTTTGATCTATGTCTCATAGTCACACTGCAAACCATAACTACTAATTGGAAAAATCTACAACGCATTAATTACAAGTGTTGGTGGAATAATATTTGTAATATTCATAGGCTAGAAAATTGTATAGCTTCCTCTCTTGCTCTACTATGCAAACACAACGTAAAATGGCAACCATTTCTTAATTTTGTATCTAATACAGATTACCACTAATCCTATCATTACATATTCTTTTTACCTCCCCTCTTCTCCTTTTGTTTGTGTTCTGTCCTGTTTGTCATGTTTTGTTATATGTTTAGCATGCTATTATATTACTGTTTCGTTACCTCCCCCTTCTTTATCATATCAAAAAATACTGCGTTGTTATGATAACTACATCCTTTTACTTTCACCTACTGGATATTATTGTAAATTATTTGCACCTCTTATATCAGATTTATGTACTGACACTTATTCGAGTTGTATTATTAATGGTTATTCAATATCTTGTATGTGATTTCTCATAACAAATCCATAACAAAAAATGTTTAAACAAAAAAAAATGACGTGTTATTATATATCACTTACGTTTAAGCGCTTTATATACTTTATACACTTTGCATCTACCTGTATTACCATGATTGCTGAAGAGTGTTTTACCTAGCTGCCCCTCTCTGCCCACCCATTCTGCCACTGCTTTGTTGCACTATATTACCTGTATTGCCTTTGATTGCTAAAGAGTGTTGCACCTAGCTGCACCCCCTTGACTGCTGCCCTAGCATCCAGTCACTTTGCCATCCAATCGCAGCCCCTCTGCTCACCATGCGTCAACCTCAAGCAACCAATCCACCAGCTGCACCCCCCACCTTCCTCTCCAACATTCCCCCCACCTACTCTCTACCGTCCTTCTTCACCAAAAGCAACATCCCAGCCACCGATCCTCCTCCCACCATAACATCCTACAGCAGACCCACTAACATGAGGACACAACTCCTGGGACTCCGCTCCAGACACTTGAGCATTACCCACCAAGCACCACCCAACCCTCCCAATACCACGGAAATGGCCACCCTCACGACCAAACCATCCCTACCCACACCAGTCCTGACACACCCTGACCAACCTGTCTCATCAGCACCACACAACACCACATCATCCCAGACCCCTCACAACCTACAGTGTGCTCTTATCAACACTAGATCCATCCCTGCTCATGCCACTGAAATTCACGAACTCCTCATCAACCTGGACCTCGACATCCCAGCCATCACGGAGACCTGCTTCATAGCGCCGCAGGGCCAGCCCTCAACCTTGCTATCCCACAAGGCTACTCCATCATCAGGCAAGACCGCCTCTCCTCAGAAGGAGGTGGGGTAGCACTCATCCTGAAAGACCACATAGAGGCTAGACAAACAACATCCAACCTGGGTGATACCACAGATTCCCTTGCTATAAATATCGCCCTCTCACACAACTCCACCATCACCATCAACCTCGTCTACCGTCCACAATCGGTCCTATGACGATCAATAAAACCGAACCGCTCTAAATTGTTTTGTGGAGATTGCCCATAGATTAGGAATGTCTCAGAGTAAATAGGGAATATTTAAGTGGTATAGGACTACAATTTTGTTTTCAGGCAGTAGACTTTCTAATAGGATTTTGAGCGATTGGACAGAATTTGGGCCTCTACAGTTCATGCAGTCTTATTTGAGATCAGTGCTGCGGCCAAGGGGAAGTAGGAACTAAGGAGACATATGCCACTTTCTATGCCTTTACTATCCTTTAAAATATTGTAGACTTGATTGCTACCTTTCACGTTGGCATCAGCACCATCTTGCCAGAAGTTAACATTAGGACCTATCAGCACCATCTTGCCAGAAGTTTACATTAGGACCTCTTCCCGTCAGAGTATTTTCCCCAGCCTTCCCACAAAGTAGGGGGGCACGCACACCGAATTTGGATTACTGGACCCAGATGAGAAGAAGACGCCCCTCTGTGATTATTCAACACTTCGCTGTGCTTCCTCTTGATGAATATATATTTCCAAAAGTGGAAGTTCTGAAACGGGCACCACAGGAGGGGTGGTCAGTTTGTACAGAATGTGAGACGAGAGTTTTGTCCCCCGAACCTGAGGGATTGGTAGACATAAGGATCATTTCATCATGCTGCTGTCAGTCCTCAGACTCTCCATAGAGGCTTTGTTGGTTTAATTGGTTCTTCGCCAAAGCCTTCTTCAGGACCGCTTTAACAGTACGTTGCTTGGTTAAAGAATGCACAAACCTTTTGGAGGTATGCCTATTAGTATTTTTGGGAGGGCTTATTTTGAAAAAATGTTTGGCCTGATTGGTTTGTCTTTGGGCTGGTTTTTCAAATTAGTCTTGCTTCTGCCGCCTTTTTCCAAGACTACAGGCGGGTCCTCATTTATCAACTTCAAACAAGGATGGACTATTCAGAGAAAGATTCCCATTCTGGATACAATCCAGAATCGAGATTTCTACATCCACGCACAACATTGGATCATTTAAAACTGAAATGGTTTTGCCTTGCAGAGTAGGAACAGGAAGGGGGGATGTGTCAACCTCGATCTCACAAAGTCGGGGGGTCCACATGAAAGATCATGATCTGCCCCACTCATATTCCTTTCTTCAACCGATTTATAAGGACAGTCACCCCTTCAGATATTACCCACAGGCATCTGGCTAGGCCTCTGATTATGTAGAATGTTTTCAAATATATTAGGCATATTAATGTTTTCTCATTCTAATAGGAGGGATGCCAACTGAGTCAAGTGCATTTGGGATTCCACTTGCAGTCCTTCATAGAGAGAAACTAGCACATATAGGACTTAATTTATCTCCAAAAGACCACCATCATGGCCATCAGAGAGCTTATCATCCAATTGTCTTAACGCTACTGACCACCTCCTGAGAGGCACGGGCACTGGTGTCAAAGGAGAATTAAGAGATAGAGTCTCGTGATAGCTACTTTGAAAGGTCTGGGAATATATCAAGTGAAAGTGGGACATGACCCACCTTTCTACATGCCACGGAGCAGCACCAGTCACTTTACCAACCTCGTTCACATTAGTCACGTCAGGAGGGCTTACCAAACCATTGTCTGGGACAGATGAACTCCAAGGCGCACCTGTGATGTCACAGCTGGGCTGACTCATAGATCCCGCCTCTGATAGAAGTTGAAAGGACACAGACTTAAAAAAAGAAGTGATTTTAGACGTCCTCGAACATTTTGACTTAGTCACAGATTCAGTCACAGGGATTGCAGGAGGGGTGTGAGATGACACATTAGTATGCCACCCAGAAGTACCCACCCAAAGAGATAAGGTGAGTTGAACAGCCATTTGCAATGTCCTCTAAGAAACCTTCTTGGTAAGTTAGTTTTGCCCCTTAGCTGGTACATACACTTAGCATACACAGGCTGACGGCAGGTTGGCACAAGAGACTTAGTGCAGGGCAGGGAAAGATAAAAAATAAATAGGAAGATTTTTCACCCACTCACTGGAGGAGTTTGTGCATGGAGGCCTACACTGAGAGAGGGGCGATGGAGACACATAAAATCTGGGGGGGAAAGGGGACACCTTGGGGACTTTGCATGGTAAGATGACACGATCAATCAGGCCAGGACAGCAGCCGGACAGTCCATGTTGTGCGCCCTGATGTTTGCTGCCCTACTCCTACACGGGTTGTTACGTGCGTCTCCATCCCATTACATAGCAACCGGGTTCAGGAAGTTGTCTCAGGTCTCCCCCTACCTGTACAAGCCGTGATTTCCTAGGGAAAGTTTTGGCGGGCAGTGCCCGCTCCCTGACAGCAGATGGAACAGGTAAAATAGGACTCTGTGTGTTGCGTGCGTGTAAATGGGCCGGTAACTAACATCACTAAATGGATGATCTTTGATTCTTCCCAAGGGTGTCAAAGTACTATCCATGTGGTTGTGATGGCCCAAAAAGAAACAAAAGGGATTTTAAGGAGCCCGTATGTTCCACCTGTGCAGTGTTGCCGTGGCAACTGGGAGCGCTGGGATTCTGCAACCAGAGGAGCCTGCGTATGACAGCATGACCAGGGCAATCCAACAGCATTAGACCAGAGAGCATGGCACAGTAAAGAGTAGGTTGAGCTGGCCACCCCCCTTAAATGGTGCATGTAAAGTGAGAGGCAGCGGCAGTGGGTCAAGGAAGAAGACTAGAGTAATTTAGGTTAAACACAGGCAGTGTGCAATGGCTTGAGGGGGAATGGTGTCAGTAACAGTCAGAGATCACATAGCTCAAGAGCTTGGTGATGGGAAAGAGAATTGTTCAGGCAGAGTGTGAGGGAAGGGGGCAGAGGAGAGAATAAGAGCTGTATGCAAGGATTGAAGAGGAGTTGGGATCCAGGATTATGTAATTGGAGGGGACAAACAGAATAAACAGTCACAGAGGGAATGGAACTATCATTGGAGAAAGCCGTCCATGAGAGGATAATTCTGGGCGACAAACAGCTAATAATGCTCAGAATTCCACAACTCTGATTGGGTGGATCACCATAAACATTCTGGAAAGGGTCCTAAAATATATTTGTACCTATGCTGATCCAACTCTATGTTCTAGCTCATATTTCTGTTTGTATTTTTCAATTTAGGCAGAAAGTGGTGGCATAATAAAGCATGACTAGCCGGTGTGTCCCAACCAGTAATGGCCCACCACCTGAATTAAGGTGCAAATGCAGTGAGGGCTTTTGGCAGGTGCTGCACTGAGCTCTTTATTGCCAGTATGGCCTTTCGAAGCATGCTTTATCACCATTACCACCCAATTTGTTTGTGGCAAACAGATGCACGCTGGAAGTCCAAACTTGTTTTTTAAAAACACATACAACTACAAAAAGGTGGCTGGCTGTCTTGGAGAATACAATGGAAGCTTTATAAATATCCCCCTTTCTGTTTCTATGCCAGTCACAGTGCTTGGGTTATGTGGGTCGGGAGCAAGAGTGGCATAAGCAAGCAGACATATGCATTTTGATTAATTTAGTTCCATTCATTCCCGATCTAGAAGGAAATGGAAAAACAGGGGAAAGGAGGGGAGATGGATAATGAGCAAATGCTGTTAGCCAACTAAGAAAGTGGGCTGGTTAAAATGGATAAAGCCCATGTTCCAGCACACTCTTTGGCTGTCGCATCCATTGATAGTGCTAATGAATGATAACACAAGTCTGCAGGTGAATGAATGTATTCATTGGACGAGAATGCATATTTCTCATGGATGTGTGTGAGCAACCAACCATTGTGAGGGCTACCAAAACCAAGCAATGAGAGATCGGAGGGATAACCCCCCAAGCCCCTTAGATTTTATTTTTTTAAATAAAAGATTACAATTGTGCATTTTATGGCAGAGATTTTTTTAAACAATGGGTACATACTATAAATCATACAATTGGTTGTGTGGGGTATCACATGAATACTATACACAAATTGAATGCTAGGTTACGAACACTACATACAAGTATTGTTCAGTGCATTTCCAGATCCTTCTGCACACAATAGATCCCAGTATTCTGCTAGTGTCAAAAGACATTTTCAATCTCCATGTTTCAATATACGCCAGTATTCCAAAAATAAGAACACACTTATGTCGGTATTACCCATAATGCCAGTAATGCCACTGTAAGAAGAAAAGTTCACATTGGCCGGACTCATATATGGCAGTATTCCCACATATCTTAGTACTCCCATGTAAGAATACGTATGATGGATTAGCCCATAATGTTGTTGTCACATCTTAGTTGTGCTAATTAAGGGCAATATCCTTATCTAATAAAACTCAGATTGCATTTTCACATAAAACCTCAATACTGCCATGTAACTAGATAGAAACAAGTGTCAATGGTGGCTGTGGCAATAGTGGCCAGCATCTCCATGGAAGAACCATTATTATGCCTTTGCCAATAATGCCAGTAATATTACCATGCCATTATAAACATGTCCATGCAGGTTATGCCACTATAGGCCATTGTCCCTCCTAAGAACACTCACATTGTCTTTGCCAAAAATGCCAGTATTATTGACATGCAGATGAAGAAAGTATGCCCATGCTGCCACTGTAAACATGTCCATGCAGGTTATGTAGCATTTACCTATATAAGAAGACTAATTTTGGCTTTGCCCATAATGCCAGTAACATTTCAATGGCACAGCATAAACACATGCCAATGCAGAGACAAGTACCTACATGTAAGCAAAATCATGTTGGCTTGGCCCATGATGCCAGCCACATTGCCAGGCTATTATATACAAATATGTTCATGCAAGCTATGCCAACATAGTCGATAACACCCTTAAGAACAGTCATACTGCCATTTCCCATAATGCCAATAATATTGCCATGTCACACAAAAATAAAGATCAATGCTTGTCTACGTTTACCAATCACCATCCTCTCACAAAGTTCCCATGCACCAGCTCCTTCCATCACAGCCCGCAAAACCCTAACCCTTTTCATCACATCACAAGTACAACATCCCCACGCAGACTAAATCTCACACGAGAATTCATAACCACACAAGCTCACACACGAATACTCTAATACAACCTCACACTTCAACACACACATATGCTCATATCCAGTGCCGGACTGGCCTATCGGGCAATAGGCCCATGAGCGAGCCAAGAATACAAAATACTGGTGTGGGCCAGTTTTTGGTAAAAATCGGCCTCTTTTTTGGCCAATTTGGGCCAGTAGATGAGTTTATTCGCTCTGCAGCTAGTAGTTCTGACCAGTGTTGCTGAATAAATATTCTTTAAAATGCACAATTTGCGTCACACGTTATCAATAAACTTCTCCTTGGTTAATATTCAAACCATGTCACAAAAGAATGAATAGCAATTTGCAACTGTGGGCCATTTTTTCATTGGTACCCGAGACAATTGTATGGCCCAGTTCGACCCTGTTCACATCGCACATTCATTCTCCATTATAGCACTTGCACGTGAACAGTATCGCTTTCTCTCTCACAGAGACAGACACACACACATTTTCCTTTGTACTTACCTTCAGGCCGCATCAAAGGGCTTTGAGTATGCATGAACAGTACACACAGGTGAGGGGTCAGGTGCCTCCCTTCAGTCCTCCATCTTATTACTCTGAATCAGACTGGGGGGGGGGAGAGGTCAGCAGGGAAAGGGAGAGGGGTGAGTGAAGACATTTGTTTCCAGCCATGGACAGGATTTCCAGTGGCCATTCTGGGAAATATGTGTTGGTTGTGCGAGCAGAAGTACTTTTAGCGTGCAGACAGTCTGCAGAACATGTACTTTTGTAAGCTGATGGCTGCATGATGAAAGTGCAGAGACACAGTGCAGTGTGCACAACAACACTTACATATTCTAGGGGAGATAAATGCCATTATATCCCCCCACTTCGAATTGTAGGGGGGATTTGTCCCTCCTGCCCCCCATGCCCATGACTGAGATGCAAGTGCAGAGTTTGTGAAGAGTGTAACCCGCTAGCTGGAAATAAGGATGGAAACAGAGGATACCAGGATGACAACTCTCCAGGGGATAAGTTCCTGAACCGCAGAGCTGCTGAACTGCGAACTGTACAACACGCTGCCCGCACACTGTGCACACTCCGTGCTCTGTCAGTGTTTTAAAAAGGAAAGTCTGCCTCCAGAAACAAACACCGTAGAAAGACTCCAAAAGCGATAAAGGTTCCCAGCACTGCCACTGCTGCGAACTGTATCACACACTGCCCGCATACCGCTGTATACATATATATATATATATATATATGTATATATATATATATATATATATATATTTTTTTTTTTTTTTTTTATTTTATTTGTGATTTTATAGTTTGATTTACAAACTTTTTAACACAATAACTCTTTTGTCACAGGTTTTAGTTTTGCATCTTGTTTTCGGCATCACAATTGATGTCTTCTTTCAGAATTTCAACTAGATAGTCAATTATTCGACAAGTCAACATTATGTTTTTCCCTCCAAGAATGTAGAGCCACCAGTCTTCCATGTTTGAGTTCATCGGGGCGTATTTTCCTAGGTGTAATATTCTTTGGCTCTTTAGATCCGCACATTCAATTAGTAGGTGTTTGATGGTTTGTACTTCGCCCTTACAGACTCTGCTGCATAGGTTGTTGACTGTTTCTTTGACGTGAGTCCTGAATAATTGATCTTTTGTTCTCAAGGCATTTAGACGCAGTTTCATGAAACTGTCGCGATGGTGTCTTGATGGAAATTGTTTCAGGTATGCAGGGAGTAAATCTAGTCCATTTGCAACTGGCCCCAGGTACAGCGCAGATGCCAAATTGTTATATCGTTCTGTATTTAGGATCAATTGCCATTGTTTTCTTTTTCTTTTTGCAGTTTCAGGGCGGTTTATTAACATCTCCAAGGTAATGTCTGCGCAGACCAGTATTTTTATGAGTGTTGCTTTCCAATCATTTATCAGAGAGCTTGTGAACTCGCTCTGGCAATTTCTAAACATTTCATAAGCTGGTTCTGGGGGGCTTAGGTTCATTTTCCTCAAGAGTGAGAGTGATTTCCATAGCACTGTTCCTTGCAGGGAGTCTAGTGCCAGCTCATTTCGAATTTTAATGACTGAGATATAGTCAGGTAGCCTCAGGACCTTTCTCCAAAATTGACCTTCTAAGTATGGCCATATTCTGTGATGTAAATTCCAGGCAGCTTCGACACCATAGGTTAATGCTGGTGTTACCTTCAGTAGGTAGAATTCACGTACGGGAAGCATCGTAAATTTTCCGTAAAGTCTGTGCAATTTTGCAGTTTGTAGTGCAAATGTCAAAGTCCGCTGTATTAGGTCTTTTGACCATGCCCATTCTCTTATTGAAGTTTTAAAGAGGATGCCCAGATACCGTATTTCTTTTATTTTTTCCGCTGCGATTGACCAAGTGTAGTTTTTGTTCCTTTTTTCTCTCATCGACCCAATTGACATAATTTTAGTCGTTGCTGTGTTGATGAGCAATTTGTTTTTGCGCATGCAGTTGACTTGGTTTAATGTGGTAGGAATATCAGCAATAAACAGCTTGAAAGCAGCGCAGCTAAAGGGCATCCTTGTTTCACTCCCGTGTTGGTCACAATGGGAGCTGTTAGATCTCCTTGTTGGTTTAGCCGTACTCTGATAGAGGTGTTTGTGTGCAGGGCGATTATAGGCTGTAAAATCTCTACAGGGCAGTCCCAGCTCCTCAGTTTCTTCCATAGTAGCTCTCGGTTTATCGAATCGAAAGCTTGACGCATGTCAACAAAAGCTAGATGTATATTTCTTTTTTGTTTTAGCGCCTCAAGTTTAAGTAGATTCAATATTACTAGGTTCACTTCAGTCCCCACTCCTTTGGTGAACCCAGTTTGTCGATGATCCAGACAATTTGATTTTGCGGCCCAGTTTGCTAGCTTTTGTTGTAAGAAAGATGCCATTATCTTACCAATCGTGTCTAATAACGCGATTGGTCGATAGTTATTTGGGTCCTCGCACAGGCCTTTTTTGTAAATAGGCACTATTATTGCCGTGGTCCATGATTGGGGGAATTTTTTTTCAATTGTGATGTGTTTAAATAGGATCTCAATGAAGGAGGACCATTCTATTTTTTTTTTTTTTAGCATTATATTACTAATGCCGTCCGGGCCAGCTGCTCTAGAGTTTTTTAGTTTTGAGATTTTCTTGTTTATGTCTTCAAGTAGTTCAGTCGTGTCCCACTTTGCTTGGGTGATGTAGTTGTCTTTATCTGTGCATTCGTCTGCAATGAAAAATAGTTTGGTGAAATGATATACCCAGGTCGCCTCGGCTACCCCATTCGCTAGCTTTATATTCTGAGACGGAGCCTCATTGTTCAAGATTGCCCAGATTTCTCTTGAGTTTTTGGTCACTATTAATTTCAACATCAAAGTTCCTCTTTCCTGATCTCTCATTGAGGCAAAGGATTTTTTCCAATTTCGGTATTGATGTTTTCTTTTTTTTAACAGCAGAAGTGTTTGTGGGCCAAAGTTTTTCTTTAGTTACTTATGTCTTTCCTTAACTTCTTTTTTTCTTCGGAAATCGTTGTACTCCACTTATGTTTGTGTTGTGCATTGTTGCTTGTTTTCCTTGCTTGAGGAAAATGGAATTGTATCAGCAGGGGGGTATAGTTTACCAAAGGCACTACCTCGTCATTTTCTGCACGTATTTGCTCAGTCATATTTGAGATTTGTTTTCTGTTTATTCTCAGGCGGTTGCCTGCTTGATTTGTTTCTAGAAGGTCTTTGTACATCCTGTCAGCAGTGTTCTGCTCCGTTTGCCAAAGAAGCACTAGTGCGTCATGGTCGCTTCTTGTCATTGTGTGTATTGAAAGTTCAAGGACTTGGTCCCAGAGAATTTGAGAGACCCAGATGTAGTCCAAGGTTTTGTGTAAACCCATGTTGTGCCACGTGTGTTGGGGTGCAGAATCACCTGTTACGTTTCCATTTATCATAACACAATTCCTCGTTTCCATGGCTTGAGTCCAGTTTTTGCATCTAGTTGAGACGGTTTTTCCTGTAATAAAGCTTGAATTTGGTTGGAGTTAGATATCAATTAAGTTGGCAAGATTTAAATCACCGCATATTAGGATCTTCAGGTCATTGTGTTTGAGTTGTCCTTGGTCTATTATTGATGTTATTGAGTTGATGAAGTGTTTAATTGAGATATTTACTGGATTCCAGTATACATTGACTACCAGTATGTGTTTCAAAGATCCTACTGGGTGGGATTTTAGTTGTAGCAATGTGCTTTGTACAAATGGGTTTGTATTTTTTGATTCGATCACTTCCCAGCCTTTCCGTTGTTTGACCATCGTAATTACCCCTGAAAAGGGTCTCCCCAACCTGTTTTTAATTGCAGGGTTTGCAAGAATAAGGTAGCCATCTCTCGTGGGTGTCTCACGCAGCCAAGTTTCTTGCAAACATATGATCAGGTTTAGGTCTAGGTATATAGAGAATTCATTGAACAAATGGTCGAAACCCCTGGTGTTCCAGGATACGACTGTTGAGCGGTCTTCTTTGGGATCACTTCATTGCTAGACTGGATTTCTTTAAGATCTTTTCGCACAGCTGCTTCCTGTTCTTTTCATGGTCACATTACTAATACAATTAGAGGAGTTTGTGGAAAGTTTCATCGTTTCCCTGGCGTACCGCATGGGATTTTATGTGCAGCAGTACTATATCAGTGCTGCACTCGGACACGTATTCCACAATGTTGATGTCATCTGTAGTTATAGTCTTTAGAGCAGGAACACTCTGCAGTAGATTTAGGATGCTCCGGCGATTTAGGTTCATTGAGTCGTTGTCTGCCAGTACATTTTCAAGTCTCAATTTGCCCACAGATTTATTTGTCTCCTTGTTTGTTTCTATGTGCTCCCTTTTGTTTATTTTGGATCTTTGGGCTGCTGTAAATATGGGATTTGGGTTAGAGTCAATGTGTGTTGGCGGTTTAGACCAAGCCGTTGGTTTTTGAGTTTTTCACTGAAGGGAGACATTGTTACTGTCAAGTCTTGGTGACTTTGCCAAGTTTTTAATCCCATGTTTGTCTGTACCTTTCGTGCTAGACCCAAGTTTGGGTCTGGGATTTCATCTTGTTTTCTTTTCCGATTTGGTCTTGATTGTCAGTTTGTCTGATCAGACGTGTTTGCCAGAGGTTCACTTCTGGTTTGATCGAAAGTAGATGACGACATTTGGCTAACTTCGTCCTCTGAACTCACTGAGTAGGTGGACAGGTCTGCGAGGTCGATTGATGAGGCTATGGAGTGGGTTTCACTGCCTTCCGAATCACGACGAGCTCGTTTTTTCAAGTTTCCTTTGTCAGGTACAGTTGGCTCGTTGGAATCATTCGATATTTTTTGCTTTTTCTTTGCGTGGGCAGTAGGTTTTAGCTGCTCATGGTCGAACAACTCAGGCCTGGTGGGCGTCGTTAAATTTCTTATGAATTTTCTGGAGCTGGTCGTTTGTTTCTTTACAACTGCCTTTTTAGTGTTGCTGCTCTTTTTTTCCTGGCTTTGCCGCCTTTTCTTTAGTTTCTTTGCTTAGAATGAATAGGGTCGATTTCGCCGGACCTTTAAACATGTCAAACGTCAGGAGGGCATTTTTATCAATCGGGTCGTTCGCATCGGTTTGTGAAGCTGTTAGGGCAGTTTTTGCTGGATTTGTTGGTTTGAAGTCGACGGGATCTGAGTCGCTTGCAAAGGGATATTTTTTCCTTGCACTTTTTGGGGATCGTGGACGTTTGCTACCTCGACGACCTGTGTCACCGGTTTATCCATCTTTCTTGCCACATTTTGTTTCAACGTAGGTGACTTTCCGAGATCGGTGGCTGTTTGTGTGTATACTGTTACTACACATTTTTTATGGGGGACTTTGATTGATGACATGGGGGCGGTGCTGGACGGGACAACCGCTGACTTTGCTTCTTCAGTAGCGTGATTTTTGGTTTTTTCCCTGTGGCGCAGCTACGTCATGCATTCCGGCACAGCCTTCAGCAGGCTTTCCTTCTCGTGATTGTCACGCATTGCGAGATCAGTTAGCCTTGAATGCCATGCCGCTGTTTGTTCTTTTTCCTTTTCAATACGTACTAGTAGCTCGCTATTTTGGATTTCCATTTTGTTTAGTTTTTCATTTACGTTGGTTAAAATGGAGCCCTGTGTCAAAATGCCGTCACTAAGCGTTTCATATAGCTTGGTGAAGGGGATGAGAGCCAGGGAAGTGGCAGCTAGAACATTGTTGTGTATTTGGATTGCAGCGGCCGTTGATATGTTTGCTTTGGAGTCGTCTTTTGTTTTTTCCTCGTTGGTAGCTGTTCCACTTTGATCGTTGTGATTTTTGGCTATTTTGGTCGCGTCCAGCATCTTTTCCGTCGTACTTATATTTAGGTTTATTTTCGGAACAGTGTTTGTTACATACGCCTGGTCACCCTTTTTATGTGAGGAGTCTGAATGTAAACTTTGACGTCCTGGATGTGTAAGAATGCTATTTTCTATATTAGTAGAATTATGTAGCTCCCAGTCGTTGCTACTGGTGCGTCTTTTCTTTTTTTTCAGTTTCAAATGTGCTTCTGTTAGTTTTTGCTTCATTAGTTTAAAGTCTTCTTTCAGCCTCCTCATTAGCCGCGCTTCCCTCGCCACTGCTTCGTGAGTCAAGTCGTGGTCGCTTTCCGGTGTAAGTGGCGGATCTGGTGTTGATGGGCGTGTGCCCAGGTCCTCTGTTTGCAAGTGACGCAGGATTTCTGAGGTCGGTGCTGTAAACTCCTGCACCATTCTGTCGCTAGAAACCCGCCATATATGTGCGCCATGTAAATACAAGCACCGCCATGTTTTCCGCATTATTTCCATGAGGTTTGTGTTTGAAGGGGATTTTTGCAAGGGTCTTAAATGTACCCCACAATTCCATTTCTGTTCTCAATTCTGTTCCCCTGGTTCCATTTCAGGTTTTCTAGGTTGTGCCAAGGTGATTCTGCCAGTTGCTGTCCTGAAAAAGACAAACAAGGTCTTGGCACAGAAACAGTACTGCAAGGCATTGTGTGATTAGCGGGTGATACCAACAATATCTTTCATAGCATTTGGAGGTAGTTTTATTGACTGCCCATCCCACGCCCTTCCTCGCCTCTGGGACAGGGCAGCATGAGGCTCAAGCCCTGGTAGGCCTCCTACCCCAAGTGAGGGGTGGTGCTTCTGGTCCCCCCTCCCCGACAGTGTCCAGTCTTGGATCCTGTAAAAGCATGTAATGCGGCGCCACATGGTTTAGCGGATAACATGGATCTACCTCCAAACTGACCTCAGTGCTTCGAGGCGCTTCGAGGCACGCCAGTGTTAGATAATGTGCCCTGGAAATGTAATGCAACATCACATAACCTAGCATAGCATACCTTAGGATGCCGTTTTTTATGAGTTGTGTTGAGTCACAGTTATTGGGACAGCTTTGTGTTGCCTCTTTGTTTTGGAGAATATACAGCATCTTTCAATTTCCCTGTACACTTTATTGTAGGTGAACTGAATATTCAGTTTCAACATGAAACCCGTCCTCTGTATTACAAAAAGACATTGGGAAGTACTGGCTGGCAGAATTAGTCACTATTCAAACAAAATTCAAATGTGATTTATAATCCATATATAATCATGTGTGAAAAGCGAGTAAAGTCGGATCACTTTCACCACCTAAGACCGCCCCTTCACATTCATGTGTAGTGAGAGACCAACAATACACACTATTTTTAAATGTATCTGATTTTGGAGTTCCAATCTATTGATTTACACCTATGTAATCGAATCTCAAATAACCAAACAGTGATCAATACCCACTGTTTGAAATATAGACACCAGTTTAATCATTATTCCCACTTATACTTTGTGTTGTCCTATGCGCTATACACAGTATTATGCATCTTGATCTGTGCTATTGTCCTGTTTTATAACTATTGTGTAACTGGGAGCTCTTGTGCAAGTGCAAGTAGAATGCAGTACTACCAAACTTATATTCAAAGTGCAAGGCGGAAACCCAAAGAGCAAGACAATTTCTAAAGAAAACTGTATGAAGACCGAGATGACTTCAAGAGGGAGACACTGCAAGGCAGATCCTTGCACTCCGCAAGGGCCTGACTCCTAGAAGGACCTCCAGAGCGCCTTTACCTCCTCATCCCTCTTCATTGTCACAGTCCTTACTCTAGAAGACGGGTCCTCGCCATAGAAACAAATGCTTCACAAGCCCCCATAAAAAAAAAAGTTCTGCTATTCCATTGTCTTTTGAACTCCTTTCCTATCCTGGCTGTAAAATAACCTGTATCTTTCAGAGACTTCCTCTTGAATTACCAACCAGTTTAAAACTAGATTGGGTCTCAGGAGGGAGGTGTTCAAGGACTGTTACTAGAAAGACCTGACCTTGGGGTATGGAAGATTACCGGTAAGCAATCAGGCCATGACATCCTCGCCACAGACTTTACTCTATGAGGATGTCCCAAGCCAGAATCCTTCTGGGGATGTAACCATGACAAACATGAGCAGGTCTTGATGTGGCGTACGTTCTGGGATAGTAATCTAACCTATCACAATAAAAGAGTAGCCCAGAGACATTGAGCTTATACCTTTGAAAAGGTGAATGTTGTCTTGGGATGTGGAGTAAGCAACTGGGAGCCATAGGAGCCTATAAAGCCACTGGCTGTAAATTCAAGGAAGCCACTGGCCCCCGTCAGCCTCCTCTGCAATGCCTCTATGAGCAACACTCCCAGCCACTGAGGGCCCAACTGAGGCAATAAGGTGGCCATACAGTGCAGACAATAGGATGTATCCAATACATGTGCTCATTTCCCTACCTACAACTTCTTCCTATCAGGACGCCCGGAAGGCAACCCCCGAGGGAACTTGTCTGAAGTTAAATGCAACCGCTGACACCCAGAAAACCTGGCTAACCCACCGGTCTAAACCCCAGAATTCAGGGCTGAATACCTGGACTTTTGAATTTTGTGAAGACCTCTGAGAGGTCACAGACTGTGACGAGGAAGACCTGGACTTAGAGTAACGAAGATTACCATTAAATAATCAGGCCATTCCATCTGTTGATTACACCTTCTGTTCAGGGAAGAATTGAATTTGTCTTAGGAGACTGCTCTCTCGATGAGCCTTGACATGCTTCCTGTCTTGGGCTATACAGCCCATATCCACTAAAGGGCACTTATTTGCTGTTCCCCTTATTTATTTTGCTCTTATTTTATCATTCATTCTGTTCATTTTGCGTGTGTCCTCTGCCCTGCCCCTTGTATTCACTTGTATTTTGTTCCATGTTGCACTTGCTATTTGACCCCCTGCCCATCGTTTGTGAACGATCCGCTTCCTTTCTGCCCTTGGCTTTGCTTTGGAGACGCTTTGAAGCGACTGACCTTGCAATTAGCAACTAATAGAACCCCAAATAAATAAATAAATAAATAAATACATAAATAAATAAATAAATAAATAAATAAATAGTAACAATTACTAGGTTTAGCAACTAACACTTAAGTGCTTCCAAGGGTTTGATTCATACAATTTTTAGCATGGTGCAAAGTCACTTATCACTGCAAAAATGCACTTTGCACCACTCTGTGAATCAAGGTGTTTGTTGGCAGTGCAAAGTCACTTTGCACCAGTGCAAGGTCACTTTGCACCGTGGAGAACACACATGAATCAGGCCCAAATACTCTATTTTGCACACTTTCGTGCACTTTCGTGCACGCAAATACTCTATGGGCCTGATTTACTCCGCGTTTTTCAATAGGATTGTGCCATTCTGAATCTGGCCCTACGTCTTATTTGGCCTCCAGTTGATGGTCACGCAGATCCTGCAAACTGCCCGAATTACAAGTTTGGTAGTGATGTTAAGATGAATACTTCGAGTTTTACTGCTCACTTTCCTCCTGGAAACTCCTCATTTCCGCCTTCTTTTGTGTCTAGGTAATTGCATTGACACAAACAAGTTCACAGATTTGATGTTGCTGCACCTGGTAATATTGCACTGGTAGTGTCTTTGATTTCTAGTGTGATCCAAAGGACACCTTTATTCACAGTTGGTCACCATGGACCGCAACTGGGCGGAAAAAGAGCCAGGTTGTGCCTATTCATCGCTGGGTTAAGGCACAGGTTAGCAGAAAGCAGAGTCTTCACCGGCATGGCGCGGTTTGGCAGCACTCGGTAGCAGTAGCGCCTTTAGGCCCAGTAACAGTTTCTCAGGAGCCACCAAAGAAAATGGCCAGACAGGACCATTGCATCACTGTATTACTTTTACTTTGGCCTACTACTCCCAACACTTTGGTTCATAGATCATTCAGAACCCTGTGGCCCGCCTGGCTCTGGGCGCGCCCTGGCTCTCTTCGGCCACTGCTGCTCTTGATGCTCTTCACTCGCTCCTGAATGCTAGTAGGGTAAACTTTAAAGCCCTTTGCCCTGTTCACCAGGCTTTTTACAAGGGTGGTCAAGCCTATCTGCAGACTAGATTTGCTCAGTATGTTCCCTTACGCTCCCTGCAAACTGCTTCTTCACTCTGCATTTCTGTTCCTCGCGTCTGGCGCTCACGCGTTGGTGTCGCTCCTTTTGTGTAGGTGCAGCTCGGCTGTGGAATCCCCTTCCTCTTCCTCTGCACCTGGTACAGGATCCTTTGCACCTGGTACAGGATCATCTCACTTTCAGACGCACGCTAAAGACTCCTCTTTTCCTCTTGATCTGTCTTCGGTCCTGTTGTAGTTGTTTTACACTTTCTGTGCCTAGCGCCCTGATGCCCTTGCTGGTGTATGCTGCGCTTTACAGGTTTCCTTAACATAACATAACAACATAATGGTGCTGACTGGTGGCTGGGGGATGAAGTGCCACAAAGTTCTTTATGGTTCACTAGCACCACTAGGTGGCTGCCTCTGCAACAGACATAGGGCCTGATTCATGGAATTTATTGCGTGCTGAAAAGGGATTTTGCACACTTTCGTGCACGCAAAACTCCTTTTTCCTCTTGGATCCGACTTCGTGTGTATTTTCAGGACTTTGTGCGTGCCGTCACAACTTTGCATGCAGGCGAGCGATTTGCACGACATTCCACGCAAAATGTTGGACGGGGCTAGGCATAGAAGTGAGTAGGCGGCGGAATATGCATATTCCCGATTCTCCCGGCAAAATGAGGAAGGACAAGGAATGACGTGAGTGTGTTGAGGGATGGGCTATGCAAAGAAGTTGCATGCCCAGGCAAGCGCAAACCCAACCGTATGCACAGATTTCAACGCACAACTTTATGTCAGAAAAAGTCACCTGCAAACCTTGTGAACATACCGTCACATGATAGCAGGCGCAAAGCACTATGCGCTTAGGATCCAATGCGCAAAGGAGGTAACATTAACATTGCAATATAGGGGTGATGTCACATAGTTGAGGTACCGCTTGGAGTTAGGGATGATCTGTTCAGATTAGCGGGATGCTGTCTTGCTTTATGCAAAACGGTACACAGATTATCGGGGTGCAGTTTTGGGTTATGGGAGTTTGTACGCAGTGCTGCCGGGGTGCTGCCTTGGTTTTGGGGGAACAGACCGCAGTGTTGCCAGGGTGCTTGATGGTGGGGATAAGGTAGGTGCAAAGCTTGGTATATGTCGCTGGTGTTGGTGTGCGTGGGGCTTGTCGTGGTTGTTTCGGGTGCTACCCTTTTTTCTTTGCACCTAGGGTTGCTTTGCGGATAAAATTCCATGAATACGGGGAGCGCGCAAAATATACTTTTGTGTGCGGATAGACGCAAAGTTGTTTTACGAGCAGAGTACTTTGCAGGGACTTTGCACTTTTTCTATGAAAACACCCTCTAAACTGTCCTTTCCCAGCACTCGACTGCTGTAAAGTTCCCATTGAATCATTATTTCATCCCAGCAGTAAACAGTAGATTCTGTAGCTCTCAGGCAACTCTGGCAAGTACCAGGGACTTCTGATTGTCCACAAGCCACACATCACATAGTACAAAAACAGCTGCACGCGTACTGTTCAATCCATTCTGCCAGATACTTTAGTCCTCCATAGTACTTAAATCTGGCCTTGCTGTGGTAACTGGGTATAATGGATTCTACTCATTCTGTGCAAGCTGGCCATAATAGAGCCTTGCCTTTTAGCCTTCAATGGTCCAAATATAGGTTGGAAATGTTGTACTTGCACAGCCTAACGGTGTCAGGTCTTCCTAGACATGAAAACAACTGTCCTAGTTCTGCTACCTGGATTTAATTGAAAATATTGAAGCTCAGAATGTGATAGGGTTAAAGGAACATGCCCACACTGGGATAACAGGCCTAGTCTGGTGAGTTAATTTGACATAATGGAATCTGTCTGACTATTCTTGCTTATGGGGCATAATACAACTTGCCATGATTTGCTAACTGTGTAACTGTACGTAATGCAATCTGGCCATGATATGCTAACTGGGCATAATGGATTCTATAACCACAAAAGTGATGGTTGGAAGGTTTTGAATTAACCTGAACCACTGGCACTGCTCAGGGCAACCTTTCACATCACTGTTTCCTAGCCTGCCTGCGCCATTGCAAAAGGGGTCCAGCCATATGCAAATCCATCAGGTACTGCCACGAATGGGAGCCGCTCAGGCCGAACTGCTAGGCCGGGCCCTCCATAATGGATTCCAGGCATGCAGTACGAACTGAGCAATTTGGAAACAGAACATGAATTTCTAGTAGCGCTTATTGGAATACGACGCTGATTTATGGCAGGGCGTAATACAAATTGGCCATTATGGGCTAATTGGGCACAGGAGTTGTAAACATTATAACAAAACATGGCACATGATGCTGGTAGCATCAGTGCGGTGTCACCGGCTGCCATTTGGCAATGACTGTGCTTTTGATGGCAACGAAAAACAATGCTGTGTGAACTTGGCGTTTTCATATAGCGACCTGGCAAAATGTGAGTACCTGGGCATGTGATGGCAACACCCGGTATTTAGCAGCAATACACACGAGTTGATTTGAGTAGAAAGCATGGGATAGAAATATCTGCCCGATGGTGGCAGTGCCTGGGCATATCATGGCAAAGCTTATACAAAAGCCTAGAATACTGGCTTTGTCAATGCTTGTTTGATGTTGTGAAAGCCTATTCCAGCCTTTATTTAATTAATCCTTTGGAGCCAGGGCCGGCATTTGTTATACAATTTGATAATGTATTCCCCTTCAGATACGATCTTAAGGAAACCCTCTCACACCTGAGTACCAGGCACTCTTTTAGGTAAGTGCATTTGTATACAATTCTAGGCACACTTGAATAACAACTAAAAACTGTACAATGACTTGTTGTGCATTGTTGCAATATGTTGTTGTGCCGCCTCTTGCTGACCATGTACTGGCTTTTTAATCAGTTCATCTCTGCCCTCTGACCGGTTGACTTCGAGGATAGGATGAAAATCCTGGTCACTGTGTCAAGTGAAATCGGGCAAAGCGCGGAAACTACTTTACTCGAAACCTTTAGGTCGCCGTTTCTAGGAGGCTTACGGCGATTAATCAGGGCTTACCGCGGGGGCCAGACAGGGGCAACGTTTTCAGACACTGCATGGCGCCATCTGTTGCTATAGCAATAATAACATAATGCTCAGGGGCGGGTGGCACGACTCTGCTTTTCACGCCATGGCTGGCTCTGACGCAAGAAAAGCTCGCCTACGTGCCTACCGTGCACACCAAGCGGGGGATGGGTCAGATGGCCCAAGCACTGTGCATGGGAGCAGCTACCGTTGAAATTTGGGGGACCACATTGTCCAGATGTACATGCAACTTGAAATTGCAGCGATGTAGTAGCAAAGCTTGGCCGCATTCTGACCATGGCAAAGGAAATGAGTTACCTGTGTACAGTGGCAGTATGGCTGCAGCCATAGGGTATTGCTTTGTGCTGCATTAGTGAAATGGAGCATGAACGCTCAGCTCACCCCTGGTTTTCACCCTCCGGAGTGCCCCCTGCCCATCCCAGCTTCTCTGCTACCCCCGCGCCGTATTTCTAACCCACTTGGCGTGTCTCCTTTGTACAGCACTCCCTTGATTCACAACTAGGTTTGGGCTTGATACATTGCACAAATAAATAATGATTGTAAAGCCCTTTACATCGAACAAATGTACATGCAATTATCACCAAGCCGGAATTGGCGCTTATTTATCGACCTTGGAAGGATGAAAGGCTGAGCTGGCTGAGCTGGCCTTGTCGGGATTCAAACCTGCGACTTCAACATCACGCGCAACCGATACTATTACCATTGCTATTTTGAGTCTGGAATGAAGTCATGAACCTTAGAATATTGGTTCCTTGTAATAATGTCCCCGCAAAAATATCGCCAGACTAAAAAGTCGCCAAAAAATGATAGTTTTTTCCAGGGACATAATTACATTTAACATGTGGGGGACACCCCTGCAAACCCTGCCCACCCCCTAAACCCGTTATATATGGTCACCTTGTATAATGTCGCCACAACCTTTTCCCGGTGACATTATGTATGGAAACCCTATATATGGGGACATTATTACCTGATACCAGAATATTGTGTCTGTTAAGCATATGAAGGATTTGCTATTCCTTCCTCATTAAACCAAATTACATTCAGCAACATAGGTTTTCATACACCTTCTTCCTCTAGATAAATGCATCCATCAGGCACAGCAATCCCTGTGTGGGGTAAGGAGACTGATATTAGGCCTCATTATAAGTGTGCCGGTCCGGTAACAACGCTGCCGGTAACTACCGGACCAGCACACTACCGGTCAGCCGACCGTAACGGAAGCATTGGCACCATGGTGGTGGTCCCCACTCCCATAGAGTCCCAGGGGACTTTATGGGAATGGGGAGAAACAGAATTGCTGGCACCTGAATTCCTGGTCCCCGGGGTTGTAATACCTGGGTGTTACTGGGAAGTCAGGCGCCGGTAATTTTTTTCGGGTCTGGCGGCATAACCGTCAGTCACGTAATGATGCCCATGGACGTTTGTGTGTCCCTTAAGAAGTGAAAATGGTAGGTGGGTAAACAGGAGAAATGTGCATAAAGCGGCATGCTGTGGGGAACAATGGGCCTCATTACGACCCTGGCGCTAAGGGGTTAACGGCACCGTAAAAGGCTGCGGCGCCGTTAACCCCTTAGCGCCTAATTACGAGGTCCCTTTGCGGCTCCCGACCTTAACGGCTGGTCTGGACCAGCCGTTAAAGTAGGGACCCCCAAAGGGACCTTGAAGGTAATTACGGTACTGCAATTTGTGGTACCGTAATTACCGCCTTCCCCATTCCCATTGAGCCCTATGGGGCAAAAATGGGAATGGGGAAGGGCCAATGGTGCATGGGGAATTACCGCCCCGCCAACCTTGGAATGGGGTGGTAATTCCCCATTGCACCATGGCGGACTCGTTACAATACCGGCAGCAACCATGGTGCTAATAGCGCCATTGGTTACGGCCGGTGTTGTAATGAGGGCCAATGACTAGGCCATTGTGCAATGCATTTTCTTTCACTGTGCTTTTTTCGGACTTGAGAATGAGTTGTAAAACATAGAAGAGCTCATTTTTGTCCGAAGCATAAAGTGAAAGAAAGGCGGTCAAATCTTTAACACCTTTCATTCACGTCATGCCCTATTTTCAAGCATCTGTATGGCGGGGAGGAGGGGCGGAACAGAACTTCCGCTCCAGTCGCTTCCTTCCTCTCCGCCATACATCTGCACTAGCATGCATTTCCATGCCGGAGTAAATGCTGGAGATCCCTATGGGCCTGCCTGCTTCACGCCTCAGCATAAAGAAAGCAGACCCCATAGGGATCCATTGTAGAGCATGGCATAGAGCGTCAACAGTTGAAATTAGAGTAAATTAGAAGCTTTCACTTCAGTTGGGAGCAGGCAGCAATCCCAATGAAAAGAAAACACCGCCTACTGCACAGCATAATCCTAAAAGCCAAACAACCCATATTTCTACAAACTAGGCAGTAAAGGATATGTGGTCAAAGTGGCTGAATTGCAGAGTGTGATCAAATCCCGACTTCACCACTCAACTGAAGCATGTGATCCTGGGCAAATCATTTTATAGCACTATGCTTTACCTGCCAAACATGGGAATCGCTGGAAGTAATTCAGTTCACAATGTAAGTTATTGAAAATAAAACTCACTTATAGTTTAATGAATATTCTGTCAGGGTCGGACTGGGACAAGAAATAGGCCTGGACACCCAAGAAAAAGTGGCCCTCCCCTTGCCTCCCGACCCTTGACCTCTGATGACATCATCGGAAGTGATGTCATTTGACCCCACCCGAAAGTGATATCCCGGGAAGCAATGAAACACGACCTTTCAACCCTTGACAAAACAGGAAGTGGTATCAAATAGCATTGTTCTAAGTACACTACGAAAAATATGGTTATGATTTTACCTATGTGATATACATTTCATACAAGAATGGATCACCATATGTATCATTAATATCTGTGTGTATAGATCCATATTGTCGAATTACTGTGAATGCAAGCAGACGTCCAAGGCCAAATGATAATATGTTATTGTTTAGCATTTACGCTTAAGCTCTTTTTTTATTGAACAAATATGCACACAGTATCACTCAACCTGTGTTGGTACTCATTTATTGACCTCAGAAGGATGAAAGGCTGAGGTGACCTTCCTGGGATTCAAACCTGCAACCTGTAGACCACAAACATGAAGTGGGAGAATGGAAGACCAGGCTCCCGTCCTTCACCTCTCGCGCTTGGCCTAGAGGATCACGGCCCAGACACCCGCCGCGAGAAGAGTTTGTCCATTTACCAGACGACCAGGTACCCTGGTACAGGAACATACGGATGTGTCCATCTGCCTGCCCAACAGCCCGCACTGGCCATGCCGACACCTGAGGTTCGGATCAGCTAGACTAAAATCCACACGTCGTTAGAGATGCCATGACGACCTAGACAACGGGAAGCACTTCTGTACACATATACACACTGAACATTTCCACACCAATCTACACGAAGAACATACTCAGTGCTCTGACGTAGGCGACAGGCATATTCACGGACGTGCATCTTTATTATTTTTACATAGGCTTTCAGAATGCAGAAACGCAAGACGCATCATGAACTCATCTATAACGCTTGCTCACGCTTCTCTTGAAACCCATTACCACCATAGAGGTATAATGGAAACACGATACTGGTCATGGAAATATATGCTATTATAACCTAAAAGCACCTATGCACCAAACGGACTAATTATGCACCAGGCCCAAGTAGGCCTCAACCAAGAGCTCCCGTGGACATTAACAAAGCACGAGTCAGGTTGCTGATCCTGCAGAAAGAACCCGGTGGAGCAACCAGCCAAGGTCGTAATGTTGCAAACTCACATTCCAAGAACAAATCATCAAAGGCACGATGTTGCAACCTCGCACTCCGCGCCCCAACGATAAAGTCACGCCGGCAAATTAAACCAGACGCGCAGTAGAAAAAGCAATATTAATTGTGCAGAATTCTGCCTCTTTCACGGTCCCTCCCCACGTGACCAAGCCGAACCTGACGAGATGCCAAAGCCCAGGAGACAAAAGGCGTCTGGGTCCCTCGCTACGAGACACAGGCCGATACACTTGAAAGGCTCAATGGACATCTGCTACAGTGGGAGCGGTCAGCCTTCCACCTATGAATAAATCCTCACATTGTCTGCACGTACCCATATTAAAACATTGTTGCAATCACAGGTACACCGAGAGCTGGGAACAACGGTGGTCCCAGGCTGGGAAGCTCACGGGTGCACCAATCAGAACATGGGGCTCTTATCTCAGACGTCAGTAATATTAGCCAATCCTCAGGAGTCTTCATGTAACAATTCTTATCTATCTAATTGTAGGGACAACCCAGATATACCACCTGACTACACCTTGTCCACTAATATCATTCTCTATATGTGTACTATACTAACCCTACCACTCGAGCAACCAATTAAGAGTGGCGATAGGTTTTTTGTTAACTTTTTGAAGTGATGCAAGTAGCGCGTCATAATGCAGTAAAAAGGGCCTGCGAGCCCCACGATTGTGTGTGTGTCAGGACGAACGCGTACGCTCCTTGACCCATCCCTGCCGTTTTGTATAAATAAACAGCAGAGTCACCTTGCTCCTTGTGTGTGTCTCATACTCGATCTCATCTGGGATATACGGGAGGAGTTGGGGCCTCCCTGCCCGGAGGTCTGCGGACGGCCCGGCCGACCCCGGCAGAATTTCCCCCCGACAAGTTGGAGGCACTGCTGAGATCTGTTTAAGATCGACTTTTATTTTTAATTTTTCCAGGCACTCCCGTTGCGAGGAGGCCCGGCGGCGCGGCCCCCTCTGCCGTTGCCCCCTTCTGAGGACTACAGGACCATCGCGGAGCTGCGAGAGGACCGGACAGCGCAATCCGGATATTGGCCCTCGGGAGCCGGTTGAGAAGTATCCCGCCCGCGGTCGGCGAGTGTCCAGACGTGGTCCAGACGAGGGGAGGTGGCGAGCCGCTTGGAGGGGTGCACGCAGTCGAGCGGCCCTGCATCGAGAGAACTTGGTGAGCATGACACGCACAATAAGCAATGAGAAATTGTGAGGGAGGGGGAGGAAGTAAATAAGGGAGGAGGGAGGTGTTGTACAGATGCGCGGCGAAGGTTTAAACAACTTAGTGTTGCTAATGGAATGAATGGTAGCGAAACGAGTGCGAGAGCAATCGGCTACGTCACGAGAAAGAGGGGGGCGGAACACGAAAACATCACATGCGACCGCTCGTAAGACACTGATTGGCCTAAGTCGCGACTACGTGTGAGGGTGGGTGTGTGTGGTTTCCTGCGATTTGACATTTATTGATCATTGAGTAGATGAGGTTCCCTATTGTTCGAGCAAGAAACTCGATAGGTAGATGACGTTTCCCTGTGGGCGGTAGCTAGTTACATAGTTGCCCAAAACGGAAGATAATTGGCTGGTTAAGCCCTCCTGTTGAGGGGCGTATCACACGCGAGGCGACGCAGCGTGCGCAGTCCGGTTATATTATTGATGAGATTACCTTGTTCCAGGAGAGACAGGAAGACAGCTGTAGGGTTAGCGGGGTAGATTGCAAGTGTATTTTGAACTTAAAGAACATAACAAGAATGTACCAGTAGCTCGAAGAAATAGGTGACGTCACCAGTAGGGATTTAATAGGATATCGCGAGCACAAGGAACTTTGGGTTTGAGAGTGGTGGGGAAGAGAAACATGATAAAGGAGCTGATACGGAGATAAAATATAAACCAGTGGATCGAAAGAGAAGAAGGGGAAAGGGGCGTGGCTGCGCACGGAGAACGCCGGCCACGGCAAGTGTAAAAGGGGGAGGAGAACGGAGAAACAGGACGACTGTATAAGATCATCGTAAGGGGTACGCAGCCGCAGGGGGCTGCGTGCGCTTCGGCCGCAGGGGGCCGTAGGGGAAGGAATATAATATAACATAATATTTATTATTATTGCATAATTTGTCAAAGGATTGTCGTAAGTCCCCACACTTGCGGGGCGAGGTAAGCAATACAAGGTTGTATATTGTAAACTACTAGTAAGGGGAAGGGTAACAAGGGGAGTGCAACTATGTCATACGGGAGAGGGTCGGGAGGGTGGGGGAACACCCTCACTACCCCACTACAACACATATGCACCACACTGCCACCGCATAGGGAGAAGTTAATTAAGTACAGCATAGAGTGGACCCAGGGGACAGACAACAAAATGTTAACACCATGGCCGCCTAATGGTAGTTTCGATCCATATGCCCAACATTCACTACTAAACCACCTGCACAATACATACAAGGGGAAGAAGTTGGCAAACCATGTGGAGGTGTTTAACTTATGGAGGATGTTCCAGGGGTCTCGACCAGGACCAAATGGAATGTTCACTATGGGGGAAACACCGGAAGAAAAGGAGATTAAGAAAGAAGGAACGGATGGGGAAAAGGAGTGCGAAAGCACAAAGAATACGGGGAACGGAAGACAGGGAGGAGAAAAGATTGATAAATCAGACGACATAAAAAAGGAACCGACCAATGAGATACCCATAACACCGGGAGTGAAAACAGAGGGAGGAGGGTTGTACCCTTTAAGAGAATTAGGAGAAATAGAAGGACAGTTCAGGGCGGCTGAAGGATACTCAAACCCGGCATACAGCCCTCCACCATATGTGGCTCATGGGAAGATACCAATGGGGGAAGGGAGGATTAGAGAAGAGCAGACTGTAGAGATAGGAAACGATGAGTGGGTAGCTGCACAGATATTGTTGAAATTACGAGGCTCACTAACTGGAGAAGAAAGGGAGGCGGTAAAGAGAACAAACGAGGATAGTGCCAGAGAGAGTGAAATGAGGGGAGAGGAGCTACTACGGCAGAAGGAAGAGATTTTGGAGGAAAGATTAGCAAAACTAAGGGATGAACAGAATGAACTGATCAAACAACTTGAGAGGGAGGAAAGAGAGAGAGTGAGGAAAAGGAAAGAAGGTAAGGACGAATTGGAAAAATTAAGGGAACGAAGTGAGGAGCAAAAGAGAGAAGCTGAAAGGGTAAAAGCAGCAGCAGATAGGGTATCAAGAGTAGTGCTGAGAGAGAAGAAGAAGGAAGAAGAAGAAAAGGAAAAAGAAATGGAAATATGGAGGAGGAGGATAATATCAGAGACAGCTAAGAAATATGAAGAGGGGAAGGTAATAGAGAGTATAGTAGAAAGAGAAAGGGTGAAATGGGAAAGGAAGAAAGAGGATGAAAGGATATTGGAACAGATGAGCAACGAAGTAATGGAGGAATTGAAAAGGAAAAGGGAGGAAAATAGTAGGGAAATGGAGGAGAGAAGTGAAGGAGGAAGAGAAGGGAGGGGTAGGGAGAGTGAAAGATGGGGAGATGTATATAAAAGTAGAGAGGTAGCAACAACATCAGCACTAGGGGGAACAGTTGGTAACAACGAAAAGGGAGAAAGAGACCTAATAGACTTAAAAACAGTAACAATAAAAGGAAAAAAGGCAGAGTGGGGGGTGCCATTTATGAATGATTTTTGCAGTGAGGAGGAAGGAGGAGTGGAGAAGGATGGAAGAAAGAGTGAAAGGGAAAGCTTAGATAAACTATACCTCACTAGAACAAACATAGATTCGCCCTGGATGAGTAGAAGATGGGAGGAGCTGGAGAGAAGTAAGGAGGAAGTGAAAAGAATAGGGGAAACACAAACCAATGAAACCACGCTACCCACATCCCCATCACGCCCTCCCACGTCACACCCTACATGTTCAACCACCGCACACTCTCTGCACAGAATAAAGCTCGCGCCCTTCATGAACGAACTTACACCTTATGCATGTCGGCTTAGGGACCTCCCTAGTCGCAGGCAAGACAGACAAATAAACATACCCATATTGAACACAGGAAATGATGAAAAAAGAGGAAAGGAAGAAGAGGGAGGTAGGAGCAGAGGTAGTAAGGAAGAATTTGAAGTAGTAAAAGAAATGGGGGAAGAGGAGGGGTGTGAAGACTCAATATTATGGAGCGTAAAGGGTGACACAAGACAGAATTTAATGCCACTGCTGGAGAGAGGAGGGGTTAGACCACAGTATGTACCTTGGAAACATACGGATAAGGAAAATATAAAATGTAGGCTCCCATCACTAAGTGGAGGTGCGGGTAAGTGGATATATGAAATGGAAAAACACACCGCAGGACAGAAACTAGCAGTAGGAGATGTGAAGGGCCTGTAAATATCAATATTAGGGGATAGAGCGGATGACATTTGGAAAAGAGCGGGATTCCATGGGGTAACAATAACGAACACATCGCATGATGGGGCACCATTTGCAAACTGCAGACATGCGCTATGGCAGGCACTGAGAGTGCAGTACCCAGACACATCAGACATAGGAGCCATTACTTCCCGTAAGATGGGTGAAAATGAGGATCCTGTTGATTATATCCAGGATATTCAAGAGAAGTGGCGCATGGAAACTAGAGAACAATGGGACAAAACACCAGCCATATTTTATCATATACTAGTACAAGGGCTCCCAGAAGGAGTTCAGAAACAACTAAAGAAAGTAGTGGGGATGGAAGCAAAACCATGGCCAGAAATACAACTGACTATAGTACATCACTGCAGGACATGGCAAGGAAAAATGAAACAAAAGGAGGAGGACAGGAAAACAGAAGAGGCCAAATTAGTACAGAAAAAACTTACTAAATACACAATGGAAGGGGCACTAATAACTACGCCCACACCAATGGCCCAAAGCCCAACGCAAGTAGTGGCTGCACAAGATCCCGCTCAAATAGCGCCTCCACAAGGTGTAATACAGCAAGTGCCGCCTCTGCAATTACACGCACCAAACATGGGAGGAGGGTACCCAATGCAAGGAACTGGGTATTATAGTTATAACAGAGGGAGAGGAGGGTTTATGAGGGGGAGAGGATATGGATATAATACCCAACAACAGGCTGGGGGACTTAGAAATTACTACCCCACAGGGCAACCCGTATACCAGGACAACACAGGGAGCTTCCCATGGCAAAGCAGGGAACCACCCGTGTGTTGGAGCTGCGGACTATTAGGACACATGTCACGTACATGTAGGGTCAGGCCAGGAACACCAGCATGGAATGAACAAGCACAACCTAGGACCTCACAAGAACAGCAGGGCATACAACAACAGCAGATGTCACAACAAGGGAGTGACCAACAACAACAAACACAACAGCCACAAACCTATTCACTGCCACAACAACAAATAACACAGCAACTGACGCCGCCACAACAACAAGTGGCGTTAATACAACCACCACCCCAAACTCAACAAACACAATTGGGTGGGGTGACGGTGTTGGGACACAACCCTTACACGGGGAATGGCCAATCATTGTACTCCCAATAGGTCAGCCCACAGACGGCCTTGGTGTGTCCCATCCTGTCAGTAACACCTAATAGTGCGGAGGAACCACGCATAGAGGTAACGATAGGTGACAAAAAATTATCATTCCTTGTTGACACCGGGGCAACCCGGTCTTGCATAAGGGAAGGTAAATTTAAGATGTCAGGCGAAGCCATGAACACCCAAGGATTTTCTGGGGCTAAAGGGTTGGTTCCATTTACTGATAACGTTCCCTTATCTATTGGAGATTATGATCTGTCAGTCCCACTTTTGTATTATAGTGCCTCACCAGTAAATATACTGGGGAGAGACATAATGAACAGGTTGAATATGACGATCTCCTTTACAGAGGACGGCATAATTTGCTCTACTCCAGGGATTAACATGCTCGCAGCACGACAGATTTTGCAAGCATACTGTGGACAGATAGCGATTAGGGCGGAGCCAGTAGATGGCGAGCTATTCCAGTATGGCACAGACATGGCATTTGCATGGATGCCAGGGATAGAAGGGAAAATATGGAGGAGGCCAGCAGCCTATCTGTTCCGACCAGAAACACCAGTTAATGAACTGGAAGGGAAGGTGTTTGTAATGGACATTGAGAGCATTATTGCAACAGCTGATTATGTTGCTGTGCACGCCCAAGATAAAGAAGGGAGAGCATGGAGGGCAGTGATAGCACTAGCAGAAGGATGTAGGCTGACCCAGGTGTCAGATGAAGAGCTGTTTTCAGAAGAAAAGGAGGAAGGTGAAATGGTGTTCATGATGAGTGTAGAAATATGGCTAAGAGTGGCTCACAAACAAGTAGCACAGAAAATTGCAATGGCACTTGAGGCACCCGCAGGCACCCCAGTCCCATTTTTTAAGGAAGATATGTCAAAGGTGCCCAAATCATTATGGACTGTTAGCCCTTATGACGTGGGATGTATAAAAAGCATAGGGGGTGTAAGGATAAAATTGAAAAAAGGTGCCATACTACCAAGAGTGAAACAGTACCCATTGTCAAAAGAGGCAGATGAGGGCATATATGAAACCATAACGGCCCTCATAAACAATGGCATATTGGTCCCCTCAGAATCACCATGTAACACAGCTGTGTACCCGGTGCGCAAGGCTAAAGGGGGGTCTTGGCGCTTCATACAGGACCTCAGACCCTTGAACAACATAGTAGAAGCAGAGTATCCAGTAACAGCAAACCCGGCCACAATATTGTGTGGCATTCCAGCAGAGGCATCACGATTTACAGTGATTGACCTTAAAAATGCTTTTTTCTCAATACCATTAAACCCAGACTCACAAGATTTGACAAGCTTCACTTACCGAAATACAAAGTGGAAACATACCAGATTACCACAGGGGTATTGTGAATCACCCTCAATTTTCAATAGAGTAATACAGATGGATTTGGGTAAGGTTGAGGTGGAAAGCACAGTGTTACAGTATGTGGATGACATAATAATTTGCAGTACAAACGAAAGTAAATGTAGAGAGGACTCCTTAAAAATGTTGACGATACTGGCTGAAAAGGGGTACAAGGTAGACATGGAAAAGATACAATACTGTCAGGAACAGGTACTTTACATTGGCCAACTGATATCCCAACATGGAAGAAGGATTGCACCACAGAGAGCACAGGCCATCTCAAGCACTCCCGTGCCACAGACTGTGAGAGAACTGCAGCAATTTCTGGGGCTGTGCAACTACTGTAGAGCATGGGTATTTGATTACAGCTCATACATAGGACCACTGCTTGAGGGTTTAAAGGAAGCAAATAAAGGGGAGAAAAAGTTGGGGTGGACTATGGAAATGAGGGAGGCATTTGACGAATTGAAAGACGCGATATCAACTGCTCCAGTACTGGCATCCCCAGACTATGAGCGGCGCTTTTTTATATTTTCACATTGCGACTCAGCAGTGATGAAAGCAGTGTTGGCCCAAAAAACTAGCATGGGCTATAAACCAGTAGCATTTTACAGCGGTCACTTAGACCCTGTAATGTTAGGCCACTTCCCTTGTGAACAAGGTCTTGCTGCAGCTGCTTTTGCAGTAGAAAAAGCATCAGCAATAACTATGGGGTGTCCAACTACACTGTTTGTGGAACATGCACTATTTGCGATATTGAATAAACCTAAGTCCACACTAACTACACAGAGGGCATCAGGTTATGAGATTATTTTGTCTAAAGCTGAACTAGCAATTGTTAGATGTAGCACGGTTAACCCTGCAAGATTCCTAGCAGAAGTAATTGAAGAGGGAGATTACGCCCACGACTGCACCCAAATAACTAATATGTACTCATGTACTAGGAAAGTTGAAGAAAACGCACTAGAGGGAGGTGAGCTTTTGTTTATTGATGGGTCATCAACTATTGATCAAGGAGATGGGATACGAAGGACTGGGGCAGCAGTAGTAAAAATGATGGAGGCGCCGGTGTGTGTGGCTATGAAGTGTGTACAATTACCACAGCATTACTCTGCTCAAGCGGCGGAACTGGTTGCACTAATATTGGCATTAAAGGAAAGTTTTAATAAAAGAGTAACTATATATTCCGACAGTGCATATGTTACATCCACTGTCCACTCAGGGCTATCAAAATGGAGAAGAAGAGGGTTTAGGAGAGCTGATGGCACTCCAGTACAACATGCCCTCTTGTTGGCTGAACTAATTGAAGTAATAAACGACCCCCAAGAACTAGCCCTAGTCAAATGCACCGCACACACCAATGGAGAAGACTACGTCTCAAAAGGAAATGCAGCAGCAGACGCACATGCGAAATATGCTGCATATTTTGGTGAGATATGGAACCCCACAGACTCACAGAGAGGGAGAGGGAGGGGAATAGCTAGGGAGATGTTAATAAGAGAAGGGTACACCCATCTCCCAGCCACACAGATTATGGAGCTACAAGCGGCTGCACCAATGGCCGAAAAAGAAGTATGGGTGAAAAGAGGATGTACAATGTCACCAACCGACGCACTATGGCGCCAGGGTGGCACTGGGAAAGTTGTAATACCGTTGGCACTGTTAAATACCGCCCTGAGCCAATTACATCACCCTGCCCATACAGGCAAGGAAATAATCGCAGCACGAATTAGAGAAGATTGGTTTTGTCCCGAGTTAACCTCTCATGTGTCAAATTTTATCAGCAATTGCCTCACATGTCAACAGTTTACGGCCGGTCATACTCTAAAAGTGATAAGAGGTACCATACCCCGGCCAGAAGGACCTTTTCGGCACCTTCACATTGACTATGTTGATATGATCAACATATGTCAAGGTAATAGGTATATGATTGTAGTAGTATGCCCATTTTCTAGGTGGATTGAAGCAGGGCCCTGTTCACACCCTGATGCGTTTAGAGCAGCCAAATTCATAGTAAGGGAGGTCTTCCCCAGGTGGGGAGTGTGCGAGGTGTTAAGATCAGACAACGGCCCACATTTCGCAAACGAAATGTTCCAGCATATCACATCCCTGCTGAACATTAAACACAAATTTGCATGTGCATACCACCCACAGGCTAATGGTGTATGTGAACGCCTGAATGGCTTATTGAAGGAGGCAATTGCTAAAATACAACAAACAACAAAGAAAAGTTGGTTGTATTGCCTTCCGTTAGCATTGTTTGAACTTAGAAATAGGCCAGGGTCCGACCACCACCTCACCCCTCACGAAGTGGTTACTGGACGTCAAATGCGCCTTCCCCTAACCCCAACGTCAAGGGCATTCACCGACCACGAAATTTCAGCGAGTGTGTTAGGTGATGAAATGTATCAATATGTGTCTTCTTTGATTACTAGTGTCGTGTTTGTGTCTCAACAGCTCGAGCGCACACGGGGCGGGTCTACCAGCAATCAAGAAAAAGACGAAAGTACAGAATTGGGAAAGGAGAACTCGTGCAAACTTGCCAAAGGTGACCACGTACTACTTCGCAATTTCAATAGAAAGTGGAACGAGAAGAGGTTCACTGGCCCCCATCTGGTGGAGGACGTATCAACAAGAGCACTAAAACTAAAGGATAAGCGTGCCTGGAACCACCTACATGACGTAAAGATCTACAAACTGCAGACCCGCCCCAGCGCCAATGACAGGTCCATTGGAAGGACAGCAACAACATCCCCGACAGCGGAAGAAAGTTTCATCACAGACAACGACCCAATTGTTCCCTCGGAGACGATAACTGACGAAGAAAGGGGTGATCCCCATACTGCCCACCCTATGGTCACACGCTCAAAGAGTAAAAATACTTCCGCCATCTGAGCACAAACCCCCCCCCCCCATTGACTGCTAAGTACAGTTGTAACTAAAACTGAAGGACATTGCTTGCACCAATACACATGTAAACACGTGAATGTTCTCTTTTTTCTCTCGCACATACAGGAACTGCGTAATATTGTATTGTTAAGAAAAGCTAATTAACAAGTTCAGTGTGCAGGCGTAGATGGTGCTGCCAGACGATAACTACCCAGAAGAATTGTCACACCAATTTGTATACGAAATAAAAAGGCCAACATACTTAAAAAGGAGAAGGGTACGTGTCTACTACACAGCCTTCCTCCTGGCCATAGAAAATTACATGCCCCACCTCCGCCCATACTTGCCGGTCCTAAGAGACCGATCACTTAGAGTAGCGTGGGAGCAGCTCTTCACCTGGGCACTGAATGACTACTTGATAGGGAGAGCTTAAAGGAAACAAAACTAACATTTAATAACGAGCACGTTTGAGAATTTTTAGGCGGGCAACTTTAACATCACAAGAATACGCTGCCAGGACTGCAGCAAGGTAAGAGCAAAATGCCGGTGAGATTAGCATATGTAATAAAAATAATAGGGATTTTTATGATCACCGGGTTCTTGGCTGCCTCTGTCTGGCAGTACAGCTATGCTATCAATTTTATTGCTGCACCCAAACCTAATATACCCCCGTTCCCTGCTGCAACAGGTGTTACGTCAGGTGGTAATAGTAACATTGCACCCAAGCAAAATAGAGTTAAACGCAGCACATACTCAGACAATAAAGGTATTGATAATTATGTACAAGATTCAGCACACGTCACAAACAACATATGGTACCAGCACATGACCCGCATTGGTAAGCAGACAACTGAGGACAGCTGTTACGTTTGCTCATTAATACCATACGCCATGAGCGCTTCACGAACATTTGTTGCCACTGAAATAGATGAAAAGACAGCACAATGCATAATATATTTGGCCCTGTTCCAAACGAAAGGAAGATTTCAAGGAACCGTAGTGCACATGACATGGAAAACACGAGACTCATACCCATATGAAAACAACTTCCTCAAGACCTATCTGAGTTATCACAAGACCAGTTTACATGCTGAAGCATTCAAATACATAACAAGTGGCCCTGCAAAAGGAGAAACAAAGAAGGTAACACTGCAGTATCTACCATGTGATTGGTACGCCACTGAAGTTCCGGGTAAACAAGGATGCTGGGAGAGGCCGCTACTGACGATAACAGGAAAGGTGTATCTGGACAACAGCTGGGAGATAGGAGTAATTGGCAGCAACATGGTAACAAAAGAAACTATCTCAACCATCGAGACACACAATCATCGATGTTGGACGACGTGGATCAAGTACGTACCAATGCTCACGTGGGTAGAAGAAGATGAAGACCCAATAACAATACTACCATTGACTGCGCCCAAAGTATGCTATCAGCATAAAGGAGAGGTGGACGTAGGATATAACACCAATTGTGCAAGCGTGATGGAGTTACCTGAGGGGGGAGCGGGAAAAGCAGTAATAATGGACCATTATTGGGCCTGTGGAGAAAAGGCATATCATACACTGCCTCCCCTGTGGAATGGTGTGTGCACAATGGTACACGTCAATGTACCATCACTAGTGGTACCTAAGAAGCATGTCAATGTGGCGAAATTTCCTAAAATGGATGAAGGGGATAAGAGAAGAAAGAGATCTGCACCACTTCAGAAGGAGCAAGAGAACAGGACCAACAGCGAGGATACTGTCCTAAATAGGAGAAAACGACAAGGAGAGCCACTGACAGGAAATTACCTGTGGGGAAGGTCGGAAACGGAATTAACATCAATACCGCCAGAACACAGACTATTCAGCAGAGCAGCAATGTTCTTCTCCTCAATAATACAACCGGGACTGCAGGCATACGCAAACGCAAAATGGCTCCAAATAACCAGATGGGAACTAATGATGACCATCAATTCAACAGTAAATGGGTTCAACGCAATTAAAGAGGAGCTGCGAGCTGTAAGGATGGTAGCACTCCAGAACAGATATGTAATGGACCTTCTCACAGCAATGGAAGGAGGAGTTTGTGCAAAGATAGGACAATCTTGCTGCACGTTCATACCTGCCAACGATGCTGACAATGGTACACTGACAGAAGCAGTCTCACAATTGGCCCAGATGCACTCCAAAATGATGGATGAAAGTAACGGTGTAGACAAGGATAAGAGCTGGTTTTCACTATTATGGTCATGGATGCCATCTTGGCTGTCAGATGGACTGAAAATAATAGTGGGGTGTACTATTTTGGCTGGAGCTACTCTGATCATAATTAGATTTTGGAAGGCCCGGAAGGCACGCACGACTGACGAGTTGCTGGAAATGGTGGGAATGCACCCCTTAATGCCAGCAGATGACGGCCAGCATACAGGGGTGATAATACAAGAGAGGGAGAAGTTGCGCACCCAAATCATCACCAACCATCTAGACCCACCATCAGTGAAGATCGAGAACCCAAGGAACCCCAGGAGCTACATAGGAAGATGGGTATACTGTACTCCTGGAGGAACATGTGAATATATGTATTGGTCATTTGAAGATCATGTAAACCATTATGGACATCTCGGAGGGATAACTAAGATATGGAGGGTAAGAGGAGATAACGAGAAGGATATGTTTGTGGTCGACAAGTCGACCAGAGGGGGGACTGAAGTGGGAGAATGGAAGACCAGGCTCCCGTCCTTCACCTCTCGCGCTTGGCCTAGAGGATCACGGCCCAGACACCCGCCGCGAGAAGAGTTTGTCCATTTACCAGACGACCAGGTACCCTGGTACAGGAACATACGGATGTGTCCATCTGCCTGCCCAACAGCCCGCACTGGCCATGCCGACACCTGCGGTTCGGATCAGCTAGACTAAAATCCACACGTCGTTAGAGATGCCATGACGACCTAGACAACGGGAAGCACTTCTGTACACATATACACACTGAACATTTCCACACCAATCTACACGAAGAACATACTCAGTGCTCTGACGTAGGCGACAGGCATATTCACGGACGTGCATCTTTATTATTTTTACATAGGCTTTCAGAATGCAGAAACGCAAGACGCATCATGAACTCATCTATAACGCTTGCTCACGCTTCTCTTGAAACCCATTACCACCATAGAGGTATAATGGAAACACGATACTGGTCATGGAAATATATGCTATTATAACCTAAAAGCACATATGCACCAAACGGACTAATTATGCACCAGGCCCAAGTAGGCCTCAACCAAGAGCTCCCGTGGACATTAACAAAGCACGAGTCAGGTTGCTGATCCTGCAGAAAGAACCCGGTGGAGCAACCAGCCAAGGTTGTAATGTTGCAAACTCACATTCCAAGAACAAATCATCAAAGGCACGATGTTGCAACCTCGCACTCCGCGCCCCAACGATAAAGTCACGCCGGCAAATTAAACCAGACGCGCAGTAGAAAAAGCAATATTAATTGTGCAGAATTCTGCCTCTTTCACGGTCCCTCCCCACGTGACCAAGCCGAACCTGACGAGATGCCAAAGCCCAGGAGACAAAAGGCGTCTGGGTCCCTCGCTACGAGACACAGGCCGATACACTTGAAAGGCTCAATGGACATCTGCTACAGTGGGAGCGGTCAGCCTTCCACCTATGAATAAATCCTCACATTGTCTGCACGTACCCATATTAAAACATTGTTGCAATCACAGGTACACCGAGAGCTGGGAACAACGGTGGTCCCAGGCTGGGAAGCTCACGGGTGCACCAATCAGAACATGGGGCTCTTATCTCAGACGTCAGTAATATTAGCCAATCCTCAGGAGTCTTCATGTAACAATTCTTATGTATCTAATTGTAGGGACAACCCAGATATACCACCTGACTACACCTTGTCCACTAATATCATTCTCTATATGTGTACTATACTAACCCTACCACTCGAGCAACCAATTAAGAGTGGCGATAGGTTTTTTGTTAACTTTTTGAAGTGACGCAAGTAGCGCGTCATAATGCAGTAAAAAGGGCCTGCGAGCCCCACGATTGTGTGTGTGTCAGGACGAACGCGTACGCTCCTTGACCCATCCCTGCCGTTTTGTATAAATAGCACTCTATCTCATCTGGGATATACGGGAGGAGTTGGGGCCTCCCTGCCCGGAGGTCTGCGGACGGCCCGGCCGACCCCGGCAGAATTTCCCCCCGACAAACACATCGCAGCAGCGAGCGCTCAACCCACTGAGCTATCATATCGGCTACAGTCAAATGAGCAATTACTCTGTAGTGGATACTATTAAACTGATAACTGAGATTTAACAGCAGACCAGTTAAGTTCATATGCAGGTCTGGTGCAAAGTTGGCTGCATGCTGCAGCCGCATGTGAATAATTGATGATGCACACATCATGTATGCAAATCAATCATCAACGCTCTGATGAATTATGCCGTTGCGGGTGCTTTTTGTTTGTTTGAAAAAAAAATCTTTGTTTTAAAACTTTTATTTTCAAACCGGCCTAGACATGGGCAGAAACTGGCCCCCAGGGACTACACTCGATTTCGTCCCGGCCACGGGCTGAGTGGCAGGTGGGCCAATCCGACCCTGTATACTGTTGCTCCTAATATCCTTAAAATAAGCATAATGAATGACCAATCATATATTGTACACCAGCTATTTGCTTCTTGCTTTACTGATTGCAAATTCCTTTAATGTAACATCCTTTGATGGCCTGGGGAACAGTGAATGGTATCACTCACTGAAATGCAATATTCTGGGGCATCACAGTGATATCATTGCATGTGCAAATTAAGGGCCTTCTCCTATTTTGCTGCACTGCAGTCCACACCTCTTCATTGTCCAGGGTGGGGGGGTTGTGTTGTGCGGGTGGGACTACAGGCCAACAAATTGGGAGTCTATGTTACTGCATTGTGTTGGATGGATCAAAGATGGCATGACACCAGTTGGGGGGTCTACCATTCCAACATTTACATGCCCATTACCTTTGCTAGATAGGCTCATATTTTGCTCTAAGCGCCAAGACAGCGCCCCTGCCTCAGCTCTTGCTCAGCCCTGGCAGACCTCTCCTCCCCCCCACCTCCAGTATATACATACTTTATGTTTGTGAACCAGGGTTTGACGCGAACATGAACGCAGTCAAGGCATCTGCCCTGAGGCGTTCTTAACTTTGATTGAAATACTAGAGTTAAAAATAAAAACAATGTAATAGGCATTAACATTTTGCACCCATTTCCTAAATACCTGGTAGCACAACCAGGGAATTGTATGAATGCATTTCATGGGCCACACCGTTTGGCAACATGAAAGAACCCCGTCTCTGGTCAGCATCCTTGGGGAGCACCAGGAAGTGGACACAGGGCTAAGATGTGCTGGGTGAGCACATGGTTTGGGGACGAGTGGCACTGAGTGTGGGAGCTCGAAAGAGGCTCATGGGGAGACACTAGTGTGTCCATATGTACTAGGGGGAAGTCATTGTAAGTGCGAGAGGGAGGTCATGCTTTAGGATGTTAGGATCATTGTGGAGTGGTGTAGGTCTACTTAATACTGAGTACAAGACTTAGGATTACTTATTCTTATATTACCTAGAGAGCTATGGTGGATGAATACAGGACCTAATGGAGCAATATTGTGAGAGGTAGACTGAAGCAAAAGTCAACATGTGAGTGTAAACAGTCAGTGTTGTGGACACACACATATCTCTAGAGCTCTTGTACTTTTTAGGCTTGGCTGCTGCAACAGCCTTCCTCTCGTTGGCCCCTCCAGCTTGTCCAGAATAGGGCTGCAAGACTTATCATTGGCCTCAAGCCCAGGACTGTATCTATCCAGCCCTAAAATCCCTCCACTGGCTCCAGGTTGCTGGAAGGATCAAATTCAAATCCCTCTGCATCATCCATAAGGCTGTCTGGGGCCGAGGACCAATCTATCGACAACTTGCTCTCAACAAATACTTTCCTTCCAGATCTTTACGCTCCTCGGGCTCCAATTCCCTGCATGTCAGGTGCTTTTCGAAGCAGCGAGCTGGTGGCAGATCTCTCTCCTTGGCTGGCTCCCTCCTCTGGAACAGCTTCCCCCTTCCTCTCCGTCTTGAGCCAGATCTCTTCAAATTCAGGAAGCCACTCAATACTTTCCTCTTCCCCTCCTCAATCCCCCTCTCACTCCCATGCTAATACTCCACAGTCACTGAGACTGGTAGCCTGAAACATTATGTGTCCTCCTGGATCCCACCCACCCCCCCCCAATTGCCCTCAGCTCCCCCCCATCCTAGCACTTGCACTTATTATTGGCAAGTGATCACTCTGTACCAAGCGATCTCTGCCAGGCACTTACTGTTGCTCACCACTGACTACTTGGCACTTCCCTCTGTGGAAATTCTAGCACTTCGCCCCTTCCCTGGCCCTTCTCTCTCTCCCTGCACGTGCACGTTCTGAATCCTCACAAGCCCTAGTAGGACCGCCCCTTTCCTGTTCATCGGTTGATGCCATTTGCCTTTGTTCCCATGTTCCCTCCCCTTTGCCCTGTGGGCACTTTGAAACAAAATGTCTTGATGTATAAGCTCCTTACAAATGCACAATAAATTCATAAATGACTATTTTCATGTGAGGCTTTGAGTTGAGTGAATCACGCTAGGATTGTTAAAGTGTTTAGCTGTGTCGGGAGACAACAGATGAGCATAGGGATCTTAGTGTGGATTTTAAGGGGCACTACGTGGACCGTCAATGTTGTCAATTCCATACCTTGGAGAGTGTTCTTGTGAAAGCTACACAAAGCTTTAATGCACTGGGTGAGTATGTGAGGATGTGACCTGGGGGCAGTGTGCTTGTGAGGTCTGGCTGTGGGGCAAAGGGTGAGTATGTGAGGTTGTGACCTGTGTGTGGTGTGCTTGTGGTGGCAGGGTGGGGGACACTAGATGAGTATGTGAGGATGTGACCTGGGGCAGTGTGTTTGTGAGGTCTGGCTGTGGGGCACAGGGTGAGTATGTGAGGTTGTGACCTGCGTGTGGTGTGCTTGTAGTGGCAGGGTGGAACCACTAGATAAGTATGTGAGGATGTGACCTGGGGGTATTGTGTTTGTGATGTCTGGATGTGGGGCACAGGGTGAGTATGTGAAGGTGTGACCTGTGTGTAGTGTGCTTGTGGTAGCAAGGTGGGAGACACTAGGGGAGTGTGCGAGCATGTGACCTGGGGGTATTGTGCTTATGAGGTCTGGCTGTGGGGCACATGGTGAGTATGTGAGGTTGTGACCTTTGTGTGGTGTGCCTGTGAGGTCTGGCTGTAGGACACTAGATGAGTATGTGAGGTTGTGACCTGTGTGTGGTGTACTTGTGATGGCAGGGTGGGGGCCACTAGATGAGTATGTGAGGTTGTGACGTGGGGGTAGTGTGCTTATGAGGTCTGACTGTGGAGCACAGGGTGAGTATGTGAGGTTGTGACCTTTGTGTGGTGTGCCTGTGAGGTCTGGCTGTGGGACACTAGATGAGTATGTGAACATGTGACCTGGGGGCAGTGTGTTTGTGATGTCTGGATGTGGGGCACAGGGTGAGTATGTGAAGTTGTGACCTGTGTGTAGTGTGCTTGTGGTAGCAAGGTGGGAGACACTAGGGGAGTGTGCGAGCATGTGACCTGGGGGTATTGTGCTTATGAGGTCTGGCTGTGGGGCACATGGTGATTATGTGAGGTTGTGACCTTTGTGTGGTGTGCCTGTGAGGTCTGGCTGTAGGACACTAGATGAGTATGTGAGGTTGTGACCTGTATGTGGTGTGCTTGTGATGGCAGGGTGGGGGTCACTAGGTGAGTATGTGAGGATGTGACCTGGGGGCAGTGTGCTTGTGAGGTCTGGCTGTGGGGCACAGGATGAGTATGTGAGGTTGAGACCTGGGGGTGGTGTGCTTGTGAGGTCTGGCTGTGGGGCACATTATGAGTATGTGAGGTTGAGACCTGGGGGTGGTGTGCTTGTGAGGTCTGGCTGTGGGGCACATGATGAGTATGTGAGGTTGGACCTGGGGGTTGTGTGCTTATGAGGTCTGGCTGTGGGGCACAGGGTGAGTATGTGAGGTTGTGACCTTTGTGTGGTGTGCCTGTGAGGTCTGGCTGTGGGACACTAGATGAGTATATGAGCATGTGACCTGGAGGCAGTGTGTCTGTGAGGTCTGGCTGTGGGGCACAGGGTGAGCATGTGAGGTTGTGACCTTTGTGCGGTGTCCTTGTGGTTGCAGGGTGAGGGATACTAGGTGAGTATGTGAGGATGTGACCTGGGGGTAGTTTGCCTGCGAGGGCTGGCTATGGGGAACTAGCACAGTATGTAAGGATGAAACTCATGGGTAGGGTGCTTGTGAGGGCCTGCTGTGGTGCAAGGTGTATGCGAGGATAAGGCCTGAGTGGGGTGTGCTTGTGAGGGTCAGCTCGGGGGCATGGGTGAACATGTGAAAATGTGACCTGAGGGCAGTGTGCTTGCAAGGACTGGCTGTGGGGCACTGGGTGAGTATGTGAGGATGTGACCTGGGGGTAGTGTGCTTGTGAGGTCTGGCTGTGGTAAACAAGGTATGTGAGGTTGTGACCTGTGTGTGGTGTGCTTGTGAGGTCTGGCTGTGGGGCACAGGGTGAGTATGTGAGGGTGTAACTTGTCTGTGGTGTGCTTGTGATGGCAGGGGGGGACTCTAGGTGAGTATGTGAGGATGTGACCTGGGGGTGGTGTGCTTGTGATGGCAGGTTGGGGGCCACTGGATGAGTGTGTGAGGATTTGACCTGGGGGCAGTGTGCTTGTGAGGTCTGGCTGTGGGGCACAGGATGAGTATGTGAGGCTGAGACCTTTGTGTGGTGTGCTTGTGGTGGCGGGGGGGGGCACTAGGTGAGTATGTGAGGATGTGACCTGGGGGTGGTGTGCCTGTGAGGTCTGGCTGTAGGACACTAGATGAGTATGTGAGGTTGTGACCTGTGTGTGGTGTGCTTATGAGGTCTGACTGTGGGGCACAGGGTGAGTATGAGAGGTTGTGACCTTTGTGTGGTGTGCTTGTGATGGGAGGGGGGGGCACTAGGTGAGTATGTGAGGATGTGACCTGGGGGTAGTGTGCTTATGAGGTCTGACTGTGGGGCACAGGGTGAGTATGTGAGGTTGTGACCTTTGTGTGGTGTGCTTGTGATGGCAGGGGGGGACACTAGGTGAGTATGTGAGGATGTGACCTGGGGGTGATGTGCCTGTGAGGTCTGGCTGTGGGACACTAGATGAGTATGTGAGCATGTGACCTGGGGGCAGTGTGTTTGTGAGGTCTGGCTGTGGGGCACAGGGTGAGTATGTGAGGTTGTGACCTTTGTGCGGTGTGCTTGTGGTGGCAGGGTGAGAGATACTAGGTGAGTATGTGAGGATGTGGCCTGGGGGCAGTGTGCTTGTGAGGTCTGGCTGTGGGGCACAGGGTGGGTATGTGAGGTTGTGACCTTTGTGCGGTGTGCTTGTGGTGGCAGGGTGAGAGATACTAGGTGAGTATGTGAAGATGTGGCCTGGGGGCAGTGTGCTTGTGAGGTCTGGCTGTGGGGCACAGGGTGAGTATGTGAGGTTGTGACCTTTGTGCGGTGTGCTTGTGGTGGCAGGGTGAGGGATACTAGGTGAGTATGTGAGGATGTGGCCTGGGGGCAGTGTGCTTGCAAGGACTGGCTGTGGGACACTAGATGAGTATGTGAGGATGTGACCTGGGGGCAGTGTGTCTGTGAGGTCTGGCTGTGGGGCACAGGATGAGTATGTGAGGCTGAGACCTTTGTGTGGTGTGCTTGTGGTGGCAGGGGGGGACACTAGGTGAGTATGTGAGGATGTGACCTGGGGGTGGTGTGCCTGTGAGGTCTGGCTGTGGGACACTAGATGAGTATGTGGGGATGTGACCTGTGGGTGGTGTACCTGTGAGGGCTGGCTTTTGGGGCTCAGGGTGAGTATGTGAGGTTGTGACCTTTGTCTGGTGTGCTTGTGGTGGCAGGGTGGGGGACACTAGGTGAGTATGTGAGGATGTGACCTGGGGGCAGTGTGCTTGTGAGGTATGGCTATGGGGCACAGGATGAGTATGTGAGGTTGAGACCTGGGGGTAGTGTGCCTGTGAGGTCTGGCTGTAGGACACAGGATGAGTATGTGAGGTTGTGACCTGCGTGTGGTGTGCTTGCGAGGACTGGCTGTGGGGCACAGGGTGAGTGTGTGTGACCTGGGGGCAGTGTGCTTGTTAGGGCTGGCTGTGGGGCACAGGGTGAGTGTGTGCGGATGTGACCCAGAGTAGTGTGCTTGCAAGGACTGGCTGTAGGACACAGGGTGAGTGTGTGCGGATGTGACCCGGAGTAGTGTGCTTGTTAGGGCTGGCTGTGGGGCACTAGGTGAGTGTGTGCGGATATTACCCGGAGTAGTGTGCTTATTAGGGCTATCTGTGGGGCACAGGGTGAGTGTGTGAGGATGTGACCCGGAGTAGTGTGCTTGCAAGGACTGGCTGTGGGGCACAGGGTGAGTGTGTGCAGATGTGACCCGGAGTAGTGTGCTTGTTATGGCTGGCTGTGGGGCACTGGGTGAGTGTGTGCGGATGTGACCTGGGAGTAGTGTGCTTGTTAGGGCTGGCTGTGGGGCACAGGGTGAGTGTGTGCGGATGTGACCCGGAGTAGTGTGCTTGTTAAGGCTGGCTGTGGGGCACAGGGTGAGTGTGTGAGGATCTGACCTGGGAGTAGTGTGCTTGTTAGGGCGGCTGTGGGGCACTAGGTGAGTGTGTGAGGATTTGACCTGGGAGTAGTGTGCTTGTTAGGGCTGGCTGTGGGGCACTAGGTGAGTGTGTGAGGATCTGACCTGGGAGTATTGTGCTTGTTAGGGCTGGCTGTGGGGCACTAGGTGAGTGTGTGAGGATCTGACCTGGGAGTAGTGTGCTTGTTAGGGCTGGCTGTGGTGCACAGGGTGAGTGTGTGCGGATGTGACCCGGAGTAGTGTGCTTGTTAAGGCTGGCTGTGGGGCACAGGGTGAGTGTGTGAGGATCTGACCTGGGAGTAGTGTGCTTGTTAGGGCGGCTGTGGGGCACTAGGTGAGTGTGTGAGGATCTGACCTGGGAGTAGTGTGCTTGTTAGGGCTGGCTGTGGGGCACTAGGTGAGTGTGTGAGGATCTGACCTGGGAGTATTGTGCTTGTTAGGGCTGGCTGTGGGGCACTAGGTGAGTGTGTGAGGATCTGACCTGGGAGTAGTGTGCTTGTTAGGGCTGGATGTGGGACACTAGGTGAGTGTGTGAGGATCTGACCTGGGAGTAGTGTGCTTGTGAGGTCTGGTTGAGTATATGAGGATGACGCCAGGGGTTCATATTCTTCTGATGGCCAGTTGTGGGACACAGGGTAAGTATACATGATTAACAGAAGATTATTTTAGGAGGGTACCATTCTGGGGTATACTGATATGCTATGATATGCTGGGTTAAGGGTATGGGGTTAAAGGGTTCCCTCACACTAGGTGAGTGTATAACCTGAAGAGTGGTGTTTTTGTGATAGTGGTTCACAGGGTTGTGGTGCACTGGGGGGAGTATGTGGACTTGGACTGCAGTCTTTTGATGGTTCGGCCTTGTGGCTGTAGACAAAGGGTTGTTACACTGAGCGGTGCAGCGTTGCTGTTTAGGTGGGAGCACAGAGTTGGGAGACAGTGGAGTGGGCATTGGCACATGGACGTGGACGAGATACTGCGACGGGAAAGACCACAGGACAACGGGTGAATATGCAGAAGTGGAGTGTGTTATAAGGCTTGCGGAGGGGAGTCACAAGTCAGTGCCAAGCTGTGCGAGGAGACAACATGACAGTGTAAGGAAGGTGGTATTTAAGGGGTGATGGGAGCAATATGCGTGGCTGATGCATTATGAATTTAGAAATAAGCATGTGTCTGTGTTTGTTATATATTTATTTTTGAAAATGCTATCATTGTTAGGTGGCATGAATATTTGTGCATGCAGGCGCCTAGAAGTTGAACTTCTGCTGTCACATAGGCTTTGGAGAGACTAGAGTCAATGCTTTGGGGCCTGCCTGCTCTAATTGGCAGGCCTTTGGCATGTGGGATTACTGTTTTAAAAAATCATGGGAGAAAAGTATAGTGAAAACTAAGCAAATCATACTGCTAACAACATAAGGTCCCTTAAAAATGTGATGGTGCGGTAAAAAAGTGGTGGTAATTCCAGTTTATGAGCATGGCTTTGAAGTGGGCGATTTACCTCCCTCCAGCAGGTGCTAGAGGTAAAGCCTTCACTTTAATGCCAAAAATCAGCAGACAAGAGCGGCCGAATTACTGCTCATAGTAAATCTGCCAAAACCCCCATGGCATCCTGTGGATGCCAAAAATGGGGGCTAACACCTATATACCACGGGATGCAACCCTGGGGCAAGTCCACGAGACCAAGTGGCAGTAACTTTAACCGATTTTGGCAGTAATTCAGCAGATTTACCATAAAATTACCGCCAAACTCTGCGTGAAGACCATAGTCTCATAAGAAGTCCCAAGGAACTAAACCTTTTGTGTTTGTCTTACCAGGGGTGAGAGAAGGGACGCTCAGGCTGTGCTTTGCAGGTTTCCAAAGTGTTTCAACTCAAGGACAAGTTGATGTCTCCAAGCTGGTGTGGTGACAGGTTCTCCCTCACTAGTCTAGCACGCCACAGTCTCACTCTCCATGGCCTGCCTTCTGTCACTGGGTTGAGTTCTGGGCACATACAGCACAAGGACCAGCCTCTTGCCACACTCACGTGACCTGTGCTCCAGCAGAGCCTTGAACAGGTGTGATTTTCACTAACTGATAAGCCAGCCCAGGACTTCAAAGACACAAGTCTGTGCCTGTGTGTCACTGCGCCACTCAAGGGACATGGTTGGGAAGAATATTTTGGGGGGACCAAAGGTCATATTGTATATTTTGAGTTGGTCATGACCCTGTAAATCCCCCTGGTAATTGCGCCCATGAACACTGGGACTCAACCATCAAACTGAAGTGATACAGGTTGTGTATTAATCAGGGCTCAAGTCCTAAAAATGTAAGTGGGGGGACTCATCAACAAACACAATGGGATCTGACATTGTCAGAAATTAGCATATCAAGGTGAAATATGAACATTTAATTGAATTGGCTTTGCATGACCACCCAAATTGCACAGGACGAATGGCATTTGCCTTTTATAAAATCAACCCAGACACAAAACAAAGAGAGGACATTTTCTTCTAATAGCGTGTTTGAAAACGTTAAAAGGTGTGCATGTTTTAAACTCCAAGAACCAATATGAATGTTTTCCCTGGAACTTGCAGTACCAAAATGAGACATTTCACCTTTAGTTGTTTGGTAATTTTCATCAGGTTATATATATAGTGCAGTGATGAAGTGTCCAGCCTGCAAACCTGATGACTGCGGTTTGATCCCCGAGGTAGGCTTTAGTTCCTATGTTCAAAGAGGACATTCAATGTTTATCATTTTAGCTGGGGGGTACAGAGTCCACCCTCTGAAAAAAGTGGCTGGACTCTGTCCACCAGGTGTACCCTTGACCTGAGCCCTGGTATTAATATCAAAAGAAAAACCTGGGAGAATACACCTAAACATCACAATTATCTGACATCTGTGATGTCATGTGTGCTATTTCGAAAGATTTACCATGTGTTGCACAACAAAGATAAGGCATATTTTTTGCAACATCAGAGAAAATAAAGGTTTACCTTAACATCATTTCAACTTGTGCTGTTGTTCTGCATGCACAGTGCTCATTCATGGCTGAAGAAGTGCATAATGGAGGCAAAGGAATGCATTGAGGGGGGTTAATGACTGCAGCTTATCACCGCCCAGGCAGTCAGGCAGCCAGCTGAAACCAGAAATGTCAACTGAAAATCTATGAATCATTCTCTGTCAGCTAAAAGGCAACAAGATGAGAATGTTGCTGGAATACTGCGAGAGGCGACGCCCTGCGGGCACCAGAAAAGATAGCCAGTAACGCGTGTGCCGCAAGGTACCCTCTGTGCAATTTTAAATCTTTCAGTCACATAGGGGTCAAGTGAAAAACGCAAGCGAATATCACCTTCACACCTTACTTTTCCCTCATGTAATTGAAAAAGTGCAAATGCCTCCCTTGTGGGAGACAATTACATTGGATTCCTATTGGCTCTGCCAGCTTACTGCATGCAAATGCAGGTGAATTCCATAAAATCGAATGCTGGCAGGAAGGCAGGCAGGTTTGCCAGAGGGAGCCGGAAAAAGAAGCAGATGTGTTGAATCCAATCCAACCTCCATCTCAACTGAACTTAATAAAATGAATTAACATCATGTTGAGTAGAAAAAAGGGCAATAAAAGCATATTTCCGCTTTTCCTACCACCTTTTCTAATCCAATGGATTTAGAAAAAGAACCCCCCCCACAGCCTCAGGAAAAATGGGATTTCTCATAATAATATCCTTCCCTTAAACAATATGGCCTCATTACGAGTTGGACGGTCTCCCAGCAGTAAATTCACTGAAATACTGCCCAACTTAATTACCGTTACAGCCACTTGGTCCGGTGGAATTACCACTGGATTACAAGTGGTGTTGGTGGTGCAATTCCCCATCATTTTTGAGTCCATTGGACTCAATGGGACATATTTTGGTTGATTTATCGCAGCTGAATTTCTGCCACAGTAATTCCACTGATTATACCAATTTTGTGGCAGTGAGACGCAAAATTTACCTCGAGGATTTTCCTGGAGGTAAATCCTCCCCTCCAAGCCCAACCTTATAATTTGGCGTAGTGGTAGAATTGGTGGGAACAAAGTTACTGCCAATTTTAACACTTACCAATACTCATAATGTGGCCTACAGTGTTTTCCATTAATTGAACCTCTTTCTAGTTGTCATGGGTATCAGACAGGTAGTTGGGGAAAGCTGGGTGGAGGCTTGGCAGGCCTGGCATAGGCACACAAAGAACCAATAACAAATCCCTCCTTTCATTCCTTCCTAGTGTTTGTAGTAACTTCCTGGTTACCACTTCCTGTTGCCAAACAGGAAGTGCATGATAACTCATGAGCTCTCTAGTGTTTGGGTGTGGCTGGCTATATAAACCACACCCAGGATTCTTCCAGTGCTTTGTGTTGCTTACTGTGAACTGTACAAGCAACAGACTTGCCATGCTCTGGATCAGCCAGCATCTGCTTACCTGCTCCGGATCATCCTGTTTCTGGTTACCTGCTCCGGATCAACCTACTTCTGCTTACCTGCTTTGGATCATTCAGCTTCAGATTTCCTGGTTCTTACTCCACGCCGTGGCTATCTCCACTCAAGAAGGGACTTCTACACCGGCGCCTGTAAGAACAAAGAAGAACATACTCAGTGAATCCTCCCACGACGCTGGAATCCATGTTAGTTCCACGAGCGCACAAACCCCTGTAAGAAAGAGGAGACATTATTCATTGAGCTCGCTCCAATAACGCGGACACTTATTTCACTGCACTCTCTCTCTCGGTGCATAATTACGAAAAGCCTCTGTGCACACTTACCTAACCACTAAGTCTCCAGTAGCGCTGAACCCAGACTTGAGGCGCTAATACCACATAATTTCTCCTGCAAGGGAAAGGGAGAGACATTACCAGGCGCGCTCGAATTGAAGGCACTGCGCAAACCTACCAGCAGCTAGCTTCTACATGCAGCGCTACTCACCCACAAAAATACCAGCAAACAAAGGCAATACAGACAATTTTGGACACTCAACATTCTCCGCGCAACGTTCACTTGTGGGAAGGACTTTCTAGCCAGTGGCGCCTTAAACTCTCGGCCTCGCTGTGAAGGCATAAAACAGCATTTGGCATCTGAACTCAGCCTACAGACACTGGCACCAATAACATGAGTGAATTGCGCACCTGCAAATGCATGATGGAGTGCACACCCTAATAAAGATTAAGGTAAGCCCATAGGGGGACATCACATCACACAGTAAAGAGAAGGGAAGGGCCCAGGGGAATCGGGTGAATTCAGGTCTGAATGTACACCTTGTATTTGACAGGTAATCCTCAGGGTGAAACAGGGGAAGTGAAAACTCTGTGTCAAGGGAGGCTCGTCCATCGCTCCTGTAGAGACACAGGTGAGCGTGACAGAACACAATACCTCTGCCCGAGCGATGGAAACCTCTGAGGTAGACCAGCTTTCCTATTTGTTAGGTGAACTATGGGCCCAGGTGCATGCAGCCCGCTCAGAGACAAATGCCTTAAGGCGTAAACTGGTAGACAACAGGGACAAAACAGACGATTTGGCAAGACCACTCCTACCGACCCAAGCTGGCCTAGCACCCCCACCAGTTGGAGTTCCACAGGGGCAGCCTACAGTGGTACCTGTAGCCACACCCATTCAGGTATTGCTTCCAGGCAACATCCCTTTAGCACCCCCTGAACGCTTCTCTGGGGATCCCAAGAAATTTGGAGCATTCATGAATCAATGCCGGCTACATTTCATATGCAAACCAGACACCTTTCTGAATGACCAAGCTAAAGTAGCTTTTGTCCTCTCCTATTTAGGAGAGCACGTGGTGGACTGGTCTGTCCCGTTAGTGCTTAGGGACGACCCTTTACTGAGAAATTACCCAGGTTTTGAGCGTGAACTGGAAAAAATATTTGCCCATCGGACTCGAGATCAGGCCCTGGATGATGAGCTACTCTCTCTGTGACAGGGTGGTCAGGATCTAATCTCATATGTCGCCACATTCAATCGCTTAATAGACGAATCATGTTGGCCAGAGGAGAAACGAATAATGTTATTTTATCGAGGACTGAGAGGAGAATTAAAAAATGTCTTGGCGCAAGTAGTTAATCCTCCCGAACATTGCAGTGAATACATCAACCTAACTATGCAACTAGACCACCGGTTACAGGATCGCAAGGCTGACCGAACCAGATCAGAGCATAAACCAGTGTATGTCTGACCAAAGGAAGCGTCCCCTCGACAGGCCTCACTCAGAACCCATGCAATTGGGTGTTCTCAGGGGACCACTCACCAAGGCGAAAAAAGAACAGAGGCGTCAGGAACAACTTTGTTTATATTGCGGGCAATCTGGTCACTTCCTCCGGAACTGCACGATTAAACCCCCATGGAAGACAATGGTGGTACTAGATAACATAGGGGAAGACACAGGTGTGGTAGCGGAAAACTCCAATGCCCGGCAGATGTAGAGGTCGGTCTGTCAGGCCAGGAATGGAGCACTCAGATCTCACATTTCAGTATTCTTGTGGTTTTTGTAGACCCTTCACAGACCACCCAAATGCATGCCCTCAAGGCTTTTATAGACAGTGGGGCTATTGGGAACTACGTGGACATAAACACTGCAAAGACCTTGGGATTAGCATTCCACCTTAAGGACACCGCAGAAAGCATGACAGCTGTGGATGGCACACAACTCCTTTCAGGCCAGTAACACAGTGTACTTCCACCATCACTTTAATCTTCCAAGATGGCCACAGAGAAAGTATTAGATTTGACCTTATCGCTGAACCCCAATTCCAGTTGATTCTTGGGATACCATGGCTAGAGACGCACAACCCAAAGATAGATTGGACAGCTCGAACCTTACTCTTTTCCACGGAATGCACCTCTTGTTACGACATCAAAGGGATTAAATGTAGCCCATTGTTAGCTTCACAGGAAAAGATAACAGGTTTAGGCTTGGTGGGCACTTTATCAGAGGAATACCAGGAGTCCCAGGATGTGTTCGCGAAGGAGCAAGCTAATACACAACCACCACATCGAGTTTACGACTGCCAGATCGACCTGCAACCAGGGGCATAAGTACCATGCAGCCGCATTTATGCATTAACCGAGGAAGAAAACACTCATCTACGGACCTACTTGGATCAATACCTGCCCAATGGCTTCATTAGACCATCTAAGGCACCAGCCGCCTCCCCACTCCTCTTTGTAACAGAGAAAGAGGGGGATTTAAGAACGTGTATTGATTACCGGGCCCTAAATCAAGTCACCATAAAAAATAAGTACCCGTTACCTCTGATACCAGTACTCATGGACCAGGTGAGACAAGCAAAGATTTTCACCAAGCTAGACTTACGCGGCGCATATCACCTGGTACGCAAGAAGAAAGGGGACGAGTGGAAGACTGCATTCCGTACCCGATGTGGCTTGTACGAATACCAGGTCATGTCCTTTAGGCTTTGCAATGCCTCGCTGCATTCCAGCATTTTATGAATGATGTGTTACGGGAACTCCTCGATCTCTGCGCAGTCGTCTACATCAATGACATTCTGATCTACTCCACCACTCCCCAAGAGCACGTAACCCACGTGCGAGCTGTACTCCGCAAACTGTGTGAAAACCAACTGTACGCAAAGCTAGAAAAATGCTCCTTCCACGTCACCGAGGCAGAGTATCTGGGATATGTACTGACACCACAGGGGATCAAGATGGACAATAGAAAAGTCGAGGCAATCCTCACGTGGTCCTCACCCATGTCTGTAAAGGGAGTACAGAGTTTCCTAGGGTTTGCAAACTTTTATCGACGCTTCATACCAGGATTCTCACATATCGTACATCCAATAACATCCTTGCTGCGCAAACGCCGAAAGATCGAATGGACACCAGTGGCGGAAGAAGCTTTCTGAGCTCTCAAGGAAAAATTCACCTCAGCCCCAATTCTGTAACACCCACAGCCTGATTTACCGCACATCGTGGAAATGAACGCTTCAAGCATTGCCATGGGGGCCGTATTGTCTCAACAAAATCCTTAAACTGGATGCCTTCACCCCTTTGCCTTTTGGTCAAGGACATTTTCCCCAGCAGAATTAAACTATGCAATTTCTGAGAAAGAACTCCTAGCAATCAAAAGCGCTCTGTGTGAATGGCGACATTACTTTCTAGGAGCAAAACACACCATCACAATAATAACAGATCATCGGAACTTGCAATACTTACGCTCAGCAAAAGCTCAGTCTTCTAGGCAGCTCCGTTGGGCCCTATCCTTAATGGAATACGACTTTGTAATCAGCTACCGCCCTAGAGTTAAAAACGGGAAAGCAGATTTGTTATCCTGCATTGGCACAGGAGAGGAAGTCTACAATGCCCCTAACCCGGTGGAGATCATACCCAGCCACAAAATTCTCGGCCTCTGCATCGGCCCATCTCTGTTAAATACTCTGCAGGAAACAATAAAAGAAAATATGTCTGAAGAAGACCTACTGGCTTGGGACACAAAGGGAGATCAGTTCACCATTCAAGACAAACTACCATACTACCAAAAACGCCTCTACGTTCCAACTAAGGATCTGCAACAAGCAATCATATCAGACTACCACGACTCGCTGTTAGAACCCCATCCGGGTATAGCCAAAACCATGAAGAAAGTAAGCAAATCTTATTGGTGGCCAACTTGGCGAGAAGATATTGCCACCTACATAGGCACCTGTGAGGTGTGTGCACAATACAAAACATCCAGGCAAAAACCAGCCAGCCTCCTTCAGCCAATCAACCATTCCGCCAGCGCCCTTGCACACAGTATCAATGGACTTCGTCACTTATCTACCTCCTAACTCAGGTTATAATACCATCCTCGTAGTAGTGGACCTCTTCTCCAAAATGGCCCATTTCATAGCTCTAAAGGGTATTCCCTCAGTTCAGACCCTGGCGCAGGTTTTTCTAGACCGAATCGTCAAGTTACATGGATTCCCTACCATATTCGTTTCTGAAAGAGGCAGCCAATTTGTATCTCGTTTTTGGAAAAAATGTTGTGCCCTGGCAAGAGTCGAAGTCTGTCTGTCTTCTAGTCACCACCCTCAAACGGACGGCCAAACCGAGCGCACACACCAGACCATGGAACAGTATTTGTGCTGTCTATTACACCAAACAAGCCAAAGCTGGACAGAAATTCTATGGATGGCAGAGTATGCCTACAACAACTCAACACATTCATCAACCCAAGCAACACCCTTCTTTACTATATATGGTCAAAACCCCAGAACGTCGGTCTATGAGCCACCAGAAAAGATTGAAATGCCCGCAGTAAAGAATCTACATGCCAGCATCATGAAAGCAGCCAGAGAAGCCAGCAGGAACCTACAGCAAGCCAAAGCAACACAGAAAAGAAACGCCGATCGACATCTATGAAAAGCCCCAGATTATCAAGTGGGAGACTCGGTCTGGCTGGCAACTAGACACATTGCTTTAAAGGGTCCCAAGAAATGTCAGCCTAGATACATCGGGCCGCATGCAATATAAAAAGTAATCAATCCAGCAGCCATGAGACTGGCGTTACCTCAACATATGCGTATACATCCCGTATTGCAAGTGTCACTATTAAAACCAGCACACCCAGGAACCCGAACTTTCACACCTCCCGCACCCATACAAGTGGGTGAAGAAGCACCAGAATATGAAGTAAAGAACATATTAGATTCCAAACAAGTACGAAAAATCCTGTATTATTTGATTGACTTGAAGGGGTACGAACCCCAGGAAAGATCATGGAAACCCAGCACGCACGTGCATGCCCCCCGATTGGTGCAGAAATTCCATTGGGACCATCCTGAGAAAACAAAGCCCTCATACACAGCATTGGGAGGGGTGCTGAGGGGGAAGACTGTCATGGGTAACAGCCAGGTAGTTGGGGCAAGCTGGGTTGAGGCTTGGCAGGCCTGGCATAGGCACACAAAGAACCCATAAGAAATCCCTCCTTTCATTCCTTCCTATTGTTTGTAATAACTTCCTGCTTACCACTTCCTGTTGCCAAACAGGAAGTGTATGATAACTCATGAGCTCTCTAGTGTTTGGGTGTGGATGGCTATATAAACCACACCTAAGATTCTTCCAGTGCTTCGTGTTGCTTACTGTGAGCTGTATCAGAAACACACTTGCCGTGCTCTGGATCAGCCAGCATCTGCTTACCTGCTCCGGATCATCCTGTTTCTGCTTACCTGCTCCGGATCATCCTACTTCTGGTTACCTGCTCCGGATCATCCTACTTCTGCTTACCCACTCTGGATCATTCAGCTTCAGCTTACCTGGTTCTTACCCCACGCCGCAGCTATCTCCAGTCAAGAGGGAACTTCTACACCGGCACCTGTAAGAACAAAGAACATTGTCGTCCACTTCGTCGTCCCATCCAAGGGAAGAGGGCAGGAGCCCTTTCCCCATCGCTGGAACCCGAAACAGCTGGTAAGCTGCAATGAAGGCCTGCCTGGCCTTGTCCTACTTCCTGCCTGTCCCCCGCATGCCGGGCGCATCGCGGCGCCACAACGAGGCTAAGCCTCGCATATCCAGCTCCCTACATCCGCCGGCAGGCGGATGTGCCGGCGGCCCTACGAAGGCCATACAAAGGCCTGTTGAGAGCCTGTCTGGCCCCCACTTCGTCGTCCCATCCAAGGGAAGAGGGCAGGAGCCCTTTCCCCATCGCTGGAACCCGAAACAGCTGGTAAGCTGCAACGAAGGCCTGCCTGGCCTTGTCCTACTTCCTGCCTGTCCCCCGCATGCCGGGCGCATCGCGGCGCCACAACGAGGCTAAGCCTCGCATATTCAGCTCCCTACATCCGCCGGCAGGCGGATGTGCCGGCGGCCCTATGAAGGCCATACAAAGGCCTGTTGAGAGCCTGTCTGGCCCCCACTTCGTCGTCCCATCCAAGGGAAGAGGGCAGGAGCCCTTTCCCCATCGCTGGAACCCGAAACAGCTGGTAAGCTGCAACGAAGGCCTGCCTGGCCTTGTCCTACTTCCTGCCTGTCCCCCGCATGCCGGGCGCATCGCGGCGCCACAACGAGGCTAAGCCTCGCATATCCAGCTCCCTACATCCGCCGGCAGGCGGATGTGCCGGCGGCCCTACGAAGGCCATACAAAGGCCTGTTGAGAGCCTGTCTGGCCCCCACTTCGTCGTCCCATCCAAGGGAAGAGGGCAGGAGCCCTTTCCCCATCGCTGGAACCCGAAACAGCTGGTAAGCTGCAACGAAGGCCTGCCTGGCCTTGTCCTACTTCCTGCCTGTCCCCCGCATGCCGGGCGCATCGCGGCGCCACAACGAGGCTAAGCCTCGCATATCCAGCTCCCTACATCCGCCGGCAGGCGGATGTGCCGGCGGCCCTACGAAGGCCATACAAAGGCCTGTTGAGAGCCTGTTCGGAGCCATAGGAGCCAGGGGCCAGGAACTCTGCCCTCACCGCTCCAGGTAAGCTAACGCTGCCACCTGCCACCTGTTTCTGTGCCTGTTTATGCCCGACTCTACCCTCCGCCATACCCTATGCCCATCTTATTCCAGGTAACTTTCGGCCAACAATACTGCACTACTCCCAGCTACCAATTGTCTCCAGCACTATGTGTGTCTGTGACACCCCAGGAAATAGTAACCAAAGTGCATAACCCATGTGCACCACAGGACTGTTAGGTGTTACCCCATTGCATTTTTGCCAAACTGTGCTATTTGAAGCTAGGTGTTACCCAACTGCATTTTTGCCAAACTGTGCTATTTGAAGTTAGGTGTTACCCCACTGCATTTTTGCCAAACTGTGCTATTTGAAGCTAGGTGTTACCCCACTGCATTTTTGCCAAACTGTGCTATTTGAAGCTAGGTGTTACCCCACTGCATTTTCGCCAAACTGTGCTATTTAAAGCTAGGTGTTACCCCACTGCATTTTTGCCAAACTGTGCTATTTGAAGTTAGGTGTTACCCCACTGCATTTTTGCCAAACTGTGCTATTTGAAGCTAGGTGTTACCCCACTGCATTTTTGCCAAATTGTGCTATTTGAAGTTAGGTGTTACCCCATTGCATATTTGCTGCCTACCACTATTCCTGCGCATATTCCGTTTACAAAGCCACCTTTTTCAGATAACACCCACATTGCTACTCCCACTCTGCTCACACAACGCCAGTGCAGTACTGCAGAAAATGCTAACTATATTACTCATCTTCTGTGCAATGGCCACGCCCGCATCCCTAGACATTCCCATCCAGGATACTGACTCAGGAGCCCCCCCTCCCCAGCCAGGCACTAGTCTCACCTACACAACTAGGTACTATCCTGACCCTTCCTACCCAAGATATCATTGCAAGACAGGTCCTACAACTTTTGCCTCCCACCCTTGCACTACCACCGAAAGAAACAACAAACTTTGCGCTAGACTCTCTAAACTTCATGAGCCGCCCCGAAGATTCCTGTCTGATTCCAAATGCGAAGCCAAAAGTTCTACCAAAGGCACCACTATCCCCACAACCAAGTCCAAACCTATCATTCATACAAACATCTCGGCAAAAACGGATGTACATTCTTACAAAGGAGCTCTCCTCAATACCAGATCACTGATTGCACATGCCCTTGATATTGCAGACCTAATTATCAAAGACAAATTAGACTTTATTGCTCTAACTGAAACGTGGCTCCACAATGCAGCAGGCCCATCTCTAATGCTAGCCATCCCAGACGGCTACACTATATCTAGGCAGGACCGGGTAGGTAACCGGGGGGGTGGCATCGCCATCATATCGAAAGTAAGTTTAGCTCTCAGACTAGCCCCGACCCAAACTCTGCAATCGTGTGAATCCCTCACCGCCAAACTCCCCATAAACAATACCCAATCCCTCACTATCCACCTGATCTACAGACCACCAGGTCCACTTGGAACCTTCGAGGAAGATCTACACAACCTAATTTCTAACAATGCGAAAACCACTTCACAACTACTGCTACTAGGGGACCTTAACTTAGGGTTCAACGACCCAGCAGACATACATGCCTCTACCATAGCCAATACGATCTCATCACTCGGACTCTCACAAAAAGTCAACCTACCCACCCACCTGAAGGGTAGAACCCTAGACTGGGTTGCTGATGCCAATTGCTCAGCGGTCATCTCCGCCACCACACCACTTCCTTGGACCGACCATTCGCTGGTCTCATTTAACCTATTGACCTCTAGATCACCTACCACAACTGTGTCACTGGCACCACCCTGCCTCACAAGAAACAAGAAAAATATCTCAATAGAAAAAATCATCCCAGCTATCCTTCCAACCCTAAACGCATTGCCAGACAATCTAGATCCCAACACACTAGTTCACGAATATAATAAAATCATGTTAACTACCATGGACAAAATTGCCCCACTCAAACTTCGCTCCAGTAAGCCTAAAACCCATTTAAACAAATGGTACACACCCGAACTCAAAGTCCTCCGTCTTAAAAAGCGCAAATGTGAAGCTGATTGGAAATTATGCCCCTCAAGTGAAAAGAAAGCCATCCTGGACACGATTTCTCGTCATTACAAAGCTGAAATCTGCTTAGCTAAACGGAATTCCTATAACATCCGCATTGCCAACTCCAACTCAAGTATGAAGGAGCTCTTCTCCATACTAAAGGAACTTGAGTCACCCATAGCCACACCCGACACCTGCACCAAGAACCAGACCTGGTGCACAGACATCCAACAAGCACTAGCAAATAAAATAAACACCCTACAAAATAAAATTCATCTAAAAAAAGATTCCCTAAACCTCACTAACCCTCCCACATCTCCGCCCAAAGCCTCACCAAGTACACACACTAACTCATTCACCTTCTCTAAAACTACCACCCTTGAGGTTGAGAAAATCATCCTCTCTCTTAAACCATCAAACTGTAAAGGCGATATCTGCCCTGCACACATAATAAAGGACGCAGCCAGAGACCTGTCACCCTTTATCTCTAAACTTATAAACGCCTCCTTCTCCTCAGGCAGTATCCCCTCCAACTTAAAACAATCTTGGGTACTCCCCCTCCTCAAAAAACAGACGCTCGATCCCCTCATCCCCACCAACTACCGACCCATCACAACGGTACCCTTCCTACTGAAAATCTTGGACAAAGTTGCCTATGTCCAGATTCAAAAATACCTAGAACTACACAAGCTACTAGGCGCCAGACAATCAGGTTTCCGCCCACTACACGGCACGGAAACAGCCCTCATTGATCTGAAAACCCAAATTGATGATCTGAGGGACAAGGGCAAGACAGCACTCCTCCTCTTACTTGACCTCTCCGCGGCTTTCGACCTCGTCGACCACAAGGTCCTCTGCAGACACCTTGACTCAGCTGCTCATTTCTCCCCAGAAGCTATCAAATGGATTGAATCCTTTCTGAGTGAGAGAACTATGAGAGTCTTCTCCCCTTCAGCAGCAGCAGACCCCTCTCCTATCACTTGCGGAGTCCCGCAGGGCTCATGCGTCTCCCCCACCCTATATAACATCTTCACCAAACCCCTGTTCGACGATCTGGACCATCTGGGTGTCACCTACACTAATTATGCTGATGACACTCAGATTCTCCTCCCACTTTCAGGGGATCACAGTAAGGACAGTGAGTTGGTGAATAGGGTATATCTCATCATTCAGGCATGGATGGCATCTCATGGTCTATGCTTGAATGATGACAAGACAGAGCTCATCATCTTAGGTACCCCTGCTAATATCAACAAACTAGGCCTTGAATATGCCGAATTCAACATAGATGGTAATCTCATCAGAGTATCCAGGGAAGTAAAAACCCTTGGCTTTTATCTGGATGCCACTATGTCATTCACTAAACAGGTTAACTCACTAGCATCTACCACTGCGTACACTTGCAAATTATTAAGGGCAGGCAGACCATTCCTATCCAATGACAGCTGCCTGATCCTGGCAAGAGCACTCATACTATCTAGGCTTGATTATTGTAATGCCCTCTATAGCGGTGCCAACAAAGCCATTATCCACAGGCTCCAAATCCTACAAAACAATGCCTTGAGAGCTGCCCTCGGCATTAATAAGAGAGATCACATCTCAACCACTAGACGCCAACAGAAATGGCTCTCTACAGACAACAAAATCAAACTAAAGTTGGCCTCCCTAACCCATAAAGCCCTCAACAATGCCGCCCCCAGTTATCTAATGGACAAGGTAAAGAGAAAGTCCTCCATCCGACAAACAAGAACTATCAATTCCAACCGTCTGATAATCCCCAGATTCAAACTCTCCACCATTGGTGGGAACAGTTTCCCGGTGAAAGCTGCCACGCTCTGGAACTCTCTGCCTCACAACCTAAGAGCTGACCAACCATACTCGCACTTTAGAAGACACCTCATCAGTCACCTTAACTCCAATAACCCTTGTATTTAGCTGCACTTTCCTACACCTATGTATAGATAGTGATACTCTTGTTCGTGTTTCTGCCTTCGCCTCTAACAGCCCTGCACACTTCTGTATACTTACCTCCTGTATAGATATTGACTTTTAATGTTTGAAGACTTGTATACCTCTTATTCCTTATTACCTCTGTAATCCTGAATATTCTTTTAGGTTTACCCGCCTCTAACAGCCCTGTACATATCTGTATATTTACCCCTGCATAGATATTGACTTTGTATGTATGAAGATTTGTATATTTTTTATTCCTGTAATTCTGATTATTTTTATTACTACCTCAAAGTGTATATTTCTGCAACATTGTAAGCTTCGAATTATCTTTTGCCTGCGCCCTGTTGCCCCTGGGTAAGGTGCGCCATACAAATAAATAAACAAACAAACAAACAAACATACTCACCGAATCTTCCCGCGACGCTGGAATCCCGGTTAGTTGCATGAGCGCACAAACCCCTGTAAGAAAGAAGAGACATTCATTGCGCTCGCTCCAATAAGGCAGACACTTATTTCACTGCGCTCTCTCTCTCTCTCTTCGCAGTGCATACTTACCAAAAGCCTCTGTGCATACTTACCTAACCACCAAATCTCCAGTAGCGCTGAACCCGAACTCGAGGCACTAATACCACATAATTTCTCCTGCAATGGAAAGGGAGAGACATTACCAGGCGTGCTCAAATTGAAGGTGCTGTGCAAACCTACCAGCAGCTAGCTTCTACACCCAGCGCTACTCACCCACAAAAATACCGTCAAACAAAGACAATACAGATAATTTTGGGCACTCAACATTGTCCGTTCAATGTTCACTTGTGGGAAGGACTTTCTAGCCAGTGATAGAAACTGGTGCGTTGAACTCTCGGCCTCGCTGTGAAGGCATAAAACTGCGTTTGGCATCTGAACTCAGCCTACAGACATTGGCACCAATCACATGGGTGAATCACGCCCCTGCAAATGCAGGATGGAGTGCACACCCTACTAAAGATCAAGGTAAACCCATAGTGGGGACATCGCAGCACTCAGTAAAGAGAAGGGAAGGGCCCAGGGGAATCGTGTGAATTCAGGTCTGAGTGTACACCTTGTATTTGACAGGTATTCCTCCGGGTGAAACAGGGGAAGTGAAGACTAGGGGTCAAGGGAGGCTCGTCCATCGCTCCTGCAGAGACACAGGTGAGTGTGAGACTAGCCTGCAGTGGGTGGAAGGGCTGCTGAGCTCAAGGTACACACAAATGAACTAACAGGCGGATGACACTCTGAGAGGTATATGTCTATTTGAGCAGTGACTCATGATCTACTTCCTGTGGCAACCCATAATACTGCACCGTCTACTCTGCTGGTTATGGCAGTTGGGAGTTGTAGTCCAAAACATCTGAAAGGTTGCTTGTTACCAGCCGGTATATTAATTTACACTCTACTAAAAATCAGGAAATATGCTGACATTGGTGAGTATACATTCTGCCCATTGTAACCCATTAATTGTGTTACTGCTGGAGGCAATGAGCTGAATTTCTGTACTCTCTAGATGTTGAGGTAGTGCTTGCATGAATAATCAGTTAACACAATAAGTTCTGTGAATTTCCTTGCACAAATATCATTTGTTTTTTAAGTAACAGGATTCTATAGGATATTTGTGGTCTAATATCTTTGGGCTCTTAAATGCAATGGAAATGGATATGTTCTACAATAAATAGAATGATGCCAACATTTTAGGAATCCAAGATGGTTGTGCCTTTTTCTTTTAGCTTTGCTTATTAGATGATGCTGTAAATGCTGCCAATGAACCAAAACTATTTTCACAGGGAGGGAGGCAGGGGGGTGAAGATAGGAAAGAGATGGGTTCAGAGGAGGAACACAGTGCTTGTGCATTTGGCATTTGTGTTCTGTTTACACCCCCGCCATTACTATGCTAGTCCTTATGGCCCCACTCATCCACTACCTGCCACCCTTTGCCCAAAACACTCCCCTACCATCTCTTTGATCTATCTCTGAGCTCTCTGAGCTACCTTCTGAAAGAAGAGTGGTTCATAAAGCAATAACCCTCGAAGTGGGAGGCCTTACTGGTCAGGTAATGGCCTGGAGACTAGGTTGCCTTAATGGGGGACCCATCACCATTGCCTGACTGGTAATGCCCCCGATGAGGGATTAATAGCTTTTAGCACCCTGGCATGATTTCTGGGGTTCTTATACTTTTTTTGTTTTAAGTTGAGAAAAAGGAGGGTGGTCATTTTTCAACTTAAAAAAAGTACAAATCAAAATGGCAGACACAGAGACAATGGAACTACACCTAGTCCATTCTCCCTTTTCATGGTGGCCATTGATGCAGTTGGGATGGAGTGAGACGGTGTGAGTGGAGGCCACCAGACATTATGGGACCCTGGAGCATGTGCCTTGCACTGCCATCAACTACTAACACCATTTGCCAGCTGTTACCATCCTATGGCTACATAGTACTATTATGGCAGTGCGTGTAAAATGCTGCTCCTTGCCTACATACAAGCCAAAGCTGTTAGCTGTGCCAATGCATATCTATCCTTCCTTGCTCTTTAGGTCCCATGCACAGGAACATGAGAGCTGTGTATATTCCCTAGAAGGTAGTTGGGTATGTCTCAAAATAGAGAAAAGCAAAGCTTGCTCAAGCGTGCACTACGACCTTGCAGCCGCTGGGGCATATCGGCCTCAATAAAACAACAGTGTTGAGAACAGTAGTTATAAGTGTATTTACTTGAAGGACAGGGATGTCAGTTTCTTTCAGAAATGACTTACAACACATTTACTGATTGCGGAAGCATTCCCTTTAAGGATGCCTGTACAATAGCATATAAAAGAGAACAACTAATGAGCCAGTTTACAAGGGTGTAAAATATTAGGGCAGGGACAAAACAGAACACACAGAAACAAAATGTATATACGAAAACAGGTGATGTGTCTTACAATGCTAACATTAACCTAAAGAGGCAAGTGCTTAAACCTAAAGAGGAATAATAATTAAGTATACAAAATTACATTATTAAACATCACTGGAGGCAGTTGTGGGGTCAAGTAGGGAGTATAGGGAGAGGGCAGGGGGCTCCCTCTTTAGCAAGTAAGTGACATTTAAGCAAAGCTTTGATGAGATCCACAGTTTGGCTGCATTTGATTGTTATGTCCCAGGAGGATAGCACAGGTGCAACATGCTCGCCTTGGAAGCAAGAGGACGTGGAGCACACAGGTTTAATCCCTGGGTCTGCGCTTAGAAACCTCTGGGTATTAAGCACGTTATACATAACCAATTATATCTTATCACGTGAGCAGTGGGTTGCAGTGGGGTGGAGCGAGTAGGGAGAAAGAGTGAAAGCTAGAGGATGCACAGGGAAGGTGGAGGGATGGGACAGTGTTGTTGAGAGAAGACTAGGATTGGAGGGAACAAGGTGGTTAGTAAACTGAGATGCAGTTGGGCAGGTACTGAGGAGCAAGACCATTCATAGCTTTGTAGACTAGAAGAAGAAACTTGAAAAGAGAGCGGTTGCACATGGAGAGCCAACCAATATGTTGTTGATAGGTCGAAGTGGGATAGGTTTGGGTAGCTCATATAGCAAAAGTTGAGAACTTTGTCTAAGGGACGAAGGAGTAGAGAGGAAGGCCAAGGCGTAGGCTTGAGCAGTTGTCCAGTTTTCTGAGCACAAAGGTGAGATTAGAGTTTCTGTAGACTGATTAATGAGAAAGGGGTGCATTTTCCAAATATTGAGGAGGTTAATACGAGCAGCAGAGCTAGTGGTAGTGATGGATTTTTGCAGTAGTAGGTTGCTATCAAAGAGAACCCCAAGATTGTTTGGGGGAGCAGGAATATCAGGCAGGAAGAAGATAGGAGAGGGGAGGGGAGTGATGGCTTTTGAAACTGGGAGAAAGAGTATTTTTGTTTTTGAAGAGTACAGCATGAGGCAGCAGCGAGCCATCCAGTAACAAACTGCAGTGAGACATTTCATAATCTGTCCCGAGATAGCTACCATGAAGGAATTAAAGGAAAAAATATTTGAGTGTCATCAGCAAAACGGGGATAGTGATAGCCAAATGATGAGAAAAATCTTTCTAGGACAGATGTATATATGATGAAGAGCAGAGGTACAAGCACTTATTCTTGGGGGACACCGACAGGGAGAGGGGTAGGGTCAGAGTTATATGAGTTGCAAGAGATTTTAAAGGATCTACTTTCCAGGTAGGAGGCGATCAATGCAAGCAGAGTTGCGAAACACAAGGGAGAGTAAGGAGGAGCAAAGAGTGGTCAACTGTATCAAAAGTGGAAGAAAGGGTCCGAAAGGATGAATATAGAAGATAGTTCGGCAGCGTTAGCATTACAGAGAAAGCTGGAGACCTGCATGAGTGCAGCCTCGGTGGAATGTTTTCTACAGAAGCCAGATTGAAGTCAATCTCCAAGGCCATTATGCTCAAGTCACTTATTGATCCGGTCGAAGACTGCCCACTCTAGGACTTTTGAATAATGGGGAAGGAGAGAAACTGGGCTATATTTTGCATGCACATTTGGGTCAGCAGAGGGTTTCTTCAGTAGGGGAAATACAGTTTCAGATTTCAAAGAGGGCAGGATGAGTCCATCGGAGAGAGATGTTATAGGGCCAAGAACAATTGAGTTAGGCTATGTCTTTCACTATTTGGTGTGCAAAATGTTCGATAAGAGCACACAGTGGTTTGGCACTGTGAAGGATGGGTGCAAGTTCAATAGGAAAGGTGGAGAAGAGGTTGGGAAAAGAGGCAGTAGCCTGTAGGAGGGTTACAGAGGGAGAGAGAGGAGGGTTGTGTGATTGTCAAGAATTTCAGATATTTTAGAGGAAAAGTGGTGAGCAAAGTCATTAGCAGAAAGGGAGGAGGTCATGGATATTGTTTTGGGAGGGGTGAGCAAATATTGGAGGGTAGATGAACGTTTGCCAGGGTGATTGCGAAGGGAGGAGATTAGTAAAGTGAAGAAGGAAGAAGTCCAGTGCAGAGGGTAGGGCAGCAAGGGAATTTTGTAGACTAGGAGTAGGGAAGGTGTCCATAACCTGCACTAGCATTGTGGTTCACGGCGCATATTTGATTTGAGGTTCTGAATTTCACAGGTGATCCATGGCTGTGGACAGGGATGGGAAGGTGTGAATGTGCAAGTAGAATAGTGTTGATCAAATGGAGTCATACATGCATGGTGAAAGCCAGATAAAACACAGCCACTGGAAGAGGCACGAAGAGGGGAAAGATGAAGGAGAGAGGCCCTCACATCATCAAAGTAAGGGGCAAGAGATGCCTGTCTGAATTTCCTCTTAGCCATTGAAGAGGAGAGATGATGAGTAGAAAGTTTAGAGGCTGAGAAGTTAAAGTGAATAATGGAGTAATCAGATGCTGAGGTAGGAGAGTGCATTTGAGGGAAAGACAGGAGCCTCATTACGAGTTTGGCGGTAGCCGTGCCCTTGTTAAGGGCACGGCTACCGCCAAACTCGCTACCAGCCCCAGCACCCGCAAATGAGCCATTACCGGCCCATTATGAGATGAACGGGCCGGTAATTGCCCATTCGCGGATGCCGGTATGGCCGGCCTCCCGATCCCCATTCTGCCCCATTGGGCAGAATGGGGATCGGGAGCTTTGTTGCACCGGCACCGATAATAACGGTGCCGTTGCAATCACAAGTTCTGCTCGCGGGTGCAGTCCGGCAACAGCAAGCAGAACTGGTAATGTGGCGGAGAGGTAGCAACGGTGCCGGTAGCACTACCGGCGCCATTGTTGCCTTTCTGCCACATTCGTAATGAGGCCCAAGGTAAAGAGAGTTCTCACCAAAGTAGGTAGGTTGCTCGTGGAGGGGGTAGAGGGAGTGGTTAGATAACAGAGATTTAAGTTAAAGAGAGGCGACTGCAGTGGGTTTGCAAAAGTTTTAGTCCCCCAGCATGACAATTGGGATGCTGGTAGGAAGTGACTCAAGGAGAAGGGTCAGATGCAGGTAAAAGGAGTTGAGAGGACCAGGTGGTTGATAGAGAGCCAGAAGAGTGAGACGAGCAGGAGGGAGGTGTTGAATTGTGGCATAGGGTGGTAGAGGGACAGCATTGAGGGCATTTTCAACATGTCTGGGAGAGGGGGAGAAGGTCTGTGTGTAGGGCTGCTAGTGTAGCAGAGTCATGAGGGGATATCCAGGTTTCTGTGATAGCAAGAAGTGAAAGTTGAGAGTGATGAGAGTCGAAGTGGTCAGTGATGTAGGTAGAGATGTTGCATAGAGATTATGCATTCCAGAGACCAAGTGAAAGTGTGATAGGTCTTGAGAGAGTGGAGCATGTGTTGTGATGTAGGCAAGTGGTATAGATGTGGTTGGAGATCCTCAGAGAACTGGAGTGCCATATTTGAGATGTGCAGGTGCAGGTGTGAAGGAGGAAGTTGTGGAGGCTGGAGACTGATACAAACGATACAATAAATTGAGGCTGAAGGCTATGAGAGAAGAGAAGAGAGTGAGTAGAATGGAGTGACTAGAAGGAGGAATGGAGCAAAATCAAGATGCATGATGGATGGTAGAAGAAAAAAGCAATTGAAGACATTGAAGAAAGGGTGCAGTTCAAGAGAGAGGGAGGCTAGCTGGGTGAGTAGAAAAGGAAGGTGGATGGCTGTCTGAGGAGAACCAGGTGAAGGTGGGCTATAGGAAACCAAATAATAGTTATCAGACCCAATACAGTCATGTGCAGTAACAGAAGCTCTGTGGTAAATGGATAGATAGAAGGAACCCTGTGCATGGAAGTAGAAGTCAGATAACTTGTGAACTTGGTTAAGTCCTGGTTTAAGCAGCGGTTCTGGCCCTAGGCCCTTCCTGTGCCCCAAGAGGCTCAAACAGGGAGTGGCCCTTTGCTGCTTTTGGCCTTTGGCTACAGTTGCCATGGCTGGACTCCCATGGGAGCCTGAATAAGGGGACAGTGTGTCGCATGTCCCTCTGGGAGTCTGTCACTTTGTTCCAGAATGCTTCCACATATGCAGGTGTAGTCCACAGTGTTGTAGGCCTAGTGAGCGCGGGTTTTGTAGGCATGTTAATGGCTAGATGTGGGTGTAGATAGAATGGTGGAGTGTTGAATCATGGCGGTGCAAGGATAGGAGGGGGCTCTGAAATGAAGCCCAACTTTAAGGAGCGACCAGAGGCCGTGTGAGTGGTGGGATTGTGTGAAGAGTACGTGCTAGAGAGCCAGGGCAGACTGACAGAGCAGAATCCAGGGCACAGACTTGCCATCCGCATGGAATAAGGGCTTGGCGTGTAGTTAAAGCCTATGTTCCTGGACAGCTGATTGGCTCCCCAACTTTCCTCAGGTGTTAATGATAGATAATGCCTGCATTCTAAATCTTCTGATTGGCTAAGCATTCATTTATGGGTGCTGATTTACTGTAATGAGCTGTTTACAACGTTGTGTATCCTAGAGAAGCCGACGCCGGCTTTTAGCTGAGGCAAGCACGCATAATGCTTTCCCCATGAAAATAAATGCTCTTTTAATAAAAATGCATTAATGACTTCACACTGAGTTTTGTACTTCATCAATTTTAGAAAAGCTGTTTTGTCACAACCTTGCAACTTATATCGCTGAATGAAGACTTAATTGCCTAAACCATCTTGTTAATCTTTCATATAATGAGCTGACGCGCTCTCGCTAAGTATGGGAGCGTCATTCGGGGAATCAGCTCATTAAACATGCCCTGGAATGTGGTGTGTTTTCCAGAGGCCCTGTTCAACCTGATTGCATTATTTCCAATTAAATTCAAAGGAAGCGCCCCAACTACACGCCAGTTCATCGGAAGGCTTTGAAACCGGGCCCCCTGCCCTGAGCGCTGCAGAACACGTGTTGTGTGCCCATGCAATAAGTGCAGAAACGTGTTGTGTGCCCATGCAATAAGTACAGAAACGTGTTGTGTGCCCATGCAATAAGTACAGAATAAAATAAAGAAGGGTCGATTGTTGGGGCCCCTGAAAATAGCTTCTCCCTAGAATAAAAATAGGGTGATATTTCATTGATAAATGTTGTCCTAAATGTATTTGACTTACGTCGCCAGTTTTTAAGAAGACCCTTCATATTAATAGAAAAATGTACTTACAGTAGACACATTACATATATAATTTACACAAAACATTTTTTAAACTAATATTAAAAAAAGAAATGTACTTACATTAGACTCATTAAAAATATAATTTACAACATTTTTTATGTTCCTAAAACTTTGGGCCTGGTTCTTTGTGAATAGCATAACCAGTCATACATTACGACCACACAAGCCACATCTAGTCATAGTTTAAGGTAGATATGCAAGTCTATGTGGTATCCCCCATTTCCCTGGAGCCCTTCCCCCTATTTGGTGAAAGGACATCTCACCACATTTGGTGTGGTATTTTTTTTAGGGAGTAAAGGGGTGAAGGGGGTAGGAAAATAGGAAGTATAGGTGTGGGGGGTAAAAGGGAGCAGTAGATGGGAGAACGGGGGTCTGGCTCCAGAAATAACCCCAGAAATGCGATGTCCCGGGGCGATGGCATGTCAGTGATGGGGCCTGTATAGCGCATGCGATTCGGCCCCACATTTTCTTGGAGTCTCTCCAAGTTGCCTTCCTCTTTTCTCTGACGTCATGATTGCAGTTCATAGCAATCTTTCCTTATCAAAAGACAGAAGAAAGTTAGGATAAAGAAGCCAACATTATATTAGACGGAGGGTACAGAGGAAGAAACGCGTACCTCTGTCGTAGCCTAATGTAATGAATGTGTAATTTGGTTGCAAGCAGGATCCTCCTTGTTTGCCAGTGTACAGGATTATAACAATGCCAGCTGTACCCGGCGTATCAACCCTCTCTCTCACTCACTCTTTGTGTGCGTGTCTCTGTGATTTCTTTCTGTTTCTTTGGGCCTCATTACGACCCTGCCGGTAGGGGGTTAACGGGGCCAGTTGAGCTGCCGGCCCCGTTAACCCCCTACCACCTCATTACGAGGTCTACTTGCGGGACCAGGATGCTAACAACGGGCCCGTCATTAACGGGCCCTTGTTAGAATCCTCCCCATTCCCATTGAGACATATTGGGGCTGAAATGGGAATGGGGATGAACCAGGTCTGAGTTCCTTGAATGGGGAAATACTGGGCCCTCCAAGGTCGGAATGGCCCGGTATTTCCCCATTCAGGGAACCCGGACCTGGTACCCAGAATGGGGGTAGCCATGCCGCAAAAAGTGTCATGGTTACCTCCAGGGTCGTAATGAGGCCCTTTGCCTCTGTCCCTCTCCCACTCTGTGTCCCTCAGTCTCACTCTATATGTCTATGCTGTATCTCTCTTTGGAAGGGATCTGGGATTCCAATCTGACACTCAAGCAGCATTGCTTTGCAAATGCGTTCAGATTTTCGATGCTTGAACCTCCCAAAAATTGCTGGAATCTGGCACATCCATTGATGTTGTATTTAAATGTTTTATCACAAATGTCACCAATTGGTGCAATCTGAGTCAAAGCTGGCTCTTTGTGTTTTGTCTGCCAATTGATGATTGATAAGATCATTCAACTGATTTGGTGCAATTTGCTGTGTTCCCGTTCAATTTCTCTTCTCCCTTTATCTTCAACTGAGAACTCTGTCTTTCGGTTCATCAAGCCAAGATATTCCCTGAGGTCAATCAGGGATGGAAGAAGGAACTTCCAAATAGCAGCGTTAACTGCTCTTGAAACTTTCAACATCCACACTTCCTTGTTAGTAGGAGTGGGTGAAGATTCCGCCCAAGGAGCGAATAGAATTCCGCTTCTGCCCATTTTGTAGAATCAGCCCCCCGGTCCACAGCCACTGAAATTTGACACGTATTTTGGCGGTTTCATGCATAGCATGGGAATTCATTTCCATGTTGGTTTTGTGTAGCGGGACGAGAACTTTGCACAGTTCTTTTTTCTATCCATGCTAGTTTCGTGCATTGACACGAGAAACTTTATACATTTTATTCCAAACCGTATAAGTTTCAAACAGTGCGACGAGAAACTGTGTGCATGTTTTTCAATTTATGCTAGGTACGCAGTGACATGAGAAACTTTGTGCAGTTCTTATTCTGAACCCTGTTAGTTTCGTGCAGTGACACAAGAAACTTTGTGCAGTTCTTATTCTGAACCCTGTTAGTTTCGTGCAGTGACACAAGAAACTTTGTGCAGTTCTTATTCTGAACCCTGTTAGTTTGCTGCACCAACAAGAGGAACCTCACACGGATTTCCCTGATTCGTGCTAGTTTTGTGCAGTGACACAAGAAACTTTGCACAGGCCTTTTTACGATCCGTTCAACTTTTGCTGTGGCAAGAGAAACTTCACACAGCTTTTTTCAATACGCACTAGGTTTGCGGCACTGCGTGATAAACTTTTCACATTTTTTTTTATTCGTACTAAGTTTGTTCAGCAGCACGAGAAACTTTGCGCCACTCTTTTTGACTTGTGCTAGGTTTGCGCAGCGGCAGGATAAACTACAGGCGGCTCTTTTCAATTCATGCAGGGTTCGAGCAATGGCATGAGAAACTTTGCGCCGCTCTTTTTGACTTGTGCTAGGTTTGCGCAGCGGCAGGATAAACTGCAGGCGGCTCTTTTCAATTCATGCAGGGTTCGAGCAATGGCATGAGAAACTTTGCGCCGCTCTTTTTGACTTGTGCTAGAGGAGTTGCTAGGTCTGGAAAAGACCCCGGGCTAAGCTGATGTCGGAACTGTTGGGACTAGGGGCTAGCTAGTCTTTTGGCTGTAGCTCCTGAGATTCTATCCGGGGCTACAACCAAAAGATCAGGGGCTACAGCCCCCTTACCCCCCCCTAGCAACGCCCCTGACTTGTGCTAGGTTTGCGCAGCGGCAGGATAAACTGCAGGCGGCTCTTTTCAATTCATGCAGGGTTCGAGCAATGGCATGAGAAACTTTGCGCCGCTCTTTTTGACTTGTGCTAGGTTTGCGCAGTGGCAGGATAAACTGCAGGCGGCTCTTTTCGATTCATGCAGGGTTCGAGCAATGGCATGAGAAACTTTGCGCCGCTCTTTTCGATTCGCACTGGGTTGGTGCAGTGGCACTAGACACTTTGCGATGCCTTTTGTCTGATACGCGGGGGTGGTGTAACAGCGGATTGGGGTGAAGCTGATTGAAATCCGAGAGCTTTCGTTTCCGGCACTGGCAGAATGGAATCTAACAATTTTGCCCAGCCCTACCTATTAGTGCTTGTTGCTACTGGCAACGTTTGTGTTTAATATGTCTTACAGCAAAATACTTGCACATTCTCAACAAAATGCAGCAAACTACAAAGGCCCTTGCAATGTATTTGTGGAGAACTGCCTTAGTTGGATATCTTTAGCTAAAGGCCACCCATTGTAATCTTCCTTCTCTTCCTGCCCTTCATGTCTGATTTTATGAGCTTTGGAGACTTGCTGAACTCAGCCATTTCTGCCCATGTTATCCAGTTTTCCAACCAACAAAGAGTGGTGTTTTTCTGGTTTCTTGAAAAAATGGAATCATGGTTAACTGCCTGAGGCAAATCAGCAGAAGATTTTTTGATCTCTGCTCCTCAAGGAGACTTTTAGAAAGTATTGGGAATTCCCTTTTTCTCGAACTCCTCCATGAAAGTTTGTAGCTTAGAGTTAAATGTGTGAAGTAACTACTTTACTGAAAGCACAATACATTTATGGAAATGTATGGCAAAGTATCTCCTTTTGGGAGTAGAAAGGTTCCTGGTGAATGAACCGGTTTATTTTTGCCACCTGCATTTCTTTGGGAGGAAGTACCCCCACATTCTAGCATCCCTCCACCATCTATACCTCTTCCAATTTCCGCCTGTATTTAGGGGTGCAAAGAAATCATGTGGCTGGTGTTTTTGCTGGCTACAAAAATCAACCAGTCAAAAGATCCAGCGTGGAAATAAACCTTGGCCTCTGAAAAACTCGCTTGTTAATTGTAGTGGTTTTGAAATGCAGAAGCCTTCTAGATATGGTTATGAAGGCCTCACTTTAGGTGCCAGTCTCAATCAATACTGCTGCCTGGTCTCTGCTCTACCCCCTGGCTGATAGGCCAGGAGGCGGAAAGGCACCTAACTTGACAATCTGCCCACCAATGGTGGATCACTGGCAGAAATGATTCAGGTGCAAATATTTCCTCCAGGTGGACTATTTGCCCTCCAGGCGATCATCCGGTGATGCCTCACATCGTGATCCGGGGCTCATGGGAGGATCACGCTCCCACCTTCCTTAAGATACACACCTATAGAATCAGAGCAAAATGCAAATGATTGTGTTTAAAAACTAAACATGGGTCTTATGTCAAGACACACCGAGCATGTTATTTTATGTGTGTGTTGATTGACATTTATAAATCACACATCTGCTATAGTGAGTACATTCACCAAAGACAATGGGCCTCATTACGAGTATGGCGGTAGCCGGCTGCTGCTGCTGGTATTGATTTTTATCCGGCATCCATAAAAGGGCAATTACCAGGTCATTACGACCTTGGCGGACCCAGTAATTGGCATTTTCTGGGCGCTGAAAAAAATGAATCCCCATTACCATTGAGCCCCATAGGGCTCAATGGGAATGGGGAGGGTGGTAGCAATGGTACCGTTATTAACGGTACCGTTGCTACCATCAAGTTCTGCCTGCGGGTGCCGGTACGGCCACCCAGTAAAACCTGGTGGCTGCAAGGGCACCTGCAAGCAGAACTCATAGTATGGCGGTACGGTAGCGATACCGGTGCCATTGATGCCTTACCGTCATAAAAGTAATGAGGCCCAATGAGCCTGTGGGAGTTGCAGGTAAACCCAATATATATGTTGAGATCGGTATTGCGTTGTTTTGCCGACAGAGGTTTTTTCCATCAAATTTTTGCCGAAACAATTCCATTGAAAAAACTAGTCAAAAGAGGAGGGGAGGGGTTTGGTGTAGGGGTAACACCATAGGGAAAAGGGGGGGTTAGAGGGGACAACCCCAAAATAATTTTTTAAAAATCTATTTGTTTTTTCGACGGATTCTTTTTTGCAAAAATTCCATCAAAAAAACTCCTGTCGGCAAAAGAACATGGAACCGTTGACAGCATGGGGAGCAGCCGTGGGCGGTGGCAACAGTGAGCGGGGTGCTCCCATCCTGACGTGCCATGGGTGTGTTTGAAAATATTTGACCGCCGGCATGTATTTCTTTTACAAGTTAAGCACTGGTTATAACCCATGTGTCAGGAAGCATCCCATTGGCCTCATGCTCGATCCAATGTCAATGAAAAACATTTTAATAGTGTGGGAAATAAACTACACTCAGTGAGCTACTTCATTGCAGTGGGCAAAAGTCCTGTGTGAAATTTAGGACTCATGAGGGTTTATAATTGGCAGCAAGCAACTACACGTAGAACAGTGCCCTGTAAACAGGCACTGGAATGCAGCCCAATATACTGAGGTGCGGTCAGTCCAGGAGGCAAATAACTAAGGAGAACAATTCTCTCTTTTGATGAAGAGGTAACCGTTTCACTGTTTTTTCTACATTTTGTATATTTGAACTTATCTGGTACATTATTAACACTCTGCATCATGCCTAGTTAGCACATCACTGCCAGTTTCTATTGAATACACGTAACACATCATTACCAGTGTTCATTATGCCTAGTTATCAAATTTACATGCCAGCGTGGTAGAACGTTGCCAGGTAGCTTTAGGCTCAGTTGATGCATTACGGCAAAAGTCCACTATGTCCAGTTCGTCAATTATTGTTAGTTTTCATTATGTTCACTTTGCAAAACATTTGCTGGTTCCAGTAAGGCCCACATTATAGCCAGTTTCCATTAAGTTAATTGAACCCATCATTGCCTGACATTAACTGCCCTCTCCCTGGTGCGGCAAAGAAGAGAGGGTAATGCTTCTTATTGTGAAATGAGGCCTCGACAAGCGGTACGTCTACAACAAACAATGGACACATCCGTTAAGAATCTGCCCTTAAGTTATTGGCTTGCAAGCTGTCGGGTGTGGTGTGAATGGCCAAGCCCAGCATGCCCCAGTCACCCGGCAAGCACGCGGGTCTTGGTGGAACCTCAGAATGGACCTCCCTATACATGACTCATTTCGCTGTGCGCTGGCAGTTGTAATGGAGTAGGTCACCGGGTTTGGGCTGGTTATATTGCGAATGCAATGATAAATATGGTTGAGTCTCTCACTTGCACAGTGTCATGATTTGCACGGTTCGAAGCACTAACACAATCCATGCCTTTGTGGCAGTGCTAAGACATCAACACATGAGTCATTGCACCAGCATCTTCAATTGTAGCAGCAGTGTAAGGGACCGATATGGTTGGTCTTGACCCTGGTGTTATGTTATTTTATGTTATGTTATGTTATGTTACTTTGCATTTATATAGCGCCTTATATACCATTGGTATGGTACGCTCTTGGGAACCAAAGTTCAAGTCAGTAGAGAGAGTAGAGAGAGTCAAAGGTGCGTGTGAGCACCGGATATGTGTGCAGCTGGTGTGGCATTCGTGTAATAGCTGCTTCTTAGCGATAGGTGTGGTGGTTGAGAGGTCAATAGTATGTGTTCGTTCTGGCAGGAATTATCCAGACCGATCATGGCTGCGTTCGGCCTGAGGAGAACGCCTGGCTGTGGGGTGTGTAACCAGCAGTGTTTAGTTAGAGTGATGGGGAGTATGAGGCAGATGTTGGTATGAGAACAGCTATACCGAATGGTGTCATAGTATCGCTGTGTTCTATTTGAGTGGTGGTGTAAAGAGGAGAGTAAGCGCGGAGATGTGAATATGGTGGTTTACTGTAGGTGCTTGAGATCGCGCCCACTCCAATTGTTCCATGAACTTCATCCGTTCCATGTACTTCGACTGTTCCGTGCATTACGACCGTTTCAAGCACTCAGACCGTTCCTTTCAAAGCTCTTTCAGACGTTCCATGCCCTCCAAACCATTTCATGTACGTCCCGCCATTCTGTGCACTCCAATCCGCTCGGTGCACACCAACCCGTTCCATGCACTCCCATCCGTTCCATGCACTCCCGTCCGTTGCATGCACTTCAACCATTTTATGCACTACTCCTTTCATTCGTTCTACCCACGTTATCCTTTGTCCATGCATCATCCATACACATAAGTCATCTTCACAATGTGTCTGACATTAACACTGGAACCAAAATAAGCAAATATTTGGTCCTTTGTTAGTCTTAGCACTCGTGCACATTCTTTCATTGCACAGGTGCTAAGACCAGTGTGTATCTGGTGTGCTTGCTGTACTGTGTCTACGCCCAGTAATGGATGCCTGGCATAAAAGCAGCCCCAGATGCAAGCTTCTGACAATCGTTATTATTCCAGTTTTGCACATGACTTATAACAACATGTACGATCATGACCTATCCTGATCAAACATCGTTGAGAAACATTATGATATATTATATGTTATGGCCTTACACATCTTTCCTAGCCATAGGGCCACATTACGGGTCTGGCATTAACCCTGCCAGTGTTACCGGTGGGTTGCCGCCGGACCGGTAAAAATTTACCGGTGCCGGACCTCCCGGTGTCACTGGCTCCTTACGAGTCTGGCGGCCTGGGAAGTTTGTAAATCCCCATTCCTATAGGACTCTATGGGAGTGGTGACACGGAAATACCAGCACCAATGCTAAAGGTGGCAGTGTTTCCGTGACGGCTTTGCCTACTGTGACCTCTGCTCCCGGCATGATCAGATGTATCGCACAGCGGCTCCGGCAGGCAAACACGTACTTTGCTTGTCTGGAAACAAGGGTGCCGGTGAGCTTACCGGCACCCTTGTTTCCAGACCAGACAACTTGTCACGAGGCCAATAGTGTATATAGAACACTGCAGAGTGATAATAGAAGGTATGTGACATAGCAGTTTGATATGTACTCCCCCTTTTTGACTGTGAAAAATCTGATTTGTGTATGAGGTTTTCTATTCTGTAATGACACAAGAGGCTGGTGTAGAAGGCTTCTGAGAATAAGGCCAGTGGTTATGATTGACTCAAAACCTTACATATTTCACTCTTCAATTATGCATAAGTCACCGTAAGTGGGATGGCTATGCCCAGACGTGAGCCCTAGCTTTCAGTGGTTGCTGTCCCAAGCGAGAACTAGTATTGTTTTTCTGAACATAATTGCCAACTAGACACCGCCTTGTACCGTGTGACGCAAGTAGTAGACCCACGTGGAAGAAGATGGACAGGAGAGGCTGCGACCAATGTACTATAGCATCCGCTATAGAGCAGGTATAGGGTCTCGACCAGCCAGCGATGTGGATTTGTACATTATGAAATTGTGTCAATGTTGATAATCTCTGCTTTTATAATATCTTGTTTTTGCCTATTTTGGGAGAACGTTCCATGGCAACAGCATGCTTTGCTGGCACACTTTCTATTTTTTTGAAAATAAAACTTTGTTCACCTTGCAAGAGGTTTACAGGGCCTTTTTCTGTAGCCGGTTGTATCTTTTTCTGGTGTTGAATGCTCTTGCCATGCTGCTATCCTGTTGTTCTGTGTTTTGCCACATTGCTCTGCACTTGTTGAATGCCCACTGACAGTGACGCTGAAGATTCCACAAATCTGGAAGGTCGCCCTTGCTGACCATTGGAATGAGGACTTTGGGTTGATCAGAGCTCACCTTTGGCACAAGTTCACACTTGCTGGGGATCCCACAGGCCCACATATAGATTGAGTACAGTATGTTCATCATGTTGTGGGATGTGTGGTGTGGACGCACAAAGCTGCACTTTGAGTTCAAAGTACTACTAATAATAAATGTATGACTGTAGAAATTGAATCGAAGTGGAAAGGATGATGAAAGTAAAGGGTTGGATTGGGGTTTTCATGGCAGATAATGAGTAATTGCTTTTCGTTTATGACGTCACCCCATAGCCTTTATCTCAGTGTTTATTAGTTTTACTTAAATCTCTATCAACTGTGGTTAGAGTGTCCCTGTTTCTTTTGACTTCAGGGACTGCTGGTTGCCATAATCTGGACTGCACATGATTGCGCAAAAGTGCAGAGAATGGACTTTTGACCACCCCAGGTTACTGGGGGAAAACCACAGGCTCTGATTCAGTAAAGCACACCGGTCTCAAGCGGTGCCATCAAAGGACTGTTCATCTGCACCAGATATCGTCATAGAGGTGGAGACTCTGATGTACCTGGCCTGAGGGAGATTTGAACAGAAGTATGCAAGAGCTGCCATGTTTCACCCGGAAGTAGTCCACCTCATGAACATGGACTAATCCCTCAAGACAAGGGACATTATTGTTTTGTAAAAAGGCGGGAATAGTGTGACTGAAGGCCAGTTAAGTATCTTTTGATGTTTAACCAATTTAAAGAGCGGCTTTGGAGGGTAGAGCTGGTTAGTTGGTTTGGAATCAGTTAATACTAGAATGCTGTCCACTTGTCTTGCAAGCCAAATGTAATAAAACCTTATGGTCAATTCATAGCTCGATAGTAAGACCATTTTTCCTGATGTTCACAGTGGTGGGATGAGTGTTGTGTGGTGGGATGTGTGCTAGGATGTGTATGGGATGTATGTTGTGTGGTGAGTTTGTGTGTTGTGTAAGTGATTTCAATCCGGCACACACCCAAGTCCCGCCCAGCATGTAGTGTGCAACTGAAACCCTCATTTATTTTTATCTATAGGTTCAATATTCTGAACGATATACCACTCGTATCACACCCTTCGTCTGGACCCCACCCCCCCCACCCCTCCGGTCACACTGAACCAGGAATCAGGCTTGTTTGCAAAGGTAAATATTTATTTATGTATTCATAGGAGGAAAGAATATTGAACTAATGAAGTATGAAGATTAACAGATAAAGGGAAGAAGGCCTTTAAATGGAATGTGTTGTGTAAGTGATGGAAATATTAGTTCTTTTTTATATGTATAAATGAAAAGTTTTTTGTAAAAAACTAAACCATTTTAATAAAAAAAAGAAAAAAATGTATGTATTTAGAATTCAAATCACAATATATTTTAATAGGTAAACAACAATCACCAATGGGGTGAGAGAACACTGAATAATATCTTTAATACACGAGGAGTAAGTAATGAGCAGAACAAATGCAGCACAGAAAATAATACTTTTGTGTTGGTTCAGATCAGATAGCACTATGGTTAGAGGTTCCCCCTGCAACACCCCTCAACCCACCAATAGGCAATGTAAAGAGATGGGAGGAGAGAGCCGGTCTTCAGGAATAGCACAAATCAAACAGAATATCACTTCCACCTTCCGCCTTCAAACACAAGAGAAAAATGGAATTGACTTTTCAGCTGTCAGTATGGCTTTGAAATTGTCTTTGGAATTGACTGAGCAAAAACACCAAATGTGGTAAAAAATAGTTAAATTATTATAAATTCCTATGGGAGCTCCTTTGAACAGTTGCAAACAATCACAAGCAATGATTTAGTCAGAAGAAATATTTTGAAATCTCAATGTCCAAGTGGGAAATAAATGAAAGCTATTTCACACATGTAAAATTTCTCAGAATGTAAAATCGCAGCAAACTTTTCCTTATGCAATATTTGCTATAATGGGAGAATCGGTTTTTGGTTCTATGGATAGCTAAGGATGTTAGGTACAAGTAGGAGTTGAGATTTCGTTCATAACAACTGAGGGAGTTATAAAGGTTTTAGTGAGAGGTGTTTTTGCAAAATAGGCGCGGGAATGGAAAACAGAAATGCACTTTGAAGATGGCAGATGGGTTTCATCACACTATAATATGACTATATTATGACTATGAAAAAGGGGATGCCACACATGAATCTCCACAGTCACGTGGCCAGCGTAACCCTTCACGTGGTGGATGCTCAATTTCTTTTTGGAATATACTTGAGTTACTCAAAATCACTAATGATTTATGGTTTTATAAAACAAATGAGAGGAAATCAGCGCAAGCAAGGTTCTGCCAATTATGATTCTGAATCGAAAAAACGGGATGGGTTGAGATTGGGATAAAACAATGCAAATATACTACGGTCACTTTTCTTCCTATTAATACTTACAAAATAAGTTATTAAACTGGACCGTCAGTTCTGATCATGGATTGGATCTGGTCTAGGAAGAACAGCACATCAGGCATGGGATCGGATTAGCTAGTCCGGTCACTGAAATTGCACAGGATCAGTCCTCCTAGTCTGTGGGTATTTCAATTAGCTGGACAGCGAGTTCCTCAGGCAAGCATTGTGGTAGCAAGCCAGAGAGTTTCAGGATACTAGTTCAAAAGGCCTTCTCAGACTACAGCGCTTCATTGGATTGCAAGAATAAGTTTGAGGGTGTAGGCCTTGCAGAAAGTCAATATTTCTCTACTGCTTGCAAGAGTCTTGGCATCTGGATCTGGAAGGATGTTAAAGCTGGATGTAGAATGCTGGATCAGAGTGCTTCGCCGGAATCAGGAAAGTGAATCAGTCAGTCCCTATGTGTTGTCAGCTGTCTGTATTTATGCTTTCAAATGACATCACAAAGTGGGTGTATGGGCAGGCTTAGCTAAGCCTGCTCCTGTGAGCTGGGATTGGATCAACACTTCATCTCCGCCTTGCATTTGAGTGATTGGATCAAGGCAGGATGATGTCACATTTTATGGTTTGCTTTACAGTTCTTAGAAACCTCCCTTTAGCCACTGGTCTCAAAATCGGATTTTATACTAAATACATATTTCTACATTGGTCACCTCTACACAAATCACACACAACGATTCCATATAGGTATCATCTGTTCCTCAAAATCCCAGAGCTGGGGATCTTGTTTCAACTTTCTACAGAATTTCACCCTTTTTGCTATGAACACAATTTCCAAACTTTATGCACATTTCCACAAATGTGTGTGTTTAATATATGGAAGTGTGTGTGTACATTTTCACAATTCTAGACTTAATACATTTCACATAAAACCACATATATTGCCATTCCTCTCCAGAACATGTCACACAGTTCTACCGCCTCTTCACACGTGCAGCCAAAAATTAGACTAACAGAGCTGTCCTTTATATATGTTTCACCATTTTGAAAATTATGAGTCTCTGAAAATTGTTCTTTGTTCATTCTTAACAGCAAATGGTATGCCCCTTTTTCTCTCCCTGGAGTCCAGGAGCATCCCCTTCTTTGGGGAAGTTCCTTCCAGGAGCCATTTATGACCCTCTCACAACTCTGTTTCCTGGGCTGAAGGGTCTGCTATTGTTCATTCTCTTTTTGTAGACAGAAGTCTGGGTTAACCCACAATTATCATCTCCCTGTGAGTTTCTGCTGAGAGAATGTCCCTCCCCCTGGAAGAAACCTGTTTGTCCACTTCCAAAGGGTTGCAGCTCAGCCAAGCTAATTTATTCTTAATTAAAGATCCAGGAAAAAACAAACTTGTTGCATCAAACATAAATACATTACTTGCTTAGCTTGGGATACAAAACAACTGAAATCTGTATTCTTTTTAGCAACAATCCATTTTATGTTTGCTAATACGGCAGATTTTTTAGTTTAGATCACTTTGAGGTTTCATCAAAAGCTTCTTTGACCGCTGTCATTCACAGGTGGCCCAGGGTACTGCACCCAGATTTTGACAGGGGCGGTCAGTTTACAGTCAATCTAGTTTTTCTGAATAAATGTTTTGCTCTTCACATTAGGACTTTGTATGTTCGAAATGCTTCATTAGATTAAATTAATTTTAGTGCCAAGCAAGATTTTGAATGTTGAGAAGTATTGCTTTATAGGCATTTTGGAGTTTTTAGCAACAAAGCTAATGTCATTTATAGGCACATTTTGGAGTTTCATTTGCAAAGTGCTGCTTCTCCCTCTGCCCTCTGTTTGCTGGTCATGGAGCCCACTGGCACAAGTGTGTGCTCTATTCCACCACACACGCATCATGGGTGGCATGTTGTGCATCCCTCCTTTTGTAGGTTTTTGTAGGATTTTGGCATGCACCAGAGTTTTGCCGCCATTGTTGCAGTTCCTTGCACCATACTATCATAGCTGCATAGCATTGCGGAGTGGGTCAATACATCCCACAGTTGTGTTACATATGTTGGTACGTACGTTGTGTATGAAATATTTGTTGTATGTTTATTGTGAGAATTGTTATGAGCTCTGTTGTGTGTTGCTTTATGTGCAATGTGAGATGTGGTCATTATGTGCAGTGTCATATGTAGTTTGCAGTGTTGTGGTATCTGTTTATGCTACATGAGTTTTGTGTTATGTGTGTTGTGCATTATGTTGTGGTTTGTGCAATGTAGTCTACGTGAATTGTGTTTTGTGGTTTGAGTACATACATTGTATTTTGTATGTTGTTTGTCACGTGTGCATTGTATTTGCATGCTATGATGTGCATTGGGTTAATTTTGTGTTGCGTTACCTGCAAGTGTGTTGTTGTATGTTCAATAAGTCATGTCCACTATTGAGTGGTGTATTTAATGGTGACCAGTGCATAATGCACCTTGAGGCATGGCTTGTCCATTATGCACAGGCTGACATTCTTTCTCTGATATGCACAGTGCTTGCAAGCACTAACCATGGCAGAGAATTAATTTGGCATCTGCAAGCCAGATCCCTGAAGGCCCTCATTTGCATTGCTGTGTGACATGGAATACTGCAGGGCCTCTGCCTCAGAAGACCCTAGTAAGCACAAGGGATCCCAGCCCAATGGAAGTGATGAGGGTGCCTATTTAGATATCTTCTAATGTCCTTGTGTGGGCTTCAGGGTGACAGGCCAGGAAGGGAAACTGTAGATAAGAAGAGAGATATATAATCAAAATTACAGAGAACTCTCTCATAGTTGGCGATAGGTCCCTTTTTCCCTTTTACTATGTGTCTGGAAAAGATGGACCAGCAACACTCTAAAATTATATAGAAATACATTAAATGTATTAATTGAATAATATCAAATTATTAAAACCTGAAAAACACCCATAATTACACAAAGCACGACTTAAATCGATACAAATTCACACAATGAACAATACAAAAACAATTCACAATACAATAGACACAGTTGACAAAAAATATGAAATCCAACACTAATAAAGTGTCTATCTCTCTTTTTATATACATATTCAGGTACATCCCAGACCGATGAGATAGATTGACCCTGTAGATGGTTTAATGTATGGGGTATTGTTTGTTACCCATATCAGGAAGGGAAACTGCCAGGCAATGCCAACCAGAGCTGAGAGACCGGGCATATAGAAAGGGAAGTGTTAAAAAGGCAGCTTGGATTTCTGAATGTTGTGAGAATGTGGGTGTCTGTGTGTGTGTGAATCTTTACATGTGTGTGTGTGTGTTTGGAGGGCTGGCACAATGAATATGTGTTTTTATAATAGCAATGCTGGCATGATTTCATGGATGAAGGAACAAACATTCATAGGTATAAAAGCAAATATGGATGACTAATCTAAACAAAAGAAAACAATCCTCTCTAATATTACCATACAACATTGACAGTGGCAGTTTGATTAAAAAAGACTAAACCATTCTTAGATTAAAGTTTGAAACAAAAGAATTTGTTTAGTTTTCTCTAAAATGATTGACAAGTGTTGACATCAGGAAAAATATTGGCTTAACATATGATATTCTTAATGTAGGGCTGCTTTAACTGTAAAATGTTGTACACTATCCGTGTTACACTATTGGTTTCTAGCTTGGGCATAAATATGAGTATACATGGTGGGGTTGACTTGGTTTTAATTATTCTAAAGGCTTAGGTTCAAGAATTCTATTTCTTTTTAGAATGATGGCACAGTGTAAAGGCATCATGAAGCAAGGTAACGATGACAGGTTCAAAGTGCAAACAAAAATGGTTTATTAACTCAAATGTCAAAATGGTTGAAGGCTTAACTTTCCCTATGCTAAGGTGATATTTCGATACCTAAAGAAACTAAAGAAACTCTTAGTCAGGAAGTTCAACTTAAAAATCTGCCTGTGTCCAAAACCTATACTTGCCCTCACAACTAAAGCTCAACAATGTGCAGGGATGTCAGTATTAAAATAAATAGTGTTCCAAGCAAAGTTCTGAGCTTCTTCCAGCTCATGGCAAACTTTCAGCTCTCCTACCCCAAGTTCAAGACAGTTTCACAAAGTCTCAGGCTTCCCTTCCTCAAGTTCAGGACAGCACAGTTCCAAAAAGAGTCTTGAGGTCCGCTTTCTCCCCACGGATGCTGGCGGTTCCATGCAACTTACAGATCTCTTCTGTGTTTGCAGCTCTGGCTGTTGACATACAACCAATGAAGCTCCCACTTCTCTGGCCCTCTCTCAGCCCGCCCAGACCTTGGCTTCACATCTTCTTGGGTTTGCTTGCTGGTGTCCTGGCTCTCTTGCAGGACCCCCCTCGTCTGCCTCCTGGTATGCAGGATTCTCCCTTCAGGCCCGCAAAGATTGGCCCTGGCTTCTCTCCTGCTGGTCGCACTCTTGCTGGTTGCCCCACCTTTTATCCACCTGCAACCACTTGACAGGTTGCAGGTGTGAGTCCACAGTTTCAATTGCCTGACCATAATTAGTGAAGCACTCAGGACATGCCTGACCATTGCAACAGTCTGCAGGCCTCTTCTTCGTCTCAGTACTAGAGTGGTGAAATTACCTACTAGTCTTCACTACTCCTAGACGCCTCTTTCTCATCCCTGTACTCTAATGATTGGAATGAGGGGAAATGAAGGGAGATGGTTTGCAAGAGTGAATATAGACAGGAGGAAGGTGAGGTTGGTTTTCATAAGGAAAAGGGGATAGCATGTTTCGCCTTCAGATATCCTCTACTCAATAACCCTCCACCCAGGTGATCCCCCCTCTCATCTCCACCTCGAGGGTCAGGATCCAAAGGTGATGGCCTTTTTTGGCCACCTGAGAACTGGATACAAGGGGAGTAGATGTGAGGATACCATCAAGTTTCTCACAACAGTAAAGCTTAATTCCTTCACAATCAATTATCTTGGCATCAGGTCCACCCTCTCAATACCCCAGTTCAATATGTTTATTAAGGAATCAGTTTCAATTACTTCAGTAAGTAGGAGAGACATCATTAACAATGGCTTGTCATTCCAAATGTAATTCCCGGGATGTCTAATTCCTCTAGAAAGCCCGAATTGAAGTCACACCATGTTTAGGTGAAACTAACAAGGGTTTCTCTTTTGATTATCAATAACAAATCACATACACTTTGTACTGTCCCTCTTTCAGTGACATAGATTATAAACAGGGTTCCGCCGAAATACTTTTAATTACTATCCGCAGTTAATACATTTTGGCGCATTAGTTTGAATGCTCATTGATTATTGTATCCCACGTACTCTGCCGTATCCACGTTTTACCAGACGTCCAGAGCGCTTCCCGCAAGGGAACCTCGTAATAGGGCGGAATGGGATTAACGGCGCTGGCACATTACCGACTCTGTTAATCCCATTCCGCCCACCTTGTAATGAGGCCCATAATGTTTGTAATGGACAGATCAGAACCTGTTATAAGTTCCTTCACTTGCTCTCATCCACTAAGATCTTCCTCTTTGCTTTGATTGGCCCATTGTATTTGAAATGTAATGAGGGATTGTATTAGCTCTGAGTTAGCCCTCCCCTCAAGAATTATGATCGAATTGGACTAAAATATGTCTTTCATTTGATTTCCCTCCATGGCTGGTGACACTACAAAGAATTATTTATTCATAATCACAAGAAACCTCTGAATTCATAGACCTCCTTTATGTGTTTGTGACTGGATGCATAACAGACTTATACAAATATGCAAAAATGGACTCATACAGTTTAAGATGGTCTCTTTATATGCATGTGACTGCCACCACTCTGCTGAATTCAGATCTCAATTTAGTCAATAATATACATCCATATCCATCACTTTTAAACACATTGCCACACAGAATTACATGTTTTATTAAGGTCTTGGTATCAACAGAAAACATCTTTTGTTATGAACAAAGATCTGTTTAATTGACTACTTCAATGGAGCAGGCACATGTTTTGGATGCAGACTTGCTGCTCTGCCAGGTCAGAGGCCAGGGCCTGTTCTACATATCTGCCATTTGAAGGTGCCCTTACTGATCCACCAGATCCTGAACCTAATACCCTTCCTACCTTCTTAAAAGATAGTTGCATCACAATCTTCATTTTAGAATGTATTCTGACTTTTGTCATTTTAAACACAGCTCTTTGTTCTTCAAGTAAACCAGGTGTGTCCAGTAGCCTATTTAAGGCCTTGGTCACAGTAATATATAGTGGATATGTGCACTCCTTGTTTCCTAAAGAATGATACTTACATAAACATTTAGTTTAGGTGGAGCAGAGTTCACATATTGATACCCAGTGTTGAAAGGCTACATGAGATAGAAATATGCTATTTACACTCTTTATTTATAACAGTGCTGAAATAATCAATAGTTCTGATCATGAATACACTTAACCTTTCATGTGATTTGCAATTACCATTATGCCTATCATTTCACTCTGAACAATAACACAAAAGTAAGTTGCAATGACAAGATATTTAGGAAAATATGATCCCATGTGTAAAAATTAAAGATGCACGTATTTTCATTATTTAACAGATATTAAATGCTTTCCTTCTCTGACCTGGCAACTGGGCATATGACATCAGGCCGGCCATTTATGTACCCTTAGAGGGTTAGTGGTCATTGCCCATTGTTAGAGGTTTCCTTGAAGTTCACTTGCTCAAAGTTATTACACCAGCTGGCTATCACAAATGCCAGACTTCAAGCCTGAGTAAGTGTTACGGGCATCCTTCAATAGAAAACCTGTTTGATGGCAATGTCTGATTACTTGGGGAAGGCTACTGCAGGCCCACGTTTGAGAATATATTCCTGTATTTTTAGTAAAAGCTTGGCTATACCCAGTGCCAAATGGAGGTTGTTAATTAGCAGTATTGTTTTACTAGCAAGACATGTTTTTGAGAGCAAAGATAACATGTGCCCCCTTGGTGAATTCAGGCAGTGTGATAAAGTGTATAGCCCAGACTCAAAGCCTGGGCTTCATTTCCTTGGGAAACATCTCTCCAGCACTGTTGCTGCGGCCAGATAGAATGCAATTTTGCATAGTTTTGGTTTCATTCACAAATGTAGAATTTAAAGTAACTTTCTTGCAGGCCCTATCTTGATCTTCACTTTTCTATAAAATGCTATGTTTTTTTCATCCCAAACAGACTGTTCTCCATTTAATACAGATCACTATATACTTTCATGAAACTGAAAAGATGTATTTTTGTGGCTTCTCGTTTACTGTTAACAAATACACTTTTGTTGGGGCTCGTCTGCTGACATCACATTTCCCTTCTATATGTATATTTTTAATGCTTTGCACAGAATGAAATTCATATTTTTTTATATTAATGTGACATTTTCTATGCTCCTTTTCTTTTGTATTCAATTTCCCTGCAGCAGAATTACAACCAGAAGTATTTCCTCTAGTCCACAGGCACTGTTGCTACCGTACTGCTACCGTACCACCATAGTACGAGTTGTGCTCGCGGTCTGACTTGGCAGGCCATGCTGCACCCGCGAGCACAGCTCACAGCTTATCAGATGCACCGGCACTGTTATAAACGGTGCCGGTGCATCCGATCTCCCCATTCCCATTGAGCCCTATGGGTCTCAAATGGGAATGGGGATCTACCGGTACTGGCACCCGCGAAAGGGCAATTATCAGGTCCGCCTAACTCGGCATGACCCGGTAATTGCTCATTTGCGGGTGCCGGACCCGGATGCAACTCCGGCAGCGGCCATGCTGGTTTTACCGGCATAGCTACCGCCAGGGTTGTAATGAGGCCCACTGTTTCAATTGTACCAAAGGGGGTGCTTTGTGTTAAAATGTAAGTAAATTGTGATATATTCAGCAACAATGGTCAAAATTACTAACTGCATAGTTAAGTAACTCATCAAACTGGTCCACATTGGCCAAAATGGTGGCTCATTTTGACTGGCCCACACTAGCATTTTACATTTTTGTTACAGGCATTGCTCTATAAGCCAGTCCGAGTCTGGCGGCTCAACCATAATGGCGAGGGGGCGCCCACACAGTGGCCCCTAACCCATTATGGAGGAGCTAAGGAGCCAGCCCAGTGAAACAGTGAGCACTCCCTCCGCTGCATTTTCCAGCTGATGGAGTGCTGCTGGGCTGGCTGAACTATCAAAGGGAAACACTATTTCCCTTTTGACAGTTCAGTTTAGTTCGCCAGACGCACATGCTCACCGAGCCATGCAAGTGCTGGGGCGTTTTGCTTCCCCAGCATTGCATAGCTCATTGGAAATGCCTGTATGTCCGAGGGGGAGCTCCAGCGCCTCCTCGCACACATGGACAGAGCAGCCTGGAGCAGGGTGTTTCAGCACCCACACGCAGGCCAATGCAGAAGGTACGTTTATGTTCATTGTTTTTATTTAAACATGTGTATGGATGCGTGTATGCTTATGTTATGAGTGAGTGTATGGTGATGGATGTTTGTGTGAATGATAGAGTGATTGCTATATGAATGTGCAGCGCCTTGCATACACACATAATCATGTTGATTGTGTTAGGCCCAGGGGACAGGGATGTTATCTTTTTACTGGACATCTATTATAGATGTCCAGTAAAAAATGTCATGCCTCCCCCCTGGACCCTTAGCACCAATTGCAAACTGTTTGGCTATTTACCAATTTTTTTGTTAAAAGTATGCTCTACAATGCAACATTTTAACCCATTATTTAAAAAGAATTCACAGGAGGAAACCCCTCCAAACCCCCGTTTATTGGTTCGGGCTCCCTCACTATGCTCGGTCGCTATGGCATTTTTGGGGGAAATAGTTATTCCCCTCCACTTAAAAAAAATCACCAGCCACCATTGGCCCTCAGACTGTGTTGGGAATAGGATGGGGGGAACCCAGGGACTATGGTGGGAGCACAATGGGCGGGAACCATCCGATAGTGGTGGGAGCAGAGTGGGGAGAGCCCAGGGTGTGTGATGGGGTGGGGAGAGACCAGTGACTGGGTAGGAGTGGGATGAGGGAGCCCAGCGACTGTGATGGGAGCAGGTGATGGCACGCAATATATATTGTCCATTTGGTATTTCTGGGGGGTCCCGACCTGCCCAAATTTTGCTCAGGGGGGCCCCGGCCAAAAAAGTTTGAAGACCACTGCCTTAACCCCTCCGGCTCATTTTCCCCTCACCCCGAGGTGTGGTAGGGCAGCGAAGTGGAGGTAACACATTAGCCTTGGTCTCTGGAGAGTGCCTTGTTTTACACCTGCCTGTCATTTTCATGCAGATGTAAAGCAAATGGATGTCAATACGTCTCCCATTAGCACCTGCTAATGAGCCGGAGGATTCCATTGGAATCCATTACAAAACGCCACCTGCAAAGCATGTCTGCAGGTAGCGTGTTATTATATCTCTCAAAGCGGAGAGTAAAGCTGAATAGGAAAGGGGATTTCGCCTTGTTTTACTCTAGTTTTACTCTCTGTTTTGTGAGTGATGAATCCCACAGCACGTTACGTGTAACGTTAGGTGGTCACTGGCATATAATCTCGCTGTTTCTTTTTTGTTTTTTTTAATGACTCTCATTGAAAAATCTTTGCTTTTGGGCATTGCTGCAGCTTTGTAGGTAACTGATGATAATGAATTGGTGAGGTTCTCACGGTGCTGGCACAGAGGTGCAGAAAGGAGCTTCAGGCTTGGGAACATCGGTGAGAGGGTAGCCGCACTCTACCATATCACAGTAAAGAAGGGAACAACCAGGACTTCGCAGGACTATCCCCCCTCGAGCTCAAGGGTAACCCGTTTGTCTTGGAAGCGAGACAACGCAGCGCAACCGGGTTTGAATCCCAACCCCTGCGCTTGGAAACCAATCTCTGATATTAAGCCCGTCGCTATAAAAGAACAATTATAATTATAATTATTCATAGCAGCCTTCTATAAGAGTCTCGGCTCAGGCACGTGGGATAAGTGATACACCCTGCGTCCCAAAGCACCACAATCAAGGGGACACCAAAAGGCAGGTGTGGTCATGGTGCTCCAGATCAGCACACAGTTCTCTCCTTTACCATCAGGTCGCTAGGCTGGTGAAAGGACGATTGAACTCTTTGCAGGGGACCTGCTTTATTCAAATATAGTTGCAGTAGATGCAGGCTGCCTCACAAATAGGAGGCTGCGGAAAGTCACTAGGTGCCTAGGCACTCAGGAGAAAACCAAGTCCCAGTTGCCATAGAGATGCCTCTCCGAGCTCTTCCATCGGCCACGGACATGTACTCCCCTAAATCTGGTCATGCTCAAGCCCCGAGAATGCACAACAGCCACCGGCCTACTTAGTCATGCTTAGTCATTTATCCGTCATCAAGCAACTCCCACCCACAGGTATCCGCGTAGTTTGTGTAACAGACACTGCAAGCAAGCGATCTAGCAGAGGCCAGCGGCCACCCTCCCAAACTGTCCTTCACCCCCAATGTAAGGGTCCAAGGTAGGGGTGCTGTTTGGTGTGAGGTATCTGTTCTATGTGTATGGTAATGTGTATTAATAAAGCGCCTATACACAGCCAAGTGTTTCAAAGCGCTCAAGGAGGGTGGGAACATGGGGAGAAACAACAGTCACTCAGAGCCCTTCACATTCTGAGGTGATAATAGTCTTCACAGGCAGAGAAAGAGAAAAAGATACATATATCTGCTGAGATACAGCAAATAAGCCTGACAGCGATTCTGCGTTTTTACAAGTGCACAAGTGCACATTAGGGGGTAAAGACAAGGGAGAACAGGCAGACGATCTTGGGCAAGGTGCATTTGGATCTTGGAGGTGCGCAGAACGGTCAAGGGAAGGGGTGTGAGCTTCAAGTGCAACCAGCCGGTGGAGGCTGGGGTAAGTGCAGAGAGAGCAGCTCTCAGATTCATTCTCAAGGGCAATCAGGGTGTGGTCTGAGAGGCAAGTGCAGAGAGGACTGGTGAGGGTGCCTGGGACCTGTGAGACTCTGAGGAACTGATGGTGACCAGTCAGCAAGCTGTTTGGGTGAGGAGGGAGCGATGGAAAGAGCAGAGGGCTAGGTTAGAAGGGTAAGGGGGGAGAGAAAGAGGAGGAGAAGAGGAAGGTCTTGAGGAGTTTCCGTAATTTAAGGAGATCAGGCTCAAGACGGAGGGTCAACAGGAACAGTATTTCACGTTTATTTTTCTGAATTTCATTTCAGCATTTGGAAGATGCATCATAAAGAAATTATTGCACATTGTAATTGCTTTTTCATATTTATTTTCGGGCATTACTCCCTCATCCCAACTACACTCTGCCTCAGCATCTTTCCGTCACATGTTCTGTAACTCCACCTCTCTGCCTCCCCACTAAGAACTCTCAGAAAGTGTCAGCAGTTGGAATAAGTCAAATAGATCGTCACCCAAAGGAATCCTTTTTATTGGTCAGCCTAACATCAGTTTGACAGGCAAGACATAACCTTAGGAAGCCCTGCTGCTATTGGTCATGCAGCATGCTTGTTTCAGAATATTCGACAATGCTTGCTCTAGCTCAGGGGTCTGTGACCTTTGGCGCTCCAGATGTTTGGGACTACAACTCCCATCAGCCTACCCAATTGTCAATGCCGAAGAGCGCTGGGAGTTGTAGGCCAACGCATCTGGAGAGCCACAAGTTTCAGAGGCCTAAGTGATTCATCAAAGTGCCCACCTGATCACCCAGCATCCATCTTCAGTGTCAAGAACATTAACAGTATTTTGGGACACAAGTCTTGGGGCGTTCTCTGTGTCTCTTACATTGCTTCTTCCTGAAGATGAGTTTGCTTCACTGCCCTCTTGATTAGGGCCGGATACCAACTTTTCATTTTCTCTGGTGAAAAACATCTGAACGTTTTGTTACTTCACCAAAAGACAAATGGGGGTGAATTCCCCGGGGGATTTGAAACTGCAAATAACACATTGATTTTTTTTTGTTGGTACATTACATTGACACAGCCATGTTGCCATTAATGACATCGATGAACAATCACGTTGATGTCCCAAAACATTGATTATGAGTCACTCGAATGTGAAAAATAAATATTGATTTTAATTTTATAGCAGGTTAGTTTGTACTTTTCTGGGCCCACTTGATTATTTTTGTAGGGTGCTTAATGTAACTTCATTTCTTCTTTTGAATATTTCAGCACTGGGTTACTCCCTTAATCAAAATGTTTTAATTAATAAGTTGGTGTATTTGTAAGCAGACGTCATGTTGCAACAATGTGTAGTTATAACAGGCAACAATATCGGTGCCGCTCAGTGTACTTATTTTTTTCAACCTAGATAGAGTGCCTGATTACCTCCAGTGTCCTTAATCACACTTATCACACTTATTAGTAATTGGCCTTGTCTAGTTCTCCGGTCCAGTCCTTCAACTATTGCCTTTTGGTATTGTATTTATTGGTGAAACAAGTTGTTTCACCCACAAACACTTACATAGGCAATTAACAGTTAGAGGGCCAGTCTTGGGTCAGGGGTCCTGCACAAGTGGGAGTGTGAAAGAGCCACTGGTCATTGCATGATGGGGAGTGCATGTCACAGACACCAGGGACAGGATGAAGGCTGCAAGGTCAGGTAGGACTTGCTATATACTGGTTAGAATATACAGGGAAGGTGGGAGCAGGTTGGCAGAGGAGGGAGAGTGACGTGGGAGGAAGTAGGGGGTCTTCCTTCTTGGTTTAGGACTTAGAACACAGGTGAGGATTTGAGTGAGGGAATAGCAGTAGTGCTCTTTACATGGAGGGAGGGAGTCCTAATGAAGTCGATACAATGAAAGCAGGAGTGGAAGTGAGAGGGAGCAAAGGGAGCTCGGGGGACAGAAAGCGTTGGAAAGAGACTAGAGTGAGAGGGTGAGTGGGATCGAGAGATTGTGTTAGCTCAGTGGGTGGTGGGGGGTCGCATGTTCACTGAGGGAATTGTAAACAAGCAGTAAAAATTACCAAATCAACAAATTAACTGCAAACAAGGATACCCGCTCTGAAGTTATGTTAGTTTGTGTCTGTTGAACATTTATATTTGGATAAGCTGCTAGAGAAATACCTCAACTGATATTATAAGGAGGATAGCTCAGCAGCAACGTGCTCCCCTTGGAAGCAAGACGACACGGAGGAGCACAGGTTCGATCCCCGCGTCCGCGCAATAACCTATCATATCATATCATGGTGAAAACTGTACAAAATAGAAAAAAATCTTCCATGCGCTATCATTTCTGTGAAATGGCTGACACAAGAGCCTATGGGCTGGGCCTGATTTACAAAACCGTTTCTCAATGGGAAACCCTTATTGAAAAAAAACGCCTTGTAAATTAGGCCCTGCGAGTGTTGGGTATTTGATAGACATCTAGAAATGTAACCAATGAAAAGAACACACTTTCCTGAGAGAGAAAATGTATCTTGTAATTTGCACAACATTTCTGTACTCAAAATGTGGGTTTCATTTTAATAAGTCTATTTGGTTAAGGAACAAACCGTAGTGCATAGAAGAGTCGAAATGTAAAATGTTGAGGGCCCCTCCACCCCCTTGCAGAAAAGCATTTCTTCATTGCCTCCTAAATAATGCACTTCCTTGACTCCTCTCTGCATGCACAGCATACACCGCGGACCACCTCAGAGTAATCAACGTACAAGTGTGCAAGCCCACCTGGTAAGGTGAAAAACACACCCGGTAAAACCCAATGTTCCAAGCTACTTATTCCGTGAGAGCCCCAGGTCTAGACTGTAGCACTGGTGAGCTTATATTACCCCAAGGGAAGTTAGCTAAGATGGTGACCTGCCAGCCACCAACATGCATCACCTACCCTGAAGCACCACTTTTTAATAGCACCCCCTGCGTGAGCGAAGGCAACTGAGAAGACACAACCATTAACCATCACTATAAATGCATAAGATATGACCAATTCCCTGGGCGAGTGCCATTCTAGGCTGCCAGCCATGCAGCGTACACTTAACCTTCCTGCTCTCACAATTGCATAATCCCGACAGTGTGGCCCATAAGGACAAGTAACGCTGCCAAAAGAGAGAAACAAACACGGACAATCGTCCATAAGGTAACCAAAACTCACACCATCGCTTTCCTCAGTCTAACAAAACCACGGAGAACATATAAAGCCCTCTTACCTCATTTGAGCTTGGCTCGAGCTGATCCTTGAACTAGTGCAATTAATTGCTATACCAACTACCCTCCTGTCAGCATCCCTTTTCCTTCTTTGAAACTGTCTGTCCTCTGCATGCCTTTACAGGGTGGGTTGTATTTTTTAGTGTGCTAGAACTGTCTGTTATAATAATAATTAAGTAGATATTTCGGAGATGAGGCTGCCGTTCCGTCCACGTTACCAAAATTGAACAAGGATCTTTATAATTTGCTTGGTTTTCCAATCTGTTCAGATCCCTTCTGGTGTACTAGAACTGTGGGGCTGCTTGATGATTTAGAAACCGGTATTTATCCCTGGACCACTGGTGCCCCGGAAGTTGATTGGTCACACTTGGATGTCAACCTGCCAGCCGTAAACCCTTGACACATGTTACACCTTGCTCCCTCTAGCCCTGTCTTCCACCTGGGTTACAGTTCCAGTACATTTCTTGCACACTGCTTCCACTGCCTCCTGACCATGAACAATGGCCAGTGCTGGTGGCTGGTGGCGGCTGCTGGCCCTCCCATTTGCCGCTGATTGAGACTGGCCCTCCCATTTGCGACTTCGTGCCTGATCATCCGCTCTCTGGTGCCGCGGGTGGCATTGCATTCTCTACGCAGAACAAGGGCTGGCTGTTTAGGTATTCCCAGGTTGTGTGTTGATTCCTTGGGGTTTCATGCTGCCCCATTGCTTGTGTGTCTGAATTCCAAGAACCCTTATTTTCAAAACCGACAATCCCGAGTCAGTATAATTATCAGGTGGACTTTGGGTAATCTGTGTTGCATGACCCTCATTTGGGGGGAGCTAAAGTCATTCTTGTCTAACTTTCAGGGTCTTGCGGATTCCAGGAGATTCTAGTATGGATCAGAGACCGGACAAAAGTGGATTACCGGAGACTGATGATATTTCTATTCCAGCCCAAAAATCCTACAGACAGGGACGTCATTTATGGGTCGCCAGAGGTCGCAACTGCGACCTCTGAGGTCTCTCTTGCAATCTCGGTGGTCTCCCTTGCGACCTCTAAAAAATAAAAAATAAACATTTTATAATTCAAGCTCCTCTGTGGCCAGCAGCATGTGGCTCTTTACTTCGGGAGTGGCTGGCTTTCTTGTTCAGGCCCCTTAAAAAAAAGATGAAAAATAAGAACGTGAGTGCCACAAGTCTAACACTTTCAGCACTGACCCTAAAAAAAAAATAAGAATAGGAATACCAAATAATGTGTCTTTCTAGAATTCTATACAATAATTGCTAGACTCATTAAAGGTTCATTTCAGGCACACTTCAGGCGGTGTGCCACTGATTTAGTCTGTTCTTAACCAAGCACCTCAACTCAGCCATTCGTCCTTCTGAGGTTGATAAATTAGTACCAACACAGGTTGGGTGATATTGGGTGTATATTTTTTATAAACAAAGCGCTTAAGCGTAAGTGCTATATAATAACACATCATTATCATTTGGTCATGGACGTCTGCTTGCATTCACAGTAATTTGGTAATATGGGCCTATAAAGACTGATCTTAACGATACATATGACGATCCATTCAGGTATGAAATGTACATCACATTATAGTGATATCATAACCATATTTTTCGTAGTGTACAATGCTATGTGCTGACACTTCCTGTTTTGTCAACGGGTGAAAGGTTGTGTTCCATCGCTTCCCACGATATCACTTCAGGGTGGGGTCAAATGACATCACTTCCTGTGATGTCATCAGGTGGACAAGGGTCGTATGATGTCACTTCCGCTACCCCTGGCATTTTGGTGAAATGACGTCCCTGCCTACAGAGGAGGATTAAGGCGGTATATATCATACATGCCAACATTCCGAAGTGGCTGAGAGGGAGATTTCTACAACGAAATCGGGAGACAACAATTTCGCCATTGGAATGCATTGGGAAATAATTATTTTAGGCGGCAGAACGTGAAAAATAGCAGTATTTTTCACTTGAAAATCGGGAGTCTCCCGCCTAAATCGGGAGGGTTGGCATGTATGATATATGTATATTTTTTGGAGCTAGTGGAGCCCCTTTCTCCATGAGGTGGGCATCTGAATGTGGAAAGGAACAGGGACTCCCAATACTCAAATCTTTTTATTGCAGCTTAAATAAACCTGCTCGTCTATATTAACAGCTCATGGATTTAGTGCACGCGGACGGCTCCAGTCTCCAAGCTTCCAGTGTTTGAAGGGTTTATTTTCAGACGCCCCTGTGGTGGTTTGCGTTGGTTGCAGTAAGTCTGCGGCTTCGAATGGAGTTCCCCCTTTCAGTGTTCACTGTGTGACATTTCACGGAGGCGCAGAGAGCAGACGTCATCCCGAGGCCCTGCTTTCTCCAGCTCCTCAATTGTTCTGCGAGAGTTCTCGGGGGTTCTACGTCTAAAGGCCAGCGTGGGCGGCTCTCCCGCGGAGATGGCACCGAGGCAGTCATCATTACCGACCCCCTTTGACGGATGGGCCTGGCCTTTATTCAAGTGCCCGGTCGCCGTGTTTGACATTGCCATCTCCCGCCAGAATTAATCAGTGGCTTTAGCTGCGGAGGCGGGTGGCGCAGGTACTCTGCCAGCCGTGACTGAGCTGCTCCCACCTTCGCATCCTTTCCTGGGCTTTGTGCAGATTATACAGGAGGTAAATTCATAAAGCCTAAAAGGGTGCTCTGGGGACACAGGCCTTTCTTCCATAACACAAAAGAACAGTATGTAATTCTATACAAAAAAAGAAAGGATCCAATACTTCTCTGCATTGCTTTCATCCTGCGAAAATTCCACACTGGGCCTCATTACGGTACAACGTTGTTACATCGCCAGGCTTTTTTTCTGCTGAGTTTTTGGAAGAAGGTTTTCAGCAAAAAAAATTATTGTGAAATATGGGAGGTGGGTAAGGGGATAAGGGGTAGGTGGGTGTAGGGAATAGGGTCTAGAGAATAGGGAAGGGGCAGTTTGGGGGGACACCACCAAATAAAATACAATGTGCTTTTTCGGCCAAAAATATTCTGCAAAAAACTCAGTGAAAAAAAAAACCTGATGATCTCATTACACGTTTGATATTACATCGATAGTAACGTGCTTATTTGCCACCAAAATTGTCTCGGGAGGATAGCTCATGGGCAACGTGCTCGCCTTTGGAAACAAGATGACACGGAGCAACACAGGTTTGACCCTCGGGTCCGCGCTTAAAAACTTCTGGGTATTAAGCGCATTATAAATGTCATATCATATTTCAAAATCATTTCTTGTTATTACCACGACTTTCTGAGTGGTGGTATGGGGGTGTAAACCCCCATTTTTGGAGCCCATTGGACTAATTTATTGGGAGCTGCAATTGCACGTGGAAAATCTGCGGATATTTCATGGTCAGGTGGGTCATGCACCTCCAAAGTTATTCAGGAGGTACATTCTCCACCTTACCGTCAAAACTCATAGGGCCTCACTACACGGTAGGCGGTAACCATGGCGCTATTAGCGCCATGGTTGCCGCCGGTATTTTACCGTGTCCGCCTTGGTGGATGGCGGAATTACCACCCTACTCCAAGGTAAGCGGGGGCGGTAATTCCCCATTCACCAAGGCACTTCCCCATTCCCGTGTTTGCCCCCATAGGGCATAATGGGAATGGGGAAGGCGCTAATTACGGTACCGCAAATTGCGGTACCGTAATTAGCACCAAGGTCCCTTTGCGGCACCCTACTTTAACGGCTGGTAAAGGGAACTCGTAGTAAACCCTTACCGCCTACCGTGTAATGAGAACCATAGTATGACTGTGCGGTAATGTGGCACTAGTGGCAGTAACGGAATTACCACCACTTTCCTGCCACTTTTTTTGACACTGCCAAACTCGTAATGAGGTGCATAATCTTTAGTATTTGCATACAAGACTTAACGTTCTAGACAAACAACACGCATGGACATTCACCTGCGATGGTAGGCACCGTGGGCCAGATTCACAAAGATTTGAACTGGTGCAAACCAGGAGATGCCCGAGCATCGCAGATTTGCTCCTGCTGCCGGATTAACAAAGCCTAAAACTGCAGCAACCCTGGAGCTGCCAGAAGCACATTTCAGATGCTCGTGGGCAAATGCTGGTCACAAAGACTTGCTCAAGGACATCTCAGGGGTGATCGGGGAAGCCCGCGAGGTGTTTCTCTTTTAGGCTTTGAGAAGGGTGCGGTAGCAGGGGCAGACCTAAAATGCTATGGGCATCTCTTGTTTGCTCGAGTGCACATCTTTTTGAATCTGGCCCATTATATCATGGCAGTGTAGACCATATTGCTATTTTCCAGAACCAATGTGAAAAAATCAACATACAACTATAGATGTCCTTTGCTAGTTTATAAAATAGGCTTTGCTGAAATGTAAACTCATTTAAGCATTTATTAGGAACCTATGAAATCTAAATGCAGTGCAACTCACCTCAATGCCATCTCATTCCCATCGTGTTGCAGCAATATCATTGCATGCCAACTCCCCTCTTTCCGAACTCAATGCAGCAATCACATTGCATATCAGCTCTTCTCACTCCCAACTTGGTGCAGCCATCTCATTGCAAGCCAGCTCTCCTCAATCCCAACTCAATGCAGCCATCTCATAGCATTCTAACTCACCTCATTCACAACAAAATGCACTCATCTCATTGCAAGCCAACTCTCCTCAATCCCAACTCATCGCAGCAATCTCATTGCAAGGCAACTCTCCTCATTCTTAACTCGTTTAAACCATGTCATTGCTTGTCAACTCACCACTTTCTCACTAAATGCAGACACCTCATTGCACGCCAACTTGCTTCATTGCAGCCATCGTATTGCAGGCCACCTCACCTCACCCGCAACTCACAGCCATGCCATTGTAAGCCAATTCTCCTCAATGCAACTCCACGCAGCCATCACATTGCAAGTCAACTCTCCTCTATGCACCTACCTGCAGCCATGTCATTGCACGCCATCTCACCACAATCCCAGATTGTTATAACCATATAACCATATCATTACAGGTCAACTCACCTCAAACCCAACTCAATGCAGCCATTAGAAGTCAACTCTTCTCATTCCCGACTTGTTGCAGTCATCTCAACTCTCTTCATTGCAACTCCTCGCAACCATGGCATTGCAAGCCAACTCTGCTCAATGCAGCTTCTCACAGCCATCTCATTGCATGCCACCTCACCTCATTCCAAACACAATGCAGTCATCTCATTACAAGTTAATGCACCTCAATCCCAACTCAAGGCAGCCATTGCAAGTCAGCTCTCCTCATTCCCAATTTGTTGCTGCCATCTTAACTCTCCTCAATGCAACTCATCCCAACCATGGCATTGTATGCCTACTCGCCTGAATCCCAACTCAGTGCAGCCATCTCATAGCAGGTCAACTGTCATCATTCCAAACTCATTTCAGTCATCTCATTGCAAGTCAGCTCCCCATTCAAAACTTGTTGCAGCCGACTCATTGCAAGTCAACTCTCCTCAATGCAACCCCTCACAGCCATCTCATTGCAAGCCAACTCTCCTCAATGCAACCCCTCACAGCCATCTCATAGCAAGCCAACTCTCATAATTCCCAGTTTATTGCAGCCATATCATTGCATGCCAACTCACCTCTTTCCCAACTTAATGCAGCAATCACATTGCATGCCAACCCACCTGAATCCCAATTCAATGCAGTCATCTCATTGCAAGTCAGCTCTCCTCACTCCCATCTTTTTCGCAGCCATCTAGTTGCAAGACAACTCTTCTCAATGCAACTCCTCGTAGTCATCTCCACTCAATTCCTACTCAATGCAGTCATCTCATAGCACTCTGACTCACCTTATTCACAACACAATGCACTCATCTCAATGCCAACCAACTATATTCAATCCCAACTCATCACAGTCCTCTCATTGCAAGTTAACTATCCTCATTTCCTACTCGTTTAAGCCATGTCATTGCTTGCCAACTCCCCACTTTCCAACTGAATACAGTCACCTCATTGCATTCCAACTTGCTTCAATCCCAACTCATTACAGACATCGTATTCCAGACCAACTAACCTTACCCGCAACTCGCAGCCATGTCATTGCAAGCTACCTCTTGTCAATGCAACTCCTGGCAACCATTGTGTTGCAAGTCAACTCTCTTCAATGCAACTCCTTGCAGCCATCTCATTGCACGCCAACTCGCCTCAATCCAAACTGAATTCATCCCTTTCATTGCAAATCAACTCTCCTCATTGCCAACATGTCACAGCCATCTCATTGCAAGTAAACTCTCCTCAATACAACTCCTCGTAGTGAACTCACCTAAATGCCAACTCATTGCGGCCATCTAATTGCAAGTCAACTCTCCTCATTCCCAACTCCTTGTAGCCAAACCGTGTTGCAGCCATCTCATTGCATAGAGCAGTGAGCAGAGCACTTGGCTGTGAGGCAACAGGGAGCTCAGCCACACCATCAGCGCTCCCACAGTTCTCGACCTCCCCGCAGTTCCAGAGCTCATTGTCAGCCCTAATCCTCCCGCACTCTAGCCCTGCCATCATCCCGCTGTATCCAAACACTGAAGGTGTTTGACGTCTGATGATCGGTGACCGGAATAGGAGCGAGCACGCGTCTGCTCTACACCCAGTGCTTTACTCGGCCCGGGTAGTAAAGGTGGGTAAGCGGCTCTATTGGTGGTCTCTTTCCGGCGATAATCATTGTCTTGGTCACTGCTCCTAAGGCTTCCCTAGAAATTTCTTTCCCTGCACATGGAAGCTGAAACTGCTTTCTTACTGGGGCATGGTTCCCCCAGCCCTCTTCCTGACACCACAATTAGGGAGGAACCCTTTTTGCGTTTGTCACCCCTTACCCCTCGTAGGAGGAACAATGGGCTATCAGAAGTCCTGGCACGTAGTGACAAAAGGAGACAGAAGCTCCTGCTAGAACAGCTCTCTTTTACCAAATTTCTGCCCATCAACAAAGATCTGATGAACAAGTTCAAGAATGATGTCTCTAATAATGATGATATATGTTTCTCCCCACGCATGCCGAAATGTTTACAGCCAAAAGCAGATCATCTTTTTGACAAAGGAGTGAGTAATGGGTCTGCTCCCATTAACAAGGATTCTGTTAATGTTGAAGGCCATATACCGATGGGTGTACACTCGGGGCTTACCCAACAATCTGTAAATGGGGACCAGATGGGGGGTAATTCAGCAGCAAGTACAGATAGGGGGGCTGATGACCTCAAGATATCAGAGACTTGGCGTTGTTTTAAGGAACAGATTCTGCAGGACATTGCTTGCTGGTTTTAACATGCTCCCACCACTACTGCACCAGCAGAAGCCTACTCAATTAAAACTTGAAGGAACTGATAATTCTGCACAAACCACCCCCTCCAGTTTGGTGTTCACCAGGGCTGTCAAACAGTTGATGTAGTGCCTACCCCTTCAAGTTGCCCCGGTAGATGGAGACTGTTTTGCTTGCTCCTTGCTTGGCGAGTGATCCTTTACGAGAGGCTCTCGATTTGCCTGTTCCCAATCCTGGTCAAATTTTCACCAAACAATCTATAGTGTGAAACACCAAAGAGATGACCTTTAGAGATGACCTTTAGAAGCTTGCACACCAGGAAGTCACAAATGCCCAATATTGATAATACGTGTATTCCATCTTTTGTTCTGGATCAAAGGAACTTTGTGATAACTAATGTTGAGAAGGTGGAAGGGAAAGAATCTAGAGTTTCACTTCAAAATAAGGGACTCGCTTAGTTACATCAAAGAACGGGGCCTGGGGTAGTCAGAACATCAGACCTGAAGATTTTACGCAGGATTGACCTAAGCGACTGGTGCGCGCAGCAATTTAATGACTGTGTTCTAGTGGGCTGTGGGTCTAGCACTTTACCCACTTATCTTAGATGACGTAAATATCTCCCTAGGGGCTGCTCGAACTGTAAACTGATACTCTAGGTTCCCCACCTCGATTGGGCACTGCTTTACTCTTATAACCAAATGGCCCTTATATGTCCGTAATATATGTTCATGGATGTATTCACTCATGGTTCTTTTACTAGCGATATGCTGTTGTTTTTCTTTGCTTCTGGCCTCCCCTTTTTCTGTTTTCTGTTGTTCTATTTTCTGTGTTGCCTGTCTGTACGCGCCATCATGCCTCTGAGTCCATTGTGCGCTATACAAATGTAATACAGTAAAGTAAAGTCAACTCTCCTTATTCCCAGCTTGTTGCAGCTGAATAAGATCTCATCTCAATCCCAACTCAATGCAGTCACCTGATTAGAAGTCAACTCTCCTCATTCCCAACACATTACAGCCATATCATTGCATGCCAACTCACCTCAATCCCAACTCTTTGCAGCTATGTCAATGCAAGTCAACTCTCCTCCTTCTCAACTTACTGCACCCATCTCATTGCATTCTAACTCACCCCATTCACAACACAATGCACTCATCTAATTGCAAGTCAACTCTTTTTAATCTGAACTTCCCACAGCCATCTCATTGCAAGGCAACTCTCCTCATTCCCAACTCTTTGAAGCCATGCCATTGCTTACCAACTCACCGCTTTCCCAACTAAATGCAGTCAGCTGATTGCATGCCAACTAGCCTGGAACCCAACTCATCTCAGCCATCTCATTGTAAGTCAACTTGCCTTATTCCCAACTCATTGCATCCATCATATTGCATTCCAACTCACCTCAATCCCAACTCTTTGTAGTTATCTTATTGCAAGTCAACTCTCCTCATTCTCAACTTGTTGCTGTCACCTCATTGCATGCCAACTCACCTAATTCTCAGTTTAATGCAACCATCAGATTGCATTCCATCACACCTCATTGCAGACCTGTTGCAGTCATCCTATTGCAAATCAACTCTGCTGATTCCCAACTCATTGCAGCTATCTCATTGCATGGCAATTTACCTTGATCCCATTTCATTGTTACAATCTCACTGCATGCAAACTCACCGTGTTGGCAATTTCAACTCAAGACATCTCATCAAATTTTGAGGTTTGTTTTTCTTTTTTTCCTTCCTGTATTGTAACTTATTTCCCACCCTTCTTTGTTGTAAAAAAGGGTGAAAAACTCCCATTTACAGCTTTGTTTTCCTTTATAGAACACTACCTCTCATTCTCCTCTCTCATCTCTTTAGATCAGTTTGCTTTCATGGCAATCATTTTATTCCTTTTGCCTTTTTAACAATTTATAAAAAAAAAAATCATTCCCATTTTATTGATATTTCGGTGAGCTTTGCATTGAAAGCACTGTGTGCATTTCCGAGAATTGGCCTTGCAATGAGTTGGAACTTTTTGTAGATGGGTTTCTCTGAAATAGTACTCATTGAGTTTGCTGAGTTGAAATGTGTGGATATGAAATCAAGCTCAGCCCCCAAGAGAACCAACCAGACTTTACTCCATTTCAAACTCGATTATTGATACCAATATTTTGGAAGCAGAATAACATCATTTTATTGCCTCCTGTTTCAGTGATATCTGTTCACTGTCACTCAAAATAGCAATGCTTTAAAATAGCTGTAAAGTTTTTTAAATATAAATGAAAGATGTGGCTACTAAATAACATGTATTGTACAGAGTTCCTTTTGCGCTAATGAAACACAAATGACCCAAAAGGGTAGTTTAATATGTACAAAAAAGTAACCACATGATCTAAAATGTTGTAGGTGTTATACATATTGAATTACATTGCATTATCAACTGCTGAATAGAGGGGATAATGCACCATAGCCTTGTTATCTATTTACATGTAATGTGAAACATGATCAAATGCAGCTGCAACCTGTCCTTCATTCAGTAAAGCTCAGTGCCCCAAGACCATATTACAGGGCAAAGTTCTCTAATATAACAATACACAGCATGAATTAGTAACTAATCCATTTGTTCAGCTGAACAGACACATATGTGCGTATTCAGGGAATGGGGTACACTTAGCAATACAATGAAATAGCCCCTTTTTGCATTCAATTGCAGGCAATGACTTTTGCATATCTAGCAGAAAACCTTGTAAAAATCATGTGCTGATGGCATTAAGATCAAATGACCCCACCCTGCTCTTTGTCCCTAGGACAACATTAACCATAGTGGTCGGATGTGCATTCTTTGCAGCAGCACCTGGAATTACTTGCCTCCGGATTTGACAAGTATTGAATCCCTCCGAACCTTCAAGTGCAATCTGAAGACACATCTTTTCATCTGACACTGGGCTTTCCTTTGGGATTCCATGGGACATATCTGACTTTTGTTCTCTACCTTTGAGCCCTCCAGTGCTTTATAAATAAAATAAATTGAATTAAACAAATTCAAAATCCCCAGTTTGTGTTGTGTGATGGTTTATGGGAAAAGGCAGATCAATAGGTTACAGATGTGTTCCTTAGTAAGCAGATGCATCAAAAGACCATGTTTACAAGCAGCCCTTGACCTATTGACATGTGGCACTGTAATAAACCACCATCTACTGCTTCCTGGCATGAGATCTCAGAAGGCCAAGCAGTATTTCAAGCTAATAAATTCCCATGAAGACATGCAATGGACAACAGTGAATAACATTACAATGGATGTGTTAATTTACATGACATCAAAATGAAATTACATTATCAGCTGTAATGTCTGAATACTTTGCTTGATTTAACAACTGAAAATGGATTTAAATTCAACAAAGCAATCCCAGCTTGTGTTGATACACACAATATATGAATATGTGTGAATTATTAATACATGTACATATTTTAATAACTTTTCATATGACACAGTTTTGGAACATGAAGAATGTCTTTGGATGTCTACGGATGCAGCATTTCTTATGATTTAAGATATATAGACCACTGTAATGGGCTAGGACCATAACAGAAGCCATGTGGAACCATTATTTCAGTTCAATCATAACTCTAAATGAGAGGAGGGTAAACCCATCATTGTCACATAGAAATTACATTGGACCAATCAAAATAGAGGGAAGGATAATTGGGAATGACAGAAGTTGTGGAGAACATATAATAGGTCCTGCCAATGACAAACTGCTTCATCAAATGATGGTGCATGGGTCGAGAATATCAATTAGTTATGTCCAAACAATCAGGAAAGAGATAGAGTTATTCAGAAATCTGCAGACAAAGTAATTGTTTAGACAAACTATTGCCTGAACATATTTGGGAATTGATTTTTAGTTTATGTCAAATGGAATTGTATACCAGTATAAATAAATTTAAAATGTACAAAGATTGCAAAGTTAACGAGATAGGTTAAAGATAATTCAGAGTAACTGGAAGAACAAGATGCCAAATGCATTATAGTGAAACCATGTGCGTCCGAGGCTAGTTTTTCTTTTTTTTTTTTTTATTGTGTTTGGTTTATACAAACCTTTACAATCATTAAAAATAAAAATTAAAACATCCAGCACAATAAGAATTTAACAATGAGTTTAAAACATACATGATATTTGTAAGGATAATATTTCCATACCGCAGTTTGTGCTTAATACATCAAATTCAAATTCCTATATCGAAAGTGTAGTAAATTCATTTAGTTTTACTTCAATAATTGACAATAATTCTATCAATTTCAAATTAAATGACAAACTATTACTGCACATACAACGGTTCCAAAGTGCTTCCATACTAGTGCCTGTTTGGAACTGAGCCTTTAAATTGAAAATTTTTTTACGGGATGGTGAGAAGAAGGGGCAAGCGATGACCATATGTTTAAGTGTTTCATCTGCTTCCAAAGCTTCACAAAAACGGCATAGAGTGGAAAAGTCGGTCTGAAATGATGTATTCCAATTTTTTGTTTTGGATAGAGTTCGAAATTGATTCAAACGAAAACGCATTAGAAGTTTTCTGCCCACCGCAGAGGGAAATTGAGTCAAATAAAATGCACGATCACCCCACTTTCTACGAAATTGGTTATATTCAGAATACGATGGGTAAGTTCCCATTTTATCTGTAAGCTTACACCAAAAGTAGAGTTCATATTTTTTTTTTTGAGCAGGAAGCAGCAAGGTCATACTTTCGGGGGTTTCATCAATAGCATGTAAAATTGCATTTAATTTGTTTGTGAATACTTTGAGTGAGTGAATACTTGAATTTTCAAGTAATTCATTCAAATTAACATATAAGGAGTTTGCCGGAGGGTCCAGCATTTTAATATAGTTTTTTATATTTCGCCAATTTCTTTTTACAGATAGAGGCAACAGATTGATTTTGTGGCAAATAAAGACATTTGGTATGGACTGAGCTAAACCCAGGGCAGACTTCCACGTTTTTCCCTGTATTGTATCAAGGAAAGAATCAATTTCATATAAACATATATCCAGAGGGTATAATAAGCAGGGTTCAACTTTGAGTAAGTAAAAATGAATAAGAGGTAATAAAGAAAATAAGCAATATTTATGGAATATGATTTTCATTTGAGCGGCTAAAGTTTTGGCTTTATTGTTAAGAAATGTTTGCCACATACTTAAAGAATAAGAATCCATCAGTGGATAGCCCAAATAGCTATATAGGATGGATGAGGTGTAGCAAAGTTCGACTCCTTGCAAGAGCCATGAAAATTTGTTTACTTTGCATCGCCCATCATAGAAAGTAAGAATTGAAGGTTTAGTTGGATTAACTATGAGATTCAGATTATGAGCACATTTAGCAAATAGATCGAGTTTATTCTGAAGGCCAAACGGGGTGCGATCAAAAAAGAGAAGATCGTCTGCAAAACCGATCCAATCAAGCCTAAGTGCACCCAACTTAGCTGGAAATACATGCTGATCTTTCCAAAGAGAGTCAATCCCATATAGATATAAGTTGAATAGTACTGCCGCCATATTGCATCCTTGCTTAACGCCAATTTCGGTGCTGATTGAATTGGTTAAGGCACCATTACGATTTAAGCGAATTCGCTAAGAGGTCTTGAGGTGCAACATGGCGATCAGTGCAACCAAGGAATAAGGGATTCCCATTTTGATCAGTTTTGCCCAGAGAATTTCTCGAATTACGCTGTCAAATGCAGCTGTCAGATCCAGACTGGCCATATACACAGGCCACATGTGTGCATTTTTCGTCTGTGCATAGAGATGCGCAAAAATTGTTGCATTCAAAGGACAGCCAATGAACTTTCTAAAACCCACCTGGAATATTGAGAGCAAGTTATTACGTGTGATATACATTTGAAGCTCCTGCAGGAGTAAAAGAGAGAAGATTTTGGATGAAGCATCAGTAAGTGCAATGGGGCGATAATTGCATGGCAATTCAGGGGGGCCTTTTTTATAAATAGGTATTATGTGTGCTGAGTGCCATGTTGAAGGAATTTCTCCGGTTTGTAAGATCAAATCAAACCGGATCTTTAAGATGTATGCCCAAAAAAGGGGATCCGATTTATAAACACACGGAGGGAGCCCATCTGGACCTAGTGCTTTTGCGTTGTTAAGTTTATTGATTACACCAATGATGTCATTAACCGTCCATCCAGTTCTTGTATTTCGAATGAACCTTGGATAATGGTTTTTGACAAAAGAAAAATGGTCGGGCAATTTAAATTTTTGTGTTATGAAGTTAGTCCACGCATCAGCAGAAATTACGCATTGCGGATCAGATTGTTGGCCTGATTTTAAAGAGTGTAGTAGTGACCAAGATTGCCTTGTATTATATTTTAATAGGTGATACATCATATTTTGATTATCAGTAATGTACATGGAAATTTTCAGAAATTTAATTCTGTTTTTGTAAACTTGTTTTATTCGATTTAGCGCAATTGACCTGCAAAGGGAGGGAGACATGGATCTCATGATCTCCCTGATTTTTTTGTACTTCTCTTTTTTTGAGTCAGCAACCAACCTATTGAATTTATGTATGTGGTTTGCATTAGATTCGATTGTAGAGCATTTAGACAAGGCAATTTTTGTTAGATGAAATTGAATACGTTTCATATTAAGCTCTTCAACTTTACGTAAAGAGAAATAACATCGCAAAGGTCAGTAGAGATGAGCGGATCCGCCTCAATCATTTGCAACAGTTTGCAACACACTTTCGGATTCCATCGTATAGATAATAGATGTCGATCAGATTCAAGTAAAGTTAAGCTAGGCATAGCATCAAAACGAGCAGTAAGTAGTTGAATAGATAGGGAAATTAACATATGATCCCCAAGTTCAGGGTCAGAAATAATAACCGGTTTGATAGAAGAATATAAACATGTTGATACAAAGAAAAAATCAATCAGAGATTTAGAGTTACCCCTATGCCAAGAAAAGTTAAATGGATTTAGTAATACAGGAGCTGGTTCAATGTCCCATTCCAAAAAAAAATTAAGCCAAGTTTGTCCATTTCGTACAGAATTAGGAGAATGGCTAGGAATCAGATTCCTTTTGGGTAATGATAAATCATAACATAGTGCATTAAAATCACCACCAACAATTATTTTGAGAGCTGAATTTCGTGCAAAAGCTGCTACTAATAGCGAATTCATTTCATCAATGATAATATCAAGAGGGGAAGACAATTTGTTCCAATAAATGCAAACCAACAGTAGTGCATCTTTAGACAAATTTATAGCTGTTAATTCAACAGCCATGATGCTTTGAGTGCAACATATATATTTAGCAACACATTTGGTTAAAGTATTAATTAGAATAGCAATTCCTCCTGATGGCCGGCCCATAGGACCCTGCGAGGCCGCATGTGAGAAAACATAAAAACCCTCAATTGAAAATGGAAAGCGGCTCATTGTTTCCTGTAAAAAGACAACATCTGGCTGAGCAGATTCTTTTTGTTGGTCCATGACCGGAAGTTGTTAAGACCGCAGGAATTCCAGGACACAATCAAGAAATCCCCCAAGCTAGGATCGTCCTAGTACTCCAGAATTAGAGCTGGGTGCGACTGCGGTAGTACCTGCAGATTGTATTCCCTTTAGAGCGGATACAATTGCCATCAATTGTGTAAGGGTACTCGCATCGAGGTCCAAAGCTACCCCTTGATCTTTTAATACAGAAGGGGTTTGAACTGCAGGAATCGGGGTATTGACGAAGCTTTCTGCGTCGTCAATATTAGAAAATAATGTATTTACTAGACCTATGGAAAGTAGATCCATCTTTTGTTCCCAGATCAATTTTAAGATTAGTGGAGAATTGTATCTGCAAATCATTTTATTGTTGTTTACGGTTGCAAGTGTAATCCAGTCAATATCGTTGGATCTGATCAATCTCAAAGCCGGTACAGCTTGCAAAGTTGAGATAAAGTAAGACCGGTTAAGCCTTGCCTTACAATGAAATTCAACATTGCTCTCCCATCCCATAATGACAGTCCCTTTTAGTTCATCAGCTGTGTTAATCATGGCTGTTACCTTTTTGCTCTCAGGTGATGGGGAACTGTTCGCAATTGGAGGGATAGGTGTTAAATTCTCACTTTGCCTTTCCCGACTTGAGTTTTCAATCAGTGGATCAATCTCTTTTTTTTTCCCCAGGCTTTCAATATTGCTGCTCGGATTTTCAGCCGAGTTGGACACAGCCACTTTTGGCATTTGTGTCGGTGAATTTCGCTGATTTTTCGACATTGCATCATTGCATGCACCTTGAATGAATCTATCAGTTTTTTTTAAGGCTAGCAGAGGATAAAAGTTAGAGAGCGTGGCTTGTTTTACAGTCAAATGCGGCTCTTCAAGTGTGAACATCGAGGAGGGCAATTCTGTTTCCTCACATGAGTTACTTTTCATTTGCAATTTTTTTTTTTCGGCGATTGTTTACACATTTGTTTGTTGCATTTTGGGCAAGCCTCTTTTACACATGCATCAGGTAAATTAGGAATAAGTGGCTGTGGTATAGAAAGATTGAGCACCGCTTTGGATTCCGCATTTAGCTGATTCAAGTCAATAGTACCCTCCCCGCCTGACAGATTGCATATTTCTTTTATGTTTGTATTATGACGATCTGGTTTAGGAGCACTCTGATTCTTAGATTTTTTTTTTCTACTTTTTGTTTAAGTCTTTTATCGGCCCCTTTTCTTTTTTCAGCTCTCTGTTGTGCTCTTTTTTGTTTTCTAGTAAGGACCATTGGGAGAACTTCACCAGACGATGATGATGCAATTGATTTGTCACATGCCAAATCTAAATCGATCACCTTGTCCGATAGCGCAAGTAAATCAGTAAGTGCAGAAGGACTATCTGGAAAAGGGGGCTTAGGAGATTCAACTGTATTTTGGACCACGTCGTTATTTGATTTAGTAACTAGTAATAAAGTTGACTGGATTTCCTTGAAGGCAAACAATAATTTCTCAATGTTAGCCGCATTTGTTTCCACTAATTGTTCCATCTTACATTTCTGAAACCCTGATGGAGATTGCAAGGGCATTGGGGGATCAGCTACGATTTCCGCATATGTTTTTGTCTGAGTACCTTTGTCACTGCAGATGTTAGGAGTAGTGTGATTAGAACTCAGAAGAGAGATTGTGTTGCATGCGAATAACAGGCCTTCTATCTTATTTATTTTAGAAGATATTTCCGTATTTTGCAAATGAAGAAACCTGACTTCTTCATGCGTGCGTTCATGACCTTTATCAAGTAAATTCAGTATAAGCGTAATGATAGGAAACGCTTCTGGATTGAATGGTAGTTCCATTTGAGGTTGAGAATTCAGTGTATGAATAGAGTCATGGATAAGATTAGTATCTTCTATTGGAGGTGAATGAGAATAGTCACGATGAGATGTAACATTGGGAATTACAGTTTGCTGTTTTGTAGCCACAGGCGAATTGTTCCATTGTTCTGAACAATATAGCTTGGAAGAGCCTCCATTTGTAGCTTTCCCATATGATGTGGATACTTGGGTTGGAGCAGAGTAGGGGGAGGATGGTTCATAAGTAGGCAAAGTAGGTGGGTCCCCTTTGCATCTTCTCTGTGAGATTGGGGAAGAGGGTTCATAAGAAAGCCTAATACGTCTACCCAGATCAGTTTCAATCATTGGGGGAAGAGTAGAGAAGTCAGCCAAATGATGGTTAAAACCCTCAATTCCCATTTCCCTTTTAATAGCTGCTCTCACAATGCTATCCTCCAGGTTAGGACTGTCATCCATCCACCCTTTGGGTGAACTGGAATTTATCTCAGTGGTGCTAGAAGGCGCGATCATCAGAGGAGTCAAAGACTCCGCACTCGTGTTTACCCCGGATTCTGATAGGGCCAGCGGAAGAGCAATCTCCTGATTTTTATTAAGGAGTATAGTATCCCCATGTTCTAACTGGGGGTTAGTATTATAATTGCCTGTTTGGTTACTCAATTTAGGATAAGTAACACCTGAACAATTTGATTCAGCAATAAACATTGAATTGGGAAGTGTTATACATAAATCAGAAGACAGCATGCTAGCCGAGTCATTGGGTTCATTATTACATATCTCTGGAGTTACCAAATCAGTGCTGGATCCAGAGTCCATCTCATTCAATGGAGTGACCTCAGTAAAGGATTTAGTTTGAACCATAGTATCAGGGTCCTCCATATCCGTAGTCTCTGTAGAAATGCCCCTTTTGGCGTTAGTTAATAGTGAGCGATTCCTCTTGGAGCGTTTAGCTGGAGCAGGAGAATGTAGCGTAGCTCCACTACGAAGACCACTAACCATTACCTTGATGTAAATGTGCTCGTAGGCTTAGAGAGACATAGATTAACTTAAGCGCAAGCCAAGAAAGTAAAAGCTGTTTAAACCTACCCACCGAGCGCGTACCGCGAACAGCGAACAGCAAACAGCAAACAGTACTTTTTCGGTACTTCTGCGGTGCGCGCGCGGTGCGCGTTCAGCAGGGCAGTTATAGGCTAGAGGGAGCACGTCAGTCAGAAGGGGAGGAGCTCCAGCCAAAGAAGTGACCTATAACAAAAAGCAGAAGAAATAAGTTCGAATAATTCGTGTGATAGTAGATTCAATCTTTACAATTCACATAGAATCTACAACTTTTTTTTTTTTATATTTTTTTTTTATTTTTTTTTTTATATAGTTGAGGTGATGGCAACTCCCAAGGGCGCACTATATAATGGTGGGCATACAGCGTTGGGCACACCAAATCCAAAGTCCGGAAAGAACTCCAGCACAGCAGGTGTGACTGGACGATGCGAGGCTAGTTTTTACTGGCATACCAAAATTCAAATTCACCTCAGTTAATGGTGTTGTCATTTAGTTTAATGTTTTTGGAATCTAATGGCATTAAATATGTGGTGATTTGCAGTAACTTATTTCATAAATGCAGTACATTTGAGATTAGGGAAAACAAAGTAAGTGACCATTCATTGTTTGCAGTGCACTTTAACCTTATTTCAAAGTCTCCGAAGCAATTTGCATGATCGGAGGTCCTGATTAATCAGCACAAGAACTGCATGTAATGGAGACAGAGTCCTATCACACAATTTAGTAGCATGATGAAAAGCTTTTGGTAGTCGACTACTTTGAATAATAAATTAGAGCTTTTATTGGTACCATTCTTTACTCCTTACTCCGTTCATTGTTGTAAACATTGCTGAAACATGTGGTAAACCCAAAACTTGACATGGAAACATTGGCAAATCCAATTTCAGAGTAATGTTGGGTCAAGCAGTTTAATGAATTATCCAATAAACCTGGTGAGGATACTCCTAATTATGTTTTTGAGGGCCCTCGGTATATAAACGGTATATAAATATCACAGTGGAGAAAAGTTTGCTAATCATCACTGCTTGTTCTAGGTCACATTCCGTGCAGCCGAAAGGCCTATGTAATAGGGTCCTGACATCAGAATCGGGAACTTGGGCACTTATTTTGTTCTTGGTTTTTGATAGTCTCTTCAGGGTGAAATGACTGTTGTGAACTTGGAAAATCTCCCTGATCGTCCCAGTGTATAAGAAGGGGGATCACCAAAGTCCATTGAGCTACCATCCAGTTGCTCTCCTTGATGCAGACAACAAAGTGTTTTCAGTCTGTATCTTGAAAGAAGTGGAGGAGTGGATTATGGAAACTACTAAGCTGTCTAAATTGCAGACGGGGCTCAGGAGAGGAATTGGGAAGAATGCTAATGGCTTGGTGATCAACACACTGCTTGAGCAGGCATGTTTCAAGGGGACAGGCCTATTGTATGTGGCCTGTGTGGACCTCAGCCTAGAATTTGACACAGTGGATCTATTGAGACTATATGCTAAACTGAGGAATTGGACATTTCAAAGTCAGGCTTCACATGCAAGAAACAGTATTTAAGTCAATTGTACCACACAAGGACACAGGCAGGTGTGCATATTGCCCCCTTGCCTGTTCAATTCTAAATCTCAGATCTGGAGGAGAATTTGGAGCCTGCCTCCTTTGTTGCACCAAAGTTTTGTAGAGAATGTTGTTTCTGGCTTAGTTATGCAGACGATATCCTATTGATGGATAGGACTTAAATTGCTCAGCAGTGGCTTTTGGTGAAATGTATGTCTTATGCTATAGTGAATAGCTTAAAAGCAAACTCAAGTAAAATAATATATTATGCTTTAACGGAGGCAGGAACAGGAGGGCACATTTTTCATGTATTATTAGGTGGAAAATCATTAGTTGTGGAGCAGGCGGTGAAATAACTGGGCGACACCCTCACTGGAGTATCCCAAAGGGCGGTGCTAGGAAGCACTGTGAGAATGAAAGGATTACATTAAGAGCCCAGATGTCATATATATACACAGTGAGCCAGCTTGTATCCTATTATAATTTGAAGGTGGTGCCTGCGATGTGCTCTGGGCTGGAGATGAACATTTTTTCTGTGAATTTGCAAAAATAGAAGGCTTATTGTGAAGGAAAGTCTTGAAATTGCCAAACTCTGTACCCACAGCAAGGATAAGGTATGAGCTAGGGCTGACTTCCATGTCTTGTATTGTTGCCTGGAAAAAGTTTCATTGTATCGGAAGCTTAGGATGGCTAGACCAGGCTCCTTATACGAAGTACTGTGTAAACAAATGGATACTGTTGATACAGGCTGTCAAACAAAATTTAAAAGAGACTGTATTAAGAATTTGGAGGAGGGCGGTATAACTTCTTCTACCCAATCCTGATGTAAAGGTGTACTGGAGAGCCCCAATACAAGAGAAACAGATGGGCTGGGAAATCTCGTGCCCAATAAATGAAATAATCAAAGTACATGGCAAAACCCTGCTTTATTTACAAACTACATAAAGCAGGGACATCATACAGACAAATAGTTGTCGCTCTCACTCTTCTCAAGTCTGACAACAGTTTCAAAACATAAAATACATCACTATTGACATCACAATGCTCTATTGCTTACAAAAACCTAGGGGTAAGGGGATTCGTTAAGGGAATTGTCTACATACAGAGACTACATGGTTTAGTTTTCCGATTGGCTATATTTCATCTGATGGCTCAACCTAAAATCTCCTCCAGATTTATAAGAGAGAATGCATGTCATCTTTAAAGTTTACTATTGGCTAATGCAACACATACTGGGCAGCAAAACATTAAGAGTTTTCATTAGTTGGTACCTTGCTCACCAACTTTGACTATGACAGGTCATCAACGCATGAACTAAAACTGGGAGTGAGGGGTGAGAAGTCCAAGAAGTGCATTCTTCCACTTAAATGAGATGCTAACTCTTATCCCTAAACCCTGAGCCAAACTATTCCTTTGAATGTGTCCTTTTTAGGCGCCTTGATTCTGAGAACATGTGGGGAGTAGAGGCAAGTGCTGGGACATGCCTGGTCTTAATTAATAGACACCTTTCTTGAAGTATGGGTCACGTGTGTTAGACCATTTTCTGAATTTTCCTGTCCTGTATTGTTTGAAAATTTAGCAAATATGAACTTGGTCGATCTATTCTCTTGTAAGGTTTTAATTTATACTTAGTTTGCACCTGACATTTAAAGTCTGCGTATTCTTCACTTAATCTAAGAGAAATATGTCTTGTGCCTTGGGAATCCTTATTTTCTATTTTCCTCTGGACTGTTCAGGCCCTTTAATTCTTCTATAACCTCGGAGCGGGGCCGTGCTGCCCTTGACTGCTCCCCTTATGGGTCTGTACTTCAGCGGATTCAGCAGTTTCGAGTTTCTATGAAGTTTCTTGGCCTCTATTCGTTTCAATGCATGTTACGACTTCCATTTTAACAAAGATGGTGGCCCTTTTACTGTTGCGTTTCTATGTTACTAGGCTATCTACGTATATTTTAGAATATTCATTGCTTGTGTTATATTCTTCATGTCTTTATGGTGCAAGTGATATTCTTCGTGCATAAATGCACGTTTGACCTAATGTCTGCATTTCTTCATGAAGAGTGCATATTTACTTCATGTCTAATGCATGCATGCATGTCAGAGTAACAACAGGTATGCTTACTTTTGTTATCTTTGGTTACATCAGGTCTATCTCTTCCTGTAACGATCTGGGATAAGGCCGGTGGGGTCACCTGAGTCTATAACGTTTCTCTCCTTAAGGGTATTGGGGCTGGAGAGGGGCAGTTGCCGTTAATGACATATTCATCTGTCTCTCAACACTGATCTAGCGAAGAATAACATTTATGATTAAGACTGGATTGATATGTGTGATACAAGATGCGCATATAAATTGTAATCTGAGATAAGTTTGGCAAACAAGCAGTGTCAGAACGGGTGTATGATGAGATCATTTTTAAGGAATGGAAATATTTTTAAAGGAATTGAAACTTTTTTGAATACTTTTAGTTTGGAGATATTTATTGAATGATTATACAGAAGGTTATATCTAATGTTGACTGTATTTTGGATGAGATTTGTTCTCTTTTTTAGCTAAGAAATAATATGGAACTAATTCTTTCAGACAGAGTATTGTATAATATAAAGTATTTGTATATATGAATTTCTTGTTTAGAATGTGTAAGGTTTATAATAAACCAAGAACTTATAAAAACTAGCATTATTCATACCTTTATGTTTTCCACATGTCTAAAGTTACCTTTAATATTATTTACTACAGGAGGAATTTCCTGCATTGAGTGGATCTCTTTGTGAGAAATGATACCCACCTGGTGCGCAGGTTTCAGTGTAAGTATACATCTTGTTACAAATGCACTGCCCGTTCTGTCTCTCCAATATCGCTATGGATTTATTTGGCCTTGAATGAGACATGCAAATTGAGGGACTGATTTACTGTGGACTAACTCCAGGAAAGGGACTATTCAATTCACCATGAAGTTATCAGGAATGACTGTGACTCACTTCAGGAGGAAGTCATTGTTGTTACCAGTATTGTCTTCATGAATCAAATAGACTGTCTCTCTAGGAGTATCTCAGAGTTACTCTTGCCACCTTGTTGTGAATAAGCCCCTTGCTGTTGAAAAACAACTAATATTGTGTCCTACCAATCATTTCACTTAGAGGCCTTGTGCCCATGGCCTTAGCACAATCCCTGTGGTGCATTGATAGTCACTATTCATTATTGTAGATATCTGCACCTTGTCCTTGTCTGGAATTGTAGAAAGCTGCAGTGTCTCAAAGCTCCCAGATGCAGCTAGATTGCAGCATGTTAGCACTACATATATAACGATCATAAACAAAATAACTTGCATACGAAACAACAGAGAGATCTGTGAGGGCTTAGGGACATGTATGGGTACTGGGGAACTCTGGAGGCCAGGAGAATCCCCCAATTGTGTGATGCAGAAAGCCCACTTTTTAGCATCACTCTACTATGATCATCATTTGAAACTATTTGTCAGCACCAAGATTCTGCTATGCAGTGAACATTTGCAGTATGATTAAACACAAACAAAAATATGCAACCCCTAGAGAAGAGATGGTATATGGAGAATCTCCCTCACATTCCCCAGTCACACCTTGGCTGACCCACCACACACCATGCAGTCACGCCTCCTGAGAATTACCCCTAGTGTAGCCCACCAGAGCTTTATTGCATGAAAAGTGAAGAAGAGTGTCCTGTAGTACTTAGAAGGACATTGCACTTAGCAGGAGGTGTATATCAGTAAGTGATGGAGAAACCAAGAGGAAATGTTAGTGCAGAATACTCTACACCTGTTTACCAGCTTGCTCTGGACGCAAACTCTGACTTCACTCACGGAGCAGGTCTCTTTGTTGAGCGCACCTAGGGTGTGCACACTTGCAGTGGATCACAGAGCTGACCCCAAAGCAGAAGAATATCTACAAGGAAGAGGAAAATGACAGGACATATACTCACAGTAGACTGTGATTGTAGTAAGCAAGTGTAAGTAGTGAAGGCATCGGCAACCGGAACACAGACTGCCTGACTGTCATGTTGCCTGAGCCTAACCACAATATGGCAGACACTGTAACTAAGTCCCTGGACTCCGGGGCCAGTAGCCAGACCTGAATCATACCTAATTGCTCTTTCTCTTCTGTACCCACTTCTTACTTCCATCGCAATTTTCATGTTTTTAATATTCCTATCTTTTCAACTTCCTGTATCTCTTGTCTCTCCTCTCATTCATATTTTCTTGCTCTTTCTGTGGATGAGGCTGCTTCGGTCTATTCCTCCTCTCTTTCTTCATCTCTTGATGCACTATATACTGCTTCTCCATTTTCTCCTTCTCGGGAGCCCTCACAGCCTTGGCTTACTCCTGAGCTTTGCTCAATGCAAACAGCCCTTCTTCATCTCGAGAGGCGTTGGTCCAAGACTCGTTCTGAAGTTGATCAAGAACTGTTTTCTTCTTAACACATTCTCTATGATGAACTACTTCTTGCTTCTAAGCGTGCTTACTTTACTAACCTCTTACAAGCTCAATATTCTCATCCTAGACATCTCTCCAAACTCTCTCTTGCCTCCTTCCCCTTTTCTGACCACTCTCTCCCGTCAACTCTAACTGCACTTGATTTTTCTACTTACTTTACTTCTAAAGTAGATATTCTTCATGCAGCTATGGCTGTTACTTCCTCTCTTCCTTCTCATTTCTCTTCTTCTCCTTTATCATCTATGACAATTTCTTCCTTCTGTCCTGTTTCTAACTCAGATATTTCTATCCTTCTTTCGTAGGCTAATCCAACTGCTTCCCCTAATGACCTCATACCTTCCGCTCTTATTTCACAAATCTATCCTTCTCTTAATTCTTATCTCACTAATCTTTCCTAATATTTCCCACACTACTACTATTTTTCCTTTGTTATTTAAACATGCTGTTATTCTTCCTATTCTGAAAAAAAAATCCTTAGATCCATCATTACTTTCTAATTGTTGTCCTATCTCTCCTCTCCCTTTTCTTTGGAACGTCTTGTTCACTCTCAGGTCTTTTCATTTGTTTCATTGAACTCTATTCTTCTTCGCTTCCAGTCTGGTTTTGGACCCTGTCACTATACTGAATCTGTCCTTCTTTCTTTCTGCGACTCACCGCTGCCAGCTCGTTATTCTAAACACTCTTCTATTCTTATAATCTTGGATCTTTCCACTGCTTTTGACACAGTGGATCACATACTACTCCTACAGTCTCTCTCTTCCTTTGGGTTCTCTGGTTCTGTATTATCTTGGTTTCCCTGTTACTTATCTAACCTTACTTACTCGGTCTCACGCCTCTCTGCCTTACCTCACAGTGTTCCGCATGGTTATGTTGTTGGTGCTTTTCTTTGCTGTCTTTACACTGCTCCTCTTGCTTCTATTATTTCTTCTTTTGGGCTGACTCATCATTCCTATGCTGATGATGCCCAACTTATTTTGTCTTTTCCTTCTTTTACTCCTACTAGTCACACTAATCTCTTGGACTTTCTTTCTGCTATTCAAACCTGATGTCTGATCATTTCCTTGTTCTTAACGCCTAAGAAACTGAAGGTTTTTTTTTTCCAGCTTGTACTATTCCATCTCCCTCCCCTCCTTCCTTTATCCTGTTACCTCCCTCTTGCCTTCCTATCTCTCTTACTGCCCATAATATTGCTCTTCATCTCAATACTAACGTATCCTTTTTTCACCATATCTCTATTACCTCTCATTCCTGTCAATTTCGTCTTTTTTAATATTCTTAAAGTTAGAGCCTTTCTTACTTTTAGCATTATTAAACTTCTGATATCGTCCTGTTTCCCGTCCAGCCTCCCTTAAGTTTATCTTTAATTCTTCTATTCGTCTTCTTTCATTGCTTTTTCCTTGCAATTTGTTTTCTACTTCACTATCTTCTCTTGAATGGTTATCCTTCCATTCTGTGCTTAAATTTAACATTCTCTGCATTGTATTCAAATCTCTTCATGGCCTTGCTCCGATCTATCTTGCATCTCTTGTGTCCTTTTATGTTCCCTCTCAGGTTCTTTGTCCTCATTCTCTTTTTTTGCTATCTGTTCATCATTCCTTGTGCGTAATCATATTTTCGTACCATCCCTTTGCTTGCTTTCTTCCACTGGATCGCTCTCCTCTCTCTCTTAGATCTATCAATTCTTATTCTGTTTTCAGTGATGCTTTGAAAAGTTTTTTACTACAATCTTAAATTTCACTTTTACTATGAGTTATTGAACTGCTTTCTCATTGTGTATTTTCTTGACTATGTTTCAACCCTATTTACTTTTTATAAATGTATAATGCGCAGGCCATGGACCCGTAGGCTTAAGGGCACAACCCAAAACAGAACGACAGAAGAACAAAAAAGTCTGCAGGCATGGTCAGATTACAGTGGAGTAGTAGACAGAAGCTGATCTCCTCATGCAAACAACAGTGCCTTCAGTTTTCTTTTGAAGACATCAGTTGAGTCAATGCCTTGTAATTTTCGAGGAAGGTCATTCCAAACCCTAGGGGCAGAAGCGTAAAAGGCTCCCTTTGAGGCCTTTGCGTTCCTAAACCCATGGATCAACAGACGATCCTGATTGCTAGTTAGATGAAAGAACCTGTAAATACGCGGGCATTTCTGAGTTATTACTAATACTCTAAAAAGAGCTTGTCTTGCTGCTGACACATGGTCTCTCTGGGAGAGGCCCATAACCACTCTTACAGCTCGGTTCTGGGTAACCTGCAGCCTATTGCAAATAGATTTATTAATGCTCACGAGTAGGCTGGAACAATAATCAATTTTTGCTCCACAATTGTTCTAGCAATTGTCTTGAGAAATGAGGGGTCTAAGGTGGACTAACAGTTTGATGTAATAGGCACAAGAAGATACCAAGCTATTGTACTGTAAATTGGCTTCTGTACAGCACCTTTGCATAAGGAGCTATATAAATAACACATATATACAAATACAAATTGAGTTATTAGGTGAAAGGCAACACCTGCTTACACAGAAATAGAAGGCACACACATGTGCAAGCAGGTGGAAACATTTGTTAAACACCAATCACATGACCATTGGCTAATGGGGAAATGGATTTACCATTCAATACTCTCATTGGAAAATTAAGTGTGAAAGAAGAGAGATCAAGAGGTGTCCAAGGCAAATCGAATGCATCGTCAGAGAGTTTTGAAGCAGAAGATGGCTAAGCCAAATAGGCAACACTGTGATAGATTCAAGGCTTATAGGAGACACCAGAACAAGTAGCCTATTGAGCGCCATCCCAATGAATTGGGACACACCAGTTGATAAACAGGTTTCATTGAAGGATTTCCCTATATATTGGCTTATAGGCATTTAGGGCAGGGAATAACAGAAACCATCCTCTACAAATGGCAGAACCCTCAGTAAACATAAAGGATCGTGGAGATCTTGGAAGAGCTACCCTCCACCCTTCCCCCCAAAAAAGGACATAACACATTTGCACTCCAGTCTGCCTATGATGCTATAGAGAATCGTGTGTCAGAATGTCAATGTGACAACCACTTTTCAAGGTATTCATTTCTGAGACAGGAAAGACGCAGGAAGGATCTAGCGCTGCCTGCAACATACCAGCAGACACTGGTGCTCTTGATTTGAAGATCACACAGCTAAGGGTGCCAGTAGATGGGATGCAGCTGAGGATTCGGAGGAAGGATCCGGTGCTGATGCATTAACGTGTCCAGGCTACACGCCCTCCACCATACCAGCAGACACTGGTGCTCTTGATTTGAAGATCACACAGCTAAGGGTGCCAGTAGATGGGATGCAGCTGAGGATTCGGAGGAAGGATCCGGTGCTGATGCATTAACGTGTCCAGGCTACACGCCCTCCACCATACCAGCAGACACTGGTGCTCTTGAATTGAAAATCACACAGCTAAGGGTGCCAGTAGATGGGATGCAGCTGGGGATCTGGAGAAAGGATCCAGTGCTGGCACGTCAACGTGTCCAGGCTACACCCCCTCCACCATACCAGCAGACACTGGTGCTCTTGAACTGAAGATCACACAGCTAAGGGTGCCAGTAGATGGGATGCAGCTGAGGATCTGGAGAAAGGAACCAGTGCTGGCACGTCAACGTGTCCAGGCTACACCCCCTCCACCATACCGGCAGACTCTGATGCCCTCATGGATAAGCACACATGGCTAAGGGTGCAAGCAGTTGGTAGGCGGCTGAGGAAGGATCCAGCACTGATGCGCCTACATGTCCAGGTCACTCTCTCTCCAGCATACAAGCAGACGCTGGGTGCCCTCGAGGCAAAGCCAGTGCAGCTAAAGGTGCCAGTAGTTGGCAGGTGGCTGAGGACCCAGAGGAAGGAGCAAGGATCCCAGGTTTTCAGGTGTCCTGGCCACGCCCCCTCCACCATACCAGTAGATGCCGGCACCCCCCCAGAAAAGCCCTCACGACTAAGTGCGCCGGCAGATGAGGACTCGGAGGAAAGATGAAGGATCTGGCGGTGACACGCTTACATGTTCCCGCCACTCCCTCTTCTCCATAGCAGCAGACTCTAGCGCCCTTGATGTGAAGCTTGTGCCGCTAATGGCACCAGCAATCGGAAGGCAGCTGATGACCCAGAGCAAGGAGGAAGGATCCAGCACTGACACGCCAGCGTGCCAGGCTATGGCCCGTCCACCTTACCAGCAGAGGTCAGTGCCCTCGCAACAAAGCCCACATGGCTTAGGGTGCAGGCATTTGCAAGGCATCCTGGAGAAGGGCCGTTAGGTGTTATTATTTCCTGAGGACTCTCTGAGGGCTTTCTGAGACTCTGAGACCTACCTCTTTTCCTTTTCTCTGTAAAGGCCCTCTGATTTCCTGGGAACACTAATAACGTTTTCCCCATGATTTCAGTTGGAATTGCTTATGTTTCTGCCTCAATCTTGCTGGTGTTTTGTGGCGGGGAGATGGACTTGAGACAAGCATGCCACAAGCATGCCACATACACATGTTTAACACAGGTTTAATATTTTATTTTTATACCCCAATTGCATATATCGGCAACCTTTTTTATTTCCACTCTGGTGAAATGGCTAAATGGAAAGGCAAACATCATGGAATTATTTTTACCTACTGCCTAAACCCACAATACCCGTGGAAACTAAGATACAAGATATCTCTCAGGCTAAGGACATTATTGAGTAAATTGAAGTTCTGCTTATGGACATAGCCCAACCGAGTGCTAAATCAAATCCTAAACCAATCTCAAAACCAGCTGTCCATAAGGAATGAACGAAATATTGACAATAGCCTGAGATTGTCACAGGGATGTTTGCTTACATCAACTCCAGCCTGAATCAGATCAATATCAAGCAAGCTCCACACATCCCACACAAACTATTAACTCCTGACATGACAGACTCCCCACCCACTGCGACAGCTGGAGGGGCATACTTATTAAGTGGTATTTGTTACTCATGATGCAATGCATCCGGATATTTGTGATCTTCCGCCACAATTAGAGACCATCTACAAGCATTCAGTAGTTGTGCTAGAGGTAACACTTGAACACATTTGCACTGAGAATCCAAGACAATTTCCAAGTCTCATTTTGCTCCTATGAAGGAATCTAAATTAAGCACTAATCCTCCAAGTTGCTCCGCTTGATCAATTCGAGCGGAGTCCAACTCACTGGGCTGAATGCAATGAGAAGTATTGATGTGTAAAATGAAGGATTTAAGAGGTGACGTGTCCAGGTACGGATAGTCATTCACGAGATGGCTGTCAAAGGAAATGCTGTACTCTCTACTGTGCAAAATCCTGTAACAAAATGTAGTGTTACACAGGGGGTTGGGTGTGATGTGTCGGGGGCAATGCTCCCTATGCACCTATTAGAACATTAACTGATATAGTCAAAACAATGTAAAGTTGTAAATATATACCAAAGACAGCTTATCTTAAGGTGATATCACAAGTTTAAGAACTGATACACCAAGCCCAGGACGCACAACCATAAAGCAACATATATCTGGAAACCATGTCCAGTGTGCACTAAAACAACCGGCAGAAGGCTGTTGGTGGCAGCAGGAAAGTGGTAACTTAGTGGGTATCAGGCCAGAGTCTAGTTTTCTGTACATGACTGGAATCCCTAAACTTACTGGGAAGATATGGAAGAATGAGGATTCTTTTATCAAGAAATGCACCCATTGGCTGTGTTGTAAGAAAGGCTGTTGAAGCATCACCTGTGCCGATAGAATGCATGATAAACCTTTACCTCATCCATCCAATTCCCAATGGGAAATTATTAGGATTAATCTGACACACCAATCTCTTGTGGAAGACCTCCTTGATGCTGATTTGAGAACCTTACCGCATATAGGCTCCACTATAATATTAAGACGCAGACCACTGGATGAAGACTATCTAGATTCACAACCAACATGCAGATAAAAAAAAATAGAGACCCCCCTAGTAATTCTGGACTAATGCCTCTCCTCCACCCCCTTGTTCACCTTGAATACAAAAAAAACTGTGAAAGATGGATATTATTTTCCATCTATTTCGTTAATGGTGAAGCCAATATAAGTTCTTTCATGGAATGTCCGGGGCTTGGAGAGCAGGATGAAGATCCAGATTGCCGTTGATTTATTATAAATGCCCACATTATATGCCTACAAGAGACATCAACGTTTCAAACCAGTCCATAAACTGGGCTATCAACCTTCTTCCAACCGGGTAACCAAGAACCCAGGGGTTAGCCCAAAGAGGGAGCTGCAAATATGGGTCCATCATAGCCTTTGATGCCAATTGCAAGCTGGGGGAAGTTATCATCTGCTGATATGCCAGACATTATTATTCAACAGTGAACAGAGGATTGCACGGGGGCAATGCGATGGTCTTGGAAGCAAGACCATGCAGAGCAACAGAGGTTCAAATCCCGGATCCACGCTTAGAAACCAAAATCAGGTATGTTAGAAAAAAACAATACAAAATAAAGAAAGGAAAAAAGGCACTGAGGCGTTACACATATTCAATGTTTATCATAGGCCGGAATTGGAGGCTGAAGAAATCTTTGGAGGCTGAAGCACTCTCTAAACGTGATCGTATCATAGTGGTAGGGGATTTAAACTGCCAAATAGAACCCAATATATTGTATTCCTCTGATCAGGAAATAGAAAATGATTAGTGGTGAATCCTTTAGTTACGGTCTAATGCCGCATTACGATACTACGCATATCATAGAAAGACAGCTTGAGTTATTGACTTGTATGGGTGTGTATGATGTGTGGCATGCAGTGGAAGGGCAAACGGCAACTGCACGGCACATCCTACTTATAGGATTGATGAAACACAAGCATATATCGATTATTTATTGGTTTCCTGTGAATCATGGCATTCGGTTATCTCATTAGAAGTAATTAACTGAGAGGTTGGAGAGTGTCCACGACCTGTTAGTGCTTGTCTTTGCTCCTATGGTGAACACCGGGCCTGGGAGGACAGCTCAGGGGCAACACGCTCGCCTTGGTAGTAAGACAACGCCAAGCAACACAAGTTCGATCCCCGGGTCCGCGCTTAGAAACCTCTGGGTATTAAACACATTATAAATAACCAATTATAATTACCCTATATTCCAACCACAATTGTTAATTCAAATACACTGTCACGAAAACATGTCTAAAATGGCAAAGATTGGATAAAGGTACCATACCCCCAGATCTTCATAAAGAACTACTACCGATTAAGATTGATTATGTGGACACTGACTCTTTGAGCAATCCATTGGCCTTTTATGATGAATTGGCTAACACCACTAGGCAGCTTGTGACGCAGACCTGGTGTACGAATACAATGAATACATCTGCTAACCAGGGGTAGTTTTGAAAGAAATGCAGATTGGATAAGATAGCGCTGTCAACAGCACTGAAGAGTCATAATGGGAGAAACCCTTGCATTATAGCACAAAAAAGGCTAGAGCATAGAAGCCTAATGATTAGTAAGAAAGAAGTGCTTATTATAAAACAATGGGAAATCTTTAAAAAAAAAACTGCAGCACAATCTAATAATCAGAGGGAATTCTGGAGGGTATCTTCCTTTGGGGTGCACCCAACTAATCTGGATACGCTGGCCACAGAATCACATGGTTTAACACTTCTGTACCCTATGCCAATTGGACAGAGAGCTATAATATGAAGGGATAATGGGGCCATTGAGTTAAGGGATTTTGCTGCTGGGGGCTGCAATCAATCAGTTAGTATTGTGTGGCAAAATGTTGCTGAAAACATGGTTTTCAATATGAAAGAGGTACAGCAAGCCTTAAGCCAGTAAAGCCCCTGGCCGGGACTATCTACCATGGAGTGTTCCTGGTGTTCGTTGTGCTGGTAGAAGAGCTGCATCTACAAGTGCGTTTTCACTGTTTTCACTGGAGGAGCCAAGAACATAAAAACTTGCACTCGGATGTGGACCGTCGCGGAGTGTGTGGAGTGTTCCTGGTGTTCGTGGTGGACTGGTGAATGGTGACCGCAATGGAGCTTAACATGCCCCCTAAGCCTTGCAGTCAAACAGACCTCACCCAAAGAAATATGCTCCTTCCCCCACCCACTTCGCCTCCCCAGACCACTACATCTTTGGAGATGTAAATCAGCAGAGTCTCAGTTGCATCAGACTGATACGGTGGGAACTGGAGCGCGAAGCAGAGATGGAGACAGGCAAGTAAATGGGAGATGAAGAGAGAGCCTTCAAAGTGGAGGGGTGGCGGACTTGATAAACAAAACAATTTCAACTCCAGCGGGTACATATGATTGAAGTAACCCACTGTACGCCACAGAAGCGGATGTCAATGTCAATACTGTTGTCATAACATGTTCAAACAAGGACTGTCCTAAGAACGACTGTCATAAGGATTGCATGTCCGGCTCACCAACCACTCCCTCATCTCTCAAGCCCTCACCGTGGCTATTTAACGAAGAAAGTATGGGCTGTGTCAAAACATTTTGCAATGCTTATCCTTGTCGGATGAATTGCCAAACTCGAAAGTGTGTAATGAACTCCTGTCATGAGTATAGGGAAACGCCTGCAAAAGTTGTGTGTCTTCGCCTGGCGTTGCTTGGAATGTAATAAAAATGGGCAACCCCAAAACAAACGTAACATACACATGGCAAAGGTCAATGAGCACTTATAGAACAGGATGAAAGTGAGTGAAGACAATTTAGACATTGTCTACACTGGACTCGTTAGCTCCGCCACTTAACTCGCACCCCACTGGCAATAGAGCCTGCAGAGACAGAAAATAGATCAACCCAGATAGAACTTGTGAGCAACACAAAATTAAACTACTCTTGTGGTCGAATTACTCCAGGATCCACTCAAAAGGTAAAAACAGGTGATCTATGTATGTCCTCGGAACAACAAAAGCAAGTCGAGGTAGATCCGGACTTGAGGGAAGTCTTTGAAGGCTCTGCAGTCTGCACTTCATTGTAAGCCACATTAGAGACAACATTGAATGACGAATGGTACCGGGCCGACCCCGGAGGTGGTTGCGCCTTAAATAACACTAATCACTGGCGTGACTCATTAGCCGTTGCTGACCATCTACTCAAAGATTTAACCACACTTAATGAGAAAATGAATCAGAGTAGCCTCAGTGAAGTGTATAGGAGAAATCAGGGGAAAGAGTCCTCCGTTGCTAAAGTCCTGAACACAACGGCAGCTCTAATCAGCATAAATAGAAGGGCAATGAATCTCAAAAACAAACTAAACAACCACAAAAACGAAGACGGGTTGACTCTAGTCCATGAAACCCAATTATGAGCTCCCAAAATAGGCCTAACAATGAAAGGAGACTGAAAGGGAATCTAGTAGTTTCCAATCAACCCAGCAGAAAAGATCCTGCTCGAACCAACTCAAGAGAATCAACATCATCATCGGAAGACCAAACATCTGACAATTGTGACAAGGGAATACCCTAAATTAGAGAGATGGCTGAAAGGGTGTTCCTGGACTTAAGTCCCACTATAAAATCTGTGTTTTCTATTGCGGTGGCCCCTTTTACAAAAATCTATGAACAATTCAATGACAACTATCAGGACCAGAACACACTAATTGTCTTAATGAACTCCAAAATGGTGAATATGGAAAGAGAGCTTTGAGAAATGAAAGTACACGTTCACAATGACGTGCGAAAACTAGAAACATCATCCATGCTACTAAAGGAACAACTAAAAAACTACGCAGATGATAAAAGACTCCTTGCCGAACCCACAGGTGAAGCACTGATGATTCTAAAAAAAGGTCCATCCTGAAAGAATCAACTGTGAGAAGGGGTTAGGAGATCACAACGGATAAACGGTGAACAGTCGGACCCCTGAGACACTCAGCCACAAACTGTCCAACAAAATAAGGCAGTTACCCGGGAAGTAGGAGTAACTGAGGCCGACACAGATATGAACGTGACACTTGAGGAGGGAGACCGGCGAGACACACCGAAAAGTTCTGAAAAAAAGTTCCACTGTAAATCCAAGTGTACAAAGAAAAATCGAAGAAACAGAGCTAAGGATGGAACAGCAATCAGCCCAGTCTTCGACGTCTGGTAACGCTGAAGGCATGGTTGGGAACCCAGAAGAACCAGATAATGAAAATGTGGGAAACAACACAACAAAAAAAAAAGAAACTTATGGGATATTTGAGAAACAAATAATTGCTGCAACTGTAAAATATGGGGAAGCAACCCTTAGCCAAAGCAAATGCAAGAAGAAAACAAAAAATCAACAACTTGGCAAGAGCATAAAAATGAACAGTTCAAGAAAACTTTGGAGAAACTTGAAATCCTTGAATGTTACCATTCAGGAAAATGCCATTCAAAAAAGCTGTCAAGGTGGAAAGGACACAATCCTTGGTACTTAAACATGAGGTTCAAAACTGCATAACTGATCAAAAAGAAACCCAACCTGGCGAAATCCAAAGAGGAGAAGTAGAGGCACTGGACAAATTGTTGAATTTGTCTACATATGACACCGACGGCGAGGAAGAAGTCCAGGAAACACACAACCCAACGAAAAGAGGATAATATTATGTAGTGGCTCTGAAGAGGAGATGGAGTCTTTTAGACAGAGGACTCCAGACAACTACGATAAAAACGTCAAAAAGTGTCTGCACAAACATCCTCTCCCCTGAACCACATTCAAAACCAATTTTCGATTACATGACGGGCAAGCAGCAGTCTTTGGTTCACTTTGAAACAATAGCTGATCGAAGGGCAGCTATAGAAGTGAAAACCTTGACGGTTAAGTAATCCTTACCACTGCAGCAGATCACAAGACTGTATCATAAAAATGGCAAACCAACCACAGAAACCGTGATGGCCAACTTACTACGAGGACAAAATAAGAGAAAACCAGACAGGCAACACGAGAGAGAGAATGACTGGCGACACCCGGATATCATCTCAGCTCGGCCAGAGGAATTCTCACAAAAGGCAAAAGATTGATTCTAACTATTGTATCTTACTGGAAACAATATCACCTTCAGATGACGCTCTTATCCTAAACAGGAACAACGTGCTCTGAATTTTCCATCATAAACCACACTTAAGATCGGTACTCTCCAAAGATATCAAAACAGTTGAATTTATCAAAGATTAGATTTTCGATAGAGTATTACTGCATATTTATTCCAGATACATACGGGATACAATATTAAGCAGAATCAATTAGATAAATTACTTGGGTTTTGACTTGGCACAGATTAACCTTGAATGCAACATGGGAAACTTTACATCTATAGAGAAATGGGATAGCCACAAAGCCATAGGACCCTCGACCCGAATAGCTAGCCATAAAGGAAATCTAATTATCGATCAAAATAACAAGACTAACCTAACAGGTGCTGAGGAGCCGCTGGGGGACTCATGTACCAAATCGTGGAAGTCTGCCTCAAAACCCAAAAAACAGATTAAGATTATGTTTGCGTGCGACCACAAGGAGGAGGAAGTGGATGAGAAAAGCCAAACTTCTTCTAACAAACAAGAAAATGGTGAAAGATGGAGCTGGGTCGCAGAAGCCTTAATGTCGAAACAGCCCAGACAATGCAGAGTTTCACATGGGTTCTTGGAACAAGCAGGGATTTGCTCATTTATTTCAGAACACCTCGACAACACTGAGAGAATTAGACATAGTTTGCCTTCAAGGAACCTGTCTATTTACCACGCCATGTGTAGCAGGCTACGAAATTGTATTAAATGCTGCAATAAAACACCCAAAGGGCCATCCGATGTTGGGGCTAATCACCCTGTATAAAACAAAAAGTGGCTTTCGCATTCTGGACTCCCAAAACCAGTCTCCCTATATTCAACTTCCACTATAGAATCGCCATCGATATCAGAGGGAAAGAGACAAAAAACTACATGTCATTAACATGCATTGCCAACATCAGGCAGCTGGAACATCGACCTTCCTCGATGAAATATGTGACATAATGGACAATATCATGTCCATCGTTATATGTGGAGACCTAAATATGGAATGTGTGCAGCTAAAAATAGGCAACAAGAAAACAGGAAAACAAAGGGAACAATTGAACAAGATAATAAAATCATGGATGGGTGAAATGGAAGCCAGAGAAATCCGGGGGCTCAACGGGAACATCACAGGTGACATGCCTCCACAGGCAACTTGCGCAGTGTAAATCAAGAATCAATTTTGGATTATTTCTTCGTATCAGAACCACTGGCGAAAAAAACTCTCAATATGCCACAGATCAATCATAATCTAATAATAATGCTCAGACTCTGAAATATGGTCACAAAGAATTGACATCGGACCGGGACACAATAGGTTGAGACTGAACAACACATAAATCATCAACATTACGAACGAGCTAAACAACAAGATGAGCAACGATGGAAGGGACAAAGTCGAATACACCTCTATAGTACAGCAATGCAAAGAATCGAGATATGAAACCGTAAAACCAAGATTTAAACCCTTACACACATTTGACCCAGATATTGCAGCAAAGAAAAGGGAATTATGAAAAAGCATCAGAGCAATTACGCAAACCAACTACGAAGATTGCCTTAAAGAAAAAAATAAAATCAAAATTAAATATAACAACTGGTTAAAGTCACACAAGGTAATCATGGAACAAAGGGATGCTGAAACGATACTGCAGAGCATGGCCAGAAAAACATCAAGAGACTTTTGGTCAATCATAAATGGCACAGAGGCCACTCAGCAAGCCCTGTCATGTAACATGGTAACAGAGGATCAGTGGATCAAACACTATACCAACCTGTTCGACAAACAAGGCCCAACAGAACAAAACTGTGAATTCACTGACTCCTGGAACATTGAGATCTCCAAAGACGACATCATGGAAAACATCAGACACATTATTGTTTGTTTGTTTGTTTGTTTTATTCACTTTTTATGCGCGCCAGACCCAGGGGTAACAGGGCGCAGTGGCAAGGAAATACGAAACTTACAGGTTACATCATGGCAAAATGTACATTAAAATTACATTGGGTTAGACAGATCAGGCATACAGTAATTACAGCAAGTATACAGGTTCAAGGGGGTCATGATGCTCGTAGGAAGTAGGAGCCCCCGGTCAGCCAAGGTCAGTCGAGGTGAGGAGTTGAATAACTTTTTTCCTGAAGCAACGGTAGGGCATGTCTGCTCTCAGGTCTTGTGGTAGAGAATTCCAAGTTTTAGCCGCCTTTACTGGGAAACTGTTTCCTCCGATAGTGTTCAGTCTAAAGTTCGGTATTGTCAAACAGTTGAAGTTACCAGCTCTGGTGGGTCTGGAAGATGTTCTCCTATGGAGTTTGCCAGACAAGTAACTAGGGGCAGAGTTATTGAGGGCTTTATGGGTCAAGGATAGCATCTTGAGTTTTATTTTGTTCTCTGTAGACAGCCAGTTGTGATGTCTTCTGGTGGACGAGATATGGGACTGTTTGTTAATGCCTAGTGCCGCTCTTAAGGCATTATTTTGTAATGTTTGTAGTCTCTGGGTTATTTTTTTATTAGCTCCAGAGTATAGGGCATTACAATAATCTACTCTGGAAAGAATTAAGGCTCTGGCCAGGATTAGACAACTCTTGTTGGAGAGGAAAGGTTTACTGGCTCTAATCAGTTTGCACGTGTAGGCCGTGGAGGAGGCAAGGGATTTTAGCTGTTTGTCAAAAGATAGGGTAGAATCAAGATAGAATCCCAGGGTTTTAACATCCTTGGATACTTGGATGATGTTCCCGTCTATGTTGAAGGAGGCAAATTCCTGTCCTAGTTTTTTGATATTGGCTCGGGTACCTAAGATGATCAACTCTGTCTTATCATCGTTTAGACAAAGGCCGTGAGTGGCCATCCATGCCTGGATGATAAGGTATACCTTGTTCACCAATTCCGTGTCCTTAGCATGATCCCCAGAAAGCGGGAGGAGGATCTGTGTATCATCTGCGTAGTTAGTATAGGTGATACCAAGATGATCCAGATCGTCGAACAATGGCTTGGTGAAAATGTTGTATAGAGTTGGGGATACGCAGGAGCCCTGAGGGACACCACACGAGATCGGGGTGGGATCTGCCTCCGCGGAGGGAGAGAAGACTCGCATCGTTCTCTCGCTCAGGAAAGACTTGATCCATCCAATAGCTTCTGGGCCCTTAGCCCCGATGGCTTAACAAATTACATATTGAAGCAAAATCCAAATGATTGGGCCGTCTTCTGTGATTAACTATTCGAGTTAATATTGAAGGAGCACACAATACCAACATCATGGAAAAGCGCAGTCATTGTACCTATATTTAAAAAGGGATTACAAACAAACCCTAAATACTATAGGCCGATAGCGCTTTTAGACATGATAGGAAAGATCTTTGCCACGCAATTGCATCATCGTTTAACATCCTGGATGAAAGAGTCCGGATCCTTTGACCCTAGACAGACAGGGTTTGTCAAGGGCATGGGCTGTGGGTTAAACCTACTCATGCTTAATCTGCTTAAAATGGAAGGAATCAGAAAAAAAACAAAAGTCTATCTAGAATTTGTAGACTTGGCTAACACCTTCGATGGGGGTTGACCGAGAGCTTCTGTGGAGAAAGATGAAAGATCAAAACTGCCCAACGGCGTTAATCATGGTGATTAAGGAACTTTTCTTAAATACAGAGCTCAAGATTTGCCTTGACCAAAGTGGAACCTTATCAACCCAATAATAGCTGACATCGGCAACTCTTTGAGCGAAGTACAAACTACTGCTCCAAAGATCAAAGGAAACCACTTGCATTGAATGTTATACTCAGATGACATGTTCCTTCTGGACTTGACCCCAGTGAGGCTTCTGCGTAAATTAACAGCTTTGCAGAAGTATATCTTGAGCAATAGCCTGAAGATAAACACTTCTAAAACACAGATCTTAGAAATAAAAAGGCCGCAAAGTACAAGTGAAAAAGAAATTCCACTGGAAAATTGGACAGGACACGCTAAAATGTGTAACCCAAATACAATATTTGGGAGTAGTCATTAACTCTAGCATCAGTGATGAACCAATGATATGAAAAATTAGACTAAAGTGTAGACAGTTAACTGCACAAGCTGCAATGATAAATAAAATAAAAATATGGAAAGTTCACTCCAAAACCAGTGATGAACTTTTATCGAGCTAAAATGGTTCCAGCTCTAATTCATGGGGCAGCAGTTCTGTTGGGATACTCACATACAACGTGGGCTACATGTGAACACATCTTTTGGAGAAAAAAAATCAGCAACTGCCTCCAGGAACCCCTACTGCCTGTATTAGATATGAGCTTGGTCTCACTTCATTTAATGCAAGAATCACCTGGACCACACTTTCCTTGTACAGAAATGTGATTGGCACGGACAACCTCCCACAATTCAAGATCATGAACTCTGGCCCTCAAGACAAAAATTATACTCTGCTAGGCATATGGGAGAAAAACAATGAGATAATTTTGGCACAACTAAACACCACTAAAGCAGTGCTACAACAAAATCCTCATGCAGTGAAGAAAAAATGGTGGCAACACGATTGGATCGAAACCACGGACCAAAAAGGGCAACATATATGTATGCAGTTGGCCGCACCAGAATCCAAGGTGTCCAACGAGTTCCTTAAATATCTTGAAAAGTTACCTAGTAAACAGCTCAGAACAGCTTTTATGAAGTTCTGATTAAATCTCTTTCAAACGAAGGAAATACAAAACTTAAGAAAAGGAAGTCTCGACAATGATAGCAGCTGCAGATTTTGCACCAAAGCTGACGAAACACTGAAACATTTGGTTCTGCCCTGCCCTTACTTGCAATCAGTAAGAACAAGACATATTGAACCCGAAATTGCAAAAAGACCGTCTTCGGGAAGTGAGGAATTGTGGCGTGCAGTGTCGGAAGAATCCAACAACAAGTTGACAATTGCGTTGGCCCTCTGCCTAGAACAACTAAACAAGAGACTGATGTCATGATAATACATAAGGATTGTGCTTAGTAATAAACTGTAATAATACATTTAAAAAATATATTTTTAGGACGGATCCAGGGGTATGGATCTCATGCTTGACAATGCTTTTTAATGAATGAATGTAGCTAAACTAGTCCCATGAGTTGGCAGGGAATTACAGACCGTAGTGAACCAGAAATTATCCACCCATATCAATTCTCGTCAGGCAATGCCCCTGGGGCCTTTCTTAAAACCCTCCATACGCTGCGGCCTATAAATATGGGCCCCCGGGGGCATTACCAGAATGCTAAATAGAATGGAATTTGGTGCCCAGAGGCTAGGAAAAAATAAGAGCGGGGTCCCCTTCGTTGTTGACAATGGCTCAAAGGGACTCCAATTCCAACTAAACACCTTTACTACTAGAGGCCAGCAAAAAGAATTCAATATGAACATTTCAAACAACAAAAAACAAAATTATGAATTATGATCTTTAGTCCAAGTAAAATGGCAAAGTGTTGTAAATATAGATTCTCTATGGGCCCGGCAGCCTCTATAGGAGGTAGTGTCCGTTCAGTATGTGGAAGTATGAATGAACAACACATTAAAGTGGCAGCACCAACTTGAAAAAGGCGTCATTACATTGGTCAGGAAAGGTATGACAGTAAGACATTTCTCCAACCACTATGGAAGCTGGAATATTGGACTACTGTAATCGCCTTCTTGTTGTCACTACCCAAGCCAACATAAGGAGAATGGAGGTTATTCAAAATGGTGCTTTCCATGCAGTCTGCGGGATTGGACACTGACGCCAGGTGGCTGAAGCGTGCCGGACGATGCAACTGCTCCCTGTCAATTAAAGACTTCAATTATAAGCGGCTGTTATGATATGATATGAGAGTTTATTAATATAGCTCCTATACACAATGTGTTTCAAAGCTCTTCAAGACAAGGGAAAAAACAATGACATTCTTACAGGCCATGAACAGTGAGGATGTGAAATTAACTATCGTACTCGCCTGACGACATTTCGGATAGTGCAGGAGCTAAGATATAGATAAGGAAGGGAGGGGAGAGTAGGAAGGAAATGGAAATAGACAGGGGACTACCGTACTAGGCCTGATGACATTTCTGGTAGGGCAAGAGAAAACAAAAGGTGAGGGAGAGGGGTGAAGAAAGAAGGGGAGGAGCAAAACAAGCGACTATCATACTAGGCCTAACACCTGGGGCGGGTGGGAGGAAAAAAACAGGTGAGGTGGGAGGAGACAGACGAGGTTGCTGTCATACTAGGTCCAGGGACAATTCTGATAGATAAGTGCATAGAAGAAAGTAAGGGGACGAGGGGTGGAGATAGGAGAAGGGAGAAAGCAAGAGGAGGAGAGAACAGAGAGTTAGCAGCCAAAAAGAGTGGAGAAGCAAGAGGGGAGAGCGAGTACAACTGCAGAAGTTAGTAATAACACATAATGTTGCAAGCCTGGATACAAGATGAAGATGGGAACAGTATGATTCAGGGCCACATGAGAAAGGGTGACGCACCGTGAATCAATGAAGTCCATAAAAGTCAAATCCAGCATTGACCACAAGACGGTGATGGTGAATGTATCAGGACAGACTCCTGCAGAAGCAGGCTGGAGGGGTTAAGGGGGCAGGTTAAAAGAAGCAAAACAGGCAACACCTGTGTGCGAGAAGGAGGGGGGGCACAAGGGAACATTAAGGGGGGACCAGACAGGTGCAGATGGCCTGTGGCCTGCTATGGTGTACAAATGCCTGGCTTGTGAAGCGCCTGCTTATCTCCATTCCGGCATAAAGAAGTTGCCCAAGAAACGGACGTTACACTTTAATCAAGATGCTTTGCTGTTTCAACCACGCTTTTCTTTCAAGAAAATAGGAGGGTCTAGCTTTGATGCTTGGGCTCCTGCCCTTTGGAATGTTCTTCCTACTGCACTTAAAGATAGTGCCTCAACAGCGCAATTTAAAAAACGCCTTAAAACATTTTTATTTGATAAAGTGTAGATTGACTATATACTGCACGGCTGCGATGCTTTTTGTTTTACGTTGTTCGTTTTGTGAGCGTCCTGAGGCCTCTGGGTGTTAGGCGCAATATAAGAAATGCATAGATAGATAAATACCACCTGCAATGGAGTTCTACCAATTGCAGGCTATTCCAGCAGCCACATTTGGTGCAGAAGTGTACGGCCATGCAGACACTAGTCTACTAGCAAAGGAAGAAAGTAGAATTTTGAAACAGCACCTGAGTTTGCCAAATAGTGCCAGATTATGCCCGTGAAATTCGGACTGGGTTGGAGTGGCATTGGTTGCATGGTGAAATTAAAGCCTCTAGTTTACTGTCTGAAATGATCCAATGTCCCTGAGCTTCATAAATATAAAGAGGGATTGCAGGACATCTAAAACCAGCCAGGGTCAATGAAACTCCAGTGCTTCCCATATGTTAAAGAAGTGTCCTGGAAGTTGACCATATCATTGCTCTGGAGTGACCCATATGAACTTTCTTATCAATTTAAAGTAGATCTGAGAATAATTTTTGAACAACGGTATGTAGAAGACATTTGGAAATCCACTGCAGATAGTAACACTCTAAGAAAAATGTAATATTGGTATTGAAAAATACTTAGATACACCATGTTCTAAAACTGTAAAATCGCTATTGCCAAACTTAGATTTGGTATTTTACCTTATTTAATATGAAGGCATGATGGAAGAGTTGGCCATCTGGCATTTTTTTATATTGGAAATCATGGAAGGAAACTATTTATAATTTTGTCTGTACCTGCCCTCTGTATAGAGGCCCAAGAAACCCGTTCTGAGACACCTGTTTAACCATTATAATGTAAGGAGCTTCAAAGATGCAGCGTGGATCGTTAAAACAGCACATGAGGAGCTTGACACAATTGCAATATTGAATTTCCTCCAGAATGCCTGCTACTTATGAATGAAAATTCTAATCCAAAATTCTTGAACTGCATCATAACCAGATGTGTAAAATATGTTATGTGTCAGAGATGCCAACCAGAGATTTAAATTGATGATACACTGAAATGGATCCTTTTAAAAAAAAGTTTTATATTGATGATTTATTTTTCTTAATGTAGTATTTTCACGTTGTTGCTGTAATTTATTATTTGATAACTCGGATGGTTTTGTCAAAATACATTTTGTATTAATTTCAATGCAGTATACTGAGTCCACTTTCTAACAAGGCGAGTAGTGGTGGCAGCATGTACCATATAGTTATCATCTGCCCTCAGGCTGCCTGTGTTACAGGGGGCACTATGGGATCCCACCATACCACTCCCATGTGCCACATCCTCTAGCAGGTGGTGAGGCCTGGCCCCTGAGATTGTTGCAGGCCACCTAAAATCAGCCGAGAAAAATCGGTCTTTTGGTTAGGCAACATAAAAACATTGAAATAATGACATAGAACCGTGCAGCTAACTTCCATATTGTAAACTCTGCCTGGAAAACTTACACTCCCAGCCAAATCCATGCATTTCACCAGTCTACCCATCCCACTTCATTGCTTTTTCTTCCACTTTTCTTCTCCTCTTTCTGTCTCATGTGTCAACCATCACTCACTTCATATCCCCTCTTCTTTTGCATTGTATTTTATATATATCTATATATAGCGCACCAAGCCCTTAGGCATCTGGGTGCATTTCTAACATTGGTGAAGCAAAAGTAATTACGTGTTCATACAATGGCTAAATTACAAAGGATAGAAATTAAAAATAGTACAGTAGGTAATTTACAGAGGATTACAATTAATCGCAGAGGACTAGATACAAGGTCGGAATGTGGTAAAATTGACAGGTAAGCAGGAGAGTAGATACAGGTGTGATATTCATTGTAGTAGGATTTAGCGGTATGGAAGATCAGACTGTTTGAGCCAGGTTACTACCTGACTTCTGAATATATTGAATGAGGGTTTGGCTCTGAGAGTTGCTGGTAGAGAGTTCCACATTTTGGCTGCAAGGACTGGGAAACTACTGCCACCTGCCTTTTGGAGCTTGAACCTAGGAATGGGTAGGCATTTGGAGTATGTGAATCTAGTAGGCCGGTCCGAAGATTTCCAAATGAATTTGTCACACATGTACTTGGGTGCTAGGTTGTGTAAGCATTTGAAAATGAGCGAGAGAGTTTTGAGACTGATTCTTTGAGGAACAGACAGCTAGTGCACACACTGCCTTAGTCCTGTGATGTGGTGAGATCTGGGGTGGTTAGTTCCTGATCTGAGTGCATTATTTTGGAAGGTATGAAGCTTTTTCAGGTTGTGTTTGTTGGTGCCGAGGTAGAGAGCACAGCAGTAGTCTATCTTGGATAATACTATGGCTCTGACAAGGGTAATGTAATTACCTGTGGTCAGAAATGGTCTGCAGGCATTGATAAGTTTGCACGTGAATGCAGTAGTGAAGGCATTTGTGTTGATTTGTCTTGTCAGAGAGATGGAGGAGTCGATGTAGATACCTAGAGTTTTTACATCTTTTGAGACTGTAATAATGTTACCATCAATATTGAAGGCATTGAATTGTTTGTCGAGTCTGTTAAGTCTTGCTTGAGTTCCCACAAGGAGCATCTCAGTGTTGTCGTCATTGAGACATGGGGGGTCATTCCGAGTAGGGTGCAAAGGGATACTGGGCACCGTTAAGGACATCGGTGCCGGTAAACCCTTTGCGGCCTACTACGAGGTCCCTTTGCGGCCCCGTCTTTAACGACTGCTTTTACCAGGCGTTATGGACGGGATCCGCAAAGGGACTTCAGAGCTAATAACGGTACCATAATTTATGGTACCTTTATTAGCACCCTCCCCATTCCCATTTGAGCCCTTTTGGGGTCTCAAATGGGAATGGGGATTGACATTTTCAATGGGGACTTACCGGTCCCGCAAAGGTCGGACTAGACCGGTAAGTCCCCATTGAACGAGGGTGGACACGGTACCAGTAATGGTGCTAGTCACTAGCACCAACCTCGGAATGAGGGCCATAGTCTGTGTTTGGCCATCCAGGCTTGGATGATTTGGTAGATGTCATTTAGTCGCTTGCAGTCTGTGTTGTAGTCACCAGAGATGGGAATAAGGATGCGGCTGTCGTCTGCATAGTTTGTATAGGACACACCCAACTGGTCTAAGTCGTCGAAGAGGGGCTTTGTGAAAATATTGTATGGGTTGGGTGAAGTGCATGATCTTTGGGGTACTCCACAGGTGACGGGGACTGGGGTCGCAGAGGCAGAGAGAGAGGGGGAGAAGACTCTGGTGGTTCTATTGTTTAAGAAGGACTGAATCCAAGAAGTGGCAAATTGCCTTTGTCCTTAATGAAGTCATTTTGCATTACTAGGTCTAACAAGGCTGTCTCCGTGCCATGTCTAGGTTGGGAACCTGATTGGCGGAGTCCTAGCAGTTTCTGCTTTCCAGGTAATGCTGGATCTGTAGATAGGCAGCCATGTCCAGGATTTTAAGGAGAAAGGGCACAGTTGTGATAGGTCTGTGATTTGTTGGGGTATTTGGGTATAGGGTCGGTTTCTTTAGAAGTGGCATGACTCAGGCATCCTTCAGATTTGTTGGTGCTGTGTTGGTTGCAAAGGAGGCATTCATTAGAGTTGCGATAAAGGGTGCAAGCTCTTTGGCTGGCTCTTTAATAATTGATGCAGGGCAGACATCACCTAGGCATCTAGATGCTTTCAGGGACAAGATAATGTCCTCAACATCCTCTGTGGCGAGAGGTGTGAATTTGAACAGGTCATGTTTATCAGAAGGGGGTGTTTGGGTTATCAGAGTGTCAGTGTTGGTAGTCAGGCTTGCTCTCTTTTTCTCTATTTGAGTTTGTAGAAGCTCAATTTTGTCCGAGAGTGCTGACTGAATATTGGTTCACCAAGTAACATCTTTAATGCATGTGTTAAGGATTTCAATCAGGCAACGCACAACTTAGTCTCAGCCCAGAATGCAGCGTGCAATTGAAATGCTTATGTTAGATTAGATTCAATATTGAGATGATACACCACTCATATCACACCCCCTCTTCAAATACCCCGGGTCACAATGGACCATGAACCAGGCTGGTTGATAAAATATAATATTTATTTATTTATTTTAAAATTCAAAATAAATCATATCATTTTTAATATGGGGCAGCAATCACCAATGGGGTGATAAGAACAATATGAATGCAAGCAATGCACTTAGTTTAACGTTCTACTGACACAACTACAAAACACCAGGGAATAGGAGCACTTTTTGATTTTAGGTAAAATAGCACTTGAGTTAGAATTTCCCCCTGCAATGTTCCCTCAACCCACAAATAATACATTCTAAGTGGATAAACATAAGCAGCAGGTAATCAGGAATGATAAATGGAAAACAGAATTAAAATCCGACTGTCCCTCCCCAAATAAGAGAGAAAAACGGATTTTAAACGCTGGCAATGCGAACATTACCCTCGGAAATGGTTGAATAAATTAATGAATGTGTGTAACTCTGGAAACAAAAACAATTCTTTATTGGAGCAACACTAGAAAGATACTAGCAATCACAAGCAATGGATTGAGCAAAAGCATACAATTCGAAATGGAATGGAAGATTCAAAACAGTTTATAATCAAAATGACACGTTGTAAATTTAACACACTTTTGCAATTCCCGCCTGAATTTACCAAAACGGTTTTTAATAAAAGAAAGTGAAATATTGCAATGCAGTCTTTGTGTTGGGGTGTAGCTATGGTTCCTGGGTACAATATAAAAATTAGGTCTCTAGCTGTTAAATTGAGTGAGTTATGCAAGATCTAGTGAAGTGCATTTTTGAGAAAATGAAGGCGCGAAAAAGGAAAAGGAATCAGTTTTGACAAGGAACAGTTTTACTCTGCACTAGAGTAAGCTCCAGGGTTGACTCGCAAGTTCAACCCTAGCACCTCTGCGCCCACCCCGGCGGACCCAGTCCGATCACTCAAGAGAGAAGTTGGCGCTAGCACAAGGAATCAAAAGCAGGGTTTCAAGAATGATTTTTGACGACCCGGAAGCCCCCCTGTGGAACTTCTCTAGTATCTCCCCTACATTCGATCAAGCCCTTCAGCAGTCCTGGGATCCTAATAGGCTTTTCACATTGCGGGACATGTTCCCAGATGTCACGTTCTGTGACCTCACAGACTTCATTGGGGCGGTGGGAGGTGACCAGCTTAAACGTTTCCAGTACCACCAAATGAGAACCGCGTTTGCAGCAATATGGCCAACATTCCCGCTAGAACCCCAGACACATGAATGTATCAGGGCGATAGTGTCCACAAATAGCTACGGTAAGGGGGTCTCGATGCTTTATTCTTTAGTGCAAACCCACTCCCCTTCATGTAACACGATAAGAGAGACCTGGGAGCGGGACGTGGGCACCCAGATTGATGACGTCAGATGGGCCCGTTACTGTCAACTCATTAGATCTGTTTCTATGAATTCTGGGATCCGAGTAATTAAATTCAAAGTTTTAAACCAACTCCACTATGCCCCCGCCAGACTAGCCAAATTTGTTGACAGTTGCACAGGTGCCTGCCCCAAATGCAATGCTCCAGATGTGGGGCCCTATCATATGTACTGGTCATGCCCTTTGATTGTGGAATTTTGGCGGGAGGTGGCGGAATTCTTTGAAGACATAATGTTGATTCCGGTGACTCTATCTCCTTTGAAGTACCTATTTGGTGACATTGGTAAAGTGAAGGAAACCACGAGACGATTGTTTAATATTTCATGCATTGTCGCCAAACGCTGTATCCTTAAATGTTGGAAATCTACAACTCGTCCAACCCGAGCCAACTTCTTAAAAGACCTATGTATGGTGAATGACGATGAGGAACTCTTCATCCTGTCACTCTAAAGACATTTGGACGCTGCTGCGCCTTTACTTGTGTGATCTGAGGTCAGATACGGAAGTAACGCCTATATCCTCACCCTGATGCACTCTGTTTTTTTCTTCACCCAATGTATATATCTATGTGTATTGTAAAGATACCCAAACTGTGTTATGATGTTTATGCAACTGGTCGTCTTGTAAACCTGCTCTCTTAATAAATATATGTTTTTTTTCTTAAAAAGAATGATTTTTGACAATATTACAGTTATCAGGATAAGGATAGGATGACTTTGAGATTGGGATGGAAAAAAGCAAGGCAAGTCAATGTATGCTATGGTTCTATGGTTCCTATTGATACTCACAGTCCACTTTAGTTTGGAATTGGGACAATCAGCGTTTCTGGTCGCCACACGGGTCTAGTCTAACACAGGACAGTCGGACAAAATCAGCGGGACAGGTTCAGCTGGGAATGGACTGGAGACCAAAGGATAGTTCTTCTGGTTACTGGATAAGATAGGGCATCAGGGTAGCAGGATGGCAGCATCATGCAGTGAGTGGCAAGACATGTTAATTCAGGATGCTTCCCAAAACACCACAGCGTTTCCCTTGGTTATTGGGATTATTTTCGAATTGAGGCCCAGATGAAGCAGGATCAACAATGATTGACATTGTGGTTGGGATCTGGAGTTTAGATGGATAAATGCAAGATGAAGACAGGAACAGACAGGAACAGACAGGAACAGGATGCTAGGAAATCAGGAATCAGTGTGTGTCCAGGGTCTTGTCAGGGACCCTTATTTATAATGCAAAATGACATCATCATGGTAGAGGCTGAGCAGGGTTAACTACGCCCACCCCTAAACTACTTGGAATGGGTAGGGGAGCTAGTCTCCGCCTCGCTCTCAGTTGGTTGGATTTCTAAGGGGATGATGTCAGGTTTATGAGGTGAGGTTTACAATGTCCCAACACTCCCACATTTTCTTTACTTAAAATCCGATTTTGCCAAAAATATAACTTTCTTCACTTGCAATCTCTTGGCAAATTATACACACATTTCACATATTATGTGCATCATATTTCAGTCCAATCCTCAGGTCTGTGCGACTTTGTTTCACCTTTCTGAAACATTTTGGCAGTTTTACACTTTAAAGATTTGGCCTAAAATTCCACAATTTTATACATAAATGATAAATGCGAATTGTCCCCATGGATGTACTTACAAAATCTTACATTTGCCACATTAATACTTTCCTGGGAATCTGTCATATTTCATAACTTCTGTTCCCCATGCGGCAATGAGTTCTACCAAGTTTTAAAAGATAGCCCACAGAATTAGATAAAAACTTCAAACTTTTTAAGATTTTGCTAATTCTTGCTACTGAAATAAAAGTCTTAAAAGTTTTTTTATAACACAGGGCCTTATTCCGAGTTTGGAGGCAGCCATGGCACTATTAACGCCATGGCTGCCTCCAAAATCGGACCGGGTCCGGTCTGGTGGAGGGGGAACTTACCGGGACATTCCGCCATAGGCGGACCCGGTAAGTTCCCATCTCCAAAAAGCCATTCCCCATTCCCATTTGAGCCCCCATAGGGCTCAATGGGAATGGGGAAGGCGCTAATAACGGGCCCGCTAATTGCGGGCCCGTTATTAGCTCCAAGGTCCCTCAACGGGTCCCATATAGAACGGCTGGTCATACCAGCCGTTCCAGGTGAGACCCGCTAAGGGACCTTGGAATAGGGTGGTAAGGGATTACCGGCACCGGTCTCCTTACCGGTGCCTGGTATCCCTTACCGCCCTACTCGAAATGAGGCCCATAGTCTCTGTCACCAAAAGGCAGTCCCTTTGTTACTTGATCCTGTTTTTTTTTTTTCTTCCTCCAACTGCAAGCAGCTGTCATTTCCTCTCAGGCAACGGTGTTTCCAGTCTTAATTGAAGGTTTTATTGCCCCATCACACTTGACAGGTGAGTGTCCCAGGACTGCTATTGTCCCAGCCTGGAGCACAGACAAATGTCTGATGAGCATGTGAACTTTCATTGTCCTATCCCAGTCAAAGTTTTCCAAGCTGGCACTTCGCACTTCCGTGTCCTGGATTTAGGGTGTATCTCCCTTCCTTTGAGGAGTTTCATAGCTGGCAACTGGAATAACAGGTTTTTCTGAGAGCTTGCAACTCCAGCCTATGGGCCTCATTACGAGTATGGAGGTTGCCATGCCGCTTTTAGTGAGACTGGCTTTATGTTGACTGTGAGAAGTAAAGTTATGTCGTTCTCGAAGGTGGATAGGGGACCTGGTGGTCTATACATAAGGTGAATGGTTATGGTTCGCGTAGGTGTCATTGATAGCTTTATAGTAAGGAAGGGAAGGTTAGAATGTGGCTGGGCCTTAGTCCAAGTGACGTTTTTGGATAAAGGGGATGCCTCTGCCTTTTATAGAAGTCCTGTCCTGCCTAATGATAATGTATTTGTCCGGAATGGCCAGTGAGAACAAGGGACCGGAAGTGGGCTGGAGTCAAGTTTCTGTAATGGCTAGGAAATCTAGGTCATTAGAGGTGATGAAAAAGTGACAGATATCAAGAGCATGGGCTGTAAGTGATCTAGCATTGATGAGTCCCCGTTTGATGCAGGTTATGGACTCTGGAGCTACATTAGTTGTGGAGCCATGATTGTTGTGATAGGCAGTTATGTCAGTTGTAGGTACCTGATTTGGATGAGAGAGGGCGGCTTTGGCACAGTTTTTGTAGATGCTTTTTGGTAACGAGTGGTTAGCTCTAGGGAGTTTGTAACCCAGTCTAAAGTTTCTGATTTTGGTAGGGCAAGGTTGGTTGGGTGTAGGCCTAGTGGCTATAATTGGATCCATTGGGCAGGAGATGGTGCAGGAGGATGAATCGGAGAGCGTAGGTCCAGAATGTAGGGTTTCGTGCCTATTAGGCCCAACTGTGGTAGGAAGGTGGTAGGCATGACATGTGAGATAGGGGTAGTCTAGCGGCCATGGATAAGTTTGGCAGTGGTAGGACGTTGGGTGGTGGGTGTTTGTGGCAGATGGATGTAAGGGTGCTACCAGTAGGTTCTGCCATGGTGTTGGAGGAGTAAGTGGTCAAGCAGTGTAGTAAGCTTGTGATGCATAGCATACATATAAGCATGACTAGGTTCTAGTAAGATGGTGCCGGAGCAGTGCTAGCGTGACCATAAGGCGGGAGCAAAGATCTCTGCAATAATGGCTGACTGCTAACAGGCACATGGGGTAAATGCAAAGCTGCTAGGGTAGGGGCTAGATGCAGACATTAGTCAGAATATGGGGTACTGCTAGATGCTAGATATGGGATAGCTGTGGCATAGGCTAGATGTGCAAAACATAGGACAACTGCAAGGTAGGCTAGATGCAAAATATAGGCAGGATGCAAGACATAGGCACAATGCAAAAACCTAGGATAACTGTGAGGTAGGCTAGATGCAAAATATAGGCAGGGTGCAAGACATAAGCACAGTGCAAAAACATAGGATAACAGCAAGGTAGGCTAGATGCAAAATATATGTAGGATGCAAGACATAGGCACAGTGCAGAACCTAGGATAACTGCAAGGTAGGCTAGATGCAAAATATAGACGGGATGCAATACATAGGCACAGTGCAGAACCTAGGATAACTGCGAGGTAGGCTAGATGCAAAATATAGGCAGGATGCAAGACATAGGCACAGTGCAAAAACCTAGGATACCTGTGAGGAAGGCTAGATGCAAAATATAGGCAGGGTGCAAGACATAAGCACAGTGCAAAAACATAGGATAACTGCACATAGGCTAGATGCAAAATATATGTAGGATGCAAGACATATGCACAGTGCAGAACCTAGGATAACTGCACATAGACTAGAAGCAAAATATATGTAGGATGCAAGACATATGCACAGTGCAGAACCTAGGATAACTGCAAGGTAGGCTAGATGCAAAATGTAGGCAGGATGCAATACATAGGCACAGTGCAGAACCTAGGATAACTTCAAGGTAGGCTAGATGCAAAATATAGGCAAAATGGAAGACCCGGGCACAGTGCAGAACCTAGGATAACTGCAAGGTGGGCTAGATGCAAAATATAGGCAAGGTGTACAATGCACCACCTAGGCTAAGGAGTTAGACATATGCTAAAGAGTGTACCAGGCAGGAGTGGTGACTAAAAAGCATGGGTCCATGTGGACTATGCCCCGGTACAGTTTTCACGAGGTAAGGGTTACATGCAAAGTTAGTATGACAAAGGCTTGACAGGGAGAACTCGTATGCGAAGGCTGAAGAGCTAGTAGTTTGAGCCGAGTTACAGACAGTTCTTGGGGGTCTGGGGGTCAAGTGGTGGTTACATGCGGTCTAGTCTTTGTGTGAAGAAGGAGGCACGTAATGGGAGACCTCTGGCAGTGTTGAGTAGGTAACTGTAATCTGCAGGCCTTGGTAAAATGTGGGCAGAAGGATCAGCAGTGCCCTTTTTGGGCAATGAGTGCGGATATACGCAGTGCTTACCTCGGAAGATGGCATATTCAGGGAGGGGGATCCACAATCCGCTTGGAAGCGAACAGGAGCAAACAGGGCCTTATACTGCGGGCCTTGCGCGGATGAGCCAGCTTCCACCTGTTGGCATCAGGCATTGGTTTATAAGCCGATGACGCTTACGGTTGCTAGGTAACACAATATACAATAATGCAGGGAACTGTGGCAGCCATTTTGGTCAGCTGTGCGGAATGGCGAGCTAATCTCCTCGAGGCAAGGACGGGTTCAAAACTTCATGCATCCATCTACAGGCTGCTGGTCAAGTGGTGAAGGTATCGTCAGGGCTGCTTGTAATGGATGCGATCAGCTTACTTGTTTTGCAGCACAGTTGAAACGAGGCTCGCTCCTTGTGTCCGTGCGTCGAGATGAATCAACGAAGGGCAGGGATCCTTATCTTGTTGCTGGATAGGGCTATGTGTAGAGGTGCAGGGCTCCTGCCCTGGTGGTATGCTGAGCCATGGAAATGCAAACAGGGCCTTATACTGCGGGCCTTACATGGATGGGCCGGCATCCACCTGCGGGTGTCAGGTATTGGCTTATAAGCCGATGACGCTTACGGTTGCTAGGCAGCACAATAAACATTAATGCAGGCAACTGCGGCGGACATTTTGGTCACCTGTGTGGAACGACGAGTCGTTCTCCTTGAGGCAATGGCGGCTTTGAAACTTCACGCATCCATCTGCAGGCTTGCTGGTAAAGTGGTGAAGGTATCATCAGGGCTACTTGTAATGGATGCGATCAGCTTACCTGTTTTGCAGCACAGTCGAAACAATGCTCGCTCCTTGTGCCCGTGCGTCAAGATAAATCAACGAAGGGCAGGGATCCTTATCTCATTGCTGGATAGGGCTATGTGTAGAGGTGCAGGACTCCTGCCCAGGTGGTGGACTGAGCCACGGAAATGGAAACAGGGCTTTATACTGCGGCCCTTGCCCGGATGGGCAGGCTTCTATCAGCCAGCGTCAGGTATTGGCTTTTAAGCCGATAACCTTTACAGTTGCTAGGCAACACAATAAACAATAATGGAGGGAACTGCGTTGGCCATTTTGGTCAGCTGTGCGGAACGGCAAGCCAATCTCCTCGAGGCAATGGTGGCGTTGAAACTTCACGCGTCCATCTGCAAGCTGCTGGTCAAGTGGTGAAGGTATCGTCAGGGCTTCTTGTAATGGATCTGATCAGCTTCCTTGTTTTGCAGCACAGTTGAAACGAGGCTCGCTCCTTGTCCATACCCTCACTGCTGCTCATATTTGCTTCCCATTATCTTTCCCTCTATCATGTTCTGTCTATTGCCCACTGTTTCATAGTCCTCTACTGCTTTTTCATTCTGCAGCATTCTTTCACTCTTTCTCACCAATTTTTTTCTTTATTCCACGCATCCTTCCTCTCTCCCAGATTTCTTTTTTATGTGACTCTTGTTTCGCTATCTCTCTCATTCTACATATTTTTCTTTCCTGCTCTTCCTCCTTCTTCCTTTATCCCTCTCTTTTCTTCTTCCATTTCTTTTATTTTATACTCACATTCTGATTGTATTCTTTGTTGTCATGTTCTTTGCTTCAGTCTTTTGTACCATGTATCTCTTAATAACCTCTCCCTGCCCCGCAACCTCTTGCCTCTTCCTCCTCCCTTTCTCACTCAGCTATATCTTTAGTCTTGGCTTTTGTTGCCATTATCTGCCCCATTTGACAGTGTCTCTTATGTCTTCCATGCTCCCAAACCTTGGCAAGTCCTTCATTGATGGCCGGTGAGTGATAGTCAATTCTTGCCCAAGGAGGGAGGACACCCATCCTAGTCGAAGTACATTTAGGTCAACAGAAACTTTGGTATATTTGATGAACAAAGGCAATGCTTCATTATTTATTATTATCATTATTATGGTAATTATTGAGCATGGACCTAGCTTCGAGAAGCAACGGAGCACTTTATAGAGGTATACACCATTACAGATGCATAAAGGAGCACTTTTCAGTGGTAACAACAGAACAGATATAAAGCAGGGGGTATGATGCAGAGGGGGACAGAGGAGAGGTTAAGCTGTACCATGTGGCAGGGATGAGAGGGACAGGTGGCCTCTAGTGAGTTAGGTGGTGCGAGGCGCGACGTGGAGTAAGTGGTGTGAGGACTTAGATATGGAAAGGCTATGGCTGGATTCTGTCCTCTGCCTCTGCCCAATTATTACGTTAATTAGGTTAAAACCCCAGTATGGGGACTGATTCAAACCTGTCCTGGCAGTGCCTCATCCCACTCTGCGGTCCAGGCAGGTGCCCCCTTTGCCTGCTTCTGGAAATGGCCCCAAATGGATGTGCCACCTGTTTTACTGTAGCAGCAATGAGAAGCTGACAATAGATGCACTTGGTTTTATGAAAATATTGTGGCAGCAAAATTCCCTTCATGTACAATTATAGTGCATTATTCTCTGCAGTGCTTCCCTGAGCACCACATGTCCTCTTGAGGCCACATTACATTGCTTTTGTAAACCTTTTTCGTATGGGTGAGAATGATTTTCCACTACTGCTTTCGAAATAAATGTGCATTTACTGTCTGGATACCATGTAAGATGAGTGGAAAGTTCAATTCCATGTTAAATAGAGCAGGCACATATGTTGTGGTTTCATCTTACCCCTCTTGTGATGTAAGCAGAGCTAGAACCAGAAGCCATTTGCCCACAGCACTCTTTTTCAGTTCTTGCTTGCCTGGCCACAACCAGAATAGGCCAGACATTATTAATCAGGAAGGTGGGAGTATTATGTCACCCTGTGGAAGTTGGGTGGGAGGGTGAACATGGAGCACAACATCTGGAAAGATCCTTTGAAATTGGTTCGAAAAGTCAGCCAGCAATTGTGAAGAGTAACACATTAAATTGCAGAATCCATATTCTGGGTCTAAAATGGTTCATAAAGCCTGATGATGGGTTCCTTTAAGATCTAGAAACGTTGACAAATCCTGAAGCTTCATTGTCTTCTTAACCCCTTAAGTGTTAAGGTCGAGCATGTTTGTCCTGAATTACCATAAGGCTCAAACCTCTCCCGCACTGAAGCGTAATGTGCTATCTGGGTGAACTGTTAATTCCTTTCAATATCTTGACCCATTTTGCAAGCATGTGCTTGGCCAAAGAATCCTAGATTAAGAAGATGGGTTGATCCAGTTTGTCTCCAGGGTAGATTAATATGAACAATTCAACATGAATGCACGTCCCTCCACTGAAATTTTACTCCTAGGAGTTCTCCACTGAATGTTTGTTCCTAGGTGTTCCCCACTGTAGTTCTCTTCTGTGTGCCAATACTGTAACACCGCTCCTAAGTGTACCCTCACTGTAACACTACTCCTAAATGTTCCCTCACTGTAACCCTGCTCCTAAGTGTTCCCTCACTGTTACACTGCTCCTAAGTGTTCCCTTACTGTCACCCTGCTCCTAAGTATTCCCTCACTGTAATGCTGCTCCTAAGTGATCCCTCACTGTAACCCTGCTCCTAAGTGTTTCCTCAATGCAACCCTGCTCCTAAGTGTTCCCTCACTGTAACCCTGCTCCTAAGCGTTCCCTCACTGTAATGCTGCTCCTAAGTGATCCCTCACTGTAACCCTGGTCCTAAGTATTCTCTCACTGTAATGCTGCTCCTAAGTGTTCCCTCACTGCAACCCTGCTCCTAAGTGTTCCCTCACTGTCACCCTGCTCCTAAGTATTCCCTCTCTGTAATGCTGCGCCTAAGTGTTCCCTCACTGCAACCCTGCTCCTAAGTGTTCCCTCACTGTCACCCTGCTCCTAAGTATTCCCTCTCTGTAATGCTCCGCCTAAGTGTTCCCTCACTGCAACCCTGCTCCTAAGTGTTCCCTCACTGTAACCCTGCTCCTAAGTGTTCCAACGCTGTAATGCTGCTCCTTCTTCCTCTGCTGGAACATTTCTCTTAGGTTTTCTCCTTCTGTAAATGCCTTCCAAGGAGATCTGCTACTGGTGTGCTTGCACAGTCATATTAGATATGATAATGTGATCACCCATTGTACTCTTGACTGCCTGTAGCCCTCACTAAACCACTTACATTCCTAGCTTCCAACATGCAAAGCCCACTTCAACTAAGCCAGTCATAGATACACAGAATAACCACTCCAAACACACAGCACAACCATCGGAGAGCCCACCCACACAGTGAAGCCCAACCATTCCCACACTAGGGGTGCACAGAGCTCCCTCATATACACAGATACCGAAAGTGCCTTCAACACAAATCATCTAGAAACAAACCAGTACCCAGATCCTGGGTACGCCTGCACTGCACACATCCATACAGCAGCAAGGCTATCGTGCAGTTCCCCTCTGTCCATTCCAATCAAACCTAATCAGCTTTACCCGCTGGTCCCATACTGCTATGATACCATGCAATCTGAAGGGGTGCATAGTATAAAACCAATAACATAATATAGCATGCAAAGCCATCCACCACATGGGTCTAATTTGTAGACTTAATATGGCAAGAACTAGTCATTTTGGAATGGTGTCTACCATTGCCCTGGGAGCAAGCAGTTCTGTGTTGCTGGGGTGACCAATGTGCAACAGATTGAGATGTGGATTGTTTTTAGGAGGCCATTTCTGCACTTCCACAGTAATAAATCTGACTTCAGACCTGCTCATGTGGCAGCAAAGGTGGTCCTTCGATGACTGGTTGAGCATTGATTCAGTGCCCCAGCACTGAGAGATCTATGGCAAGTAGAAACAATAATCTTGCACAGTGCTGAAGAGGTCAAGGCACAATAGGTTCAGGAAAATACCAAGCCTGCCATTTTGATGGGCAAAGGATCCATGGGAAAGGACTGTGACCGCATCTGCTTCTGCAGCCAGGGTCTTTGCCGAAGACATTTTGTCAGCACAAACTCAAAAACATTCCTGAATTATCAGCAGAGGCATTCGCAATGCTGGTAAAACACAGAAAGAAAGCAGGATCACCCATGGATCCCTGTCCCCCGGACATCTACAAATCAATCCCCGCACAAGGAACGCCAGCAGAATACAACAGAAACCTTCTGAACCTATCACTAGCAACAGGAACTGTACCAAGGACTTTCAAATCAGCAAATATCAAACCACTTATGAAAAAGTGGCGACGTAGAAAACCTCTCCAACTACAGACCGATATCAAACATCCCCTACCCGGCAAAACTCCTGGAAACCTACGTATACAAACTAACCCAAGAATACGTAGAAAAACACCACCTGCTAGACCAAGCTCAAGTCGGCTTCAGAGCCGCTAGAGGAACAGAAACAGAGCTACTATCCATCTCGTATGACCTAAAAACTAACACAGACTCAAACACAACCTCAGCCCTCATTCTACTCGACCTCTCTGCAGCCTTCAACACAGTTAGTCATGACACCCTAACCAAAAGACTAGAAGACATTGGCATAACAGACACAGCACTGCTCTGGACTAAGTCATTCCTAGCAGACAGAACAGAAACCATATGGATTAAAACCTTCAAATCCACTCCAAGAGTTAACGACTGTGGAGTGCCACAAGGATTCTCACTATCACCACTGTACTTCAACATCTACCAGACTCTGGTTATTAGAATCTTAAAACAGTACATTATGTGCTACAACTATGCAGATGATACTCAAATCATCTACAAAATCAAAGACACCCAAGCAGATCATTCAATACTAATCGAATGTCTAAAAGAAGTCTTCAACTGGATGACTGCCAACAACCTGAAAATCAACCCAGGAAAGACAGAAATCAATGATCATATCCAAAGACCAAGAGAAGGAAACCACCATCCCGTGGCCAAAAGAAATGGCAACCGCACCACCACCATCTAAGGTAATAAAATATCTGGGAGTCCTGATGGACAACACCCTAACCTTAGAGCCACAAGTAACTGCAACAGTCAAGAAATGCTTTTTCCTCCTCCACACAGCAAGAAGAATCCTACCTTTCCTCTCCTTCAGTCACAAAACACTCACTATCGTCACATTCATCATGTCAAATATCGACTATGCAAACAGCTTCTACCTCGGAATACCAGAATACCTCCTGAAGAAACTACAATAGATCCAAAATACAGCAGCCAGACTAATCCTCAAACTATCGAGAAGAGAACACATCACTCCTACCCTAAAAACACTACACTGGCTCCCAGTAAAACATCGCATCATCTTCAAAACAATGTGCATAACGCACAGAGCAATCAATGGACGAGGAGTAGAATTCCTACAAAAGAAAATAACAATCTACAAGCCAACAAGACTCCTCAGGTCAAGTAACGAAATCCGCCTGGAACCAAAACCATACCTTAAGAAAAAACTTGGAGGCACCTCCTTCTACCACTTAGCCGCAAAAACCTGGAACAACATCTGGAAAGAAATAAGAAACACCAAAAATCACCTATAAATTTTTGAAATGACTAAAAACCTGGCTCTTCAACACCACAGACTCCAACTGAAAACCAAAACAGAAAGGAAAGGGATGACTAAACAGAAGTGGACACGGACAACTCCCAGAACGGACCGTGGACAACTCGCCATGAGGAGAAGCTTCCACGGCACCTGGACAAAGGACGCCGGGCAGAGTGGAACACAGGCGACACCCATGAAGGCAGAGTCAACAACTCACCCTAGTCCCACCCAACACCTGCACTCACCCCTCAGTCGCCACAAGGCACCACTGTTGTGGAATTGTTCAGGATATTGGCATTCACCACTCTACCAGAGCTGGGGACACTTAGCAGATGCACTAGCCAAATAAGAGAGGAGTGAATACAGCTAGGGCCGTTTGGGAGGCTGGGGGAGGAGGGAGCAAAAAAAAAAAAAGGGACCTCCAAGGCCGGTCGAACCCAGATCAGGACAAGGGTGCAGGGGTGCTCCTGAACCCCCCCCACTGGGAGATTACAGAACCCCAGCGCGTCAAAGTTAGAATAAAGATGTCAACTAACCAATTGCACTAACAATTTCCCCCTCTGCATACATCTTTCATACTCCAAACCTAACACAACCACAAACCTACAACACAGCAAACCGCACAAACTTCACTACATTGCAACAACAACACAAAAAACACACATAGGGCCTCATTACAACCCAGGCGGTAAGTTCCCTACTTTACCACCATGGTGTAAACTCTGTTTACACCATGGTGGATGGCGGATTTACCGCCCCATTCCAAGGTGAGTGGGGCGGTAAATCCCCATTCCCCATTTACCCTTCCCCATTCCCTTTTTTGCCTCATAGGGCATAATGGGAGTGGGGAAGGCGCTAATTACGGCACAGTAAATTACGGTGCCGTAATTAGCACCAAGGCGGATTAGCGCCTTGCATTTTAACGCCTGCTAAAGGCAGGCGTTAAAATGGTAATCAGGCGTTAAGGGTTAACGGCGGCGACGGCGCCGTTAAACCAATAAAGCCTGGGTTGTAATGAGGCCCATAGACTCACTCAACAGTACACAATGACTACCGGCTGCCAACACCCCACGCTCAGCCAACAGACCCACCGGGCTGAGGCTGCCAACAGCACATCACTGCTCTCTTGCACTTTTCCAGATTGCTCCCACTAACCACTCCTCCCCCTCCCTCTTTCAGATCTGCCAGAGCGCCAGGGGACCACTCCGGTGGTGATAGTGTGCGGTACAAATGTCCTTTAACATTAACATTAACATTATCCACACTGGGCAAAAGCAGGCTTGGGAACCCAGTCATATCCTGGGTTTCTGTGCCTATATCCACTATGCATGACGGATTCTCCTCTATCACTGCCATTTAGGCATGTGCATATGGTGGTGTTTAAATAGTGTTTTCAGGGATTCTGATTATGTCTTTTGTGTTCACAGGCAAGTAATCAAGTGCCTTTGCATGTCCAGTAGGAAGTATATATGGGTGTCTGTCCTATTAGTTTGTCATCTATGCATATTAACCAGTGCTAGCAGCCTGGGATAGTGGTGATAAACTGATCTGATATGGGCATATATGGCCTGATTCACAGTAGCGTTTTGTAATAGTGCAATCCCATAGGAAAACACTCTGTGAATCAGGCCCATAGTGTCAAGGATGATTGGAAGGAAGTACCTAGATGGAAAAATAATATTACGTTTATACATCGTTTCAGGTTAGATTGCTCCTACTTCTAAAAAGTGTTATATCGCTGATATTATTTCCCAACTCCATTCTTGAAACATGAACAACCTCAAAGTGATTAGAAGTGATCAAAATATTCCATACAGACACTGCACTCAAAAAATCATCCAACTTCGAAATATAAAAAAAATCTTCAAAAGTAAATAATAACATCCTTAATGCTTGATGTGCTTATGTGTAATCCATGCTGGTTTATTCATTCACATATCTATAGATATCATAGGGTAAGGCCCAAAAATCAATATAGTAAAATTAATACAATGAGTCTGAATTTATGGCCTTTGGAACATGCATCTGTTACTGGATGGGATTACACCAGAATAATTCTGAGTTCAAATAACCGGACAAACTCAAGAGGATGGCAAGTTGCTGTTTTACGAGCAATTATCTAAAACAGGGAGTTTACAACGAACATCAACAGACCTACGCTTATTCTCTCATCGAATTCCACATGAAATGAAACTTCTGATTTTTGCAGAACTTTCTAATGTGTAATCTTCTTCTTCTGCACTTTTATGATTCACTTGATTCTTTACTTTGTCATTTCTCCTCTAGGATTCATACCTTGTCTTCATTCAGTATTTCAAGACTTTGTGCACGTTTTCTTATAACATCATCAGTCCATTTTCTTAGCTCTTTCTCCTATTCCTTCAGGAATCTCCTCCTGCAGGCTGTCATCAACTCAAGGGTACATTCGATATGGTTGTCTTAATGGATACCGTCTTCTAAATAATTGCTGTGGTATTGGTACAATCGCTGGTGTTAGACAGGGCATGCTGTCATGTCTTCAATACAAAGGAGGTAGGGGGTAGGATCTCCTGCGATACGTACGCCTGCTCCTCTACAAGTCAATAAAAGTGCACGGGAGCAAGAACAATTAAAATGTATTACATGCAACCACGGTTGGGAACAATAAAAAAATCTAAAGAACATCACAAAATGGCTTTGTAGAAAGTGGAGGGACATTTCAAACATTGTTTCAGAAAACTTTAGAAATACTGTTCGCTGATTGGACAGCCAAGATTTCTCTATCCGGGATTCTATACAATGCCTAGCTCTATTGGCCTATCCTAACCCTCATGACCATTTTATTAACTACCTCAAAACACTGACTTCATGTTCCATCTAGTTTCTCAGGAATTTGATTGGGTAGTAGTCATATTAAAATGATTCATATACAACTTGACTTCTGATTGGTGTAGCCCCTCTGGTTATTCTGGGGGGGGCTACTTTGGTCATTGGCGATCAATAGAATTGTGAGGTGCGAACAGTGTGGCGACAAAAAAGACTACTTTGTATCCTTCCCCATGGGAGCAAAAATGTTGGTACCATCTTATCGGCCTCACCCTTATGACTGCTCAACCGGCCATTCATGTTACGACTTCTGGTTGGAAACATGAATCTCTTCTATTTCTTTTCACATGATGTGTCCACATGACTTCATTGGGCGTGCTTTTCTGACCTCTTGCTCTGAGACCATGTGCACGACTGAACTGTGTATTGATAGTGTGCGTGGTCTGGGCATATACATGCAGGGGTACTTTAATAACTGCGGGGCGTCTTAGTGTATATTTCTAAGTTTCAACTGTCTTAGTTAACTGCCTTTATGTGCTGGTTTATGAGTGTGTATGCATGTCCAGTTCAGTTCGGCATCTGCCTATATATTATTTTGTCGTTGCCATCACTTTACATGGCTTGAGGCCTACCTATAAGTGCATATACTTGTGTGTGTATGTTGCTGGCTGCTATCTATCACACTTCGAAGGGGAGTAGCAGAAATGCTAATGCATCATGCACATTGTCTGCATCTGTTACAGCTTGCTCTGCCTAATTAATGCTCACTCTATTCCCTGAATTGCTCCCTGTCTCTTGGAGTCTACTCTTCTTACGTGTGTGTGTGGTTGTGTGTGTGCGGTTTTGTGCTACGTTGATTCTAGGTATGCATTTACTGGCCAAATATGTTTGTCATCTTTCCACACATCTAAACTCTGTCGGTCTATGTGTCTTGCTGTTTATTGTTTATCTCTCAGTGAAAGAATATGGCAGGAATGACAGTGTGATCTGCTTGCGATCTGGGCCTTTGGCCTTTGGTGTATGTTCAGACTTGTGTTTTATGGGTTTTCTTAGTTTATACTTTCTCTCACGTGTGGGATGTATGGTGTTCATCCCAACAATATACACCATTGTATGTGCATTGGCAAGTACATGACTCACAAAATAGAACAGCAATTTGACCACACAAAACCGAACCGCATTTTAGCCACATGACCTGCCACACACCCTGGACAATGCACTCACAAATGAGAAATGCACGCATTTCAGTGCATAGTGCATATTTCCATAGGCAAACTAGTTAGTTATATGGGAAAATCATAAAATAACTTACCTTACGTCCCTCACATCTATCACCTTAAATTCCTCACTTCCACCAGATCTTGTATTGTAGAACCATAAGTAAATCTTGTGTGTTTTGACTGAGCACACCTGCTAATTTATTCACTCAGTTGTGGGTTTCATACTATAATTTGCTTTGTGTGTCAGTTGCACTCGCCTTTGTAAGCCCCCTTTTTGGCACACCTTAGTAAATTATGGTCATGTATGTTTAGCATGCATTACAATCCATATGTACTTAAGTGTGCACAAGATGTCAGTGAAAAATGCAAATATAGTTATAAAAAATATTGATGGGAATTGTGATTGTTAGGGAAACTAATGCAATTGGAAAATGTATGTTGATTTGAGAAAGACTAGGCCTCAACATTAGCATGAGGCCTAATACAGCTGAGGAAAATATTCCATTTTGAAAACGTGTTCCCACAGGAACAATGGTGGGAGAAAGATAGCTTGATTATTAATAATGTATTTACTTACACATGTTTAATCTGCGGCACCAGCAAAATTATTTATAGCCATACTCTAACTGCCAAAAATATATGAGTGCACTAATAAGGTAGCTTCAGATGACTGCCTTTCGGAGAATATTAGGGTCTAAGGGCCTCATTACGAGGTAGGAGGTAGCCATGGTGCTGTTAGCACCATAGCTACCCCCTTACTGCATTCCGGGTCCGAGTTCTCGGAATAGGGATTTACAGGGTCATTCCAACCTTAGAGGACCCGGTAAGTCCCCATTCTGAGAACCATTCCCCATTCCCATTCGAGCCCCCATAGGGCTCAATGGGAATGGGGATGGAGCTAATAACGGGCCCACTAGTAGCGGCCCATTATTATCTCTCTGGTCCCTTAGCGGCTCCCGCTAAGGGCGCCTGGTAAAACCAGGCACCCATAGCGGGACCCGCTAAGGGACCTCGTAATGCAGCGGTAAGGGGTTAACGGCAACGGCACCCTTGCGGTTGCCGTTAACCCCTTACCGTCGACCTCTTAATGAGGCCCTAATTGTGTTTGATGTACACATCTATGTGGGTTATCTCATTTAGGCCCAAAGCTGACATAGAATGTCTGAACTGCCCCGGCTATACAGATCAACCCATTGTGTTAATTGGAAAAGATAAGACCTTCTTAGTGAGGTCCTAGAATCTTCCACTTATCGCATTTAGACCAATGTACTGGAAAAGGTATGAATAGATGTGAATTTGGCAGACATGGAAGCATATTCTGGCAATGCAATGGGACCTGTATGTTCTTCTTGTCTGTGCTCCTCCTGCTGTGCGGCTGTTAAAGATTTAACAAACCAACTCCATACAACATCAAGTCCCACATCTCTTTACCATGACAATGCCACTGTGCTCTGTGTTATTCAGTTGGTACTTATCTAGCCCTGGATGTGTCCTTGCATTCAAGAACTTGTAGTTTTGTTTTTCCCTTTATACACCCATGACTGTATTTCCAAAGTAAAAAACAGAACTGAGGGGTATCTCCCAAATAACATGTTGCATGTATATTTAACACAATTTACACTTGTATTTGTTTTGGAATCATGTGCATATGTTACAATGGGCCTCATTACACGGACGGCGGTAAGGGTTAACGGTCACCGTTAATGGCAACGGTGACCGTTAACCCTTACCGCCGTACTACGAAGTCCCTTTGCGGGTTGGAGGAATTAACGCCTGCTTCTTGCAGGCGTTAAGTACCAACCCGCTAAGGGACCTCGGAGCTAATTACGGCACCGCAAAATTGCGGTGCCGTAATTAGCGCCTTCCCCATTCCCATAGAGCCCTATGGGGCAGAAATGGGAATGGGGAAGGGCAATGGCGGAAAGGGGATTTACCGCCCCTCCAACCTTGGAATGGGGCGGTAAATCCCCTTTCCGCCAAGGCGGTGCCGGTAATTTACCGGCATGGTCCAGGGTGCTAATAGCACCCTGGATTACCGCCTTCCGTGTAATGAGGCCCAATGTATTCCAGCCAGGTAAAAGCTTAGTCAATCAACCGTAATGTGTTCAATATTATAAATAATACCTGCCTGAGATAATAGATAGCTATTGCTCAGCTGCCACTCCTTTATAACCTGGTAATAGTATTTGGGTTGAACCACTTCTGTTTCTCTTTTTTTCCTCTGCCCTACAAGTCTGTTCAAGTTAACTGTTCTACAATTTCTCACAAATAGTCCACACATGTAATACTGTGCCTTCCTCCGACTGGTACCAACAAAGCTCCAGATATGTGGAATACCTTCCTAGTTTATTTACCAAAATCAGTCCAGTAGACCTAACAGAGAAAGCTAGGGAGGAATAGGTATGTATGTGTCTGATCTGTTATGCCACCTGCTCTGTTCAGGTGATGTTTTCAGACCAGCGGCCGAACATTAATTTCCACTTTGACGGCCTTTGCTGCAAAGCTGGCAGATTTGTAAACAGCCCATTTGGTACACCATTCTTCTTTGCATTTACTTTACAGGAATTGCTAGTTACAAAGAATGCTTGGATAGCAAAATGAATTCCTTATAAAAATTTAAATATAATCATTTAATAAAGTAGAACATATGCCAACCAAGAATGGTAACTACATTTATACTCCTTAAAAAAAAACTTCCAATCCCAACTTCAGTATGGAGTAAAATACTCTTACCTCAAACTCTTACTTGGAGTGCTGATTAATGCATAGCCTGCATTCTGAATATGCTTTCGCTTGCATGCAATAACTCTCACTATAATTTGGCATCCATTCATACCTAGGTACTCTAAATATACCTCAGTCACCTCTTGTATCTTTGCTACTCGTTTTCCCATTGACTGTGCAACTGGGCATCAGATATCTTAATCAGAAGAATGAGTATCATGTTTGTACCATTGGCAGAGCTCTAATTCACCAGGCATGTCATGCCCTTCGAAGAATCAGCCCCTGGTACATGCCTAACTTGAGTGTTTGAGTGCTTCAAACAGCAAGCAAGAACTGTGGCTATGCATAATATGCCTACCACCACCTTGCCTTCGAAAATGGGACGATGCATTAACAAAACCAACCCTTCAAAATGGTTGTACACGTTGCTTTAATGGGCATTGAAATGATCATTGCTATAATAAGCCATTATTCTGTTAGTAAAGAACTCACTGGGTACTTTCTGTCTCACTCTTGCCTTATGTAAGTAGTTGCTGATACACTAGTGCCTGCATCCACCATGCGTGCCTCTAATGTTAAAACATCCAAATTAGCCAGCAAGTGAGGTTGTTATTTCATACCCATGTAAATATAATTCCCCGATTCTTAAATACCCACCTCATGCTTTCCCGGTGTGTATTTTGAGAATGTCCAAACATTCAGTTAGGGAATACAAATGTCACTGCTCCTGCTTTCCATCTCTCACTTGGGCCATGGTCCCTTTTCCTTCTCCCTCCTGTGTGGCAAAAAACCTTGGCGTCATCTTAGACTCCACTCTCTTCTTCTCTTCTCACATCACAGACCTTTCCAGGAAGGCCCATTACCAGCTGCACCTCCTCAAAGGTACTTTTCCTTTTGTCACTTTCCCCCAGAAGCCTGTTGTCTCCAGAGCCCTGGTTCTCTCTAGGTTGGACTACTGTAACAGCCTCTTTCTCAATCTGCCTTCCTCTACTCTCCACCCTTTGCAACTAATACAGAACAGGACTGCAAGATGTATCCCTTGCCTCAAGCCCAAGAACCATCTCTCTCCAGCCCTAAAATCTCTCCACTGGCTCCCGGTGGCTGCAAGGATCAAGTTCAAGACCCCCTGCATCGGTCACAAGGCTTTCTGGAGCCGGGGCCCGCACTAAATCCAACACTCACTTCCTGAATACCTTCCTTCTCTGGTCCTTCGCTCTGCTGCCTCTTACTCTGTGAGGATCAGATGCTTCTCCAGGCTGGGAGTAGGGAGCAGATCACTTTCCTCTGCAGGTGCCTCCCTCTGGAACGGCCTCCCTGCTCATCTCAAACGTGAGCTGGACCACCTGAAGTTCCAGAAGCAGCTCAAGACTTTCCTTTTCTCCTCTGCATTCTCTCTGTCTCCCCTGCTGATCTATCTGCCTGTTGCTCTGACTGGTTGCTTAGATACCCTCAGAGTCTCACTGTGTACCAGGCTCCTCTATGACCGGTCTCCCCCGCACTGCCTCCGGGCCTGTCATGTACTAGTGGTTGTAAATGTGACTTCTACAGTCCCCTGCCTCCTTTCACTTACCCAGAGCTGCACTGCTCTGGCTGCACTTAATAATAATAATAATAATAATTTGGCATTTATATAGCGATACGAACCCTCAGGCATCTGAGCGCTGCTTATTATTACCCACGGTGTGTGGTGCTCTGAAGTACTTATTCTAAGCAAAGTGCCCTGATAGCACATTCCCTTTCCCTCTCCCTTGCACTTCTCCCATCCCATTCCTGTGTTCTTTGCATTACTTCACTTACACGATATGAATGGGACAAGGCCTAGTAAGATGGTTTGTCTTGTCTCCCCTCCCTTGTCTTGTCACGCCTAGAGACACATGTGTACAGGCATGTTATAATTGACTTATCATATCATATAATCTGGTGGGAATGGTGTCTTTTCCTGCCTCCGTTGCCATATCTCCACATGAAGTGAGACAGAGCAACACAACTCTTATTTTTACAACCTTGTTAAAGGTTACCATGAAAATACATTTTAAACTGAAGACACAACTAAGACTGAACTATGTAGACATCTTGCTTGACTGTATTTATCAACTGGCAATTGTTTAGCTACATGGCTTTTCCCCATATGATAGCAGGGTAATGAAAAACAATTCCAGAAAGTTAAAGTACTTCCACACCCAGCTTTTAGCACTTCCCATGGCATTTGGCCCCATTATTCCCAATTCCTAGAGGTTGAGTCTCCGGGACATGGCTTCCCTTTCCTACCCTACCTATATCTCCTTCTTTGCCTCCCTGGACCTAACGCACACTCCCTGCTCTGAAGTTGTTTGTCCTCCTTTTGAATTTTGGACCTCTCCTCCTGTCCGAGGGATCTTTATCAAGATTGAGCCCCACCTGTTCTGACCTCACTTTGCTCATTGGGTCTCTCCTTCAGACTCCTGAGACCTTTTCCAGATCTAGCACTTTTTGGCCTGGCCTCACCCAGACTCCTGGCCAACAGAACACTAAGTATTCATCCCCTCCAGCTCTTCCTTGTCTGGCCTCGCCCAGCCTCCTGGTTCATTGCTCCAGTCCCCTGGGTCTTTTCAATATCTGTCTCTCTCCTCCAGCCTTCTACAACCAAACTCTTGCCTCTACCTCCTACTCCAAACACCCACACTGCCTGACTGATCTTGTAGGTTTTCTGTATGGCTTGGCCGTGCCTTCCAGCTTCTCTGTGGTGAAAGGGGTCTCCGGCCTGTTAGATGAGATGGGGATTGTCTTTCAGGTTCTGCCACTGGGGATGGTTTCCAGCCTTGATGACCTTAGAATTGGCTTGTCCCTCCCTTTGTGTGGTCCTCTCTCTTCCTGCGTCACCCTGGGCCAGCCTTTCAAACTTTTTTCTGGGGTAAGGAAATTCTGAGGTGTCTCTTCTGGCAGCTGGTGTGGAGATTGGCTAGTGGGCCCATCCCAGCAGAAGGCTTCCAGTTTTTATGTGGGACTTGGGCTGGCTAGTCCCTTCTTTTGGATGGTTCTCCCACTCTAGTTATCATACCCTGCTCTTGTCCCCAGGGGGACTCCCTTGGTCCATCTGTTATTAACAGTAGGAGAGTGAAGGCCTTGTAGATTAGATGGCTGGTGGCTGACTGTTGAGTTTTCTGTCCTGATTCAGGTAATTCTCACTTTCCCTCCTTAGATTTATAGGGGATCTTTGCAACTGCGTGATGGGAGCCCAATGTGCAGGAACTGCCAGTTCTGTGGAACTGCCATTGTTCAATTGCCTTAAAGGGGCAGGTGTGTCTGGGGTAAATTCCTCCTGCCCTCTGGAGGAACGGAGTGGGTGTGGCCATGGGATCATGCCCATACCACCCACAGGCCTATCACTAGCATATGTGGGCACCTGGCCCCTTTGGTCACCCCACTGGAGGTCCCCAGAATGAAATTTTACTCAGGAGCAAATGGGTAATTCCACTTCCCTGCTGTCCCACATACCCTTTCAATGCAATAACATTTTAAGAAACTCTAATGCTGCACACCTGATTGACAGATTACCAGAATACCTTATTTATTATAAACCCAGTTGTGCATACATATCAGAATATTAGCTACCAAGATGCTGATTTGTCAAGTAAGGACCCACCCTCCGACACTCTACCAAGGAAGGTGTATGATACAGAGTGAGTCTCGTTGTCTAAGTTACATTTAGAAAATGTCCTTCCTGTAAGGGGAATGGTCATCATGTCATGCCCCTGGTAAATATATGGACTTGTTACCCCCTTCAACTATGAGGGGGATTGACTCACTGTACCCCATAGGTCTCAGATCCATTAGCTTGAGACCAGCCAGCCACTTTTAGTCTAAATACTGCTTAAATCAAATTGAAGGTACTATGCCCTTTTCTTAAATTACTAACACAGCTGGATGTGGACATTCCGTACAATACACAGCTGGATGGAGAGAACCAGACTCGAACTGGCCTACAGGGCAATGCCTGACCCAGAAACTTAAAATGCTGGTGTAGGCCAGTTTTGTTGGTCAAAGTGGCCAGTTATATGGCCAAAATGACCCCGTTTGATGAGTTACTTCACTATGCAGCTAGTAGTTTTGACCACTCAACATTAAAACTATTGAGTCCTTTCCGATCTTTAGAAAACATGTCATTGGCTGGTTACTGAACAAAGAATAGCATTTATCGTCACCTTCTAAGATCCTCAACTCCCTAAGGGGGACCATGCCTATAGTATATGTAAATTGCTGCACCATGTAATTCATGTAAATTGCTGTACTATGTAAATGTATATCTCATGCCTGTAACCGCTTCCTTAAGCGCCCTTCTACCTACGGGTCCGGAGCGCTATACAAATAAATAAAACAAACAAACAAACAAACAAACAATGTTGCTGAATAAATAAATATTCTTTAAAATGCACAATTTGATTCACATGTTATTATAAAACTACTCTTCTGTACTAATCAAAGAGTTTGTCACAAAAGGAAGGAATTGCCATTTTCAACTGTGTGCCACTTTTTCATTGGTGCCCGAGACAATTTTATGCCCCAGTCCGACCCTGGAGAGAACGAGTTGTAATCTTACACCAATGAAAACATATGATATTCACTGGAAAAACATTGTTAATTGGACGTTATGGTTACAGGGTAAAATCAAAAAATCAAAGAAATTTGCCAGTTATGGTAAGCTATGCAACCTTAACTCTCGCAACCACCATGCCCTGCTAAGACTAACACCCAGGACATCAAAGATGACATCACAAACGCTGTTGCTATGAGCAAATTTGTTTTCCATTCATGTCTATCCGGATTACAAATGTTTGGGACCCGTCTATAACTCCCACCTTGACGGAATTGCACAAAACTTTACACAATAATTCAGCGATGGCAGTATAGTTCCTTTGCAAAGTTTTGTGTGGATTCGTTAAACAGCACCAAAGTTATAAGCTGCCAAACACAGCTCCTCCTATGGGTTGAGCAACTTAACCATAACTACAGGGCCGCTACCGTAGACCCTGTAACTGATGTGTCTTTTTTCCAGAAATACATTTTGGTCAAATTAATCACATTACAATGGTTTAATGCCATTCAACATCAAGGGGCTAGTCTCTATGAAGACAAAGGGCCTCATCATGAGTGTGATGGTATTTCAGTGGTAAATCCACAGAGATATCACCAAACAGAATTACTGTTACTGCCACGTGGTTCAGCAGAATTAATGCCGGATTACAAGTGGTGGTAGATGGTGTAAGCCTCCATTAATTGGAGTCCATGGGACTACATGAGTATTTCGGTTATTCTGCTGATTTTGCCATATTTTGGTGAAAAGGTGGAGGATTTTCCTCCAGCTCTTAGCTGGAGGTAGCTCCTCCACCTCTCTGGCAAACCCATAGTATGGCGGTGTGAGGAATCAACTTCTGGGGCAACAGTGGTCGTGGGATGAATATTGGTTTCTAAACCCTCTATTAGCCCCACACCTCTAGTATGCCAGAACGGATCTGAAAAGATTGGAAACACAAGCAAATTATACACCCCCTTGTCCAATTTTGGGAAATGATAAAAGCGACTGTCCGGTCGAGGTTGTATAAAAATAGCTACATTATTATTATTGCAAAAAACAGTTCTAGCACACTATGAAAAGGAATGAAGAGGACAGACAATGTTTGTCCAATGACCAAGTCAATGTTTGTTATGTTGCTCTAATTTGTGTAGTCTATTACTTGTGGAAATAAAGTTAAAATCATGTTCATTGAGTCAATGATGCTCCATTTCCATGTTTCTTCTGTCTGGTGTTTCTCCCAAAATCCTTTGACCAATTGGGCCTGGATTTTTCCAGTTGTCATTTTGAATTTATGTTCAAATATTAGGGACGGTGGTGTGCGTGTAGTCATCCCAACGTAAGTTGTATAACAATGGCTTTGAAAGACATATGTTAGATTTTTCGTTTGGAAATTAACATGATTCTGTAACTGCTGTTTGAAGGTGCCAGATACAAACACAGTTTAGTTGATAGTTAATGAACAAGCTCCACAGTGTCTACAAGGATAGTGAATGTCCCCTCACTGGAGGTATGTCTGTACCAAAAGCGGTGGAGATGAAATTAGTAGCAACATTTTTCGGAAAAGCTTGTCCTTGAGACTTTCACGTCTTTTTAGGGCAATAACCAGTCTTTCAGGTACTTTGTAGGTAATATTTAAAATAAGCCAATAATGTGTAATTATTCTTTTAAGCCTTTGAGTAAGAGGGAAAATATGGTCAAACAAACTGTACTATAACCACTTGAGGGGAGAACAGTGTGCTCCTTACCAGTAAATATGAAACCCAAGCTCTTTTTGCCACCTTGTTTTAATACCCTTGGTGAATAACTGTATATATATAACCTCTCCATCAAGAAATGTGTTGGAGCTGTATGGTCTGTCTTCAAAATACAATTGCGGTATGGTTTTAAGGTTTTACTCTAAGAAATATTATCCTTTAGAGACTGCATATGTTGGCTAGGGTATAGAAGTATCACATTTCGGTTGCAGAGTTTTTGATGTAAAATGGTTTCCTCATTTTATTTGATATCCCTGTAGACTCTAGATTGGGGTTAAGTCTGCTTAATCTGTCAATTCCTCTAACAATGCTGAGGCAGTTTGCCAAATTATTAGGATCTCTTAATCTCTTCCTATATTTTATATTGCTTGCGAAATAATGGTTAGTATTGCTGACCTGATCTTCAAATCCAGCCATACAAATATCAGCCTAATTGGGGCAAAACCTGCCCCCATTGCTACCCCTTTAATAGGACAAAAAACAATTTCTCAAATCCAAAGAAATTGTGCAGAACAATATCTCCAGAGGTTCCACAATATAATTAGTGGGACATTGAAGGGGGTATTCTCTCTTGTCTAGACCTTCCTGAATAGTTTTTTAAGGAATGTTAGTATACAAGGAGGTGATGTCATACTTAAGCAACAACTGTTCAACATTGCTATATTCATGGTGTCTTCAACTATGTTAAAAATGTATCTAGTGTCATTCAAATACCAATACTATTACTACCAAGTGGCTGGAGAAATATTTAAATGTATTTATCTATAGGTTCTAGACAAAAACATCATAGTGAAACTATCAGGTGCCCTTTAGGATTTTCTCAGCCTCAGTGTATGTTTGAAAGTATTTAAAACAACAGATTCCTAGTATCCCCTGGTCTAAGAAACACAGCTTTCTGTTGACTATAACTACCTTGGTCATGAGCTGATAGGAAGGGTAGAGGTCCAATTTAGAATAATATTTAATAGTATCTAATAATGATCTGACTATTGCTTCATATGTTATTGTGTCCATCTCTACGATCCCTTCACTCTTGAGAGCAGGTTTCATGGCTGTACTGCTATGATTCTGAAGACATTTTACAGCTTCAGTTACTTCATGGTTTATGCTACTGGGAGTTTATGATTCATTTTTAAATACTTCAGAGAGTCCTCCTAAACTTATCTTCTCAAAAGGTAAGAGCTCATGAGACATAGCTTGGTTTAAAGTAATAAAGGAGGATTTGGCTTTTTAGGTTAGCTATCATTTTCCATAAAATGTTGATCCTTATCTGAGAAAAAGATCTTGAGTCTAATGTTTCCAAAAATAATTCACAGAATCCAAGTTCTGCATGTTGCAAAATAACCAATGGTGTCAGAAAAAATGAAAGACCCTTTAATAGTATTTTTATGTGGCTAGACAAGTTAAAGATAGGCAGAATAAATGAATTAGTCTATCTCTCATAGGTTCTCCTCTGAATTCTGAAACCCCCTCTATGTAAATCCCTTGATGAATGGTGCAGGAAAGTTGACTCCAACCGAACAAGACTGATGGAATTGTAATCTTGTAATCTGTTGCGGCATCACTTTAAAAGATGGACATACATCTGGAACTAATTCCGCAAATAGGATGGTGATTTCCTTAAAAGGGGAAGAATGTATGTTTTAGATTAGACAACATTTGCAAGGACATTATTTAGGGATTAGCAACAGTTTTATTTGCAAATTCTATGTTTACTGTACCAAACTGTATGCTCCTCATACTCAGTGTACAAGCAAGCTGTCTCCTGAGTATCTTGATCCATTTGGAGCAGAGCTACAGGTGTTCTTGTGCCCAGCATTCTGGGGCACAGTGACTTGTGGGAAAAGGTTACAAATGCAACCTCTCTGTATACACGTGTTATTTCTGCACCAGGCTTTTATGGTGACAATATTTACTGGTTTTGCATAATTTTCGAAAGTTATGTATGTACTTTATTTATAGTCCAATGCTGTGACATAGCATTTCTTGTGGTTACAATATGGTTAGTGATTGTAGGATGCATCACTTCCTGTGAGATCATCAGTTGCCAAAGGACATGTGACATAGCTGGCTGCTTCTATGATTATGCAGGTATGACATCAGTAGAGGGTTGACTTGTTTGCAAAAGAGGAATGTTAGTTTCACTGAGAGGGAGGTTAATTAGAAGGAGGTGATCTTAAATGAGAAGGAAAGTAGAGTTGGTTATAAAAGAGGAGGAGTTTGGTTGTGGATGGAAAGAAGGATGGCATAAGAAAGAATGGTGCTTGGTTCTATGTCGTTTTACCGCCAGTAGTTATTTCGATGGAATTGATACAGAAAGAAATCATTTAAAAAACAAAAACTCATTAAAATGCAATTGTTTTAATTTTGCGGAACCTCCCCAACCCCCCCATTTAACTATGTTATTAACCCCAGCCCTTTTAACCCCTTACGCCACAACCCCCATGCATATTTTGATTTTTTTCAATGGAATTCTTTGGTAAATTTCCATCGAAAAACTACCTTTGGCAAATGGATGTAGTACAAAGGGGCTTGTTTACGAGACCATGGGTTCATAACTACTCCTTTTGTGACACTGCAGATGTTTTTGAGTTCAACTCCCACTAGCTGCAGACAACATAGTCAGTGATGAATGCTGATAAGAGTTGTAGACCCAAACATCTGACGTGATCAGGGGTGTTGCCATGTCTGGAAAAGATACAGGGCTACACTAATGTAAGGATTGTCGGGACTCGGGACTGGCCAGCCTCTTAGTTGTAGCACCTAACATGCTATCCGGGGCTACAAACAAAAGACCCGGGGCTATAGCCCCTTAAGCCACCCCCTAGCAATGCCTCTGGAAGTGACTCACTGGAGTAACCATGATGGAGGGAGGTTTGAGAGGGGATGGTGTCCCTTTGACTGGGTGCAGGAATTGGTTAGAAGAAATGTGCATGATTTCTAGAGGTAGATCGTTTGCTAGCCCTCTTTCTCACACTTTGGCTGTGTGCTGTGAACTTTAGCAATAAGGTACATTATTTGTTAGCCGCGTCTAGTTCTTGCAATATATCCATCCCTGACTCTATGCAAGCAGCCAAATGATCATTGAAGGGCTCCGGTTGAAGCAATACAAGAGACCTACCAAGAGGGAATACATAGAATCCATGCAACTGACGCCACCCATTCACAAACCAACTCCACGTGATAAATGGTGTCTCCAAAGCGTTAAGCCTCCATGATAGCCAGCTATAAAGGAGACCCTCATGCTGCATGCACAGGGAGGTCCTGCATTATCGATTACCCCTTGACAGGTCTATTTTCAGACCTATGCTTCAGGGGCATGGAACACACACATTTTTCTTCATTGGAAACGACAGCTGCTTGCAGGAGTGTGCTTGGTGGTTGACGTGTACGGAGCCATTCATTTCTCACTGTCGCTGCCTTGCTTTATTCATGCTACAATTTTCTATTTTTTTTTTTACAGCTGCAGCAGTGAGGCCCCGCCAGAAACATGCCGCTGGTGAAGCGGAATATCGAGCCCCGGCACTTATGCCGCGGGACTGTGCCCAATGGGGTCACCAGTGAACTCGAGTGTGTTACCAACAGCACTCTGGCGGCCATCATCAAACAGCTGGGAAGCCTCAGTAAGTTCCCAGTTGTTTTACTGTTTCCATGTATCAGGTTATATATTTACTTAATTGTTTTGTTTACGTAATTGAGTTTGTTTTCTAAGCGCAGATACAGGATTCGAACCTCTGTTGCTCCGCGCGGTCTTGCTTTTATAAATGTTAAAAAAAGACGATGTTAACGGATATGATTTTGTTTTCTTTTCCAAAGAATGGTTTGACGAGGTGCTAGTTCAATTTTAAAATAAGACAAAATCCATGTTTCTAAACCTCCTATTTGACTCAAAAAATATGCTGAGATGTGAACCGTATAGGCATTCGAAGACCCAGAGACCTTTTCACCAGATGATGGTCGCAGAGTGCATGAGTAACCAGAAAATACACTCTATTCTTTTTGCAGCATTTCCCTTTAAGCTTCGTTGGGGGGAGCAAGAGCATGGATGGAATGCAGGCCTGGGACAGCCATGTTACCTAAGGAGGCATACATCAGTCAGAAGGGATGGTACACATGTAGACCGCTTCACAGTTCTAACAGAGGCTGGGGAGTATCATTCCCAAGGTGCAGAGTGCACGAACACGTGATTCAAATGCTGGTATAGCTCAAGCATAGGCAGAACTATTTGGAAGAACTATTTTTTTTAATCCTCAATGCTAAATAGCTATTCCCCTATTTGATGCGGGTTTTATACTAATTGACCTTTTCACAATTGACCTTGGGAGAATTGACCTCGGGAGAATTGACCTAATTTAGAAGGTCAATTAGGACATATATGCGGGAGGAAACCCCCCGCAATCCCCCCACCCAATCCAGACTCCCCCTGGAACCTCTCCACCCAATCCCCTTATATTATTTGTAATCCAAAACCAACCCAATACATATATAAAATAACAAAAATAATATAAAGGTCAATTGTGCAGAAGGTCAATTAGGACCACTATAATTAGGTCAATTGTGCAAAAGGTCAATTGTAAAAGGTCAATTTGGGTAATACCTTTGATGAGGCACAGTGCATATACTCCAATCCCAACCATACTTTCCGCATTACTTTACTAAGGTCCTTATGAATATGCAGCTTGCCTTTGTATCTACTATCTACTATTTAGAGGTCATAGTGCATTTCATTAAGGATCCTACCCGTACATACATTTATGTTTTTACTGTAGGGGATGCAGGGGAAATTACAGGTCAAGAATTCAGGGAGAAGATGGATATGGGGGTGAAAGAAAAGCATGAGCTGGACAGGAGGGAAACTGACAGAAACCGTTTTCTTCACACTGAACACAGTGTGCTCCCCCTACCTCCAGCCTCAAACAAACCAGTGTTGGTAGCCATGAAATGTGATGCCATAAACATTTTGGTTGCTGGGCTGTCATCACTTCCCTATGCACTACATGTGATATTATTTATTCATTTATTTATTTGTATATGGTTTTAGAAAAACCTTTACAAAATTATAAGAGGAAGAATGAACAATATAAAAGATAAAATTCTACATCATTATACTTTTAACATTCTATCTAAAATACAACTAATGCTAAAACACCATAAGAGACGAGATTAAGAAAGCAATAATTCTAAGAGAGTACAGATTTCAATAGATTTCATATGAAAAGAAAAAGAAAAAAGTAAAATTCCTATAACAGTTCAGAGCATATTTAACATTCCATCTAAAAACAGCTAATGGGGAAAAAGAAAAACAGAATTTCAACACATTTCATATCGAACTAAGCATTTCTCTCAACTAATTTAAGAATGTATCTAAGCTAGACAAGATCACACTTCATCTTTAGGAATCTTACAATGGCTAATTGCAGAGTTTTTTTGTCATAAAACATGCGTTTCCACAGAAGGTCAAGGTCCACGTTATTTGGATCCGAAACAAAGCGGCCAAAATAAAGTGGTCTGACTAAGGCTAAGACTGGGCAGTCAATCAACAGATGTTGCAATGTTTCTTTGACCCCTGTCTCCTTACAATGTCTACATAGAATTATAGGGGTCAAAGATTTGGCACGCGTTGCAATGATTTCTCCTGTTAACAACACATTAAATCGAAATCTGTTACATTAGTTTCTCCAACATCTATTTGGAAAGTGGCTTAGCTATGGTTCCCGTGAGCCCATACATTTATAATAAGAAACCATATCACAATATGGTCTGTATTCAGTCAATTTTTGAATTGTGTTGGCCCAGTCTCTATTCTGAAGCAATTGTTTTACTCTTTTTGGGTTATTCAATAATGTACTCACAGACGCTCCCGCAGTGCTCAATAATTTCTTGCATATTTCCATTAAGTTCTTAAGGAATGCAGATTTTGAGATATCTTGTTTTATTTGGTAAACCAAATCATTATACAGGGTATTTTCATTTTGTCTTATGAGGTTTCGATATAGTAAGAGGCATTTCACCTCTACAGTGCTTTGCAATGATTGCAAACCAAATTCATATCTCTAAGCTACTAAAGGGACACATTTAGGGAGGCAGAATGTCATTTCTCTTAGAATACTTGCTTCCAATTTATTCAGATCTGAATTGCCTATTACAAACGAGATTTCAAGGCCATACAACATTTTTGGAATAGTTTTTTGTTTATAGTATCTAAGAAAAGGAATGCAAGAGAATGTGCCAAACTTACGATCCACTACTCGCATTTGGAAAGTGCATAATTTGGCTTTCATCAGGTAATGATTTCTAGTCTGGAAGCCATTTGGGCTATCAATTACCAAAAAACCAAGATATATCATAGAATGCTTAATTCCCAGTTTAGTCTTAGCCAAGAACCATTTTTCCTGTGGCTGCTTATTCTTTCGGCTAAAACGCATGACAAACAAATAGCAAAAAATCATCCGCGTAAGAGCACCAACTCATTTTGTCTCTTCTAACATAGATTGGATGAAGGAAGCATTCTGTAGGGTAGGGCCAATGTCAGACTTATAGAGATTATAGAGAGCAGGGGCAAAAATGCAGCCCTGTCTTAATCCATTAGATGTTTTGATTGGAAAACAGAGGAGCCCTTCATTATTTAGACGAATTTGGATTTGGAACCTTCATGAAGATGGATCAGTATGGCCAAAATCCCCTGTGGAACACCTAATAGAATTAATTTCTGCCATAATGTGGCTCGATCAACCAAATCAAACGCTAGGGATTAGTCCATACTCGCCAAATAAATAAGTGTAGCCCCTCTCTTCGAGCCCATTTCTTGAAGAAGAGGTATTAGAAGTCCCCCCCGCAAGGGTCCCCACCTCTTTCCTAAAGCCAAATTGTGCTGACAAAATTATTGCATTATCAGATGACCACTTTTTGACCCGTTGAAAAAGGAGACTGGCAAAGATTTTAGAGTCTGCATCTAATAATGCGATTGGTCGATAATTTAATGGGGAAGATCTATCGCCCTTCTTGTAAATTGGAATTATAAACGACATATTCCACCAAAGCGGAATAGTCTTAGTTCGACTTATATCTGCAAAAAAAAGGATAATGCACTTGACCAGATGCCTGGGTCGCCCTTCAATATTGCGTTGGATAAACCGTTCGGTCCAGCAGCCCTAGACGAACTGGCCAAGAGAATCCTTTCCTGAATCTGAACAATTGAAAAATTACAGTTCTACTGGGTGGTTGATAAAGTGTTAGTGATTAGAAAAGGTGGGGCTCTTATTGCATAGAGATCAGTAAAGTGTCCGGACCAGCCCTGTTCGGTGATTGGATTAAGGCAACAATCTAAGTTAGAAAAGAAACTCTTATTAATAAGGCGCCAGAATTGTCTCGCAGAATTTTCTTTCAAAGAGCGCAACATTTCTTTGTTATCCTCTTGAAACATTAAGCTTTTATGTCCTCTTAACCAGTTTTTATAGATTTGTTTCAAACATTTTGCCCCCTCTTTCAAAGATATTTCAGAAATTGTTAATAATCTGAGTTTTCTTAAGGAGCGTAGAAGAAGGATTTTGTAGTCCGGACAATGCTATCATATTAATGAGCGTGAAATTTCTTTCTCTGAATTTTGCCTATTTGCCTGGGGCAGTAATTTGCCAAGTCATCTTAGTGTAGAGTGGATTTATTCAGTACAGGAAGAATCGTACCTTTCTTCGATGCATCTGGGAATATGCCTTGCGTTATTAAATCATGGTTGATGGCGAGGAGAGTGATGAGGGCTTTTCCTGGGATTGTTTTAACCAGCGATATGGGGGATGTCACCAATGTAAGTGTTTGCTTGGAGCTGGGTAAGGATAGTGGATCTTGTTTCCAGTGAAATGGTTTTTCAGTTGGTTTGTCTCGGTTAATAACACAATGGCCCTCATTATGAGTCGGCGGGACGGGGTTAACGGCACCGGTAAAGGTGCCGGAGCTGTCAATCCCGTACCACCCGATTATGAGTTCCCCTCACGGGATCCGTTCTGCACATCTGGTTTTACCAGACGTGCAGAGCGGGTCCCGCTAGGGGAAGAGGGAGCAAACAACGGCCCATCTCGTAATGGCCCGTTGTTTGCTTCCTCTCCCATTCCCATTCAGCCCTATGGGGGCTGAAATGGGAAAGGGGAAGGACCGTGTCCGGGTCCTTGGAGGGAGGAATTACCGGGCCTTCCGAACTCGGAATGGCCCGGTAAGTCCTCATTCCGAGGACCCGGACACAGATGCGATTTCGGCGGCAGCCATGCCGCCAATAGCGGCATGGCTACCGCCGAACTCGTAATGAGGCCCAATGTATGCAAGAACGTTCACTTAAAAGAACATCCTATCTGTTGTAAAAACGTATACATCTGTCCAATGTAATCCCAATGTAACTCGGAATGGCCCGGTAAGTCCTCATTCCGAGGACCCGGACACGGATGCGATTTCGGCGGCAGCCATGCCGCCAATAGCGGCATGGCTACCGCCGAACTCGTAATGAGGCCCAATGTATGCAAGCACGTTCACTTAAAAGAACATCCTATCTGTTGTAAAAACGTATACATCTGTCCAATGTAATCCCTAAAAAGATACACCCTTAATTATCTTTCATGTGTTATGAAAACTGAACTGAAGGGGTCCTTTACTCTCACCAGTCTGCATCGGGAGGATGCGAGAGCGTTAGAGAGATCTAAGCCGCAGGGATGCACGAGTGGCATACAATCGGGTCGATAGGGGTGCGGGTGAGGCTGCAAAGCGTGAGAGAGGGTCCACAGTCATCAGGGAAAATCCAGCAAGATGAGGAAGAAGTGACCACAGAAGTTCAAGGCGAGGTGGTGAAGTAATGCAGGAAGGGTCAGGAGGGCCCCCAGAGGGTTCAGTTCAGTTCGTCGCCATTCTGAAGTGAAGGATGCCACTGAATCAAGTGCATTTTCTATAATTATTTATATGTATAACAAGGAGGCCCTCCTGTCCAAGATGAGTATGACCTTGAGCCGTATATGCACCCAAGTGTGAAACCTTTAAGGTTCTAGGTTACACAGGCAGCCTAATAACATGTTGCATTTACAAATACCAACAGAATGGCAACCAGCAAAACAAATGCATCTTTGCATGTAGCAAAGCCCATAACATGTTCTGAAATACACTTAACTGCCCCAAAACGTGTTTGTTATTTGCAGTTGTTTTGACTGGGAATCTTAACTGCCCCAAACTTGTTTGTTATTTACAGTTGTTTTGATTGGGAATCTTAACTGCCCCAAACTTGTTTGTTATTTACAGTTGTTTTGATTGGGAATCTTAACTGCCCCAAACTTGTTTGTTTTTTACAGTTGTTTTGATTGGGAATCTTAACTGCCCCAAACTTGTTTGTTATGTACAGTTGTTTTGATTGGGAATCTTAACTGCCCCAAACTTGTTTGTTATTTACAGTTGTTTTGATTGGGAATCTTAAGTGCCCCAAACATGGTTGTTATTTACAGTTGTTTTGATTGGGAATCTTAACTGCCCCAAACTTGTTTGTTATTTACAGTTGTTTTGATTGGGAATCTTAACTGCCCCAAACATGTTTGTTATTTACAGTTGTTTTGATTGGGAATCTTAACTGCCCCAAACATGTTTGTTTATGACAGTTATTTTGATTTGAGAGTATACAATGCTTTTTTAATAACTACTATTCATAATAATGTCTTTATGTATACAATTAGATAAGCACATATGTAATAGAAACTTTAATTCATACAGTCACTTATATACTCCCAAGGGCTGCTTTTATTGTCACTACCACCGAACAGGCTCAATTATCAAATCATTAGCATACTGGATGTATATCTGTCCTACAGCGAAACAATTCTAGGAAACTCTATTTAAGTGAGCCAGTGGGTGCATGGCACTGGTCATACACCAATGTGTAAATGGAAAGTCAGAGAATTTAAATCCCAGCCGGTTGACTCAACCTTTAAACCTTAAAACAAAGATGTAGTTGCACGAATTGCAACACACTAAATGTCACATTGTAAACAGTGTAATCATATTGAAACTGTTATCCTCACAGCAATCAATACATTTTAAAATGTGTCCCATACATTATTAAGTACACGTAACAGGCACGTTCATATGCAATAAGTTCCCCCCACCTTTACAGGATTACTAAGTGCCAGATCATATGAATCCTATGAGAAGATTGCATGTTATCTGCCGCGTCATGCTGTATTCCGCCTGCTTAGACCATTATTGTGCTGCTACCCATGTTATTTGTGGTGGGAAATGACAGATTCTGAAAGATGAAGGGTTTAGTTGGTTATGCCAGGATTCCAACCCAAGAGTGCACGTTGCACACAGATATCTGCAGGGGGAGCTTAATTCACTGAGAACTCTTAAAGGTTACCCTATGGTAAAAGTATGCCTTATCCAGGTGAGCTCTTGAACAATTTAGTATTATGCTGTTGGTCTTTCTGGCATGATTTGATAAATGACACGATGTGATATGCCATTTATAACGCGCCTGTGTTTTTAGGCGTGACACGACAAGGGAGGGAAGACAGAGGGAGGACAAGACAAACCATCTTACTAGGCCTTGTGTCATTCAGATCGATCATGTGAGACAGCGTAAATTGCAGGGTGACAGGAGAGAGGGGAGTGCCAGGGCGAGAGAAGCAAAAGTGCAATCAGGGCAGCATTGCTCTGGGTAAGTGCATGGGGGCAGGGGAATGTAAAGGGTACAGTTACAGCCCCTAAGTGCACAGTTGGCCCAGAGGCTGTGCAGGGCCTCCCTATTTTCCTTCATACCCTGTTAAATGGTCTAAACATTTGCAGCTGGATGAAACAAAGTCTAGTAGCTCAAACAATCACTGGAGACGAATCGACTGTGTTGCTCACCTGTAAAATGACATTAACATATGGCCTTGTACATTTCGTCTATTAACTGGTATTGACAGAGGGGACAGCACACTCTGTTTGGCTACTGGATCTGGATCTGGCTCTACCAGTGGTCAGGCTAATGTGCCCATGCTGTCCTTCCAAAATGTTAGCCAGCCCCAGTTATCTGTACTGTGACTTGATTTACTGGCAGAAGTCTGCAACCTTTGGCCCTGCCAATGTGTGGGACTATGGGCCTCATTATGACCCAGGCGCTAAGTGTTTAACAGCGCCGTAAAAGGCTGCGGCGCCGTTTAACACTTAGCGCCTAATTACAAGGTCCCTATGTGGGACCCGACCTTAACGGCTGGTTTTACCAGCCGTTAAAGTAGGGACCCGCAAAGGGACTTTGGTGCTAATTATGGTACCGCAATTTGCGGTACCGTAATTAGCGCCTTCCCCATTCCCATTGAGCCCTATGGGGCAAAAATGGGAATGGGAAAGGGCCATGGCGGCATGGGGAATTACCACCCCACCATCCTCGGAACGGGGTGTTAATTCCCCATTCTCCAGCATGGGGTCTGGCATGGATTCACATGCTCATGAATATTCCCCGTCGTCAGGCTGGGAATCCTCGGTAAAGAAAAAAAACAGTATCAGTTTCGTTTCTGATCTGTCTTTCGTAGTAATAACCAATCACTGATCTCTGTGTCATACTGACCACAGCCAATGACTGCCCTCTACCTAAGCCAAGCCTCTGGCAGCCATCTTCAGATTTTTACCGCACGTTCATGTGTTGGGATCCTCGTGCTATTGCTCTCGAGCGTTAGTGCTATTTTTTCACGTTTTTTCTCAAAAAACTTCTTTTTTTTTTCGGTCAAAAGAGCCTCAAGCTCCACCGACTCTCTATCCGATCAACGGGGACCCGTGTCGGATTCGTCTGCGCCCCTCAAGGGTGAAGATCTCGTCGAGCTACGCTTTTGGAGGACTCCAGAAGTTTCTCAGGCCCGGTCATGGCCCAGGAGAAGGGAAGCTTGACGCCCGGAAAGCTGTTCAGGGTCTGCCCTGGATGCCAGCTGCAGAACGTCTTCAAGGAGGACGAACACTCTTTTTGTCTCTACTGCCTACATGAGGACAAGACGCACGTGGAGAAGGACTGTGCGTTTTGCGGCAACATGTCGGAGCGGACCATGAAGGACCGCCATCAACGTCTCGCCAACTGGCTAGAAGGGAAGAGCCCGTCCGGTGAGAAGAAGAAGAAGAAATCCGAGCGGTCTTCTAAGACCTTTGAGGACGCCCCGGCGACGGGGGTCCAACATAAGGCCAAGCACCGCGAGTCCGCTGGCACCGGGAGCGCCGAACGGTCGGGCTCTACGGGCGCCAGGCAGGGCGCACCCTCCCCGGCACCATCAACCACGAGCCAACGCTCTGGGTCGGGTAAGAGGAAGGCCGAGCACCCGGCGAAGCTCCTGGAGAGGCCCCGGTCGAGCTCGAAGGCGGAGGGGGAGCGAGGCGGTGTCCCCCCCTCAAGGATAAGGCGGTGAGCGCACCTAAGGTGGTGAAGGCCTTAATCCATCCGGCCAAGCCCTCTATCGAAACTGTCGCGGCGGCCCTGGCTCAGCCTGTGCAGGCTACACCAGTGGTGGCGACCTCGGGGCTCAGAGTCTCCCTACCACCTCGGAGGGAGTCCTCTTTTGTGCCCATCGATAGGACCCCCGTGAAATCCCCCGAGGGGAAGAGAAAGGGGGGGCAGGGCGTCGTCGTAGATTCGGCCTCAACCTCGGAGGAGGAACTGGTCGAGGTCTTAAGCCACGGCCTCTGCGTGGAAGAAGACCGACCCGTCTGGATGGATCCCGACGCAGGTGACGACGACATCGCTGAGGGTACCGACGGGGCCCCTGTTCGCCCGTCGGATTCCCCTCTGCCAGCGCCGCGAGACAACTCGGCGGCCATTTTGTTGGCTATACAGTCCTTATGCTCAGAGATAAGGACGAGACTACCGTTGCCGACGGAGGAACCTCTCCCGTCTGGGGACCCAGAACCGGGACCTTCTGGTGTTCCCCCTACTAAGAAAAGAAGGATCCACCCTCCACCTTCTTTTCAGCCGTCGCGCCCCGTCCAGCCCTCCTCCCCGTCCACCCGAGGGGATGATACGGGGACTGACACGGCAGCAACGGGTACGGACGACGAGGTATACGACGAGGATGTACCGTCGTCGCCTCCCACCAGGGCTTCTCCGCCCGACGAGATTGGATCGTTCCACTCCATGATCACCAGGGCATCCGGAGAAGAAGAAGGAAGGTTTCCTTTATCAGCGGCGCGAGGCCAAGAGGAAGACGGTCCTCTCAGTGCCTCTATTGGACGACATTTGGGATGAGGGCCTCACCCTCCTCAAGAACCCTTCCACGACGCCAGCTAGAAGAGACCGGTACGAGAAGAAGTACCGGGTCCCGCACACGGCCCCCCTGTGCCTCCGGGCGCACCCTACCCCGGACTCCGTCGTCTCCGCGGCGGCCAGGAAGAAAGCGGGGGGGGGTGCGGCCTCCACATCGACTTCCCCACCGGACGGTGAGGGAAAGAAATTGGACGCTATGGGACGCAGAGTCATCTCGTCGGCAGCGACGACGATTAAAGCGGCCAACGCCTTGGCTATCGTGGCCCGCTACGACAGGGAGCTCTGGTACAAACTGGCTCCCCTGCTGGACTTCCTGCCGGACGACAAGAGGACAGAGGCCCTGGAGATCCTGCAGGAAGGTGAGGTGGCTTCTGACCACGCAATTACCGTTGCGACGGACATCGCCGACACTGGGTTCCGCCAGTTGGGCAACGGCGTTTGCCTTAGGCGGCGTGGATGGCTCAAGGCTACGGACTTCTGTCAAGACGTTCAGACCAGAGTCCTGGACATGCCCTTCGATGGGAACAACCTGTTTGGGAAAACAGTGGACGATTCCCTTCAGGCCATTAAAGCGGACACTGAGACGGCCCGGGCCCTGGGAGTTTTGCAACAACGACGGACGCCCTTTCGAAGCAGCGGAGGCAAGGGCGCCTCCAAAGGTTCCGGCGGCGGTTTCTCCACCTACCGTCAAGCGGCCCGCTCGTCGTCTCAGAAGGCCTACAGAGGACGAGGCAAGTCTGGCGGACCCCGCCGTCGTCGCCAAGGAGGTCAAGGCGGCAAAGCCTCGTCGAAGCAGGATTGAACCGGCCGTGGGGTCGGGCCCCCACCGAAGCACCCCGGTGGGAGGCCGGCTGGCGAGCTTCGTCAGCGTGTGGGAGTCCATCTCCAGCGACCGTTGGGTGCTGGACGCCTTGGCCCGGGGCCACGCGCTCGAGTTCCAGAGACGGTGTCCACGCGTCCCCCCCGTGGCCAGGAAAGAACTTCACATCCCTCAACTTCTCCTGGAGGTAAAAGCGATGCTCAGGAAGGGCGCCATCGAACTCGTCCCAAAGAGGCTTCGGGGCTCCGGAGTTTACTCGAGATACTTCCTCGTGAAGAAGAAGACGGGAGGATGGCGCCCCATCCTGGACCTGTGACGTCTGAACAAGTTCATCAAGGCGCAGAAGTTCCGGATGGTCACCCTCCAGCACGTCCTGGGTCAGCTGGAGGAAGGAGACTTCCTGTCGTCGTTGGATTTGGAGGATGCCTACTTCCATATTCCCATTCTAAGGGGGCACCGAAAATTCCTCAGGTTTGTGGTCCAAGGGCGTCATTACCAGTTCAAAGCCCTCCCCTTCAGACTACGGTCGGCACCCAGGGTATTCACCAAGTGCCTCGCACCGGTGGCGGTGCAGCTGCGCCGCGAGGGGGTCCACGTCTACCCCTACCTGGACGACTGGCTCATCCGAGCCAAGACGAAGGAGCTCGCCGTGGTTCACACGGCAAGGACCGTCCAACTTCTCACGGACCTGGGTTTCTCCGTGAACTACGCCAAATCCCACCTGGTACCCGCGCAAGACGCTCTGTTTCTGGGAGCGAGGCTCAACACAGTGTCCCTTCTGGCCTCCCCGTCGGAGGAGAGGACCAGGACCATCCTGGGCAAGGTGCAGCGGATGTTGGTGGCTGACGCGGCCAAGGTAAGGTCCATCAAGTCCCTCCTCGGAATGATGTCTTCCTGCATCTACCTCATTCCCATGTGCAGGCTCCGGATGCGCCCGTTGCAGGAGTTCCTGGACGCGCACTGGATCCAAACGACGGGCAGCTTCGAGGAAAGGATCACACTCGACGAGAGTTTCCGACGAGCGATCCGGTGGTGGGGCACCCGCGCGCATCTGACGGCGGGCATGGACTTCCAGACCCCAGCCCACCAGGAGACAGTGACCACGGATGCCTCCCTGGAAGGGTGGGGAGCGCACACCGAAAATCTGCACGCAAGAGGCCTTTGGCTCCCGACGGAGAAATCCCTACATATCAACGTCCTGGAGCTCCGTGCAGTGTTTTGGGCCCTCAGGTCCTTCCTTCCGTCCCTCAAGGGCAAGGTGGTGAGGATCTTCACCGACAACACCACCACCATGTTTTACATCAGGAAACAGGGCGGAACCAGGTCCCCAGCACTGTCCAAGGAGGCGCAGGACCTGTGGCATTGGGCCGTCGCCCAAAGGATATTTCTGGTGCCGTTTCATCTGGCAGGGATAAAAAACACCATCGCCGACTCACTCAGCAGGGAGCTGCGCTCGTACCACGAGTGGGAGCTACGGCAGGATCTAGTGGATCGCCTCTTCCGACGGTGGGGCACACCCCAGATCGACCTGTTCGCGACGGCGACGAACTCCAAGTGCCAGAGGTTCGCCAGCAGGTTTCCCCAGGCGAGGAGCATGGGCGATGCTTTCTCGTTCCCCTGGGAGGGCCTGTTCCTCTACGCGTTCCCTCCTTTGCCACTGCTAATCCGGCTCGTCAACCAGCTCAAGAGGTCACGGTGCAGGATGATCCTCGTCGCACCGGCGTGGCCGAGGCAGATATGGTTCCCGGACCTTCTGGACTTGTCAGCGTCCCCGCCAATCAAGCTGCCGGTGGACGCGGATCTACTCTCCAGGGAAGGGGGCGCCATCCTCCACCACGACCCGAAATCGCTGAACTTGCAGGCCTGGCTCCTGCAGCGCTAGAGTTTGGAGGATACGACATACCGGCCGACTGCAGAGAGGTTCTTGCAAAGGCCAGGGCGTCCTCGACTCTTAAATGCTACGGACACAAATGGAAGAGGTTCTCTGTCTGGTGCCGCGCACAGAAGATTAACCCTCTACGGGTTACGGCCCCCCAAGTACTGCCGTACCTGCTGACGCTGGCCAAAGCTGGACTGGAACACGCGTCCATCAAGATTCATCTTGCTGCGATCTCCCGATACACCAGAACCACGGGGCGGACGTCCTTGTGGTCTCATCGTCTGGTGAAAGAGTTCATGAAGGGACTGTTCAGATCGTTCCCGCCGGTGAAGGCTCCGGCCCCGGCGTGGGAGCTCAACGTGGTGCTGACCAAGCTCATGGGACCTCCGTTCGAGCCTCTGCACTCAGCTCCGTTGAAATTCCTGTCGTGGAAAACAGCGTTTCTTGTGGCCATCACCTCCGCACGACGAGTGGGAGAGATCCAGGCCCTTTCCTGCAAGGCCCCGTACTTGACTTTTCACGCAACGAGGGTAGTGCTCAGGACGCACCCCTCCTTCATGCCCAAGGTACCGTCGGACTTCCATCTCAACGAACCCTTGGTGTTGCCTGTGTTCTTCCCGTCGCCTTCGTCGCCGGCTGAGAGGACTTTGCACTCGCTGGATGTGGCTAGAGCGCTAAAGTTCTACGTGGACCGCACGAAGTGTTTTCGGAAGACTTCACAACTCTTTGTGAACTTTGGACCTGTCAATCAGGGGAAGGCTCTCTCGAAGGCTTCCATTTCCAGATGGCTCTCCGGCTGTATCATGTACTGTCACCGGTTGGCAAACCGACCGCTGCCTAGCCGTCCGAGAGCCCATTCCACCAGAGCGATCGCAGCTACCACGGCGTTCCTATCTGGTGTACCCCTGCTGGACATATGCAGGGCTGCTACGTGGAGGTCGACGCACACCTTCACGAAATTCTACTGCGTCGACCGGGATTCCAGGGAGGAGTCCAGGGTCGGCCAAGCAGTGCTGCGCAACCTGTTTGCCTGAGGTGAGCCTGGTGAGTAGGTAAGATGCTTAATGTTGAGTTTGATGTAATGCTTAATGTTGAGCCTTTGCCACCTCCCGTGGTTGTGCATGTGTGTACTGCTATGTATTCTTTATTCATGAGCATGTGAATCCATGCCAGACCCCATGCTGGAGAAGGAACAAGTTACTTACCTGTAACTTGTTCTCCAGCATGGGTCTGGCATGGATTCACATGCGAACCCTCCCGCCTACCCCTCTGCGGCTCTTCACTTGGTCATACTGCCACTTCACGTGCTTCCAAATCTGAAGATGGCTGCCAGAGGCGGGGCTTAGGTAGAGGGCAGTCATTGGCTGTGGTCAGTATGACACAGAGATCAGTGATTGGTTATTACTACGAAAGACAGATCAGAAACGAAACTGATACTGTTTTTTTTCTTTACCGAGGATTCCCAGCCTGACGACGGGGAATATTCATGAGCATGTGAATCCATGCCAGACCCATGCTGGAGAACAACAGTTACAGGTAAGTAACTTGTTCCTTCCGCCATGGCGGACTCCGGCATGGACCATGGTGCTAATAGCACCATGGTTTAGCGCCGGAGTCCTAATGAGGCCCATCTCCCATGATCCCTCAGCATTGACTTGGCCAGCTAAAGCTGTCTGGAGTTCTTGTTCTAAATTTGCTGCATACCCCCTTTCGTGTGGCAAGACCCCAGCCTCGGAAAAGTGATCAGAGCACCTATTCACATATTATTAAGAACATATTCTAATCTTTGATGCAGTCAATCCTGTCTCAGTCTGACGACATTCTCATCTAGCCTCAACATAATCTTAGGGGAATCGGAGTGTGTCAAATAAAACCAACATCTTAAAGTGGGCCACAGGCAATGCAAAGATGGCTAATGGAAACAAGTGACAGGGACCAAAATAGTGCCACTGTCCTTACAGGCATTTTATTGCTGCTGCCAGAGGACTCAGCTAACATTCCTCTACTCATGCTCACTAGTTTGCAACGTTAAATATATTTGTCTAAATACAGCATGATCATATAATATTCCCTCAGCTCCTGTCCACATGTTTGGTAAATTTCTTAAACACAGGAGGCATTCTAAATTCATACTAAAAGAAGAGATGGGGCTGGGGCAGAAGCATAAATGTATACATGCGGCAGTAGAATGGGGTAATGGGAGTTGATTTGGAATAGAAGATAAGAATAGAGGAATGGCAGTAACTTGCCTGCATAACTGTTTGGCTGACATAGGCAGATGGATGAATGCCAACGGGGTAAAGTTAAACAGAGGTGATGGTACTCGGGAAGTCTCCAACTCTATTTGCAATAGGGCATTTTCTCCTGCATCATTGGGCCATCTGCCTGAACCGGTTTCTGTAATGAAGAACCTGGGAGTGAAGATTTTCTCATCTTTATCAATGTTACCAGAGATTAGTGCGAGATGCAGCTCTGGTCCTCTTAAACTTAGAATTCTGAGGAAAATCAGCTCTTATCTCCCAGAGAATTTGAGAAGCTTGGTAGTTTCTGCTACCATTTTGGCAACTCTGAACTATTGTAATGCTTCGTTACTTTCACAACCTAAGTCCTTGATTGAACGTTTGCAAGTGTTCCAAACCTCTGCAGCCCGCCAAGCCATGGGCCTTCCTAAATTTGCCCACACATCACAGGTTCTACTGAACCTTCATTGGTTACCAGTGGAGTCTAGACTCAAATTCAAGTCACTCTGTCTGGTTCACTGGGCCTGTTATGGTTTAGGAGCTCTGTATCTTCGTGAGACGTTTGTTGAATATGTTCCCTCGCGTAACCTTCGCTCAGCTTACCTTCTGAATCTCTGTGTACCGCGAGTTTCAAGAAGTACAGCGGTTGTCAGGCTTTTTCAGTGGTGGCTTCAGTTCTTTGGAAGTCACTTCCACTCTCTTTGACCCTTTGGCTTTCAGGAAAAAGCTCAAGGCGTTTCTTTTTGTCTAAGCAACTGGGATGGGTTATGCTTCTCTTTTCTTAAGATTGACCTCTTGCAGACCTTTGATTCCTCAGTGCCTAGATACCCCCACGTTCAAGACACTCCAGGTCATAGCTGTTCTCACAAATTCCTATAACATAACACAGCAGGATAGGAATTGTCTGAGGAGGATAGCTCAGGGGCAACGTGCCCACCTTGGAAGCAAAACAGCACGGAGCACCACAGGTTCAATCCCTGGGTCCGCGCTTAGAAACCTGTGGGTATTAAGCGCGTTATGGATAAACCTATCATATCATAGAGTTGGAACATTGAATAGGAGTGGAGAGAGAGAGATAGAGAGAGAGAGAGAGAGAGAGAGAGAGATAGAGAGAGAGAGAGAGAGAGAGAGAGAGAGAGAGAGCGATAGAGAGAGAGAGATAGAGAGGGAGAGAGAGAGAGCGAGAGGGAGAGAGAGAGAGAGAGAAAGGGAGATGGAGAACTAGAGAGACAAAATGCAACAGTATGGACAGGGGGAGAAGAGGAAGTAGATCCAGCAAGAATGGAGGGTGCATAGGCTGTAAAGAGCTAGTGTTCATGAGAGCACCCTCAGGAGGGAGCCGACTCGCATGAATGGCGGGGGCGGGTGATTGACAGGAGGACATTTGAAAAGCAGCCACTAATCAGATCAATGGGTTAAATATTGAACTCTGTATGCCTATGCTGTAGGTTTGGCACCTTGCCCTCACCAAACTAACAGAAAATCAGGAACGAGCAGAGTGATCACACTGAAAAGAACGGGGGGCGTGGCTTAATGGCTGCGGTGTAGGACGTGATTCCTGGGAGCTCCTGCAGATCCGCACATGATCCTGAGGATGAAAGGCATTTAAAGTCAGCTGTGAAGTGCTAAAAAAACAGCCACTGTAGCATGAAGAAATGAGGTGTGCAGCAGGCTGAAGTTCGGGATAATTAACAGCCAGAAGGAAGTACGGAGGAAGAAAAAAGCTTGCCGTGTCTGGGCGGTGGGTGAAAACAAGATGGCGCCCACTGAACAAAGGGTCTGATGTGTAATCAGCCGTACTGCCGGGAGAGGAGGTTGCAGAAGGCTAAGGCAGTGAAACCTGTCGCTAATACGAACAATCGGAAAACTGGAAAGTAAATGCACAAAGAGACGACAGCAGTGTGAAAGGCAGCCGGACTAGTGGAAGCCAGCAGCGACGTGGGACAGAACGAGTTGGTAATTGGGAGTAGCGGATGCGTATTCGGAAGACTGGGGGCATCAATGGGAGCAGTGGACACATAGACGGCAAATACATTATCATTAGAAATCAGCGTATGCAGCCCAATGTTAACACTGGATCAGCTGTGGGACATTGTGAGCGCAGCCGCCTGTAGTCTGAAGCCTGAAGGAGCCACAAGATCAGCTGCTGGGATGCGGAAACAGTAGCAGTAGCAGCGAAGTCATCAGAGCAAAAGCAATGCAGATTGTGTTAGTTGCAACATTGTGGCCAGCATGGAGCTGCGAGGAGCAAGCCGGCAAGAGAACAGAGTGTGAAACTGACATCGGATTGGAAGGTGGTACTCGCGCCTGCTAAGGAAACAAAATAAATTTACAACACAGGCAAGCAGGCCATAACAGAGGATTACAGGTGGAAAACAAAGATACTGCTGGCTCGTGGGGGCACAAATACTACACAGAGAAATGTGGCGAGCCTGAAGCCGCACTAGAGGATGAGTCAATGAAAGTCATGTGAGGTGGCAGCAGGGCAATAACTCATAATAATAGCACCCATCAAGAGAGGTAAACTTGTACTGTTGGCGCTGGAAGACACTCGCCCCAGGAGGGTTGAAAGAAGGCAGCGGAAGCCACGGCCCGAGAAGAGCACAGAAGTGGACTGCGGTGTGGTCAGTTAAGAGCCAAGCTCCACAGAAGATAACAGGCCATGGTGAGCGGGGACACGCTTGGGCATATCATTGGGAAACAGCGCTGTCTGGGGTGTGGTGCACAGTCCGCTCGGGTCGCATAAGGCAGACCGCCCCTGGAGTTACAAGTGTGGACGACAAGCTTTTCCTAACCGAAGGAATGTCCAGCAAGCCCCTGAGAGCGAAGGCCAAGCAGCCTACGCTGGACGAATATACCAGAACGCCAACTGGCCCCGAGGGAGCCAGGAGCAAGGATAAGACCTCAGCAGGGGGAATGGCCACTGTGAGTACTAACCAGGAAGTCCTGGAGGCAATCGCGGATTTGAAGGCGGCCTGGGAGTCCAAGCTTCAATTGGCTGTGACGGAATTGAAAACGGCGATGGAGCTTCAAGTGGGGGCGGTACAGGAAGATGTGAACCTCCTCAGGCAGGATGTTAGGACTTTGGCAGAGCGCACGGAGACCCTGGAGAAGGAGATGAGCCCAACTGCTGCGGACTGTGCTGCACACAAACGGGAGCTACATGCCCTGGTGCAACGAGTGGGCAATCTGGAGAGTAGGGCAGAGGAGGCAGAAGGGCGCGCTCGAAGGAATAACGTTCGAATCGTCGGACTGCCGGAAGGGGCTGAGGGCCACAACCCGACGGAGTACGTGGAAAACATGCTGCTGCAGGAAATCACCGGGGGGAACCTCTCTCAGGGATTTGCTGTGGAAAGGGCGCACAGGGCCTTGACAAGGAAGCCACCGCCAGGTAACCCGCCCAGGCCAATGATTGCCAAGATTCTCAATTATCGGGATCGCGAGCGAATCCTTGAACACTTCCGTAAGGGAGGAACTATACAACGTGGCGCAGCAAATATAACTGCCTACCCGGACTATACCCTGCAGGTACAGCGAAGCCGCATGAACTTTGGATCGGTCAAGAGGAGATTGCGGGAAGCTGGCCACAAATACATGCTGCTCTATCCGGCCAAGCTAAAGGTTTTTTACAAAAACAAGACGCTGTTCTTTGAAACTCCAGAAGACGCCATGGGGTGGCTAGACATGCAGAGCTGCCCCCAAGAGCCAGATGTTCAGAAGGAAGATGGAGCTGGACGAGACAAGTAAAGTGGTGAACTGGTGGGATTGAGGAATGTGGGACTTGATTATAGTCATTGATGCAGCTGGACGGCTGGAACGCCCTGAATGGTGGGAAACATGAGCTGTGTGCACGGAGATTGCTGCGTGAGGTAGGAGCCTCCCGGGGCCGATCTTTATACCCTCATTTAGAGTTTAGTTAGGTCACTGTTAGTGCGGTGACACCCTGCCGGGTTCTCGATTGGGGTCGCCAAGAGAGAGCCAAACGCGGGTATGCCTGAGATCCAGGGATGGAGCTGGGCAGTTAGTTGGGTTGGGGTGTTGGGGTGTTTAAGTTTATATATGAGCCTTTGTGGAAGTTCTATTATTGAGAGTCTGTTTGGTGTGGGGGGGAGGGCTGCGTGGGGAGGGGAAGGGGAACCATCGATAGACCATGGGGGACCTTAAGGTATTAACATGGAATGTTAAAGGGCTCAACAGTTACCTGAAACGTAATAAGGTTATGTTGTACTTGAGGCGACAGAAGATAGACATCGCCTTGTTGCAGGAGACACATCTGACGAGGGAGAGGATGGAGATGGTGGGGAGGAAATGGAAAGGGATAGCGGTGGGTTCGTCGTACTCTGGCTATGCAAGGGGAGTGCTTATCTGGGTGGCGCCGCATGTCCCATTTAAGTTAACTGAAGAAATTGTGGATGCAGATGGGAGGTTGGCGATAATTAGGGGGCTGTTAGAGAACAAAGAAGTATGCATAGTAAATACCTACGCTCCTAACCAAAACACGGCGGCATACTTTAGGACACTGTGTACCAAGCTGAGTGTGGGTGTGGGGGCTGGGGTGATTTGGGGAGGGGACTTTAATTGTGTCTTGAATCCAGGAGTAGACAGGTCGGATGGGGGGGCGGCCAGGCCCAGCCCAGCAGCCAGGGTTTTGCAGAGGTTGCTAGCAGACTTTGGCTTGGCAGATGTGTGGAGAGTGAAACACCCTGAGGAGAGGCAGTACTCGCACTACTCGGCCCCGCATAAGCTACACACGAGGCTTGATTATATCTTTGCCACCCCGGACGTGGTTGCTGAGAGTACTCATATAGAATACAAAGCGAGGGTTCTCTCGGATCACTCGCCCCTGGTCCTGGGGTGGCAGTATTGCCCCCCCAGGGCGCGAATACCGACGTGGCGCCTCCGGGCAGAGGCGCTCAAAGACCCCGTTTTCAGGGAGGATCTAAGAGATGAGATCATTGCTTACTTCGAAATAAATACTGGCAGTGTGCAGTCGGCGGGCACTCTATGGGAGGCCTTTAAGGTGGTGATGCGGGGGGTTGCCATTGCGAAGTCAAAGGGGTTGCTGGGTGGGGTTCTGGCTGAACTACAGGCGGCTGAGATTGAACTGGAGAAAGAGCTGGAGGGAGGTGGGGCAGATACGGAGGAGACATTCAGATTACAGCGGAAGTGCGCGGAACACTGGGACAGGCTCAGTAACTTAAACTACAAAAAATACATAGAAAGGCAACACGCGGGAGGAGATAAAACGGGCCGGCTCCTAGCATGGCTATATAAGAGTGAAGCCCCCAGGTCCCCGATTCGAACTGTAACCGGTGAGGAGGGCGAGACGGTGGACACTCAAGAAGGAGTAAACAGGGCATTTGCGGAATATTATACTGCTTTATATGAGGATGATGGGGGGAGCAGCCAAGAGGAGATTGATGAGGTACTGGAGGACATAGGCCTGCCCAAGGTGAATGACGAGGAGAGGGAGGAGCTCGATGCACCGATCATGCTTGAGGAACTGAAAGAGACGGTGCGGCAGTTGCCCACCAGCAAGGCTCCGGGGGCGGATGGGTTCCCTAGCAAATTCTTTAAATGTATGAGGAGGAGGTGCTCCCACCCATGCTAGAAATGCTCAACGAGGCGTTTGAAGTAGGACGGTTGCCGGAGTCGCTTAGGGAGGCGATTATTATACCGCTCCCCAAACCTAATAAACCGGGACATAGCTGTGGCTCCTACAGGCCCCTGTCAATGTTGAATCAGGACAGTAAGATCCTGACAGCTGTTTTGGCCAACAGAATGCGGAGAGTGATCGGTAAGCTGATTCACCCAGACCAGACGGGCTATGTCCCGAGTAGGAACATCACTCACAACCATAGACGACTCCACCGAGTGGTTGAATGGGGGTGCAGTCAGGACAGTGAAATGGCGATTGTGGCATTGGACGCAGTCAAAGCGTTTGATTCTGTTAAATGGCCGTGGTTGCTGGCGGCCCTGCGTGGGTATGGCATGGGGCCAGGCTATGTTAAATGGGCTGGAATGCTATATAGCGAACCGCTAGCCAGGGTCCGTACGGGTGCAGTGGTGTCGGAGAGATGGCAGCTGGGCAGAGGCACTAGACAAGGGTGCCCATTGTCCCCGATGTTATACATTCTGGCCCTGGAGCCCCTAGCAATATACCTCAGGCAACAATATGAGCCGATCGGCATCGAGGTAGGAGGGGAGAGGCATCTCATATCCTTGTACGTAGATGATCTGTTATTGTATCTAAGGTACCCGGAAGAGAATCTTCAGTATGTGTTGGAGGTGATGGAGCGGTATGCCAAGCTGTCCGGTATAGCGGTGAACCCTCAAAAATCTTGTCTATTCCCGCTGGGGAGGTACGTGGGAAAGCCTGTAGAGAGGTTACCTGTGTTGCAGATTCCGTGGGCGACAGGTTCATTCCGCTACTTGGGGATAGACGTGTATCACTCTATTGAAGAAGAACACAAGCACAACACTGAAATCGCTATAGAAAAAATTGGGAAATGCATGAGGTTTTGGGGAAGGTTGCCCCTAGCGATGATGGGTCGAGGGGCTATGCTTAAAATGGTGGTCCTGCCCCGACTTTTGCATTATTTCAACAATATCCCTTATATGATCCCTAGGAAGTTTTTTGTTAAGCTGCACAGTATGTGCAGAGACTTTTTGTGGCATGGTACCCGACACAGAGTTGCATTATGGAAGCTGCAGAACTTCTATGAGAAAGGCGGTATTAAACTGCCTAATTTCGAGGCGTATTATGTATCGGCACAACTGCAGTATGTGGCTAGGTGGCTCTCTGATGAGGAGACCCCTGAACACAGGTTGTTCGGGAGGGACTGTGCTCCTTTTTACTTGCGGGAAATGATCTGGGTGGCTAGCTCGGATATGAGCGAGCGCCCTAAAATGCTGTTGGTGGGATGGAACATGTGGCGCCGAGCCTGCCGCATGATGGGAGACCCTTTCCCGTGTGTCCCGCAGATACCGCTGGTCGCGCTGACGAAGGGGGACAGGCAACTGAGGGTAATCATTAGGACTTATTGGGAGTCGGTGGGTCTAGTCACCTTGGGAGACATCTGGCAGGAAGGGGCTATTGCGGAGTTTGGGGAACTTGGGACAACGTCAGGACTGCACGGTGGCCAATATGTCACTTATCACAGGGTAGTACAGGAGATTAGGAGTAGGTGGCCTGAAGCCATTTTGCGGAGGAGCCGGACACCGCCGTCGAGGTGATATACGATACATCAGAGGGTGGGCATGAGGTGTCCAGGTTGTACGAGATGTTGATGACTAAGATCGGGAGGGATCTGGTGCATTTGAGATCAGAATGGGAAACAGAGATGGGAGCCCCGATGGAGGATGGGATGTGGGAACGGGCTTTGGGATATCACAAGAAGGTGTCGAGAAATGCCAGGTTTAAACAACTGCAGTTGTACATAACGCACAGGGCGTACATGACCCCTCAGAGAATATCAAGGTTCAGAAATGTGGGGCGCCAGGCTTGCCCCAAGTGTGACGAAGAGAACGCAGACATGATACACATGTTCTGGGCGTGCCCGGTAATTGAAGTCTATTGGGGGGAGGTTGCACAGAAGCTAGCGGAGAAGGGGGTCACGCTCATAATAGACTCGGCCTGGGCCTGCCTGCTGGGGGGGTATCCCAGAGCGCGGAAATGCAAACATGTTGGGAAATTGAAAGATCTGGCATACGTGCTCGCGAAACGTAGGATCGCCATGGGATGGAAGGAGTGTCACAGGCCGCGGGTGGAGGTGTGGTGGAAGGACCTACAAAAATGGGCGGAGGCTGAAACAGTTGTGTGGCAAGAGGCTAGTAGCACGGGGGGGGATGAGGAAATGGGCTCCCTCATGGCATGGAAACTGCTGATAGCTGAAATGTTTGGAGCAGTATTGGCCCCAGCAGAATCCGGAAGCAGCGAAGCCCTGACACACGGAACAGATACAGAGGGCGAGGAACAAATAGGCTCATAAGGGGGGGGGGAGTGCAGTGGTTATGTTGTTGAAAGTTTTTATATATGTTTTGTTGTATTGTTGTTTTGTTTGAATAAAAATAATTTAAAAAAAAAAAAAAATCACACTGAAAAGAACCAATCAATTTTCAGAGCGTAATTGAGAAATTATTTGCCAGTGGTTATCAAAGGTTTCATCAAGAGAATCATATAAACCTTAAACAGTAAAGGTAATCGATCCCTGTGGAACTCTAGATTTAGGGTGCATACCCCAATACAAGCCTATGGAATGCGCTGCTATATATTTTAATACAGCCAAATACCTTGCAAGATGACCTTGTCATGGAGGCAACTACATACATTTCAACATTCTATAGGAGCTGCTAGGCCCATCCTGTTGACCCATGTAATACATCGTCCTCCAACACAAATCCACTAATGTTCCCGTCATTACTGCTGTTTTATTATTTGTGACACCATTTTTCTATAATTCTATCATTCAAGGTACTTCATTACTTTGGATTTCTTATCTGGGGGCCTGTTCAGTGAATTGACTGCCTTATCTGTAAAGAAACTGTAAAAAGCTAAGTTTCTGATGTCATCCCTAGATCCTCCCTCTCTCTCCTCATATTGGCACCTGGGGCTCTAACAGGGCTTTGCATTGGAGTGATAATGCTGCTGATGATGGCTATGCCTTTACTCTGGACTGTTAACATAACCTTAGACAAGCACATGTCCAAAACATGCCCACCACTCATGCTACTGTTCTAGTGTATACATGTTTCAAATCTCTTTGTAAATCTGTGTTACATTCTCTTGAAAATGGGTGTCACAGCAATGGTCAGGCCTTTGTGAGCTCCAGACCTCACAGTGTAAAGTCCTGCTGCATGGTTTCCACACTTCCTTTGGTTCCTCTTAAGATTGTCTTCACATATGTGCATGATTAGTGGTTAGTGTCTGTATATATGACCACATCTCGCCCTTCTGCACCTATATCTCCCCTGGCTTTAGATTCACTATAGGGATTACTTTTTTGGGATATTTCAACCCATGCCAATGCGCCCTATTACACCCCTTTGCCAATGGGGAAATAAAACTGTCAAAAATGGATGCACTAACCCCTGTGTGCGCCAAATCTGTAAAACTGTGCATGGTTCATAAAACACAAAAGAGCTGCACACCCTGCCACACACACAGGCAAAGTGGATGTCAAAACAGAACTCCCTGCAGGAGAATGCCAGGGGGGGCTGTTCCCCCTCACATGAAGCTGGCCACAAAAGTGTGCTGAAGTCCGAAAATGCCTTTAAATAGAGCTTCCCAATCAAGGGCAACCTTCAAAGTGTTGTTTTGGAACTAAATTCAGTCATTTTCCCAGTGAATTATTGAAAGGAAAAGTGTGTTGAAATCATAGATTCTCCAGTGCAGTCAGAGGAATCCAGGCCTCACTGACTGACAGCCGCATAAGAAAATTAGCTGTCAAACCCAGTTTAAACGGTTTCTTTTTGCTGAAGAAATTGCAAAATGCGCCTATTTAAAGCATGTTTGTGAAGGGCTTAATTGTTTTAAATGTCCAAATCCCTTATAAACAGTGCTTATTTTTATATGTGTTAAAGAAAATACTTTATTGTGAATTTTAAAAGTAACCCAGTATTGGAGTTAAGTAACTGCTTAATTATGATTGGGCAGCGACCAGCCTGGGAAAGTTTGAAATCTCAGTTTGACACTCCCTTGATACAGGAAGCCTTAATGGTTCCCGCATATTGACAACAAGGAGCACAATGAGACCTCATTAGTCATTCGTCTTTTGGCTGAGCCAAGAACAAAGGACAGGCTGAGCATTGACCTAAGCTGGGGATGGGCAGGATGAGTCTGACAATTGGTAGATGTTAACCTAAATTTAGGCTTTTGCTTTGAAGACATTGATGAAACCTGTATCACTTAAGGAACCAAAGTTACGGAAAAGAACTATCATTGTAGCAGAACTATTAATGTTGCAAGTCTAAGATTGTATGTACATGATCCACTGATAAGCGCCCAGAGATGTACCGAATTAGAAATCATTAATCGAAACTGTTATGATTAAAATTGATAGAATTCCATAGAATTAGAAAGACAGCTTGTACAGAGATGGGGATTTAATGTGAATATAGCCCATCAAATATGAAATGTATATGTCCGATTGTATTAGGGAACATAATTTTAAATATGTACATTTGTGCAAAAGTTAAGTTTTGGTCAAAATCAATGTAGCAGTTGCTAAATCCGATTGTAAAGATGACAGCTCTGTTCTGACTGCCAACCAAAACGAGGCAAGTGCCTGTGGCCACTCACAGCCATGGGGGTGTGTTTTTAAATTCTGCCCACACCATAAACTTGATATGTCTTTTGGTAGTATAAATATAGGAACTTCACGACACATAGACACACTGCTTCCAGAACACATCCAGATTTCCGCGCAGCACATTGTTCCTGAACTCTTCATCTTGTAGCTGACTCCAGACTTCTTTGAAGATCCAGATTTCTTTGCAGAATCCAGACTTTAGCATTGCTGAACTCTTTTTAGCTAGGCCCAAATTCAACCATCCCAAACCTTAAAAGAATAATTCTGATTCAGTCTGTCTTGCTACCATTAAGGCTTGCCCACTGAATCTTGCATCCTGCTATCTACCATGTCCAGTGACCAGAAGGGCCCATCCAAATCCAGTCTGAGGTGCAGCCCAAAATTGACCAGAACCGCACCGCTGATCCAATCCCTCCAGAGGTGCCCTGCTACCGGTAGACTTGACCCGATCGATGACCAGAACTTTGACGGTCCAATTCTAATTACAAGGGACTGTAAGTATTAATAGGAAGAACAGTGACCCATAGTATATTTGCATTGTCTTATCCCAATCTCAACCCATCCCATCTTTAACTTCAGAACACTAGTATTGTCAGAACCTTCTTGCGCTGATTTTTCCCTCATCTGTGTTACAAAATCATAAGTCAGTAGTGATTTTGAGTAACTAAAGTAAATCCCAGAAAGAAAACAGAGTATCCACCACAGGAAGGGTTATGCTGGCCATGTAACTGTGAAGATTCCCAGGTGGCATTCTCTTTTTCATAGTCATTAATATAGTATAATAAACCAATCTTTCAATTTTAAAACCAAATTTCTATTTCATTTTCAGGCCTATTTTTTCAGAAACGCCTCTCACTAAAACCTCCATAATTTCTTCAATTGTATAGATAGAAAAGGAATTTCAACTCTCACTGACACCTAAGACCCATAGCTACATCCACAACCAAACACCACACAGCGGAACAGTGTATTTGACCCTTTTTTTTTAGAAATCGCATAGTGACATTTTGCTGCGAATTTGCAGTTTTCAAATGTTTACACGTTTCTTTTTTCCATTCAAAGTGTTTCTTCAATCCCATCTAAAGTGTGTACTGTTGTTTATATTGTAGCTCATGTGTGTTAGGACTTGTTTAGTGTTGCTCTCCTCAGAATTGTTCTCCATTTAAGCATGTTGCCCACTTTGCATTGTTACACAAAGCCATTTTCACCTGCCATTTTCAAAGTGTATTTTTTCCAAAAACGGTTTTCTCTCTTATTTGGGGAGGGAAGATTGCATTTAAACTCTAGACAATTGTTTTTCATTCCTGAATACCTGCTGATTATTGACATCTGTGTAGGGTTGCTCATTTGTGCCTTAAAGTACTTTGGAGGGGGAAATATTGACCTAAACGCTTTCTGCTCACAAACCAAAACTGTTCTTTTTCCTCTGTTTTATGTTCTGCATTATCATAAGTGAATTCAATTGCTTTACTTATTTTGAATTGTATTGTCACCGGTTGGTGATTGCTGCTCCATATATATATATATAAATGTATGTGTGATTTGAATATTAAAATAAATAAATAAATAAAACTAGCCTGATTCCTGGTACACTGTGATCTGGGGGGTATTTTGAGACAGGTGTGATATGAGTGGTATATCATTCAGGATATTGAACTTATAGACACAAATAAATACAGGTTTCATTGTGCACTACATGCTAGGCAAGACCTGGGTGTGTGTCTGATTGAAATCCTTAACACTTTAGAACTTGTTGTCTAAGGTGTCTTGCCTCCCCCATAAGGTGTGTGTCCCTGAGTAGACAATGTACATGGTAAATATACTAAAGATGGCTTTTGGGTCATGTATCTCAAAGCGCATGCTACTCTGGGGAATCGAGATTCTATTGTCCAAGAAGACCACTTATTTTAAGCAAGCCTTCGATGGCATTGCCCTAAGACTTTATGGCTGTATACCTCCTCATGATAACATGTCTCTGAGTGCTCTGTCATTTAAAAACAGGCTTCTCCAATTGCAGTCCGCAAAAGTCAAATTGTGAAATCCACTTCATATTTTCAGGTTATCTATTCAAAATACATGCTACGTTATCTGGCGTTTGTATAGCACCTCCTGCCATATATTATGGCATCAAACCTCTTTCCCTGTCAGAGAAGCAATGGAGGAGTATGATTCAGTAGTGGTAGTGGCACACTATAATTCTCCAGACCTCCCCCAGCACCCATCCAGATGCCTGACCATCTTGGGTTACTTAGTGGAGCACGGCCAGCCCACCTAACCCCCTATCACGACCTAATCTCCACCTGCATTTTATTCAGTCCAACAGCCTACATATTTAGACTCCGGTCCCCGAGGGCGTTCACCCACAAGCGCATTGAGGCCAAGCTACGACTATTAGTAAGGAGCAAAGTCGGGTTGATAGTTGGGATGAGGACAAGCAATGGTTAAGATGATAAGAAAGGCATGAGAAGTTACTTTTGCCAAAATAAGTAATGGAGCAAAACACTTATTTTTACACACATCATCATCAGGAAGATTAGATATGCAGACTCCATATTTCACAAGAAACATGCTGATCCAATTCCCAAGATGGTGCGATACTGTTTAGTCATCATTTGGCAATCATCACTGCGCGCCCCTCAGTCCGCAGGCACATATACATCCCTAGAACACCTTCAGAAAGGCAAGCTGTTGTCCAGCAATTTTACGGGGTGCACACTTCCCCAAAGTCCTAGGTGCCATTGATTGCACCCATGTGGCTCTACGTCCACCCAGGGCCACTGAGCACATCTATCGGAACCGCAAGCACTGGCATTCCATCAACGTGCAGGTTGTATGTGATGCCAAGGGAATCATCATCTCAGTATATGCCAACTATCCAGGGTCCAGCCATGATAGTTTCATATTCAGAATGTCACCCCTAAACCGGGACCTGGAAGCTGGCCGGCTTTGGCGACACATGGCTAATTGGTGAGTATAAATACCTCTGCACATGCATGCATGTCAGAAACTGAGATATGGTAAAAACCCCACTAATGACAACCATATCACCTCCCCAGGGGACAGTGCCAACCCTCTGAGCACCTACATGATGACGCCAATTCGAAACCCCACCACACCACCCGAGGTAAGATACAACACAGCCCATATTGCAACCCAGGGCATAGTGGAGCGCACATTTGGAGTGCTCAAGTCACATTTTCGCTCCATTGACCGCTCTGGTGGGCAGCTGCTATATGCGCAGTGCGCATAGTGGCAGCATGTGTCCTGCACAACGTTGCAACCCGCTGGGCATGCTGGTGGACATGGTGGTGCCCCCACATCCCCAACCACATGCATGGCCCCTGCGCATGGGAGGTGAAAGGGCACGTGGTGAGGCAGCCCGTACCCAGCTTGTGGCAAATTACTTCACCTAAAATCCCACCCCTGCGGAGTGCACACAGGACTGGCACATACCAGCTGACAATCAATGATGATGACAAAAGGGACAGTCAACTGTCACAACCATACCAGCCTGAGATTGTTCACCTGGAAGTGTTACATTGTGTGCATCCCTACCTACTTAAAAACACCCAATGCTGTGTCACAAACAGACACACATTCATGCAGCAGGAATGACTACCCCCTTGCAAAATACCATATAAAAATAGTACCATTACAACCATCTCAGCGACCCAACACACCATGCCATGGCATACAATGTGAAAGCAACCAAATGAATGCACAACACCTGACAAAAGTGTCACAAAGTGCACTTTCCATAATGTAAACAGGCCACAGACAATATGCGCTCAGCAGTCAATAAGAAACAGCACACATGAAGAAATACTTACCAGCACCACAAAACATCAGTTCAGGATGAAACCGTGTCAATATATGACAGTAAAAAATGGAAGTGGTGCAAGTCTCACAACCTGACTAAGGCAGCACATCGACCCCGTGCAACTGCAGAGTGTTGCTGTCAGGCAAATGTGTCAGTGTACTGCATACAACATAAACTGCATCTGCAAAGGAGACGGCCTTGTGAAGACATGAAGAACCTAAATGTAAATAAGGAGAAATACATGAATGCACAAGCACATGTCAATACACCATGCAGTGTAGAATCCAAAAACAATCCCCACTAGGGATGTACACACAGTTTTGACTACAGACTGCCCACACAACTCATGGGAGCCCAATGTCAATGTGTAAGTTACTGTCACTTGGTCACACCCTTTGCAAGCCCATGGAAAGGGGAAGCAGGAGGGGTGTGTGTGTCAGGAAACCAAGCATCTAACTCAAAGACAGGACAAGCCTTCATGTGCCCAGCTGGAATACACAGTGGATGCCCACGGGAGCCACACAAAGCAACACACTGTAAAAAATAATATATAAAATAAAATCAGAAATGGCCATGTGTGGACCGGTGGAGGGGTGGTGGTGGAGACCACTCAGAAGGTTCGAGGTAAAGGGTGCACCCCAACACCCACAGGCGTGGATATTGAGAAAATAAAAATACCTCCATGGGCTCATGGCCTGCACGGCTACGCTACAGTGGGAGAACTGCCGTTGCTCTCTTCACCCTCTGCTGCTACATCAGGAGGTGGCCGTGATATGGGAGGCAGCCCACACAAAGCCCTGGTATGGTCCTCCATGGCAGCAAGCATGCAGGTCTGGAAGGTTTGGTTCTGCAGGATGATGGTACGGAGATCCCCATGCAGCACCTCATGGGTTGCCCGCATTTCTGCCTGCATGGCCTCGTGTGATGCCCGGGTCTCCATACGGGTTGCCTGAAGCTCAGCCGAGAGTGAACGTGTGAGCTGCTCCAGCTGCTGTTCTGACCTAAAATTCCAGGAAGCCTCAAGTTCACCCAGAGTATCTCTGAGGAACCCGCGTTCTAACGTCAGGGCTTCCCTGTGGGCCTGTGACTCTACAGATATGGCTTCGCGCAGAGCCTCCAGTCCAGCCCGTCGGTCCCTGTTGGACGCAAATATGTCCTCCCTGTGTGAGTGGCAAATGGAGTCTGTTGCCTGTTGCTGGAGGTCCATCTGCCTTTCAGGGGGGAAAATCGAAGTGGCCACCCTATCCATTGCCTGAGCCATCATTTCACACGATGCTCCCTGTTGTACTGTAATACTGTACATGGAGTTCTCCCACACTGTATTGTCAGGTGGTGCACGGCCACCGCGTTGACGGGCACCAGACCTGTTTGGGGCAAGGCGATCTGCACCTTGCTGTGCTGGCACTGCCTGAGGCTGCAGGACTGCATTCCTCCTTTGATCTGCTGGCCCAGGAACAGGAGCAAATATTGTGGAGTGTGACCCTGCATCCGTAACCGTCAAAGGCGGACTTACCAACACTGAAATCCCCATAGAGGGGTCTAACCCCGGTGCAGGTGGGTTGGACAGAACAGCATCTCTGCCAGAAACACTCACCTGCGACGGCACATATGTCTCACTGTCCGATTCAGCACCTGATTCATAGAGGTCTGCGGAGGTGTACCCAGAGACACCCCTGGACAGCATGATTTGTAGGACAAATGGGTTTTCACCAACAACCACCCCACGTCCTCCAGTGGTGCACGGTTGTGGCTTTGATTCCTCCTGGTTCTGCACCATCTCCTCCTCCTCAACAGCATCAAGTGCCTCATCACCTGCAAAAACAAAAAAGATAACAAATGGAAACAGGCATGAGTACCATAGCGCACACATAGGCCTGACGAGGCAGAGATCCAGTACATAAATTACACATGTCCCACATGACTATAACCATGGCATGCATGCACTGTCAATGAGTTGGAAGGGGAGGCAAGAAGCAGACACTGAGGACTCCAAAATGGAAAAGCAACACATGTGCTGCATGCTGGATAGCACTGGCATCACACATTAGCCTGTGAGTGACACATGCCAGCACACAGATGGCACGTAGCATAGCCATGGTACATTTGACAAGTACAGCCATATGGTAGGAAATAAGTACTGTCACCCATCCATGTGAGATGGACATCATGAGATACAACATGCAAAATAGTGTGACAAAACACGCATGTGCCACACGCTGCTACAGATCCAGTGTTCAATTATACAGTGATGGCAGGCAGATGGATACATCAATGGTTGGTCACTTCAACATGACAGAAGACAACAGTCGTGTTCAACATTCAAACAGGGCCCAAAAATGATTGTGTGCAGGCCATTACTCAATCAGCCTGAATGGTTAAATCATTCCCATAACAAGGTAATAAATGTGGGCCATTGTGGGGTGTAATCTATGACAGAAGCATGTCACATTTGTGGCAGTAGGGCAGAAAAACTTTGTCGTAAAAATGGCAAGGTTTGAAACAAACAGGCTGAATGACCAGGACAACATTTTGAACAATTTTTTGCAAGATGACAGTGGAAGGGCAACTGCAGTAATCTGGTGCAAATTGGCTACTGTGGTCAGAAGAGATACTGTCATACCCAAACCCAAGGCCAGGGAATGGTTTGGAGAAACCACATGGGTGACCCATACCAGTCATGACTACACACCCTCACTTGGCACTCAATCAGAACACATCACCCAAGCAACATACACATGGATTACACACACATGCATGGGCACTCACCGGACAATGCTTCAAGATCTGGTAGGTCTCCCACACCTCGGATCTGTTCCTCTGTGACGAAGGTTCCAGCGACAGACTCATGTTCGGTGAGTTGGTCGTCATCTGGTGGAGACCCACCACCAGTCACCAGAGTAGAGGCATGATTGGAAGCCAGCTTGTTCTGTGCTCTGCGTTTCAGGTCATTCCACCGCTTGTAGCAATCATCAGCTGTGCGCCTCACAAATCCAAGGGCACTAATGTGGTCCGCGATGGTCTGCCAGTGGTCCCTACATTGAGCAGGCGTAATCTTGCACCCTGCAGTCACCACCATTTCGCGGCTATGTGCCAACACATAGGCCACAAGTGCATCTAGTTCGGTGTCATTGAAGCTAGGCTTCCTTGATGTGCTGGAGTGTGTAGCCGTGTCTGGGGTCCCAGCCTGTACCGCAAGAGCACCCTTCTTCCTCTTGAGAGGTGGTGCGGATCCTGAGTGGCTTACGGCGCTCTGGTTGGTAGGGGCAGAAGCGCAGGTGGACCAAAGGTCTCGGTGCAGGCATTGGCTGCAGGGTGATGTTGGCAGGACCAACGTCGGTGTGATGGACTTGGACAGACACTGTTCCGGCTGGGAGACTCGGAGCTGGGGTGGATTGAGCTGCAGCTGCCCCTGCAGCCTCCTTACCCTGGCTATTTGGGGCAGCAAATGACATTGCTGCCCCAGATCCACGTGGCCTGGTGACAGCAACTTTCACCGCCACACGTGGCTTAGACGTGGTGACCTGGAAGTCAGCCTGGGAGTCATCCTGTGCCGGTTCAGTTGACAATATGGGCTGGTTTAACAAGGGCTGAACTGATGGTGTCAGCTACATTTCCCACAACCATTAGGGGGGGCATAGGCGGCCCCGATTGGTCCTCCACACACTGCCCGCATGGGCCACCCTGCACATTCTGGCCACGTCCCCTACCACGCCCACCTTTTGGAGGTCGGCCATCTTTGCCTCCCTTACTGCTTGGTCGCCTCCCAACCATGGCACTGATGTTTTTGTGCGTATGGGAGTTGCAGTAAACAATTGTCCCGGGCAATTGGGGTGAAAGGGGTAGGGTACTAGATGGTATTCATACCCTAGTGCTCTAGCAAGGCTGTCTGCGACCCCTGGGGGAAGATGACGGGTCACGCAAAAGCACAGGCACCCCGAAAACAATATCAAACATGCACGCAACCCCTGGTAGACCACGTGCGGGCAAAAATTAACCCGCACAACGCTGTGGCACCCAGAAACACAAAAATAAGCGTACGCGTGATACACGCAGCCTACAATGACCTCTGAAGGGGTACGCGACACACAGGGGCAACCACAGTTGGGAAATACATGCGCGACTGCGTGCCTGGAAAAAGAATGTGAAAAAGACACGCGTGTGCGCGTTGGCAACAACCCCGCCAAAAGAAGAAATGAACGCAGTCTGAGGAAACAGGGAGTACGAACTGGAACCGTTGTGAAGTAATCGCGTGTGAACCGACAAGAAGAACAAGAATAACCCGCTCGCTCTCCAGAAATAGCACGTACGAGAAAATGGCATCATACACGTGCCTTTTGAGCCAGCCCACACGTGCAACGTCACTTACGTGCGTATGCGCTAAGGCCCTTTCCTCCAATAGCACGCTGATGTGCAGTTTTCTCACGTGCTGATTCAGTATGCACCCGTGTTGTGGGAAACACCCGTGCATGTAACGTCACAGACGCGCTTACGCGCTAAGGGCCTTTCCTCGAATTACATGCTAACGTGCAGTTTTTTCACGTGCCAAATCACTCCATATCAAGCTGGCCACGCAACAACACACAGAGCATGCTCCCACCTGCCATCTGCTGCTGCCTGCCTGCCTGCTGGCCACATGCCCTGCTATTTGGTGCCTGCACGTCAGCCATCTGCAGGGGTCCAGTTGCTGTGACCACCCCTGCTGGAACAGAAGACTCCCGACTGGAGTACCATCTTGCTCCAAAGCCCAGCCCCAGGACCCAGTTGCCCACCCACACCTGCCTCTGGGGTTGCCATGTTCCTGACACAACACCATCTGGCACCACTGGCAACCCCCAGCCAGAGAGGCAGAGGGCTACTAGCTTCAGTGCTGCAGAAGTTGGTATCCTGGTGGAGCAAGTCCTGGGGCATTATGATGCCCTCTTTGGAAGTTCACGCGCCCAGAATGAAGGACGGAAGAGGATCTGGACGGACATTGTGGCTGCCATCAATGTGGAGGAGGTGGCAGCCCACGACTTGCAACACGTCCGGAAGCGCTGGGAGGACTTCAGGTCCAGGGCCCTCAGCCAGGCCCGGCGTCTCCTGAAGGCAAAGCATGCAAAGGGGCGCCGGGTCCGCCTTACCAACATGCAGATGAGGGTCCTGGAACGCATACACCCAGCGCTACACCTCCAGATCCTTGGGAGGCAGACCCGTCCGGAGTCGAGCGGTAAGTGTGCATGCGTACTGATTGGATGCTGTGCATGTTGAGGTGTGGCAGGTTGCACATATGTCTTGGAAGGCCCATGTATGGATGTGTATGTACAGGGACATGAGCATGCCGCATGAGAGTCCAGTCATGTGTGAGGCGCATCAACGGTGTATGAGTACAAAAGCATTATGGGCAAATGCATGTTGGGGTGCACACATGTTTACATATCTGTGTATGTACCATGGCATGGTTGGGTATGACACATGGATGCGGGTTCCACCTCCATGTACGTGCTTGGTGTACATGTGTGTGTGTGAGGGTATTTGACATGTGTGCCACTGTGATACACCATGGATGCATGTGACACTGACATGTAGGAGGCTGATTGGCAGATGTGACATGGATGCCGAGGATTTGACTGCAACAGGTGGTGTAGATGTACAGATGCATTTATGTCTGGTGGCGTGTGTGCATGTGTTTGCCAATCCCCGTTTTGCATGTGACGTCAGGCTAACCTTCGGATGGTTATGGTGTTGTATGTGTATGGATGGTGCTGGCTGCTGCAACATTCCTGTTCATTTGCGTGTGTGTGTCGCTTGAAATGATATGTGTGTTGGGGAGTCTGATGCCAGGTGTGAAGTTTAAGACTGCCACTCATCTGCAACTGTCATGTGTGTATCAGACCATTGTACAGTGCCCTGATGCCTGTGTTCTGTCTCTCCCTGTCTGCAGCATCAACTGATGAAGAGGGTGGAGACGGTGCTGTGGAGCACACAGGCAGGGATACCACCGCCAGCCGGAGAGGCAAGGCCCAGCTCCCCTCCCAGGTTGCCATCTTGTCAGGGAGTGAGGAGTCTGGTGCTGACTCTGTGGCCGTAGCTGCCGGGGGTTGGTCCAAGAGGCGGAGGTCGGAGGTGGACTCCTCAGCAGCAGAAGGGGCAGCTGAGACCCCACAGGGGCCTACGGAGGAAGATGGCACAGAGACATCCAGGTTGGTGGGGGGTTTGGTTGAGGAGGAGGCCATGGAAGTCACACACACGGGGCCTGGAGGGGGGGATTCCACTGGTGCCAGTGATGCAGTCCAGGAGCAGGGACAGGAGACAGCACAGGCCTCCGCAGAGCTGCCAGTGTGTAATCCTGTTCCCGATCCTGTGACTGCATCATCCGGCACCAGCAGGGATGCCTTCGTCCAGACCAGTTTTCAGGGAGGGGATAGCCGCACAACTGGCCTTCCTCTCCCTGCGGACGTGGCAATCCGGGACCGGATTCAGCCTGTCCTGGGTGGGGTGGCGTTGCGTGTTCGTGACATTCGGGATGACGTGTGGGGTTCTCGCGAGGACAGCGCACGTCATTTTGAATGCCTCGAAGACCGCGTCAACCTACTGGGCGGGGTCACCAGTGCTGGGTTCCTCCGTGTGCTGGAGCTTCTGCTGACCCCCTCATCAACTGAACACCCTATGCGCCATTCGTCCTCCATGCCATCTTCCTGCCCAAGTGTCACCCGGGCACCCTGTGGAGCTGTCCCTGACTCAGTGGCCAGGCTGGTGAAGGACACATCCCTGCCACCGTCGGCAGTCGGAGGTCCAGCAGGGGTGGCCACCCCAACAACTGGACCCCAGCAGGTGGATGACATGCAGGCAACAGCGGGTAGGGCACATCCACGGCAGCAGCAGGCTGAAGGTGGGAGCGATGATGTCTCGGGGCCAATAACATCACCTCCGGCCGTAGGGCAGGAGGACCCTGGATTGGGAGTGTCTTCGATGTGGCATTGATTGGGCCAGCAGATAGATGCGGAGCAGTGGCAGGCGGAAGAGGCATGGCTCACAATGGTCAGGGCGGAGAACTCCATGCGGAGGGCGTTGAGGCAGGCCGAGTGCCTAAGGGCCATGGAAGAGGCCCGCCTCCAGAACATAGACGAGGAGTTCGATGATGCCTTGGCCCGGGAAATTGAAAAGTGAGCCGTCGGACTAGCCCGCCGCCATTGTATATAGTTTGTTGTGTTAGGTTTCATTTTCGTTTTGCTTTATTTTGGGGTGATTGGACTATGCCCCACACTTTTGTATATAGTTATTTCCTAGGTAGATTTTTTGATAGGTTTCATTTCTTTCATTGGGCTCATGGACCCTGGATGAAATGGTTGTACATAGTTGAACAGTGGATTTATGAGAGAATTTTATTCGTTTACTCACCATGGATCAATGGATTTTACAATTTGCGTTTCCTTTGGATTTGCTTTGGTGGACCGAGAGTTTGGACAAATTTTCTTTTGGATTACTTTGGATTGGTTCTTCGTATTTTTTTTATTCTGTTTTGAACATGCATTTCATTTCATGTTTGAAATATTTTTCATGCATTCATTTCATTTCATTAATTTATTTCATAATACATTTTGATTGATTACTTCCATGTGTGGTATTCGCTCATTGGGTTACTGCATGTGAAAATGTGGATTTACACAATCACTGGCACCCAGTGTGTGTGTGTGAGGGACATGCATTGATGTACATAGTTGACTTTTGGTTTGTGTCATGAAATAGGCATTTCAGTCTGGGGTGGATTGAGGACTTGATTGCCTCTCAAGACTGGGGTGATGTGCTGTGGGATTTTGGTGGACATGAGGCCCATGATTGTGCATCTTTATGAGGTGTTGGGGGAGGCATGAGTCGGGGCCTGCTCGCAGGTGCCCGTCAATGCTGGGTGGGTGCGAGTTCAGGGGGACATCAGTCGGGGCCTGCTGGCAGGTGCCCGTCAATGCTGGGTGGGTGGGGGTGCAGGGGGACATGAGTCGGGGCCTGCTGGCAGGTGCCCGTCAATGCTGGGTGGGTGGGGGTGCAGGGGGACATGAGTCAGGCCCTAACCATCAATGCTGGGTAGGTGGGGGTGCAGGGGGACATGAGTCAGGGGCCTGCTAGCAGGTGCCCGTCAATGCTGGGTGGGTGGGGGTGCAGGGGGACATGAGTCGGGGCCTGCTGGCAGGTGCCCGTCAATGCTGGGTGGGTGGGGGTGCAGGGGGACATGAGTCGGGGCCTGCTGGCAGGTGCCTGTCAATTCTGGGTGGGTGGGGGCACAGGGGGACATGAGTCGGGGCCTGCTGGCAGGTGCCCGTCAATGCTGGGTGGGTGGGGTGCAGGGGGACATGAGTCGGGTCCTGCTGGCAGGTGCCCGTCAAGGCTGGGTGGGTGAGGGTGCAGGGGGACATGAGTCGGGCCCTAACCGTCAATGCTGGGTGGGTGGGGGTGCAGGGGGATATGAGTCAGCGCCTGCTGGCAGGTGCCTGTCAATGCTGGGTGGGTGGGGGTGCAGGGGGACATGAGTCGGGCCCTAACTGTCAATGCTGGGTAGGTGGGGGTGCAGGGGGACATGAGTCGGGGCCTGCTGGCAGGTGCCCGTCAATGCTGGGTGGGTGGGGGTGCAGGGGGACATGAGTTGGTGATCACTAGTGCAAGGTGACATGTGGGTTGGCTGGGGGGCATGCCCATGGTGGGCAGGGTAGTCCCTTGTGGTGTGGGCTGCCTGCAGGGGCTGGGGAGGGGGTAGAGAGCACACCTGGGAGGACCCACACTGCCAATTCACATGTGAAACTCCCCGCGCACCGCACTGAATACACGTACCCCACTCAGACAGTGAAATTGCGTGTGAAACTCCGCGCACACCCCAGAAATACATGTACCCCGCTCGCCCAAGGCCTATCGCGTGTGAAACTCCCCGCGCACCCCACTGGATACACGTACCCCGCTCTGCAAGCACAATCGCGTGTGAAACTCCCTGAGCACCCCCAAAATACACATACCGCGGTCGCCCAAGGCCTATCGCATGTGAAACTACCCGCGCACCCCACTGGATAGACGTACCCCGCTCTGCAAGCAAAATTGCATGTGAAACTCCCCATGCACCCCACTGGATACACGTACCCCGCTCTGCAAGCGTAATCGTGTGTGAAACTCCCCACGCACCACAGAAATACACGTACCCCGCTCACCCAAGGCCTATCGTGTGTGAAACTCCCTGCGCACCCCACTGGATACACGTACCCCACTCTGCAAGCGAAATTGCGTTTGAAAGTACCCGCGCACCCCTCAGAATACACGTACCCCGCTCTGCAAGCGGAATCGCGTGTGAAAGTACCCGCGCACCCCTCAGAATACACGTACCCCGCTCAGACTGCGAAATCACGCGTGAAAGTACCCGCGCACCCCTCAGAAGACACGTACCCCGCTCTGCAAGCGGAATCGCGTGTGAAAGTACCCGCGCACTCCTCAGAATACACGTACCCCGCTCTGCAAGCGAAATCGCGTGTGAAACTTCCCATGCACCCCAGAAATACACGTACCGCGCTCGCCCAAGGCCTATCGCATGTGAAACTACCCACGCCTCTCAGAAATACTCATTCCCCGCTCGCGCGATTGCAGTGTAGCGGCCCTGTTAGCTGGTCCAGGGTTAGCGCGGCCCTTTGCGCTGCATTGGGAATTTCAATGGTTTTTCCTTGCGCAAGGGGCGTTCTTGGGGCGTAACTGGCGCTGCAGGATGTACTCTGCACCAGGGCTCAAAATGGCTTGGCAATTCCATGAATACGCGGTGCGCCAGAATGCTGTTTATGCTGTTATGAATTACCCCGATAGTCTGTTTAACCCATTTTCCCAGCCGTTTTGCTATTTTGAACCCATGAAACTAAGCAAATGCAATATCTCCACTTGTGATTTTGCTGCACTGTGTTTTTCCTTCCAAAATTTATTTTTCTGAAATGTATTCCTGTTGTTAGTACATTGCCTAGTAGTTTACTAGTGTTCTTTCTTCTTTGATACATCCACACTCATTTTTGCCTTATTCATTCAACCACACATGTAAAATAACTATTTAGTAATGCTGAGTGTTATTTTGCTCAATTTCAAGGGTTTTCAATTCAATCTGATTGTGCCTCCCATTCAGGTGTGGAATGTTGGATTTCCTTTCTCGTTGTTGCCTAGTATACCTGCCTCCTTGCTACTCCTCTCCACCCACACAAAATATGGTTAACAGGGGTTTGAGGGAGTGTTCCAGGGGGAAATACTAACTGTGGTGCCATCTGAAAATAATACCCAAAAAGTGATCTTGCCTTTTATTCAATAGCGCATTGTGTATCTGATGTTAAAAGGTCAAACTAAGTGTGTTCTGTCATTTTACAGTGTAATTATCACCACCCCGGTGATTGCTGCCCTGTATTGAATGTGTTTGATTTTTGGTCAAAATTAAAATAAAGAAATATTTCATTATCACGCACCAGCCTGGTTCATGGTCCATTGTGACACAGGGTGTACGTTAAGGGGGGTGTGAGACAGATTGGCTGGCTTATCAAAGTTGAATCCAAATTCATAAATTTAAAAGTGTTTTAGTTGTGCACTGCGTCCTTGGCCAGTATCAAGAGTCCTGGAGTGTGACGCCTCTTTAAAATCCTTAACACCCTGTAACATTCCCTGCCGTGTATGATTAACTAAGCACGGATGTTAGGGTTAGGGGTATCTTTCTTGTTACTGTAAATAACCTGCAATTAATCACATATTGTGGAATATAGTGGAATTGCTTTAAAGTTTGCAGGCTCCATTACCATGTGTATTCGAATTTATTGGATTAATAAGTGCATGTGTGGAGAGTTGAACACTGAATTCCAGCTGCCTTGGGACACGAATAATGACAGCTTGTTTTATGAAGGACTTGCTACCACGGTAGAGATGTAAAAAATAGATGCCATTACCCAATGCATTGCCTCTCCATTGCTAGGCCTCTGAAGGATGAAAGGCGGAGTCGACCCTCTCAGGATCCAAGCCTGTGGATCCAAGACTGTTGCTGCAAGGATGAACCAATATTTCAGCAACACGCACTTAACTAACTGAACTATATTGAAGGAATATGCCCTTAGAACTATGCCACTAGTCGTTTCCCTATGTGCCTTTTCTAGCCCTTCATCGTTGCAGTTCTACTTTCCCGCGGCTCCCCGCACAATTCTTATTTTCTAACCATTCTCACCACCCTGCCTTATAGTTCCTTCTTTTTAGAGGTTTATTCTGCTTTTCTCACTGGATTGGCAACTATCCCAATAATAATGTCTTACCTCTCCTGACTGCCCCCTGCTTTTCTATACTTGCTTAGATGTTTATTAATTTATTTATATTTATATAGCGCGCAAGCAGCCCAGGGGCATTGAGGCACTGTTACTTGCAAGAACTTAGTTACACAGGTATAGGAATGGTAGCGGTCGTTGACACATTGTGAATACTACAAAACACCATACTGTTGTTACAGGGTTGTAGGTCAACTGGTCGAATCTAAATAGTCGACAGGTCAAATGATCAAATTTATTTTTTTTTCTATTTTTTTTTTTTTTGGGGGGTCCCCCCCAAACCCTTTTTTTTTGCTAAAACCCCCTTTTTTCCCCTAAACAAAAACCTAAAAAAATATATAACTAAAAAAAAATTCGATCATTTGTCCTGTCGACCAAATTGTGTCGACCATTTGTCTGTCGACCATTTGTCTGTCGACCATTTGACTAGACACCTTGTTACAGATATTGCACATAGTCATTATATTACAACTTATGCAACGGGTCAAATGGTAAGTATTCATGCTGATGTGAAGGGCCTTACGTGAAGAGGATGGTTTTCAAAACTTTGCGGAAGGTGGTGAGGGAGGCCTCACCTCGGATAGTGGGAGGTAGGGCATTCCAGTGAGTGGGTGCGAGATAAGGGAAGCTGGATCCGCCCGCTCTGGCTCTTTTTACTTGTGGCACAGAGAGCATGTTGGTATATGGTGATCTGATTGGCCTGGTAGTGGAGACGGGGTGGATCCTTTGTGAGAGGTAGGCAGGGGCAGTGAGGTAAATGCACTTGTGGGTCAGTGTCAGGGCTGGCTTTGAAGACGATCCTTTCCTTTATTGGGAGCCAGTGGGCTAATTTTCTGGCCTCAGAGATGTGTTCTCTTTTAGCAATGCCTTGGGCTGCCCGGAGAGCATTGTTCTGTACGACTTGTAGTCTCTCTAGGTTTTTATTGGAGGTTCCTAGAAAGAGTATATTGCAATAGTCTAGCCTAGAGCCGGTGATGGCTCTGGCTATGTTGGTGCAGTTCTCTTTGGAGAGAAAGGGCCTGACTGCGTTGATTAGTTTGGCATGATAGGCAGCTGCATATGCCACTTTGTCCACCTGCTGCAGTGATTGGTTGTTCCTTTGAAATGCTGGCTTTCCCCCCTTCCCCTTCCCTATGTCCAACTTGTTTCTTGAGAGCCTTAAAGGGTTTCCTCATCTTGATTTGGCTTATTGGCCTTTATTTAAACAACTTTTTGTTCTGTCACCCTGGTAAATATAGCTGGTAAAACTGAATTCATCATGGCCAACACTCGAGACACCAGGGATAACCGTAGTTTGTTAAATGATCACAGAATGGAGCATGTGGAGCATCACTCCTCTCCCTTCTGGAGCGCCCCCACGAGACAATCCTCTATTTTCTGCATTTTAGATCTAGTCACGTCTAGGGCCACTATAGCCACTGTTCCTTACTTTATCACCAAATGTTTATAAACAATGCAGTAACCTGTATTGCAGAAGCGGGCCGGTTGGGCCCGCCTGGTGTTTCTATGCTAGGTAGTAACCATGGAACAGGTCTTTACTGGGGCCCTGTACCCTGGACTCCCTGACACTGAAACTGACATGTGTTGGCTTTCGAAAGGTTGCAGCCTCCCTAGAAGGGGAGACACAACCTTTCATCTGAAAGTTAATTTCCGCCCGGTGATCCACTGGCATATCCTGTAACATTTACATGTGCCACATCTCAGAAAGAAGATGGGTTCCATTTGTCATGAAATGTCACCTTCCTCTTACCACAGGATGGAATGGTTTGCTGCCCTAATGAGGAGTAATGCAACCAAGTTGGTAATAGAAGCCACTGTTTTGAGATATGTTCAAGCACTCAAACACAGGTGTATACCCAGTCCTCCCCAACACTGACCCCATGTGTCGTTGTTCTGTGTTATTAAGTGCTTGGCCAGTCCCCCTCTAAGGCCATCTACGATATCCTGACAAGGGTCTGATGTCTGATGAGGAGCTTGAAACAAATGCTACCATTTTGAATTAATAAGATATAACTTAAAGTTCAGTCACACAATGCCGTGTCCAAAGTGCATTTAATGACAGTGTTATAGTGAGAAAGGGCTTTTTATTGATCAAAGTCAATGCGTAACCCTGGGTTTGAGGAGTTTTAGCTGGTCCTTCGTGGTATAACAGGAAACATATTACGCTGTCTATCCGTCCTGAGTGTCTTCCGGCTGCCAGCCTGGTGTGTAATTTGCTTTCTCCATCTGGTTGTCCTCACATGACCCTGTTAAGCATAACAAGGTCATGTGACGACAGCCAGATGGAGAAAGCCTCTGCATGATATGATAGGTTATTTATAACGCGCTTAATACCCAGAGGTTTCTAAGCGCGGACCCGGGGATCGAACCTGTGGTGCTTCGTGTCGTCTTGCTTCCAAGGTGAGCATGTTGCTGCTGAGCTATCCTCCTTAGACCGGAGATAGCCTCTCTCCAGTTTTACCCTTGAAAGCTGCCCCTGACAATCCAGGCCATTCACACACCTCCTAAACATCGCTCCATAGCTTTCTCCCCGTTTACCACATTGGACCTTTCCTCTAAAATCACAGAAATATGGGGAGCTCTGATCAAGATTCTATGTCTCCGACCTCTCTCCAACTACCTCTCCACCATACCTCACTACCTGTCACTGTCCTGCCTGATGCTTAACATCACTAGGACAGAAGTTATCTTTCTAGCACCCTCCAATGCCAACCCCACAGACCCATCCCTTATCTCCTTTTCTCCAGATCTCCACAAATCATTCTCCAAGGTTCACAACCTTGGGGTCCTCTTTGAGAGCAAACACAAGCTACATCACTCCATGACTGCCAATGCAGCCATTGAACAATCTTCTAAATATCAAAAATACGATTCTAAGTGATTTCGCCGAAGTATTTTTTCATCGCCACGTTTTCATCGACCAAAACTCTTTTTTTTATTTTCTTTTTTTATGTCTGGTGGGGGTTCCCCCCCAGCACCCCCCTTAATTAAATAATCATACCCCAACCCCAACAAAACACCCACCAAAAAATATTTTTTTTAAAACGAGTTTTGGTCGATGAAAATGTTGCCGATGAAATGTCCCACGTTGAAAAATACTTCGACGAAATGTGTGTACACCAAAAATACCCACACGTACATCGCCCACCTACCCCCACCACCTGTCTGAATCCATTTCCTTCTACTTTCCTGCTTTATCTTTCCATTGGATGACCTGTTACTTTATTGTGAATTTTATTTTTTTATTGGATGCTATTTTTATCCTTTTCTTCAAATGTTTAGTTATTTCATTATAGATTTCTATTATATTTGGATGTCAGGTTGTACAAAAAGCTTGTACTAATAAACAATGACAATTGCCAGAATCAGTTTCTTCTTCTGTTCCTAAACCTCTATGTGCATCTTCCTCTTTCAGGTTTTCTTGCTTTGGTTTGAGATAGTCATTAGATTTGTTGGGAAACTAATATGTATCTGGCGACCTCGGGTGCAGATCTCGCCGACTCATTACGCAAGGCAGGCTTGCCCACCCTCAACCCCTTTAAAGATCAAAAATAATGACTTTGCAAAAATCATTAGGGCCTTTCACAACTGGTTCTTTGGAGGTGAAATAAATGGAATTGTCCTAGGAGAAAAACAGTTTAGGCTCAGCCACATTTGGAGCTTTATTTTTATTTATTTTTTATTGGTTATTTATAATGCACCTATACAGCAAATGGTGTTTCAAGGCACACCAAGACAAAAGGGGTGAACAGTGAGGAATAATAAAAAATATATATATTTATCTGTCCTACTAGGCATTGTGTCATTTGGATCGTGCAAGTGCGCAACCTACACTAGTGCCTCCTCTAAGGAAACTCTCACTGACATCCTCTTTTTCGTGCCTTCACCTGACCTATGGACTCTCCATATGGTCTCTGTGCTCTCTCCTTTCTCCTCTTCTCCCATTAATGGTGGAACCCATTGGGATGTCCTCTTGGCTTCTTTCCACTCCTCTAAGGCCATCATTAATGTCTACGCTAATGGGACCGTCTTGGTCCAAGGCCCTCAGGCCAACCTTCACCTCTTTGATAGACGCTTCCTGCGCCTCATCAACTTCCTTTCCTCTCCTGCTGTCCCCCCTCCTCTGTCCTCGCCTACCTTGCCTCCACCCTCCCCCCTACCCCCTCTCGTGCTCCTTCTTCAGCTCCGCAGGGCGTACCACTGATCTGTACCCCTCCCCGGAAATCCTTCAAAAATGGCAACCTTGTCCACATTGCCACTCTTAACTCGCGCTCTGCCATCAAACATTCCTCTGATATCTTCTGCCTTCTTGAGGAACTGGACTTTGACGTACTCGGTCTCACTGAGACATGGTTCACGGCCAGCTCTGTCACCAGCTTTGACACACTCCTACCTGATGGTTACAAGATCCTCTCCGTGCCCAGGCCCAACCATGCTGGGAGGGGGGGTGGCCCTTATCTTTCCTGAGTGGATTCCTCCCACTGTTACTCCCATGCAGACCTACTCCTCTTTCTCCTAGCCATTCCCTTACCATGGCAACTATCTATCGGCTACCTGGTCAAATTTCCTCCTTCCTCTCCGAGTGGGCAGACCTCTCTGCCTCTCTCTTGGCCTCAACCACTCAACTCCTCCTTCTTGGAGACTTCAATATACACTTGGATGCCTCCTGTCCCCCCTATGGACTCTTTCGCGACCTCTGCGACCCTCTCTCACTCTCAATTCTCCCGTCTGGGCCGACTCATTCTGCAGGGCACACTCTTGATGCTCTGATCTCTTCTGACCTTCCCCTCTCTGTCCCTCTCTCAACTCCTCTCTCCTGGAGTGATCACTTTCATCTATCCTCCCACCTCACCTTCCCTACCCCACAGGCAAAGCCACCCTCATCACTGCCACCTTCCTTCTCGGTCATCCGACCCATGAAGCGTGTGTCCGTTGAGGTTTTCGCTGCCACCTTCTCGCCCCCTCGTCCCCCTTCGGCCAACTCCCACCCTGACACAGCCCTCTCCACTCTCCACTCTGCTATATCTGATACTCTTGATATCATTGCCCCTGTCATGAGAATCCGCCTGAAGCCCAAAGCCAAATGGAACTCCTGGTATGACTCGGATCTCGTCACCCTTAAACGCAAGTGCAGGGTGGCAGAGAGGAAATGGCGTGCTTCATGTTCATCCTCGGACAAACTGGCCTGTCGCCTGCTCCAAAGGCAATACCGGCTCTCCGTTCTCACCAAGAAGAGAGCCCTTATCCAAGCCCGCATCTCGGCGGCATCTAACAATTCGTCCAAACTCTTTAAAATCTGCAAGGAGCTGGCCAACCCGGCTGCAGTCTCTACCTCTCCTGTCCCCTCCCAGGCCCTCTGCACGGCACTGGCCTCTCACTTCATTTCAAAAACTCAGGACATCCTGTCCTCACTCTCCTCCTATCACCTCCCCCCCTCTATTCCCTGCTCTTCCTCTGGCCCTTCTGCAGTTACCCCTCCTCTCTCCTTCTCTGCCTTTCCCCTTTTTTCTGCTGACGAGGTTTCGAGACAAGTCCGATCTATGAAAGTCTCATCAAAACAGGTCCACCCCTGTTCCTCCAAAACTATCAAGGACCACATTGACTCCTTGGCTCCTGCCCTTGCTGACTTCTGCAATCACTCCTTCGCCTCTGGAGTCTTCCCATCCCCTCTCAAGCACTCCCTTGTGCACCTCCTTCTTAAGAAACCCTCCTCCGACCCATCCTGCCCAGCAAACTATCGCCCAATCTTTTTCACTCCCTTCCTGGGCAAGCTCCTGGAGAAACTGGCCATCTCCCAGCTTAATCTCCATGCTGAATCTGTCCGTAGTCTTCATGACCATCAGTCTGGCTTCAGAGCTGCCAGAAGCATGGAAACTGCTCTCCTGAACATCCGTGAGGACCTGCTCTCGAACCTCGACTCTAACACTCCATGTGTTCTCATTTTGCTTGATCTCTTTTCTGCCTTTGATACTGTCAACCACACCATCCTGCTCAACCGTCTGTGTGATAACCAGGGTATCACTGGTCAGGCTCTGGCGTGGCTGACCTCTTTCCTCTACAATCGACCCTCCCAGGTCCAACTGAGGTATTTCCACTCTGACATCTTTTTCTCTACCTGTGGTGTCCCCCAGGGATCCACCTCTCTCCCTGGCTCTTCAACCAGTAAATGGCACTTCTCGACCACCGCATCGCCGCTCTCTGCCCCAACTTTCAGTGCTATGCGGATGATACCCAGCTCATTTTCAGGCTACTCTCGGCCTCCTCTTCTCCTTCCCTCATCTCTGACTGTCTTTCTGCTATCCAGGAATGGTGTGCCGCCAACGACCTCTGCCTTAATGCCAGTAAGGCTGAGATTCTACTCATCGGCACACCCACTCCCTCCTTCCCTGCAGCTCTCTGGCCTGCCTCTCTTGGCCCTCATCCTGCTCCTTCTTGCAAGGCAAAAAACCTCAGGGTCATCTTCGACTCCACACTCTCCTTCTCTCCTCACATATCCGACGTCTCTAAGAAGTCACACTACCAGCTACACCTCCTCAGAGGTATCCTTCCTTTCCTCTAATTCCCCCAGAAGCTCACTGTCTCTAGAGCCCTGGTTCTGTCGAAGCTGGACTACTGTAACAGCCTCTATCTAAATCCGCCTGTCTCTACTCTCCGCCCTTTGCAACTCATCCAGAACAGGACTGTGAGACTTGTGCTTGGCCTCAAGCCCAGGGACCGTATCTCTCCAGGACTGAAATCACTACACTGGCTCCCAGTGACTGCAAAGATCAAGTTCAAAACCCTCTGCATTGTCCACAAGGCCTTCTGGGGCCTGGGGCCGCACTACCGTCAACTCTCTCTTCCTAAATATCTTCCTTCTCGAGCTCTTCGCTCATCCGCCTCCAACTTCCTCGGGGTCACCCGCTTCTCCAAACAACGAGTTGGGGGCAGATCTTTCTCCGCTGCAGGGGTCTCCCTCTGGAACAGCCTTCCTGCCTCCCTGAAACTTGAGGAGAACCATCTCCGGTTCCAGAAGCACCTCAAAACCTTCCTCTTTGCCTCCACTTTCTCTCCCCCTCTCCCCTGCTAAAATTACTGAAACTGCACTGAATCTGCAACTGGGCCACCCACCGTTCTCAGTCCTCGCCCAGCCACTGCCTCCCTGGCAACCCCTGCACTGCGGGACTGTGTCGGCATCCCTACAGCTCCCCTTCCCAGCACTTGTCTGCACTTACCTCGCACTTGCCATCAGCTGGCCCTTGTTATTTATCCTGTATGCTAATTACCCTGTACTGCACTTTCCCCTCTCCCTTCCCCCTTGCACTTTTCCCTTACCCTTTACCCATGCACTTGCGCGATCTGAATGACACCTGGCCTAGTAGGATCGTTGTCTGTCTCCCCTTGTTCCCCCCCCTGCCTCGTCGCGCCTTGAAACACTTGTGTATAGGCACGTTACGAAGGCCATATCATATCATATCATATGTAACATCATCGAACTCTAACAAAAACAAGACTATGTTTGTTGGCAATGGAAGTGTCCACCTTCCCACGAAAGGCAAGGAGATTGCTGTTCTCCTTGAGGAGTCCTGTGGAAACATCATACAAAGAACATGGCAGAGATGAAGACAAACGTTGACTCTTTAATGTTGAAATTGATCAATCAACAACTATGCACAAAGACCTACCTATTCGTGAATGAGACATTTAAGACATTCCAATCAAATCCTGAAATCAAGAATAAAGGGCAGAAACTGCCTGGTTCTTAATGTTCTCCTGGAAGAGTTTTATGAATGTTTCAAGGATAGCATGTGAACAGACGTGAAACACATTAATAAGGAAGTAGCGAAGACAGTTTCTTCTGCACTGAAGGAATCTTACATCAATGTCATCCATAAGAAAAGTAGCGGAGAAAGGAAGGGGATCTTTAGAGCAATACAATCAACAAACGTAGGGACAACGATAATTCCTTACATTTCAAGTGGAAGGAGTGAGATAAAAACTTGTCCATTAGGATCATACTGGCATTATGAAGGCAAGGTACCTACACCGCAATATGAGACCATTTTCAAAATGCTTTCAATTAGGCCACAGAGAGGGCATGATATGATGATCGAACTCGTCAACTCCAATAGGGTCTGTAACAACCTCAACTTGGAATTCTTGTACCTTGCACTGAATACAATTACCATTATGTAGAATGTAAACCTTTTGGAAATTAATACAAAGTATTAGTAATTGCACTTTTTAAGCTGTACTTGGAAGGGGAATCCGATCCCAGCCATCATAAAGACTATAGAGACATTCATTCTGTCCAAAGCTAAATATTAAGGATTTTGGGATGTGTTGTCTTAGGGATATTTTATGTTATGTTAGAAGGATTTTATACTGCACCAAATCACTGCTGCAGTGGTCTCAGAGACCCTGACATGAGCTAAGTCAATCTGATTAAACATCAAACTAAATCAATCTGATTAAGCACTTACTTGGCTCAGAGGATAGAACTCTCACTAAATTCATGTAAAGAGGATATGGCCAGGCAGGGACTTTAGAACTCGGTCTATAAGTGCAGTGTAATATAAGCAAGAGGATTATCAGGCAGAGATTTCTGGTAAAGATAACTCATTTATACAAAGACATGACAAACATGTAACCTAGCTCTGGTGGGAAAAACAAAAGCTGCACTCATTTGTAAACAATGACAACGATCTTGGCAGGGGAGGGTTTTTAATGTTTTATTTTTGCAATAACTTTCATTCAAAACGAGCACTTGGCTTCACTTAAGGAAACTACATCAGTCACCGGACCTTCTCCCAGGGACCAGGCAGAGAGTCGGCCCGTGTGCTTAAGGATGTCATTCGCACGCTAAAGCTACACTAACAAGCCATGTTGAAACTATTTTTAGGACTGGGAGATGAGGAGTGGAACTTAATAGGCATTTAGATTGAATCCTTGTTTTTGTACTGCCACGTTTACTAATTGCTACGATTACAGTAGAACCAGCAACAATTTGAAAAACAAGCATTGGCAATGCCAACAGGTGTTGTCTGTCATATGGTACGTCAAGTGCAGCCTCAAATGCCCCAATAAACTCCATGCTTTGGCTAAGAGACACTAATAAAATACACCCCATTACAAAGGGGTACACAGATTAAAGAACCTAAAACAGACACTTAATTTAAATGAAATACCGTGCAAAACAAACACCTTTCTGTCCATCTACAACAGAGCTGCCCAGTTGCAACTAAGGTGCACACAGAATGTTCACCTTTCAGCAAATTCCAATGCCATCCACCTCTTTTCATAGCCACATTTGTGCACTATGGTATGTCGCCAAAGTGACATTTAAGAACTAAAACCTCAAAATAAGGTTGACACTTGTGTCTCAGCTATGATCACGCCATGAGACATCAAAGACTATGGATATGGAAGCACCGAAAACATCAGATTTAGTGCAAACAAACAACTTGACCTTGCCAATAAGAGATCTAAAGCTCTTTTCTCAGCCATAAAGAACTTCGCTGCACCCCAACTGAACAAACTGAACTTATATCATTTCCAGAGACATCACGGGCAACCGATCCGGAACTTTGATTTCGATTTTCACCTGTTTGCCAGGATAAAGTTTGAGATCTTATATCCAAACTCAAACCCACTCTTTTTGATTACGATCCTATACCGGCTTACCTGGCCAAAAAACCTGCGCCTGTACTGAGTGACTTTCTGACTACTTTTGTTAATACATCTTTGACACAGGGCTGTCTACCAATAGATCTCAAAAAGTCATACCTCACTCTGCTGCTTAATAAACCAACATCGGACTACAAGATGCTGTCCAACTGTTGCTGGACTCTCCTAGCCAGCTAAGATAGTGGAAACGATTTATACCATGCAGACTCATCTGGAAGAACCAGGGATCCTTGATAGATACTGGTCTGGATTTAGACCCGGTCATGGTACTTGGACAGCATTGATCACTGGATGGGATGACATCTTGAAGGCTGCCGACGATGGTGACATTACCATGCTAGTCATGCTAGACCTGTCGGCCACCTTTGACACTGTTGTTTTTGAGATTCTTATTTCCAGATTGACTACATTGTCACAGGTTTTACATGATTCTCTGAAATGGTTCATTTTATTCTTACAAGACCCTAGTCAGCAAATGGGTTCCTACTGTTCTGAATCTGTATTGGTTAAGTGTGGTAATCCCCAGGGATCTCTGTTTTCTCCTTTATCTATATCTGTCCCCTACTGAGCATTTTTACCCAGTTTTAGTTGCAATATCACTCTTACGCTGATGACACCCAATATATATATATGTCACATTTAAACAACCTAGGGAAGCAGCAAATATATTGCTAGCTTGTGCCAGCAGGATTCAAAATTGGATGCTGGTGAATAAGCTTCAATTAAATCCTTACAAGACCGAAATGATGGTGCTTGAACCAAATAAAAGGTAGCTAATTGTGATCTTACTATCTCTTGCACAGCACTCTTTGATATTCCTACTGCTTTCTCCCACAAGGTGAAAACCCTTGGCTGTATTTGGCAAGAAAACCTGGCTTGCCCTCTCTAGGTTAGTGAAATGGTTAAATAAGTGTATTACCATCTCAAAATGTTGAAAACTCCTTCTTTCTTTTATCTCAGAAGGTGACCAACTGGCGGTGGCCAGGGCATTGGTCAATGCCAAACTAGATTATTGCAATTCTCTTCATGTGGGTACCCCATCCTATCAAATGCAGGACCTTCAGTTCACACAGAATGCGGCCGTATGGCTTCTATTTTCTTTGCCTCGATCTGCATCCATATCCCAGGTCTGTTGAAGCCTTCATCGGCTTCGAGTGCAGCTGAAAGTCCTCTTCAAAACCCTATGTCTGATCTTTATGTGTGTTCACAAGACTGCCCCCTGTTATCTTTCCTCAAAAAGCTTGAATTATCAACCAACTCGTGCAATTCGCTCAATGAATAGTAACCTATTGGTGGTGCCCTCGTCTAGATGCATATCTCGAGATGACAGATTTTTTGCCATTGCGGGCACACGAGGGTGGAATCAGCTTCCTGCTGACCTTTGCAAAATTCTATCTTTCCTGCAATTTAGAAAGCGATTGAAACCTTTTCCTATTCAGTAACAGTACTCGACCATCATTTCCAGACAGTTAGCCTAGTTGCAGAAGCTATTTGGTTTCTTGTGAATATGCACTTTATAAATTCAAAAATCAAATCATGTATTCTTTATTAGTAGCCTACTGTGCTGGAATTGGGCAGGATTTACTCAAATTTGGTAACCGATGAAAATTGTCTCCTCAAATCCTGAATCAAGGAAAATGCAAACTCCATGCCGAAGCCACTACACAATGCACCCACAGTGATCAGCTGTTCCCTACTCTCAGAGATGAACTTCCAAGCTCGGAAGGGCTCTGCTGCCGTTTGTCTTTGAATTTTCTTTAAGCACTTTGAAGGGCAATTGACATAACATGACTGCAACCAAAGCAGCAAGTGGGGGCAGTGTCTGTTGTCCCTTATGAGGTGAATTTGTTGGATGGCTAGAAATCAGAGGAATGCATAAAACAGCATGTTGTGTGAATAGATGACTACAGGCAGTTAATGTTGTCATGCATTTTCTCAGTTTGCTGCTTTCAGTGTTGACAGTGCAGTATACAGTTCAAACTAGATTGTTGTTATGGCTCAAGTTACTGTTGGTATTTGTAGGATTCCATCCACGATGGGGAAAATGAAGCTACAATAATACTTTTGTTCACACCATAATATGTTGTCAGGTTGATGCATTATGTCATTCGTGAATATTTTAACAATATCTATAAACGGGAGCACTATTTTAGCCTGTTTGTACACTTTTTCGAAGCCTGTCACTTTCCTGCTACGACCCCCCCGCCCTTGCCTGACCTTCATTGCCCCATGCCACTGTTGTATGCCAGAGTATTCCTTTCCCGTTTCCAGTAGCAATAATTCTGCATCTTCCTTCAGTCCCCTTGTTTCATTCAATGTAATTATACGTTTGGGTATGTCACATTTTTCTGCACATGCTTTTATGAGGTATTTCCACCCATTGTCCATCCGTCCCTCTTAATTTTCACACTCCTGGGATCAAGTTGTTCTTTTAGTATTATTTTGAATGAAATGTTCTTAGACTTTGCAAAGCTGAACATGTTTCCTTTCCTTTAACAGCTTGTGAGTCACCCATGCACAGCAACAGTTTGGGCACCTTATGGATATGGTTCCTCTGCAAAACAGCGAGGAGGAGTTAAATACAGCCCGTAGGGTCAATATGCCGGTTGATCGTATTATTTATTTTATGAGAATACAGCCTAACCTATGAGTGGTCTTCAGTGGAGTCTGGAAGTGTTTCACTGTTTATACCAGTTCAGTTCCGCAGCTTGGCTCATTTCATGGCATCTGTCCCTTATACTAATTTGATTGAAGAACGCAGCTAATATATCTGTTTAAGCAGGCGAGTGTCTTGTATCTTGTGCGTTTTGGATGCACCTATGCCGACAGGGGTGCCGAGCACGCGGGTGCTCCAGGGCCCGGGCACCTGCCAGCAGAATGAAGTCGGGGCTGAGCCCCCCCACCCGGGCCTGAGCCCCCGCCACCCGGGCCGGAGAGAAGAGACACAGGCCCTCAATACGACCCTGGCGGAGATCCATGGTGCAATTTGCACCATGGACCATGGCGCAAAGCTGCCAACACCGCCATGGGGGTTGGCGGATTTACCGCCCCATTCCGACCTTGGCGGGGCGGTAAATCCCCAATCCCCATTTTACCCTTCCCCATTCCCATTTGTGCCCCATAGGGTATAATGGGAGTGGGGAAGGCGTTAATTACGCCACCGTAAATTACGGTGGCGTAATTAACAACAAGGTCCCGTAGCGCCATGGATTTCTCCGCCCGGAAGAAGCAGGCGGAAAAAGGCTCCATGGCGCTACGGGAACTCGTAGTAAGGCGGAAGGGTCCGCCATGATTTCCGCTGGCGTAAACCCACTCCGCCAGGGTCGTAATGAGGGCCACAGTATGGATGGCCCTTTGTTCCATCCATACTGTGTCTCTCTCTGGCGGCCCGGGTGAAAGCCGGGTAAAAAACTATGTTTAAAAATTGAGGGACGGATGCAAGGCAAGAGGCTCTTGTTTTGCATCTGTCCCTCAATTTCTAAAAATCGCTTTGGTTTAGGTATACTTCTACATCTGAGGTACACCCAACCCAAAACGATTTTTAGCAATGGAGGCACAGATGCAAAGCAAGTCTGTCCCTCAATTTCTAACAATCGTTTTGGGTTATGTGTATTTGTACATCTGTGCACCCCTCTTTGCAAGAGGGGTGCACAGATGTAGAAGCACACCCAAACCGAAACGATTTTTTAGAAATGGAGGCACAGATGCAAAGCAAGTTGGCCCCTCAATTTCTGAAAATCTTTCTGGGTCGGGTGTATTTGCACATCTGTGCACCCCTCTTGGAAAGGGGGGTGCACATATGTAGAGGTACACTCAACCATCTGTGCCTCCATTTCTAGAAACGCAGGCACAGATGCAAAGCAAGTCTGTCCCTCAATTTCTAAAAATCGTTTTGTGTTGGGTGTATTTGTACATCTGTGCACCCCTCTTCCCAAGAAGGGTGAACAGATGTAGAGGTACACCCAACCCAAAACGATTTTTAGAAATGTAGGCACAGCTGCAAAGCAAGTCTGTCCCTCAATTTCTAAAAATCTTTTTGGGTTGGATGTATTTGTACATCTGTGCACCTCTCTTGCATTGCATCTGCGGAGGGAGGTGGCAGGGAGAGGGCAAATTAGACTGTTTGCATGTCTCTGAGTGTGTACGTGGTGAGGGTGAATGCTATGCTATGGAGGGAGGTAACTCACCTGAATTCTAAGGAAAGTAACAGCGTGGGAGAGGGTGCGAGTGTGGGGTGAGGTGGGATCACCTTCTTGGGGGGGTTTAGCGGTGTGGGGGCAGTAGAATGTGATAATTCGGCCTTTTGTAGACCACACAAATCGGCCAAAATAAATCAGTCTTTTTTGTATTTGTTCTTCAAAATGCAGAATTATCACATAGAACCCAGTATGGACCTTGCCATACCATTGGCCTTGTTGAGTGTAATAGCATTCAATGGGACAGTACTTGCAGGGCCTATTGGTGCAGAGCTAATGGGCTTCTATATTTTTAAAGAGACAGTAACAGCACTTCTTAGCAGTGCTGTGCAATCTATTTTCCACTAGAGCTGCCATATTTGAAATGGGGCAATGCTGGTACTCCTCATCTTGCTAAACAGGGCTTCTATAATTGTAATACGATGCTTTTGTTGAGGCAATGCTGGTTCATCTTAGTGGGGCTGCTATACTTTTGATGAGGCAATGCTAGTTCATCTTAGTGGGGCTGCTATACTTTTGATGAGGCAATGCTAGTTTATCTTAGTGGGGCTGCTATACTTTTGTTGAGGCAATGCTAGTCCATTTTAGTGGGGCTGCTATACTTTTGGTGGGACAACATCAGCACTTCTCAGTTGTGCTGCAACACTCTTATTGACAAGGCCCAGCACTTCTCAGGTGATTTATTTATTTTAATTTTTATTGGTTATTTATAATGCGCGTAATAATACCCAGAGGTTTCTAAGCGCAGACCGAGGCATCGAATCTGTGTTGCGCGGGGCGAGGGATCAAACCTGTGTTGCTCCATGTCGTCTTGCTTCCAAGGCGAACACGTTGCCCCTGAGCTATCCTCCCGAGACTCTGAAGATCTGAAGTACATTTAATGATACAGAACCAGAACTATTGAGAAAGTATAACATCATCTTCTCCAGCTTTGGATCTTTCATGGATTCACATGCTTAGAATATTCCCCGTCATCAGACTGGGACCCCTCAGTACACATATATAGCCTTTTCCTATAGGAAAACTTCCAACACTTTTGTGTCCTAACTACGTCCTTTTAGGACCCGCCTACGCATGCTCCGCAGGTCGTCCCAGTCTAAGAGGCCTGCCCCCGAGGTTCCCCATCAGATTTCAACCGTCTCCAAAGTAGTGGGATCTCCTCGTGTTGTCTTACTATTTTGTGCTAGGTTGCCTTTTTGGATTTCGAGTACGATATGTCCTCTGTATCAGGAAAAGCGCTGTTCCGTCCATGCGCGACGTGCGGCTTGAAAAAGGTTTACGAGGGGGACGGTCATATGGACTGTATATATTGCCTCCACCCTCACCATTCGGCGGATGCCTGCGATATATACAAGGGGATTTCTCAAAAAACCCTCAAAGACCGGAACCGACGCCTGGTGACATGGCTGAATGAGGGTGCAGGAGCATACCCCCCCTCGGAGGTAGGCTCCACACACTCGGCGAAGACATCACGCCGGGCGGCCTCGTCGGAACCACCGACGAAGAAAGCTAGACCATCGGAGAAGGAGTCGTCGGGAACTCATTCCACTGCAGACTCCTCGTCGAAGAAATCATCCTCATCAAAGAAGCATGAGAAGGAAAAGAAATCCTCCTCTGGCGATCATCACAGATCGACCACGAGTCGAGAATCAAGTAAAAGCGGGCACAGTGTGGAGAAGGCGGGACCGCCAAAACCACCTGCGAAGCCTGCGTCGTCGACGACGATCCAGTCAACGGCCGCCTTCCCGCCACTAGCGCAAGGGGCATCCTCCGTCCCGTCGACAATGGCGTCGACGAGAGCCTCGTCGACAGAGGTCCTACAGGAGGCCTGGAGGCCTCAAGTCTTCGACCCTACCCCCCCAGAGGCTTTGCTGCAAGAGCAAGCTATGTTGCTGTCCTCGGAGGACGAGTGCGAGAGAGTGGCTGGCCCAGCAGACCTAGGGCTACGAGCGGCTGACAAGTCGCCGACGAGGGCACCCGTTCCACCGGTACCTGCCCCTCTCCTCAATCCTCAAGCGATTTTGTCGTTGGATATTCTATCCTCGCTGCAGTCCTTGCTACGGTCGTTGGACCAGCGACTTCCACAGGCAAGCCTGCCACAGTCGCCCGTCGACACGCCGGGCCCGTCCCGTCAACCACCGCACCCACACACGCCAATCTCTACGCTGGCGCAGGAGGAAGGTGAGCTGCCAGATTCGGAGTCTGACAGGGGAGCCATGTCAGAGGTCTCTCTATCCCCCTCCAGGGATCCTACCTGGGAGTCAGAGGCAGAGTTAGAAAACCCCAGAAGCCCAGCTCACCCGTCCCCTCCGGACGACATTGCGTCTTTCCATTCGATGATGGAGAAGGCATGCAAAGAATTTGGCCTGTCCCAGGAAGAACAGAAAAAGGACTGTTTCTTGTTCGATCACATGGGCAAGAGAAGGAGGTCGGTGTTCTCGATACCGATACTTGACCATGTATGGAAAGAGGGGTTACAGACAATGAGACACCCATTCTCAGAACCAGCAGTGAAAGGACGCCTAGAAAAGAAGTTTAAGGCTCCAGAGTCTACCCCCAGGTGTCTGTCCTCTCAACCAACGCCAGACTCGGTGTTGTCGGCGGCGGCAGCGAGGAAAGCAAAGGCACAGCACAAATGCACGACTCCACCCGACAACGAGACGAGACGCCAAGATGCCTTTGGCAAGAAAGTGCTCTCCGTTGGAGCGACCACAGTAAAGGCCGCAAATTCTCTAGCTATTGTGGCCAGATACGATAGGGAGATGTGGCACAGGCTGGCTCCGCTGCTTGATCACCTTCCGGAAGCTCAGAGGAAGGCGGCGATGCTACTGGTCCGAGAGGGTGAGGAAGCCTCAAATCACGCAATAAACATCGCGGTGGATCTTGCTGAATCTGGCTTCAAGCAGGTCAACAATGGGGTCGTGTTACGTCGACAGTCATGGCTGAAGTGCACCTACTTCAGACCAGAAGTACAATACAAGGTCTTAGATATGCCCTTTGAGGGAGACCTTCTTTTCGGTGAGAAGGTAGACGAGGCCCTGAAAGGGATGAAGGAGGATTCGGACACGGCACGTTCTTTGGGTGCCCTCCAGAGTGGCAGAAGCTACAAGTCTTTTCGCCCCTTTAGAGGAGCTTCCGGCAATTCAAGATTCTCTTCTGGAGACAGATCCTTTGCCAGATCGGCTTACCCTTCCCAGGGATACCGACGTGCCTCACAATCAGCGACCCGTCGACGAAACTTCCAGTCTTCCAGAAAACGTCCATCATATCCATCGTCGGCGAGGGACAAGCAAACTAAAGATCAGCAGTGACGTTCCACAACCCATTCTGGGGGGAAGAGTTTCAGCATATGTCGACGAATGGGAAAGAATAACGACGGACCAATGGGTGTTAGACACTATAAGACACAGACACTCTCTTCAATTCAAACACAGCCCTCCGCAAATTCCACCTGCTTTCACCGCTCAGTCCCATATGAAGGCACTACAACAAGAGGTTACACTCATGTTAGCGAAGGGAGTGATAGAATTAGTTCCACCATCACAGAGAGGCCAAGGAGTCTACTCCAGATACTTCGTCGTAAAAAAGCCGAACGGAAAATGGCGTCCCATTCTAGACTTACGCGATCTCAACAAGTCCCTAAAGAGCCTGAAATTCAAGATGCTCACTCTGCAGGAAGTGATCCGTGCAGTTCAAAAGGGAGATTTCCTGGCGTCCCTGGATCTACAGGACACGTATTTCCATATTCCAATGCGTCGGAAACACAGGAAATTCCTACGTTTTGTAATAGGGCGAACCCACTACCAACGGTTCTTCCTTTCGGACTCAAAACCTCCCCCAGAACGTTCACAAAATGCCTGGCTCCTGTGGCTGCCTGGCTAAGAAAGCAAAGCCACCATGTATACCCTTACCACGACGACTGGCTGGTAAGAGGATCCTCCCCAGCGTCGACCAACACAAGTCTGCAAGCCACCATGCAGCTACTACAATGGCTAGGGTTCACCATAAACTTCGAGAAATCCTCTCTGCGGCCATCGAGAACGCTGGTATTCTTGGGGGCACAGTTCGAGACTCAGCTAGGGCTGGTGAAACCTTCTCTCGACAGGACCTCAAGACTTATTCAACAGGCGGCCCGGCTACGGAGAAACACCAGGATCTCAGTGAGAAAGTATGTGTCGGTCCTAGGGGCCATGGCATCCTGCATCCATCTGGTGGAAAACTGTCGACTTTTCATGAGACCAGTCCAAGAATTCCTCGCGGACCGATGGACACAAGCTCAGGGATCGTGGTTGGACAGGATAACCGTCGACGACGACAAGCTACTTCGGACCCTTCAGTGGTGGCAGAGTGGCCACAATCTGAACAAAGGTGTGCCCCTACAGGAGCCGGATTTCCAGAGCACCATAGTTACGGATGCATCCCTCACTGGATGGGGAGCGCACATGGGTGCTCTCCAAACTCAAGGTCGCTGGTCTCCAACGGAGTCGCTCCTACACATAAACGTACTGGAACTCAGAGCGGTACGATGGGCTTTGAAGGCATTCCTACCACACATCAAGAGGTCGCGAGTGCGAATACTGACCGACAATACAACAGCCATGTTTTATCTGAGGAAACAAGGAGGGACACGATCAAGGACTCTCTCCATAGAAGCCCAGAAAACATGGCATTGGGCGTCGAAGCACGAAATCTCCCTCGTGGCTCATCACCTTCCAGGAGTCAGGAACTGCCAAGCCGACTCCCTCAGCAGAAACATGGCCCAGATACACGAGTGGGAAATGGACACGGGTCTCTTGGAGAAAGTGTTCGAGAAATGGGGCCACCCCCCTCTGGACGCCTTCGCGACCAAAGAAAACAAGAAATGCGAGAACTTTCGGGTTCGGTGGGGGAGGCGTTCTCCTTCCCATGGACGGACATGTTCCTCTATGCTTTTCCCCCGTTTCCCCTTATACGGAAGACAAAACAGTGGATACGCAAATCCACAATTGCCGGGTGATTCTAATGGCACCATACTGGCCGAGGCAACCATGGTTCTCAGACCTCCTCCATCTATCGCTGGAACATCCCATAGCGTTTCCGAAATTCCCGTACCTTCTATCCCGGGACAGAGGCACGGTGTGGCATCACGACCCGGACAGTCTCAACCTTACGGCCTGGCTCCTGACTTCTCGGAATTCGGGGCTTTAGACATTTCAGAGGAGTGCCAAGAGATTCTACAGGCGGCTAGAGCCCCTTCCACTAACAAATCCTACTCCTATAAATGGCGGAGATTCTGTGAATGGTGTAGAGAACAGCGGGACCTACAACCATTGTCGGTGACGCCGGAACAAGTTCTACCTTACCTGCTCCTCTTAGCAAAAAAGGGATTGTCCCCCTCATCGATAAAGGTACACCTGGCAGCCATCTCGAGGTTCACAAGGAAGAGGCCGTCGTCTCCTCTATTCAGCGACAGACTGGTGAAACACTTCATGCGGGGTTTATTTCGAGCCTTTTCCCCCGGTGAAGCGTTTTCCCCCGACGTGGAGCCTCAACACAGTGTTGGCAGGCTTGATAAAACCGCCTTTCGAACCAATGGCCACGTCCGACATGAAATTCATTTCGTGGAAGTTGGCATTCCTGATAGCTATTACATCAGCCAGGCGTATCTCGGAACTACAAGCACTGGTCGTGGACCCGGCCTACCTAAGATTCTTTAAGGACAAGGTAGTCCTGGCAACTAACCCTACGTTTGTCCCTAAGGTTCCGACGGTATATCACAAACATTCATCTGTGGTTCTGCCTACTTTCTTCGCCACTCCATCGTCGGCAGTGGAAAAAGCTCTTCATACCCTGGACGTTAAGAGGGCTCTGAAATTCTACCTACATCGCACACGAGACATCAGGGCTACTCGGCAACTGTTCATCGCATATGGTCCATCGACGAGAGGTAAAGCAATCTCGAAACAGGGATTGGCCAGATGGGTCGCGTCGACAATTGCTTTTTGTCACTCTAAGGCCGGAAGGCCTCTGCAAGGACATACTAGAGCCCATTCTACTAGGTCGATGTCATCCTCAACAGCGTTATGGGCCGGAATTCCGCTGACGGACATATGCCAAACTGCGGCATGGTCAGTGCCCCACACGTTTACCCGTCACTACTGCCTTGCCAGGCAGCATGCGGATGAGGTGCAGATGGGAAGAGCTGTCCTGCGCCATCTGTTTCAGTAAGGTAAGCTCCACACTGTGGAGAGTCTGTTTTCTACCTTTTGATGACAATATACTTTATGGGGAAAGGTTATAGGAGTAAACTTATTCCTGCTGTACATACGTATTGTGTAGTATGGTGAGGGTACGTTACATTGCATTCTCACCACCGTCTCAAGTGTTACTGCTATACAATCTATTCTAAGCATGTGAATCCATGAAAGATCCAATGCTGGAGAAGGGAATAGTTTCTTACCTGTAACTCCATTTCTCCAGCATTGGTATCTTTCATGGATTCACATGCGCCCGCCAAGCCTCCCCAGGACTGCAATGTATGTGATGGATAAGTTTAACCCTTCCTACTTTGGAGGGGCCAAAATCTGAAGGGGAACCGCGGGGGCGGGCCTCTTATACTGGGACGGCCTGCGGAGCATCCGTAGGCGGGTCCTAAAAGGACGTAGATAGGACACAAAAGTGTCGGAAGTTTTCCTATAGGAAAAGGCTATATATGTGTACCGAGGGGTCCCAGTCTGACGTCGGGGAATATTTTAAGCATGTGAATCCATGAAAGATACCAATGCTGGAGAAATGGAGTTACAGGTAAGAAACTATTCCCTTCATCATCATTAGAATAACTCAACACTGTTGTGGTTATACAAGAGCTGATATATTTAAAGGGATGGAATTACTCAGAATGTAGCAGAACTATTCAATAACCCAAAGTGCTTAAGCATAGTTAATGTGAAAATACTACACATCTCACCATTGGGACAGTACTGACACTTCTCACAGAGGCTTCTACAAATTTATGGGGCAACACTGATCCAGCCTACTGGACAGCTTCACTCTTAATGGCACTTCTCAATTGGACTACTATACTTCAATAGGAAATGTCCAAAACTACCCCTCTGGGAATTGCATACTCTTGATGCCACCTAAGCAGCACTTCCACCCACCACAGCTGCTTTATTTGTAATGGCACAGTGCTTGTACTTCTCAGCCACTCTGCTTTACATTTAAACAGACCGAATTGTCATTTCTCAGCTTCGTCACCACCCAATGTGGATTCATGACTCTCTCCGAGTGTCTAAATAGTAGATCTGGCTACATTCAATTGGCAACAGGCATGTCCTGAGCTGCCTGCTGTCCATAAACTCCAGCTCAGTTTGTTGGAAGATGTGATGGGGCAAGGGATAGAACGCTCGAGCCTGTAGGATAGCAGAATCAGCAGGGTCTTAAAACATGCTCACCCATTCTGCAGTGAGGGGCCAAGGGGCAAAATGAGCCTGATCCCACATACAGTGGGTTGTTACCCCTTTATCTCTACTGAATGAAAGAATGAGCTCTCTCAGACACAGGTTATCACCCCTGCGCACACAATGAATAGATATGGTATGGATCTATAGATCGAGTAAACTGGATTGAGAATTCAGAGTGTTTTAACAGAAATATAATTGTCTTCCCAGATGGCAGACTGACTCCATTAATATACATTGGGTCACTGAGATGATCAAAAGTGAAAATGTACGTTCGGCTGTTAGATTACCATCAACAGGTGATACTGTGCTCCAAGGAGTGAGGTGCCCACTCAATATATCACACTGTTTAAAGGTGTGAGACCCATCCTGAATGCTTGCTCAAAGAGCCTTAGCCAGAGTTTCACACTGAAGAAGTGAGCATGTGATCGGGGGTTTGCAGCCCACACACAAGCATGGGATTCCCATGCACCCACTTGCGAGATTTGCACCAAATTAGTGAGATTGTGCTCCAAGGTAGGAGGCACATGCACAGTCTTTGCTCTTATGTTTGACACACTCACAGGATGGGATGGGATGGTATTTCGTTCTCCCATCCTAGTTGTGTTGCTCTGCCTTTTGAGGGCTACTACAACCTGGATGATTATAGAGGGGTGAAGTAGGGGCAGTGTTGGCCTACTGGAATGCACCTGGAAAGCTTAAACCTCCTTCTTACTTGATTTTAGTATATGCAGTACATGCTAGCCAATGTTTCTACTGTTCTGCGCCCCCCCGAAGCCCCTCGCACCAAGTTGGTGACTATGTGCAAATGCGGTCATATAACTGCTGGTGATGTCACTTCCTATATTTGGGCACCCCCCGGGAAATTCATAAGTCAGATCCCCTGTATGCCTAACCAGTTGAACCAGTTGCCCCACCAGCATCTTTACAATATCAACCCACATCAACTTAACTCAGAAGCTCAGGGTTAGGGGGTGTTTTTATGATTGCCCTGATGGCACCCTACCCCTGCGTGGAATTGAGAGTTCAGTCCATCATTAGTTAAAGAGAATATCCATGGAACATCTATTTAAATACATTGATGTAATTACCAGTACTACCTTGGAGAACACAAACAGGCTTGCAAATAAATGTTACATAGCGCTACAACTTACCTTCAACAGCAAGGGGGGCAACGTATCAATGGCGGAGCGGACTATAACAAACATTTTTCAACTCTGTAATGCATTGATATAATTTGGAATGGACTAATTCACAAGTAGCAAACGTATAATGCTGTTTTGCAATGATATATTTACCCTCTTCTCTTCTCTTCACTTTTCCGTATCTTTTTATTTCTTACCTTTTTCCTTTTTTCTTTCCTTTATTTTTTTTCTGTTCCTTAATTTTAACCTTTCCTTCTCTCCTTTCTTATTTTACATTTTCTCTCTTTCCTTCTCATTCCATCTTTTCATGTTTTTTAACTTTCCCCTATATTACTTTATATTACTTTCTACCCCCTTTGTTTCTGTCTTTCATTTACCTATCTTTCCTGTATTCATCTCTCTACATGTTGCCGCTACCTTCTTTGTTCTTTACTCTATTTCCTTCATTCCATTTTCCCATCAGTATTTCCTTTGTCATTCTTGCATTGTTTGTTTACCTTGTGTTCTTTCCGTCCATAGTTGTATCCTTCTTTCAATCATTCCTTCATTATCTCCTTATTTCAAGTCTCTATTCTTTCATTCCATCTTTTCTACTTTTAATTATTCAGTCTTCGCCTCTCTCCCTTTCATTTGTCCCTTCATAGACTTTTTTTCATTCTTTGTCTTTCACTCTTTTTGTATTATTTTTTTGGGTTTGATATTTTATTTCTATCGTGCTCGTACACAAGTGTTTCAGAGCGCGACAAGGCAAGGGAGGGGAACAGGGGAGAACAAAACAGCGATCTTACTAGGCCCAGTGACATTGAGAACGCGCAAGAGCATGGGAGAGGGGGGTAGGGGAAAAGTGCATGGAAGGGGGGAAAGGTGGAAAGTACGAAGCAGAGGAGGAACAGATAATTAACAATACATAAATAATAAAGGCAACAAACAGTGGTAATGCAGCCAGCAATTTGCAAGTGCTAGGTTTAAGGCAGCAGACAGGGTAGGTCTGATAAGTGCAGGAAGAAAAAGGGGGGCTGTATGGGTACAGATACAGACTCCAGTGCAAGGCGTAGCCCGGAGGCAGTGCGGGAGGGTGGCAGGATGAACAGGTATCTGGGCCCAACAGACAGAGGGTGGCCAGGTGCACAGTGCCAAGAGAGAACAGATCAGCAGGGGTGAGGGGGAGGGAAGGCAGAAGAAAAGAGGAAGGTCTTGAGGTGCTTCCGGAACCAGAGATGGTTCTCCTCAAGTTTTAGAGTGGCAGGGAGGCTGTTCCAGAGGGAGGCCCCAGCCGAAGACAGAGATCTGCCCCCAGCTCGTTTCTTAGAAAAACGACTGACCCTGAGTGAGTTGGAGGTAGAGGAGGGCTCAAGAGGGGAAGTATTTGCGGAGGGATAGCTGAAGGTATTTTGGACCCAGGCCCCAGAAAGCCTTGTGGACAATGCAGCAGGTTTTGAATTTAATCCTTGCATCCACTGGGAGCCAGTGGAGAGATTTCAGAGCTGGAGAGATACAATCCCAGGGCTTGAGGCCAAGGACAAGGCTCGCAGTCCTGTTCTGGATTAGTTGCAGAGGGCGGAGAGTAGAGGCAGGTAGATTTAGAAAGAGGCTGTTACAATAGTCCAAGCTAGAGAGAACCAGAGTTTGAGATACCATGAGCTTCTGGGGGAAGGAGAGGAAAGGCAGAGTACCTGTGAGGAGGTGCAGTCGGAAATTTGACTTTTTAGAGACCTCAGATATGTGGGCGGAGAAGAAAAGGGTGGAGTCAAAGATGACCCCGAGGTTCTTAGCCTCGCAGGTGGGGGTAGGAGGAGGGCCAAGGGAGGCCGGCCAGAGAGTGAGGGAGAAGGATGGTGAAGGTGTGCCGATGAGGAGGATCTCCATCTTGCTGGCATTCAGACAAAGATCATTGGCGGCACACAAATCTTGAATGGCAGTTAGGCAATCAGAGATGAGAGAGGGAGAGGAGGTGGCAGAGGGCAGCTTGAAAATGAGTTGTGTGTCGTCAGCGTAGCACTGGAAATTTGAGCAGAAAATGGCAATGCAGTGGGCGAGAGTTGCCAGGTATTGGTTGAAAAGCCAGGGCGAGAGGTTAGACCCCTGGGGAACACCACAGGTAGAGAGGAAGACAGATGAAAGGAAGGACCCAAGTTGGACCTGGGAGGGTCGATCTTAGAGGAAAGAGGTCAGCCAGGCCAGAGCCTGATCAGTGATACCCAGGTTTTCACGGAGACGGTTGAGCAGGCAGAAAATGGCAATGCAGTGGGCGAGAGTTGCCAGGTATTGGTTGAAAAACCAGGGCGAGAGGTTAGACCCCTGGGAAACACGACCACCACTTTCTTTGTTTTTTTCCATTCATCAATCATACATCATTTTCATTATTTCTTTCCTTCATCCCAGCTTTATATAGCCTTCTTTCATTTTGTTTTCACATTCTTTCTTTAATTTCATCAATCCATTTTGTTTTGTTTCTTTGTCTTTCACTTTTATGCGCAGTGCTATCTTTTCGTTGTTATGGGGTTTAATGATAGCCCCAGAACACAAAAGGAAAGGCCAGGTTAGGCCTCATATGGGGAATGCCTGCACCTGAAGGAAAGGCACACTGGCAGAGTGCAAAGCTAACCTTAAAACTGCAATGCTGCTAAAGATGTCTAGTTAATCCAACGATATGTACTTCTGCAGATGACATAAGAAAGGTTTAGAAATCAAAAGCACAGATTTGACTGAGAGATAAATGCAGCATTTTCATTAAAACTGTCGAACATCCAAATGCTGAGCACCCTAAGTTTAAATAAGTGGGCCTTGCAGGTGAAATTCAGAGCCATGTGAATATCTTTTCTTTCAGGTGACTAAAACCCACTTTTCAGCACAGAAACGGACAGCAGATAAACAGATATATAATTGTGAGAGACCAAAATGAACAGCAGCCTTTCACTTACAGTGTGCCACATTAATAAAGATTGCTATTTGCAGAGTAAAAGAAAGACTCTGGATTAGCCAAAATGAAATTTCTAGAGGACAGTGGGGCTGACTGCAACACAGAGATTCAAAACAAACTTCCCCCACTCCTGGTTTTGCTCAGGCCTTCCCAGTTGATAAACAATTCTTTTTAACTGTTCAAGTCCAAGCAGAAGGATGTGGGCAGAACATGACATGAATGTATTGGTGGGCTGTATAAACAGAGCATGCAATCAAGTGAAGAAAAATACCCTACATTGAAGAAATGTTGTGGACTAAAATTCTGACTTCTCTGGGGGATGGAATTTGTGAGGCTTGTGGAATCTGCTTAGATCACATGCTGTGCATAGGCTCACATCTAGTGGAAGCTGCGGAGTATTACAGTTGTTTTTCCAAAATTTGAAAAGGGACATCGACAGGACGTGCCAGTAATATTATCCTCGTGTGAAGTCCACTGTACCCATGGTCCTTCACGCGTCGAGTTCTGATTTCGGCATAACGCCATTGATTAATCAAAATAGAGTTAGTTTACTCTTCCTATCCTTTCTACTTTTCTATCAACAACTATTGTTAACCCTTTAAGTGCCATTGTTGTCCCCCCCCAGTGCCACAGGTTTTTTTAAAAAATCGCGGTACCCACCGCAAAACCCGCCCAACATTTCCCCCGTCATTAACCCCTTAAGTGCCACCGACGAGCCGGCTCGTCGGTGGCAACCTGGAGCGGTTTTTACCGACGAGCCGGCTCGTCGGTGGCATTTAAGAGGTTAACATCTTCGACAGCGGTGAAGAAAACAGCCGTTGAATAAGACTTCCATCGACGGATCCTACCGGCCCTGAAGGGCCGCTTAGGGCTTTCTTTGTTTGTTTGTTTGTTTATATATAGGGCGCCCGAAAACCCTTGGGTAGCTGGGCACACAGAATAACAAGAATGCTTAGAACTTGGTTACAGGTTGCACATTACAGGTTGTTGGTAACATAAATTGTATACAGTAATTACATTATGTACATTTTTTACATGTAAGGGTGGAAAGGTAACAAATTATATACAGTAAATACATTATGTACATTTTACATGTAAGAGTGGAGGGGTATGTGTGTCATCAGGTCACAATGCTCAGGGTCACCGGTTTCAGAGGTCATTGCGTCGAAGCCAGGTGCGGGTATGGTGCCTGAAGCTGTTGTAGGGCTGGTCCCTTCTTAGTTCAACTGGTAGGGCGTTCCAGTACTGGGCTGCTTGCACAGGGAAGCTATTACCTCCTGTTTTTTTTAGTCGGAATCTAGGGGTTTGGAGGCAGAAAGAGTTGGCTGTTCTGGTTGGTCGTGCAGTGGTTTTTCTTATTATTCTATCCCTAAGTTATGGGGGGGCTGCATTGTTCAGACATTTGAATGTTAGTGTGACAATTTTGAAGGTGATCCTATCGCTAATTTTTAGCCAGTTGTATTTTCTCCGCACATTCGAGATGTGCTCTCTAGCTGGGAGGTTCAGGGCCGTTCTGAGCGCGTTGTTTTGTAGGGTTTGAAGTTTATTGATGATGTATTTATTTGTGCCTGCATAAAGTGCATTGGCTAGGATAATGCAGCTAGCTGGTGAGAGGTAGGGTCTGCATGCTTTAATAAGTTTACCGGTATAGGCTGTGGATGAGTCCAGGGAGTTTACTTGTTTCCTTAGGGACAAAGTGGAGTCCAAATAGAAACCGAGGGTTTCCACCTCTTTGGCGCCAGGGATTATATTGCCATCGATATTGAAGGAGCTGTGGTTGGAATCAAGTTTTTTTAGGTTGTTGGGTGAGCCTAGAATGAGGATCTATGTTTTTTCATCATTCAGGCAGAGCCCATGGGTTGCCATCCGTGCCTGAATGAGGGTGTACATTTTGTTTACTAAAGCTGTATCCGTAGTGAAATTGCCCGAAAGGGGGATGAGGATCTGGGTGTCGACTGCATAATTTGTGTAGGTGACACCCAGTCTATCCAATTTGTCGAATACAGGTTTAGTAAAGATATTATACATCGTTGGCGAGACACAAGAGCCCTGTGGGACTCCACATGTTGTCTGGATAGGGTCTGCAGAGTCTAAGGTGGAGAAGACTCGCATGCTTCTGTTGTCGAGAAAGGATTGGATCTAGGCTATAGCTTCACTTGAGAAGTGGGTGGCTGACGCCAGGTGTTTGCAGAGTACTGCGTGGTCCACTAGGTCAAAAGCCGCCGACAGATCCAGGAGGAGTAGAATAGCTGTGTTTCCTTTATCGTTGAGCTCGTCAATTTGGGCTTTGAGATGTATAAGGGCGGTCTCAGTGCCGTGTTGCGGTCTGAAGCCCGATTGACGAGTGCTGAGGAGTTGGTTGGTCTCTAGGTATTTTTGGATTTAGAGATAGGCCACTCTGTCAATTATCTTCAGGAGGAAAGGGACAGTAGTGATGGGCCTATAGTTGGTGGGGATGGAGGGGTCTAAGGTTTGTTTTTTAAGCAGGGGGAGAACCCAGGACTCTTTTAGGCTACTTGGGATGGTGCTAGATGAGAAGGAGGCATTGATGAGTTTAGTGACGAAGGGGGCAAGGTCTCTAGCGGCATCCTTGATTATCTGGGCTGGGCAGTAATCGCCTTTGCAATTGGATGGTTTTAGTGAGGCAATGATTTTTTCAGTTTCATGTGTGGAAACTTTAGAGAATTTGAAGGGTTTTAGGCTAGGTTTGAGCGTGGGCGTGCTGGGAATTTCACAAAGAGGGAGAGAAGCTTTTTTTATAGCAATTTTTGTTTGTAGTGTTTTTACTTTATTAGCGAGGGCATTTTGGATATTTGTAAACCATTGCTTGTCTTTGGGTACGTTATCAGGTGGTGATATGGGGGTTTCGAGTTCTCGCAAGATTGCGAATAGTTCCTTTGTATTGGAGCATGCTTTGGAAATTCGGTCGTTATAGACTTCTTTTTTAATTTGGATGATTGCTTTTCTATAATGTGTAGCGCACAATTTCAGTTTAAGTTTATTTTCAGCTGTAGGGGAGTGTTGCCATACAGTTTCAAGCTTCCTTTTTCCCAGTCTCAGTTCTTTTAGATGGGGGGTGAACCAAGTATTAAGGTGGGATTGTTGTTTACTTTTACAGTTTTTCAGTGGGGCGATGGCGTCCATGGCTATGGCCATGGTGTCGTTGTATATTTTAACCATGGTGTCTGGGTCAGAATCAAATGGCAAGGCATTGATGGTTGGGAGGAGCAGGGGTAGGATATTGTCTGGTGTGATGTTTTTTCTGGATCTAGTGGGAACAGATGGTGCCATTGTTTTTTCAATTCTGGACATCTTGTTAAGTGTTAAGTAGAAATTGATGAGGAAGTGGTCAGTCCAAGGCTGGGGTGTAATTTTAGTGATAGTAGTAGGGCAGTTGGAGGTGGCTACCCAGTCTAGTATTCTCCCTTTGTCGTGGGTGGGGGTGAGGACTTTTTGGGTGAAGCCATGCCCTTCAAGCATGGTAGCGATTGTTTGCGCTTGTTTGTCATTTGGGTTGTTAAGACCTAGGTTAAGGTTGCCAAGGGTCATTGTCTGGGATTACTTTTTTGTGTTGCCTGCTAAGAGGCTGGATAATTCCTCTTCAAAAGGGCCTAAGGGCACTTGTGGCCTGTAAATGAGATAAATAGTTAGGGTTTGGCATGGGGATATTGGTAATTTAGCAGCCAGGAGTTCACATGATTTTAAGGTGGGCAGTGTTGTTAACCTTACATTCAGGTTGGATTTGGCAATGATGGCTAAACCACCACCTCTGGCGTTAGGGCGGTCTAGTCTTAGTAGTTGGTACTCTTTGGGTATTGATAGGGAGATGGCTGGACCTGCTGTATCATGTAGCCAGGTTTCTGTGACTGCTAGGAGGTCAAGGTTATCAAAGGTAAGGAGGTCAGCTATTTCAGTGGCGTGGGCCACGACTGATCTAGCATTGATCAGTGCTCCTGTTATGTTCTTTCATTAAGGTGCTGGCAGGTAATTGTGGTTTAGGTTGCGTTGAGCTCCTAGTCTGGTTTTTGGGTATGGTACGGCGATTCAAATAGGGGTTGCTAGGTAACTGCGGTTCGTAGAGTGTGGATAGTCTAGCGCGAAGCCTAGGGTTTCTGTGGAGAGTAGGGCAGGGTGCATGTTTAAATTGGTCCATAGTTGCCAGTATAAGCTGTAATGAGCATGTATTACTATTTAATATGTCGTATAGATAAGTGGGTTGAGAGCACAAGATCCTAAGGCTGGCACAGTAGGCGGTCACTCGATTAGGGCACAGTGGACTAGGATAAGGGTAAAGCAACTATTCAGAGGTTCTAACTTTGCTACTGGGCTAGTCAATAGTCTAGGCAATAGTCAGAGTCAAGTGCTGTAGTCACAGATCGTATTGGGCAATACAATGTGCTAACACGCATATGTTCACAGTGGTAAGTAAGCCTGGTAAGGAGCATGGTAAAATGTGGCCTACGAACAGCAAGTGGCACAGTCAAGAGGGCAAATGTGGCCTATAAGCGACCTTAGGTACACTCAAAATGGCAGATGTGGCCTAGGACAGAGCAACAAAGGCATATCATATAGTTCAGCTGTTTGAGTGCAGAAAAACAATTCTGGCAGGGGGGCTAGATGCGGTTTGCCAAAAGTACTACAGGATACAGCAGTTTCAGCACAGTAGGCAAGTCATACAGTTTGGCTAGCAGAATACTGGGAGCTACAAAATACAGTTTCATCACATGTATACAAGCTAGGAATTCTATGCAATTAGGTTAAGGCAAATCTTAGGATGAGAAACCTTAATCGGATAGGCTAGATGGGAGGCAGTGCTAGGCTAGATGCAGATTATACTAGAGAGGCATTGCGCTTTGCTCGAGCTACAATCATGGTGGGCAATATTGTGGCTTGCAGACAACAAGTTACACCTTTACAGTTCTTTGCAATGAACGGATATGAGGACAAGCATAAGGTGCAGAGTGAACCTAAACTCTACTGCAGCATAGGTACTACTAATATACTAATAAATAGCACAGGTAGATACTGGAGCATAGGTAAAACAATGCAGTGTAGTGCAAGTAATCAATAATAGAATTGCTAGACTACCGGCGACATGATTGTATCAAAGAGTCAGTGGCAGTTATTCTTTGCGAGGGCTCAGTACCCGGTGCTGGTGGTCAAAGGGGTAGTGGACCAGAGAAAGGACAGAGGTTCTGGGCGAACGGCGTGGAAGGCTGAGGACAGGCTAGGACAGGTATTGGCCTTGTTTTCCTAGGCCTTGGTAGGAGTGGGCCGGCTTCGCTTACCGGCTCACGATAGGTGGCTAAGATCAGATCAATAGCCAATCGGTGCTCAGCATACTCTGCTGGGCTCAGTTAAGCACTGGAGGTCTGTGAAAGATTGCGGGCGGCCATCTTTGAAGGTGCAAAACTCCTCATGGTGGGTAATGGTGGCAGTGGGTCTCAGGCAGCTGTTGGCATCTAGATTATAGCATAGAGGCTGCAAATATTTTCTTGCAGCAGGGCTTCTCAATAGGCAGAATTAGCAGCGAGACATGCGATTCTCGCTCGAGTGCTGAGACTCTTACCAGAAATTCGTAGGCAATTCAGGATGACTGCAGCAAGGGGGTCCACTGCTCTTGCAGGGTCAGGAGGAGCTCTTGCTCCATGGAAGAGGGATGGTGGACTACTCCAACGGCTGGGACAGGCTAGGACAGGTATTGGCCTTGTTTCCCTGGGCCTTGGTAGAAGTGGGCCGGCTTCGCCTACCGGCTCACGATAGGTGGCTAAGATCAGATCAATAGCCAATGGCCCAGACAGTATGGAAAGAGGGGGAGAGGACATTGGAGAATGTATTTACCCATTTTGATACATTATTTTCATCTAGCTGCTATTTCATTTAACTATGGATAGAACCCCTTTCAAATTCTGGCCAAGTAGCAACAAAATATTCCCTTGGGTCGACAAGCACCTAGTGTGCAATCTTTGCCTACCATGGGATCACGTTGAGCAGAGTTGTCAAGCCTGCAAACTCTTCAAACCTAAGACATTAAAGGACCATTTAACTAAGTGCTGGGCCCACCATGCCATGCAGGCCGAGGCCACCATGGACGTGGAGGGAACCTACAGCGATGGCAGCAATGCCACATTTTCAGACAGCGAAGGCGATGGGGAAATGATGGTTTCACAAGCACAAGCCCCCGACCCCAGCAGACAGGCCAGTGGCCCTGTTACGGGGACAAACCCCGGCAGCGTCAGTGCTCGCACTGCCCATACCACTGAACCCAGAGCCAATGGCCATGAATCAATGCGTACGTCGACCAAGAGCCCACACACAGCACCTTGGGAGAGATTCACAGAATCCTTGTTCTCTGGGCGCTCGAGGTCCTGACCGCCGCACAACAGGCCCCGACTGTCGAAAGACAGCACAGACACTGTGCATAAATCTATTCCCGAACGTTGCACGCCAGTAAACGAGACGTCAGGTCACTCTACAGCCAGGGTTTGACCTTCCTCGTTGAAAAAGGATAAAAGCTTGAAACAATCGGGAATAGCCCACCTGGTTAAGAAACATGTCCCAAAAAGCCTCCTTAAGGGGAAAGAGTACAAGAAACACTCTTCAAAAACGCCTACCCACCAAAAGGAAAGGTCTCCTATGCCCCGCAGGGAAACGGATTCACATCCACACAGGGAAAAAGATTCACATCCTCAGATGTGATATGATATGATAGGATAGTTTATTTATTTAGCGCCTACACACAATGTGTTTCAAAGTGCTTCACGGCAAGGGAGAGAACAAGGGAAAATACAATAACATTCTTACAAGCCATGAACAACAATAATGTGAAATTAACTATTGTAATAGGCCTGACGACATTTAAGATAGTGCAAGAGCTAAAACACAGATAGGAAGGAAATGGAAAACAGACAGGCGACTACCGTACTAATCCTGACAACATTTCTGGTAGAGCCTGAGATTAACAAGAGGTGAGGGAGGGGGAGGAGAAAGGAGGGAGAGGAACAAAACAAGCAAATATCGTACTAGGCCTGATAACATTTCAGATAGTGCTCGGGAGGGTGTGGGGGACAATTAAAGGGAGGGAGGGGAAGCAGACAAACATTTGTTGCTATCATACTAGTTCCAGGTACAATTCTGATAGAGTAAGTGCATAGAAAAAGTAAAGGAGGCGGGAGAAGAGGGAGAGAAGGGAGAAGGAAGAGGAGAAGAGAACAGAGAATAGGGACTCCTCAGGGAAGGGACTCCTTGTTAGCAGCATTGAAGAACAATAGGCGGCCGTCACTTCAGGTCCCAGCCACACCTCAAGGTCAAGTACTTCCACTAGACCCAATGTCCATACTGAGCTCTGCTCAATGGACATGCAAAGACATTGATAGAGTCATGAGAAGGATGACTTTCATGGCAAACTTTTTCAAAAAGAACCCAGATTCTTCCCAACACTTTCAAACCCCTCCCACTGCAGCTGCCTCTACTTCTCAGATCCCTGTAGATGCCCCTACTCCTCAGCCCCCTCCTAAGAGGTCTCGTCCTGATACCCTGGCTATTCCATCCCAGCAGGACCCACCCTTCATTGAGCTGTATGATCCAGATACCGACACTGAAGACAAATACACAGCTCACGAGGGTGAAGAACAGGACTATGGCGATGACAATGAGGAGGAAGATATGCATAACATAGCCTCTCCCGTCACCCTAGCCCCCCCTGTGGCAGATTTACCAATAGACAACCAGTCACTACAAAACAATATGCTCATTAAAGCAGCTGAGTACTTCCAGATAAAAACATAGGAGACTCGACAAGACAAAGACTTTGTTGAGGATATTCTAGGGGATAAGAAAGCGACATGCAGTTCATTCCCATCCTGCAGTCTATCTGGGGAAGGATTCAGCCTTCTCTGGAAACATTGAACCAGACGCTGGCAGTTCATCCACACATCGAAAAGCTCTTCCACCCTGCTCACACAGACCCTCTATATATCAGTGGACAGCTCAAACCAGACTTTCTTGTAGTAACAACAACAAGAAAGAGAGCGGGAACACCCTTAGCCTCTTCGGAGGCACTACCAGATAAAGAAAGCAAGAGACTATACACCATGGGGCGTAAAGTAGCCACTTCTGCTGCCTTTCATGCCAGAATCGCAAACAATACAACACTTCTGGCGAGTTATAACTGCCATAAGTGGGATGAGGTGTCTGCATTATTGGCATTAGCTCCTGAACCTCTTATACCCAAATGGTTCTGGTAGCAGCAGAAGGCAGAGCACTTTCTAGCTGCATTCTAAAGAATAATTTAGACGCTCCTGACAATGCGGGCAGAATTGTTGCACAAAGTCCAATTATTAAGCGCCATGCATGGCTACGCCATCTGGCTTCAAGCAAGAGACTCAAGGTATGCTTCTTAATATGCCTATGGAGCCCAACGTCCCCTTTGGAAAGGCCATTGAAGACGCCCTAAAATCCATTAAGGATGAATACGACTCCTTAAATTCTTTGGGCCAACTTACAAATAAACCCCCAGGTCAAAGAGGCAATAACCATCATTTTCATTGCTTTCGCTGATAAAATTCTCAGAGGGGTTAAAGCTATGGACAGAGTCAGGGATCGTCCTGGGGTAACAACCAAGGTCAGGCCTCACAAGGTTACCAAAGCGGACAGCGCCAATCTCGCGGCCGGGGGAGGTCCTCCACTTCTAGTGGTGGAGCCACACCTCCCAAACAATGACTACCCAATACAGGTGCCCTCCCATGCCTCTCCAGTAGGAGGGCGTATTTCAAACTTCTCCCAAGCATGGGAGGGAATCACCTGAGACAGATGGGTGCTATCCACCGTGGCAGACAGTGATTGTGTGGAGATAATCCAGTGACCCTGGAACCATCCCCCATGTCAGAAGAGACACTCGAAGGAACAACAACGCATCCTTCTCGAAGAGATGGAAATGCTGCTCTAAAAGGACGCCATTGAAGTTGTCCCGGCGAACCAGGTAAACAAGGGAATTTATTTAACCTTCTTCTTTGTGCCAAAAAAAGATCTAACAAAGCGCCCAGTATTAGACCTATGCTCTGTAAACACCTATGTCAAGTCACAAAAGTCTACATGACTATGCTACAAGAAGTAATCCCTCTGCTAAAGCTAGGGGACTGCATGGCAACATTGGATATGAAAGATGCTTATTTTCATATTTCAATGTTCGCAGCGCACAGAAGATTCTTGCGGTTCAAGATAGCAAACCAGCACTACCATTTCTAGGTGCTGCCCTTCGGAAAAGCATCCGCACCAAGGATATTCACAAAGGTACTGGGCCTCATTACGACTCAGGCGGTAAGGGTTTTACGGCGGCGTAAACAGCGCCGACCCTTACCGCCTGAGTACGAGGTCCCTTAGCGCCATGGCGGACTTAACACCTGCTTTTAGCAGGTGTTAAAATCCATGGCGCTAAGGGACCATGGAGTTAATTACGCCACCGTAATTTACGGTGGCGTAATTAACGCCTTCCCCACTCCCATTATGCCCTATGGGGCAAAAATGGGAATGGGGAAGGGTAAATGGGGATTGGGGACTTACCGCCCCGCCAAGGTCGGAATGGGGCGGTAAGTCCGCCAACCACCATGGCGTAAACGTAGTTAACACCATGGTGGTAAAGTCACGGCCCAGGCGGTAATTTACCGCCTGGGTCGTAATGAGGCCCACTGTCGGTGGTGGCAGCGCACCTGCGCAGGGACCCAATCCCAGTGTACCCTTACCTAGACGACTGGCTGATTACAGAGGAGACTCCCTAAGTCTAGAGTCTAGTGCCAAGCACAAACAAATAGTTTATAGGTGCTGTAATAGACTCAAGAGAGGGGTTGGTCTTCACATGAGAGGAAAGAGTCCAAAATATTTACTGCAAATACCTAAATATCAGGCCGGCTGCCAGATTACCGTGCGCAAAGCTATGCATTTGCTTGCTGGGCATGATGGCATATTGGATTTACCCGATGCCGCACGCACGCCTGCGCATGCACCCCATGCAGGAATGGTTGGCGAAACAGTGGTCTCAGGCAAGGGGTCAGTGGGACGAACTAGTGATCATTTCATCAACACTTGTACAAAACCTTTGTTGGTGGACATGGGAATATCTCTTGAGGGGAAACCCTTCCACGATCCAGCGGTACAAGCGAAAGTGACGACAGATGCGTCACTCTCCGGGTGGGGGGCTCATTACCTTCATCATACAGCACAAGGTCTGTGGACCATGGCGCAGAACCACATCAATCTGCTGGAACTACTGGCACTATTCAAGGCCCTTCAGGCATTCAAAATACACCTAACAAATTATCCAGTACAGGTCCTCACTGACTGCACTACTGTAATGTTTTACATCAACAGGCAGGAGGGCACACATTCTCCAAATCTGTCCAAACTAGCACAGAAAAATTGGAAATGGGCACTCAAACGAAAGATATTCCTATCCTCTCAACACGTTCCAGGAGAACTCAATACTCTAGCCAACTCACTAAGCAGAGATCCCCTACCAGAGGAACACAAATGGCAACTAGACATAGGGGTCGTAGACCACCTCTTCTCTCAGTGGGGTTTCCCCACGCTAGACTTGTTCACTACAAGTGAAAACAAACTATGCCCAGACTTCGCATTTAGGTTCCCCCAACCAGGCTACAAGGGGAACGCCGTATGGATGAACTGGTCACAGACATTTGCTTACGCTTTCCCCCTAATCTTCTTATGAACAAGGTGGTGAATAAAATTCACAGGGAAATGATGACGCTCATCCTAGTTGCTCCTATGTGGGCAAGACAGCCATGGTATCCACATCTGCACAAACTAGCGATGTGCGATCCCATTCCAGACCAACTTACTCACTCAACACGGGGGACTAACAGTGCACCCTCAGCCTCACTCTATGAATTTGGCAGTGTGGCTCCTGAAGTCATAGAGTTTGTACATCTGAACCTACCACAGAGGTGTATGGATATCCTCAAGGAGGCATGAAAACCAAACATTAGACACTGTTATTACGACAAGTGGAGAAGATTTGTAATTTGGTGCCAGTCTAAACAAATAAACCCCATAGAATGTACTCATCCCACATTCTAAATTATATGCTCCACTTGCTAGTATTCAACTCTATAAAAGTCCACCTGGCAGCCTTATCGGCTAACAACACATCCCACAATAAAGTATTGTGGTGGAAAGTGCTGATTATCAGAGTATTCATGGAGGGAGTAAAGGGACTCCAATCTTCAATTTCAAACCCACCGCCAGGATTGGATCTCAATGTAGTACTCACAAAGCTCATGGGGCCCCCATTTGAGCCTATGCATAAGTCAAGTCTTAAACACCTGACTTACAAGACTGCCTTCTTTGTGGCTATTACTTGCATAAGAAGGCTTAGTGAACTGCAAGCATTGTCAGTGCAGGATCCTTTCTTTGTCATACACAAAGACAAACTGGTTTTACGTACACATCCTAGGTTCTCTCCTAAATTCATCTCAAAACTTCATGTGAACCAGTCCATTGAGCTACCAGCTTTCTCTCAGAACCAAAAGAGCTCAGCTGAGGCAAAACTCCAGACATTAGATGTAATGAGGGTGGTCCTTTACTATGTAAAGAAGACCAGACTGCTAAGAAAAATAGACCAACTTTTAGTCTCCGTAGTACCAGGCAGAGAAGGAGATCACATTTCCAAAAATGCCATCACCAGATGGATAGTCAGATGCATACAACTGTGCTATTCTTTATCAAAAAAGACACTGCCTTTCACGCCAAGAGCTCACTCCACAAGGAGCACAGGAGTTACTCTGGCTTTTATTGCAAATGTCCCCTTAGACAGCATTTGCAGAGCAGATACATGGAGCTCAATAAACACTTTCACTTAGCACTACTGAATTGACACCTATTCCAAGACAGATACACAGGTGGGACAAGCGGTTCTAAAACTTCGGTTTGCCAATGAATCTTCTCACAACCCAACACCTTCTCCTGACACTGCTCGCTAATCTAAGCACAGTATGTGATCCAAGCAGATTCTACAAGCCTCAGAAGGTAGACATTAATCACTGTAATCGTATTTCGGATGCTTGTATCTGGTTAGATTCACATGCGCCCACCGTTCCTCCCCTTGGAGAGAAGGTGCACGGATGCTTTATGAGCTTGTCTGATACATTTCTGCTTGGATACACCTGTACTCATGCTACACTTCATGCTACCTCATGTCAGAAACAAAACAATCTGAGGGACCTCGATGCTTGAAGGACGATGGGTACAGTGGACATCACACTAGAGATAGTATTACTGGCACGCCCTGTCAACGTCCCTTTTTGAATTTCGAAAACAACAACTGTAATACTCTGCAGCTTCCACTAGATGTCGGTGTATGCACAGCATGTGAATCTAAGCATCAGAAATACAATTACAATGAGTAATGTATTCCATATAATTTTTGCTGATTTCTTAGCACAGATTTTGGGCCCCACCAGAGTGATTGATAATTTTATTACAGGCCTGAACAAACAGCCTAATGCACAGGCCTGGACCACATGATTTCAGGGAAATTAGACCAAGAACCAAACATAAAACTGTTATTTATATGTATCAATATATGGTCATTTACTTTAATTGAACATGTCATTTTTATTCAATAACTTTGAGATCACAATGGTTACAGACTTGTGGCAGGTGTCATTTTTGGAAATTTCAAGGCAATTATGTTCCCACATTCAATTGTTGTGACTCAAGTTATAGTGAAAAGGTGTTTCTAGCTGCCCAGAAAATTGTAGAAATCTGAAATTTGGGAAGCTAATGACTATTAGATTAGAGATCTGGTTATGAAGTTTCACATTCCTAACTATGTTAGCTTTCAAATAAAGGGTGAAAGACTGTAGCCCGCCCGTGCAATTACTGGCCGAAAACGAGAGTGACCACTCCCTATCTGTCAGGAGGAGGGGAATATTAATATCTATATAACATCACATTTATTGGTAAATTGCAAAATATTGTCATGTAGGGACGTTTTGGAAGGTAAAGGTGGACATGCGAAAATTTACATTTCGAAGGAGAATTGTGATATTTCTGTTCTAGACTCCTCAACCAATCCTTGGAGAGGGGCTTGACTTGGGGGTAGAGAAAAATATATATGTTCAATCCTGGTTGTGAGATCATAAGTTAGTACTTAATAACTTTAATTTTCAGACCTTTTAAGCCCTCCCCAGGAAAATTATTTGAAGAGAGACAACTGCCTAAAAATCACCAAAGGAGATCTGCTGAAAAATCATCTGGGTGGAAATATTGGAAGAGGGCTGTAGATTCTCATTGATGGTGAGACCAGAAAACACAGGCTGTGATGCTTACCTGGAGACCATCGAGGGATGGATGCTGTGGGATCCCATTGACTGAAGTGCTGGCCATAATCGTGCTTTTCCTCAAAATAGAAGCCCTTCTCAGTCCCCATGAGTGCAGTGCAAGCCCAGGGATTTCCAAAAGTAAGTAGTTGGCCAACAACATTTAAGCATAGGGATCTATTGAATTAAGCTATTTCCCATCATCAGTGGGGGGGGGCAAATTGTGTAGGCCCTTAGCAGCATTGACTGAATATTAATTTAATAAACTCCCAAATAGGTTGACGCAGGTGGGAGCTTGGAAGAATTTGAATCTTTCACCCTGTATTTTAGCAGGAATAATGTCATAGTTGCATGAAGTAATTGGGGTGTCCTGACCACAAAAACAAAAGTTGTCACCATTCCCAAACCCTGCCTTTAAAACTAAAAGGTGGTTTCACTGTTCCCAAACCCTGCCTTTAAAACAAAAAGGTGTTTTTTCCATTCCCAAACCTTGTACTAGACCAAAAAGTTGTTTTTGTCACCAAATAAAATTCCCAATTGTCACTCCTCCTTGAAGATTGTATTTAAACAAATGGGTGCCATTGGCCCCAAATTAAATTCCCAAACCATGCCTACTCCCTAGACCTGGCCGTTGAACAGAGGGGTGCTCCATATCACTGAGGCTTGGGTTTTTGATGCTGGGGAGAGAAGCACTTTGCAAAAGGGAAGCCTCATGCCTCCAGCATGGCATTTGTTTTAAAATGAAACCTGTGCTTGTTTGCAATTCAAATCTTCGGAGGTCTTATTTACCTGTTTATTACATAAAAGAATATCATTGTGTGTGAAGATTTGTTTTGTGCCACAAAAAAGGTGGCGTGTGTAACATAAACAGAACCTCATTGAACCTATACTTTAAATAGATATACATTCTTTCTGTACACCAGCCTGGTTCTTGGCTCATTGTTGGCACAAGTGGAGGGATCCACAGGGGAAGGAACTCCCTATGGTGAGTGTGGTCTCCCTATATATTCTTTCTTTTCTTATGTCAGTTAATAGACAGCACATACTCTACCATGTTCAACTCTTTTACAGTTATTGTCATGGGTGCAAATATCTGATGGATGATGTTGTGAAAAATCTGATAAATCGAACTGATCTTTGCCACACCTGTTTCTGAAAAGTAATAGCAATCTTATCTCTTATCCCTAAATACAAATAGCCTAATTTTGTTAGAATTCTAAATTGCATGCAGTGGACCACCAATTAGCATTACCTGCTGTGTGGTTCACGGGGCAGAGGGGGCAAGGAAAGAGTAAAAGCAGCATGAACTCTTCCATTTTCCTCTCGCCTTGTGATGAATTAACACTGCCTGCAGACTACACTTTTGCAGGCAGCATTTACCAATTGATTCCTTTGAAATCCACCTGGTTTTGAGCAGGTGCTAATTCGAGGGATGTTCCATATGAATCCACTTGTTTTACACCTGCATGAAAATCTCATGCAGGTGTAAAAAGAAGTGATGGTGTAAGACAGATGAGGTGATCACAGCCAAGATCTTATTTCTGCTCAGGGCATCTTCTCCGCCTTGTGTCGGCAGTAAAATGTTGTAGAGTGGGAAATTAAGGCATAAATGAATAATGTGGCCCTGGCTGAAATGTAATTTCTCTGCACTGGCAATGCGACCTGCTTCCCAATGTTTAAGTATGTCTCTGTAACTTTCCAATTTTATGGCCCTGTAGATAAGGGGACCATGCAAGACGGGATTGCTTGCATATTTCGTCCTGCAGCCAATGGAGTTTAAAGCTGGGGAATCCCTTGTCTTTTTTTATGCAAAAGGTATGTCAAGTTCTGTGCGTGACTTTCTTCCTTGCTCATTTATAGTGTGACCGCCATCTGATGACGTGGTCTCTGAGACTTTGAAAGATAATGCATCTTCCATTTCAGCATAATATTTTCAGTTATTCCAATAAAAGATTTCAAAACTTTGATTCTGCCAGTCATAGAAAGGGCTGATAGGATTGTGTGCTGATCATGATATTTTGTGACCGGAAATTGCTCAGATAACAACTGCAAAGAAGAAATAAAAGTAGGAATGACCAAAAGATGGTATGAAGGAAAGATGGAAAGGTGATATGAAGGAAAAAACGAGCGATGGGATGATGGAAATACTGAAAGGGAGAAAGAAAGACAGACAGGAAGAAAGAAGGAACGAAAGAAAGAAAAAAGAAAGAAAAAAAAAGAAAGAGAAAGAAAGAAAAAAGGAAGAAAGAAAGAAAGAAAGAAAGAAAGAAAGAAAGAAAGAGAAAGAAAAAGCAAGAAAGGAAGAAAGAAAGCAAGGAATCATATTTTGTTAAGGTGCAATGAAGTAAAGCACTACAGAATGATTGACTGAAAAACACAAAAATAAACAAAGAAAAGGGAAATACAGATGGAATAATTGAATGAAGGGTGCAAATATTGAAGGAAAGAATGAAAGACAAATTAAATGAAAGCAAAAAGGAAACATGCAATGAAGGAAGGAGTAAAGAAAAATAAAGATAGGAGGAAAGAGAAAGACAGAAAAAAGAAGAAAAGAGAGAGAAAGTAAGGTTACAAGAGAAAAATATGTTGAAAGAGAAGAGTAGAAAGAGAAGACACATGATGGAATAGAAAAATGAAGAAAGTAAATAGAAGGACAGATGAAAAGAAAGAAACAAAGGAACAAATTAATGAATCATGGAAAGAGAAATAAAAGTAGAAATAAAGAAATGAGAAAAAGGAAGAAGAGTACAAAGAAGGAAAGAGGTGGAGATGGGGCTACACCACGTGTGAATCAGTCAATTTGTGAATGGAATCATTGCACTTCAGAGTTGAACAATGTTTCTGATAGCCAATTCCATTATTGATACATTGTAACAGCAGCCATTTTAGGAAGTGTCCTGCAGTGGTCAGTTAAGTCCATAGCACTTTGTAACACCATCCATGGCACTATGTGAAGAAGACACAGTGGGAAAGATGGTAGCCCCATGAGCCACTTCGATGGGTCGTTTTTTAAAGGTCTGTTAGCATTCTCTAAGGGGCAGCCAGGAATTACTTCAAGATTTTAATATGACATATTTCCTGGCAGGGTAATTTCATGGATGTGGTCAATGTTAGGCTTTCTGCATCAATGGTTTCTTACTAAGCCTGAATCTGAAGCTTCTGTTTTGTGCCTCCAGTTGAACAGGCGGTCGCTCTCTATGCATTCCTTAGCTTCTCCACTGGAACCCACCCCAATCATCTTAAGTGTTTGTTGAGTTTGTGAATGCAGCAATGTGTGTTGGAACGCAGTGCAGCATGTCACAGGGGTTATATTAAAGTCATTGCTGCCTAGGGCTTGCAGTAGTAATTCTCACGGCACTCCACAGAAACGTGTGATACCCTGGGCCTCTGCTCTCCATTTACAGCATGCTGCAAATTGACACAGTGTAGGGTGATAGACTTGACGTTTGTAGGAGGCGTGGATGTTAAGTGATTCAATTAAATAGGCCTGAGTCGTATCATTAAATGTGCTCTGTTCTATAAAGCTGTTTCACTCGTTATATTTAGAAATCAAAACTGCTAAATTCAGCAGCGTGTTTACCTTCCTCTCATACAACCACAAAATCTCACAGAAGCCCATTAAAGAAACAAGCCATTAAAATATCAGCAGATGGCAACCGCTATTTACATGTGGTTATGCGAAGGCACAGACTCCATGTGCAAATGAACCACTTTGAGCTGGCACTGCTTAAGTGCACTGTACCCCACCGTTAGAATCACAAAGCAGTATTAAGCAGTATTATTTCACAATGACAGCCATTTGACTATGCAGATACAGGACGACCAATGAGTAGATGTTTAGGTAAATGTTACCTTGAGAACAGTAGACATTTATTTTTTGAAATGGTATAGTGGACAAGCAGCCCATCTGATACACAAAGCATTGTGAGTACACAGATTCCGTGTATGTACAAACATTGCTTACGCATGCACAGTTCCATTAGCTCGTGTATATGCCTTTGCATCAGCAATAATGGAACTATGGCTGCAGAAACATGATTTTGCTGCCTGTGGCTTCTCTTTTGATAACCTGACTTCTAGGGTGAGTCCATCATTAGTTTTGGTAGATTATGTGTGCTCGCACCATCTATGTGGCCAAAACATTGCTACAGGCAAAAGGGAGTGAGCAAGGGGTGAAAAGAAGCAGACTCTAGGTTGGCATGGCCACTGGCAACATTAGTAGTAGACGGGGCCCCCTTTTGCACAATGTTACTTTTTGACAGGTGTGCACGCCCGCTGCTTCCGGTCTTAGTCCTCCCACTTTTGATAGGTTTTGATATAAGCTTAATATACATTCGATATAAAAATGTATATCAAACATTTTTTATATCGATTTTATATCAAATGTATATCTGATATAAAGTGTGTGTAGATTTTATATCAGTTTTGAAATAAGTGAATATATATGTTATACAAAATCTATGTAAAGATAGGAGCAACGTGAGACAGTGTTGCTTGGACAAGTGCAGAGAGTGAAGTGAGCGCTGAAGACGGGGGCTGGGAATCTAGGGTTTTGCAGAGTGACACAGTAATGACATCATAGAGGGGTTCCGCCCGATGTGATAGGAATCGGAAAATATCAAACAATTTTGATATCTTTTTAATATAAAAATGTATATACACATTAATATAAAACTTAATATTTCTGATATAAGCATGCACATAATAATTAATATTAAAATACCTTTTTTTATAGAGATGTATATAAAATGAATATTAAAAATAATACTTAAAGCAAAGTCCAAAGACAAGCGAGCATCTCTTCAAAGTGCTGGAGAGGATGATTCTAAGGAGACTTCTTTGTCTGGAGGTGGTTAACCAAACTCTAAAGCCGAAACCTCTAATGAATGTCATGACATTTCCTACGGCACAAGCCCAATTTCCCAACATAATCTGGACCGAGTCCCTACCTTAAAGAGTTCTGTGCAGACTGTGGTGGTGAGGCACTCTCCACGCCCAACTCCGTTGCAGAAAAGCAACCCTTCTTCTGGTATGAGCCATCCAAAGTAGGGCCTCCTCAACAAAACCTCACCAACAATATGTGCCTTTAATGGTGACCAGAAGGATGAGGGGAGGACTGGAGATTCAGGCTCATATTCCAAAAGTTATGTTGTGTTTTTTGTTAATGTGTCATTTTGTGAGTTTGCAAATAGTTGATGTTTTAATTGTGAATGGACCCTTTGGATCTTTCCTTTATTCCCTATGTAAAGCAATACATGATACCCCAAAAAGTAATGGTTGCCTTAAGATCTGTAAAATAGTATGTGCAGATGGAGAACCTTTGGCACTCGAGAGAGACCATTTCTGAAAGCCATTTTTCCCAACCCCAAATTTTTTTTTGACTTCAAGTAAAGCACATGACTGTTTGTGTGCTTATGGAATGTCATAGTAAGCATGGACTAGATCATTCACCTATTTCAAAAAAAGCAGAATGGCTCATGCATCTAGACTGACACTAAATTCATAAAGGCCCTAAAAATCGGGCTCTTCCCAACTCTTACCTGAACTCCTCCCCTCGCTAAACTACACTGCTGAAGCCAACATCCCCATACACCAGTCACAGAATTGATGCCAGCAGCATTCCCAGCGGCTCACCTAGATAAACTGTTGCACCATGCACAACAACACTCCCACCTGATAAAAACCGCATTAAAGCCAGCAACATTCGCGGAGGTACTCCACAATAAACCTTACACCTCCTCCAACTACAACACGAACAACCACAGAATTAGCATCAGCTCACCTGACAAACTATCGCCACATGCGGTACAACCCCCCTACCGGTCAAATACGCCAGGGAAGTCAACAGCATTCGCTGTGGCACACTGCAATAACCTCACCCATCCTCAACGCTCACACCAGAGTGACCACGAATAATGCGACTGTGCCGTCCACACTAGACAAAATATGCTGCAGCCGATCTACATCAAAGCATACAGTATGTAGACCTGTTGAGCACGTCTGTTGACACAGGCAGCAGGCACGGCCAAACATCCATGCACCGTAGAGTGCAGCTATGGCTATGCCCATCCGGTCTAGCAGCGCTCATAGATGTTCACGCTGAAACACCTGACGTACCTCAACACCTCTGCCACTAGCATGCAGTGACTACCAACAAATAGAACATTTGGTATAGCTGGTCACATATTGATTCTTCAACAATAGCAGTCTATCATATACCACCAACAGCGCCCATACACATACCTGACATTGGGATGCTTAGTGGAGCCTAGCCAGCCAACTAAGTCCTAAGCTGGCGAAAGTGCACACAAGCATTTCTTAATCTAAAACTCTTAGAACCTACACCACATTGACTACGATCACTGAGGGTGTTCCAACCACAAAGCACATTGAGGTCATACAACTGGGGAAAGAGCACTATATAAATAACCAAATATAATAAAAATACAATATAATATAGACATGTTATATAAAAATGAATATTTTTTAATATAAAATGCATATAACATTTTTATATAAAGTTCCCCCAACATTGTGATATCACAAATGTTTGATATCAATTTTGATATAAAAATGTATGTCAATGTTGTATGAACTGGTTTTGATACAGAGTACACATAATGAAAAGCAGTACACTTTACAGCTAAAGTGTGCTTCATAGAGCCTGTACAAATGTTCAAACTATAGGCTTTGACAAGGCTTGTTTCTTTTAAATAATGAAAAACAGTTCACTTTATAAGAAAACTGTTCTTTTCAGACCCCATACAAAAGTCAAATTCTTGTTTTTATTGAGTCTACAGCACCTCTCTCGCAACCTGCATGTGTCCCTCTGCAGCCTTATGACCCAGCAAACAGCATGTGACAGGGAAACTGCTGTGGGAGGGGGTTTTGTACTGCTCAACCTCAGATGATTAATACACAATGGAATGCCAGGAATCCCAGCAATTTTGGTGACTCACACCAAGGCTTGTGCGAGCAGAAGAAAAGACAGACAGGTCTTTACATTTAGCTTGCCGGAATACAGGATATTCTGTGACAGCTGTGTAAACACACCCAGGGAAATACTCAAGGACATTTGTTTATCAACTAAACCCAAAGGCAGGCACCAAGGTTATTTTTTACTTATGATGGAAAGATGGCATGGGGAAATATCTGCAGGCTGAGCTTAATTTGCTGAGTATGCAGGAAATAGAATGCTGTGTTTTGTTGATAAGAAAAGTGCCTCTGTGCTCAAGAAACATCTACAATTCGATTGTTACAAAACCCACACATGGGTTCAGGAAGCCCTGGTGTGTTGATTAGAAAGTGGTGCTAGGCCCATGAAACAGCGAAAATTAGATTGTTACAAACCCCATTTCTGCAAGGTAAACAGAAATATATAGATCTGTGTGTGTTGATAAGAAAACTGCTCAGGAAGGGATTGTGTTTTCACCACTTAAAGGGGGGTCTGACTCCAGCAGGGGTACTGTCAACCCCACTCTCAGAGTGCTCGCCTGATAATCTCCTGCTATGGAACTACTGAATGCAACTCTGCGGTGCCCTTGCTTTTTGTCTGGATTTGATTGTGGAACCGGGAGACCCCTGCAAAGCCTTTTAATTGGCAACTGGGTCTGCTTTTATACAGAGTTGGTTTCACCAACATCAGAAAGGTGAGCATGGGGGTATTTTAAGAAATGTGTTTTAATGTATTGGAAGCATGCAACTAAGAGTGTGTGATACTGTATTTATTAATACACTTTCTGAGACGATTAACGATGCTGCATAGTGCTTAGAATGCGCTCAAAGGCACTAGACTGTGGATTTTTAAACTAAACAGCTCTGTGCTTTTAATGACGTGTTTTAAAAAAATGTACAGTTTGCTTAGAATGCTCTGTGGTTTTGCATGTCAGCCAGGATGATGCAGAGGTGCTGGTAGCACTGCATTGTATTTCTGTGTGTGTATGTGTTATTTTTGAAATTCTGACTACAGTGCTTGGGAACAAGTTGAACATTTGTAAAGGGTTTCTTAAGTATTTAGTGTTTATGGTGTGGCTGCACAATCAATCAGACATTTCCATATTAAAGTTTGGAAAGGCTGAGTTCAAGACAGCAAATTCAGCGATCCAGTATTCACAAATCAGAATTTTTTTCATATTCAGCAAAAATAATTCATTTCTAGTTAATATTCAATATTTTATTCATTTATTTATTTGTATGGGCTCACCACCGCCCTTATAACCGACCAAATCATCCAGTTTAAAAAAAAGCCACAAGCTTTATACAAAATGAACCCCGACTGCACTTGTCTTTTTGTGATGCACCATATTTGCACGCGCACAATGCAGTGATTTAGTTTCATAGCACCGATAAAATATTTGTAGTGTGTAAAATATTCAGCACAGAGGGATCAGAAAATGACAAAGATCACACATGTTGCATAAATGGTATAGCCGAGATTTATTCGTACAAAGTACTAGAGTGGAAGACATTTTTAAGGGTGGCAAGTTCCAGGGTGTTACATCTTACTTGAAATGTTATGTAAGATGTGTTATGCTGGGCTTCAGATGTTTGGGGATGTGTAAAACCCAGCTTCTTTTAAGTTTTATATTGTGCTGGATTGGTCTTGTACTTTCAAGTAGGTGCTACATTTTATTATATTCTGTGAGCGAAGTAACACAAAGTAAACCAGATTGTGTCTATTCTCTGTTTGCAAGGGAAGCGCAGAGTGTTGGCCTGCATAATTGCATGTGAAAGCTGCAATGTGCACTTTAAAACACAATTGTGAGGTAGAAGTGTGCTACGGCTTTTCAAATATGGTTCTAAATTTTGCAATGTTTTATACAATCTTGACAATGCTGACAATGGGCCTCATAAGTATGGCGGTAAGGTAACAACGGTGCCGGTAGCGCTACCGGCACCGTTGCTACCATACCACCATACTACGAGCTGTGCTCGTGGATGCGTGTCAGCCTGCCAGGTCTGACCGGGCAGGCAGAGCGGCACCCGTGAGCATAGCAAGTCGGATTCACCAGCACCATTGTAAACGGTGCTGGTGCATCGGACGTCCCCATTCCCATTGAGCCCTATGGGGCTCAATGGGAATGGGGATGTACCGGGTCCGGCACCCACGAAAGGACAATTACCGGGTCCGGTGGGGCGAGTTGGAGGTTTTACCGGCAAGGCTACCTCCAACCTCGTTATGAGACCCAATGTGAAGTTAGTATTTGAGTATGTGCCACAGATGACAAATGTTGCACAAATGCTATAGCTGAGATATATTTGCACAAACGCTGGAATGGTGGATTATTTTTAAGGGGACATGCACTCAGGTGTTACACTGGGTGTGATTTGTTTGGTGATGTGTTATGTATTGATGGGGGCCTGTTTCTGTGTAAAAGGTGTTGTATTCTGATTCCATATTCTTTCTATTTAGAACTGCCACGTCTTCCAACAGATTGATGGCACAGCCCGCCGAGTCTGTGGATGTGGATTGTGGCAGCCATCAACCAGCAGCTGGTGGATTTATGGCGATTGATTCAACTAACGCAGCATGTCCCATCTGGTTTAGGGGCCAGCAAGATCCAAGGATGATGAGGGTCAGCCACAGTTTCAGAATGACCTATCGTGGCATTTTGACATGGGTGAACGGATGGGGCAGTTCAAAGATGGAGATTGTTTTTGTACATTTCCCAAAGGAGCTTGATAATCTGTGCCTTGGGAATGTTGAGGCTTATGGATGCAGGCCCAAGGAACCGCCAGGGATTTTGCTGCTTTGTTGTCACAAAGGGTAATACATTTGGGACAGCACAGCAACCAAGGCTCAATCATGGAATGCTATAGGTAGTGGTATTGAGCCCCAACCGGTGCTACATGGTTTGATGGAGAACACAGCAGTTTCTAAGTGGAAGCATTGCCCTGCAGGTATCAACCCTGCACCCCTGCGGTCTCGACCTTTATATCGTCTAGGTCCCACAGGCGATGCATGAATCCTAGCTGAGTATCTGAGAGTTTCTTTTTTGAATCTGCATGTTTATTGTTTATTGCATTAAAACATGCTCTCTCTGCATTGACCTGATTGTGCATAATCTTTTTTCCTTTCTGTATTAAATATGACCTTTTATATAAATAAATATTTGTTCAAAATCATAAAATGGTTTGGCTCTTTATTATGTGTTCCTTTTTATTATGCATAATAACACCCATCGCTTGTTGATTTTTAAACGTTATTCAGCAGTGTAATGCTAGGAAGTGGTGGGGACCAGAAATCCAATACAGGCTAAACAAACAGTTTCTATGTTTTTAATCACACGTCGTAAGTTAAGACACAGAGTGCAACTCTGTTGTTGTTCCATATGCTGGCTTTTTTTTATTTCCACAGATGATGCTACAAGCTCTTAACATCCCTCCATACTTGACAACATCCCTTTCTCTTAATAGATTACAACTTCATGCCTGTGCATGTTTGCCCCATAAGAGCTGAACCTAAAGACACAAACTAGGTGTTATAAACAACACATTTTTATTAACATTTAAAGCAACAATTGCTTCTTATGGAATTGTGACACAGTGACATGTTTGGGGGAGGCGGCATGGGGTTAAGTGAAATAATGCATAGTAATTATACATTTATAGCGTATATGTATAATGCTCCTAGGATGTCTGAGCTATGGGTGTTCGGCATGTCCCCAATGAACCCCAGGAATTATTTATTGTAAAACTCTCCAGGCATAGAAAGCAAACACAGTAAAATATATCATAACCTTTTAATCTCAGATGCAAGACCTTGGGCTGGTCAAATGTGTACAGATGGTCATGGTGACACATATTTATAAAGCTAGGGAGAGTGTTGTGCAAAAACAAAATGAACACTAACCTAGAGTGTTAAAGTATACAACTCACTGGCTATAGGGCTGCATGCCGAATGATCCCATGTGCCAATGGTTCTTTTAATTTGTGGAACAATGTTTCTGGCACTTACACTGAAGAGATAGGGCAAATGATATGCTTGAAATGTGCAACATGTAATTAATTGTCGAGGGGGGAAATGTGATTTAATACTGTTTCTGGTGTATAAGGGAGTTGTAGGCATTGTGACGGTGAGGGAAGGATACATTCATATTTTAAGTGTAAAGCCGGTTATTTATTTATTAATCATATTGATGTTTTGAACAACATCCATTTCCAAAAAGAGTTACAGCGTGTGTTTGCTTTTGGGTTAACTTTGTTGCTGAAAGGGGTGGCGCACCCCAGAGCAGCTATTTTAGATGTTTTCATAGAGTTTATTTACGTTTTTTTTTTCAATTTTGTGATTATAAAAATCACTTTGTATCCTTCACGGGTACTGTCTGTGAATATACATGTGTCGGGGTGTGCATTTACCAAAACAGCTACTTCGCTTAACACCCTTTGGCAGCAGCACCCAGAATTATCCCATTTTAAGCCTGATGATGCTGTTGCACATCCACAGCTTTTGTCTACTCATTTAAGTGGTTTACAACAGTATCATACAAACCCAACTGTGCCAGGGGTCTAATAGTAAATTGTGAAAAGCATCCAACACTGTGACTAGAGATTATCGAGCAAGGGTTAAAACTTCTTTCTGCGGGCAGTGGTTTCATGAATAAAACAAGTTGGGCTTTCACTGAATTAACATTAAGCATAGCTCAAACATCTCCCTCCCTTGGAATGTGAAACATGCCAGCATCATTCACAACCAATCTCACAAGCAGACCAAGGACTTCTGATGCCTCTGAATTGCCACATTCCTATGCGGTTGCCATGTACTCCCAGTGGTGAAAAATAATCTCTGAAGGCCTTCATCGCGCTAACGCACACACACACACACACACACACACACATGCGAAACCACGACACAGGTGCCACTTGGGGCACCAGAAACATTAGGGATAATAAGACCATTAGGGCCACATGGGCCAGTTGAGCCACTTAATATTTGTAAAGTATGGGCCCAGACAAATGAATGTAGAGAATTTAGTGATAAAACAAAGTTTAACAAGGAACAAAGTCACAAAGTATGCTCAGAATATCTCCCGAGTCCCGAATATGCATGCAATCTCATGTATAACAGCAATATCTTTAAGAAGCCTGTCTCAGAAAGGGCCTGATAATCAATCAATAGGATATCATACGCCCTTAGCTGCATGCTTCCAATGCATTAACACACATTTCTTAAAATACCCCCCTGCTCACCTTCCTCGTGTTGTTGAAACCAACTCTGAATAAACAGCAGGCCCATTTCCCAATTAAAAGGCTTTATAGGTGGTCTCCCGGTGCCATGATTGAATCCAGCTGAAAAGCAAGGGACCCCGCAGAGTTGAAATCAGTTGTTTCATGTCAATTAGTGTTGCAGCAGGGGATCATCAGGCCAACACTCTGACAGTGGGGTTGACAGTACTCCTGCTGAAGGTAGACCCTCCTTTTAAGGGTGAAAACACAACCCCTCACTGAGGAGTTTTCTTCTCAACACATACAGATTTATATATTTCTGTTTATGGGGTTTGAAACAATCAAATTTTAGCTGTTTCATGGGTCCAGCACCACTTTTTTTTATCAACACGCCAGGGCTTCCTGAACCCATGTTTGGGTTCTTATCAACAAAAAAAGCATTCCATTTCCTGCATACTTGTCAAATTAAGCTCAGCCTGCAGATGTTTCAGCATGCCATCCTTCCGTTTTATCTTAAAAATAGACTTGAAGCCCACCTTGGCGTTTAGTTGATAAACAAATGTGCTTGTCTATTTCCTTAGCTGTCACAGAACATCTTGTCTTCCGGGGAGCTAAATATAAAGACCCATCTGTGTTTCCTGTTGCCCGCACAAGACGTGGTGTGAGTCATCAGAATTGCTGGGATTCCTCGCATTTCATTGTGTATTAATCATCCGCGGTTGAGCATTACAAACACCCCTCTGGCAGCAGTCCCTGGCACACACTGTCGGCTGGGTCACAGAGCTACAGAGGGGCAAATGCAGGTTGCCAGAGATGTGCTGTAGACTCGATAAACACAATAGTTTGACTTTTGTATGGGGTCTGAGAAGAACAGTTTACTTATAAAGTGAACTGTTTTTCATTATTTAAAAGAAACATGTCTTTTGACGGCCAAGAGTTTGAACTTGTGTACAGGCTCTGTGAAGTACACTTTAGTTGCAAAGTAAACTGCTTTTCATGTAACATTGATATACATTTTTATATCAAGATTGATATAAAAAATGTGTGATATCAACATTTTGGGGGACATTTATATAAACATTTTATATTCATTGTATATAAAAGATATTAATTGTACATACATTTATATTTAAAATATGATATTTAATATTGTTTATATACATTTCTATATAAAAAAAGAATGCATTGTAATCTTCATTTTTATATTGGAAAGATTGTTCATATTCATTTTTTAATAAATGTATATATTAAAAATATATCAAAATTGTTTTATATCATTTTTTGCTTCCTATCACATCGGGCAGAAGCCCTCTGGGATGTCATCACTGCATCACTCTGCAAAACCCTAAATTCACAGTCGCCGTCTTCAGAGCTCTCGTCGCTCTCAGCGCTCGACCAAGCAACACCGTCGCCCGCTGCTCCCATCTTTATATAGATTTCATATAAAATGTATACACCCTTTATATCAAATGTAAATTTGATATAACGTTGATATAACATATTTTTGATATTTTTATATCAAATTTATATTACGTTTTTAAGCCTATCAAAAGGAAGAGGGACTAAGACCAGAAGCAGGGGACATGCCCACCTGTCAAAATGTAACATTGTGAAAAAGGGGGCCCCTTCTACTACAAACACTTGTCTCATGAAAAGGCCTAAGTACCAACCTTGCTTTGATTTGGTTTCTGCAGCTGTTGCCACTGCTAAGCAGATCACTCTTCCCCCTCCTCCTCTTATTGTGACCTGCACGCAAGAGTGGGTCATCTACTGCTGCACGGTGTGCCTGAGGATCTTTTCACTGCTCATTCCAAATTTCACATTTCTCTCCATAAGTGCCTGGCTGTGGACCACAGGCTCTGGCTCTTTGTAGCTTGTTTCCTCATTCACCACTAAACCATGCTATCTAAAAACCAGAATAAAAAAGAACCCTATCAGACGTACCCTACAATCTAATAACACCACTCATTTGAGTCAACCACGTACTATCTTAGAGAAAATTGGTGGAGCCAGCTTCAATTCCTGGGCTCCTGCCCTGTGGAATGTTCTTCCCAGACATCTTGCGGATAATAACTCAACTGCTCTCATCAAGAAACACCTGAAGACTTTCCTTTTTGATGTAGAACTTGGTTAAATGACTAGAAAATACATCTATACATCAATACAACCTACTCAGTTTTGGCTTGCCCCCTTTTGTGCCTGTCTCTTTCCATTTTTCTCATTGTCTTCTATGTTATTATTTGTAAGCACCCTGAGGTCTATGGGTTAGTGGCACTATGGAAAAATGCAGATTCATAGATAGATAGATAGATAGATAGATGCTATCTTATGAACCCAGACTCCAATAAGCAAGCCATACAATTTCTCTGGTGCAAAGACACGCTTTAGGAGACTTATAGTAAGTGAGGTGGAATAATTGATTTGTAAGCTCTAAAAGACATGTAGGAATATTAGACAACGTCTTCACACACAACAGCTGATGCTTTTCAAATTAGTAAAAATGCCATGTAGTTGGCATTGGCAGACATTTTACTGTTATGGTGAGAGTTCTGACAAAATGAGCAGAGAGCCCATTGTGCATTACATGCTCAGAAGCGTTTCATGCTTGCATGGCTTTCACAGACATATTTCAAATATATAATTCTGAGGTCATTTATAAGTTCCCAAAAGGCTATTTGGTGTTATGTAATCATAAGGAACCCACATTGGTTCCAGTTTGCCTCTACCCTGAAAGGGTGGCAGTCCAAAAACCAGAGGAAAAAAACAATCCAAATGGCAAAATCACCACAGCACCTCTTTGCAAGGGAAAACAAGGTTTATTTCATGCAAAAAGGATCTCTGACGCTCCCGTAGGCCTGAACTGACACGGAGCTCATCTTATCTCGAGATGTTACATCTTTTATAGCAGATAAACTGCAAATTAACAATACTATACACAACATACACAACAATGAGTGCAGCATAATCCCTCCACCCTCATTGGCTACCATACCGTCTATAGAGCATGCTAATTACCCCCTATAGTCCCTTGACTGATTGGCCACATCCATGCTACCCCTACTCCCCTAGACACATGGTCCCCTACATCATCACTGCTGAACCCATGTATATAATTGGTGGGTTCTTCTCAATAGGTTCATAAATTTGGGACCAATACGTGATGGGCACCCTCCTGTTCCAGACGTCATCAAAGTAACTTGGTGAGGCCAACCTTGCTTTTGATGAGACATTAGGCTTCCTCATTAACCCAGATGCCCTGGAGCACACAAGCTGCACCCCGACCTTGTACTAGATTTATTGGCATCACCTCTGCTCCTTCTATCCCAAATCACGAGACATTCCAGACATGACTCTCCCTTTATCTCCTCCCAACCCCAGGTGCCCAGGGATGACGTGTCCAGGGCACGGCTCTTGAGTCTGAATTTCAAGGATTTGTTTGCTTAACTTGTGTGTCTAGGTGTAATCAATATAGGGTGTCTGCCCTGGGGTGAAGGCAGTAGCGTTCTAAATCTTTGCCTGGCTCATTCACATCACAGAGCCTCATGCCATAATCTCATGAATGTGTCCTTCAAAGGGCACATCCCTTCCTGCTCTTTTATCAACTAACATTCCATTCCCTCACGTTCAACCCCGCAGCTGGATAACATTTGTGCTTATTTGCACACTGTGGGTGCCTCTGAAATTGACTTCTCTCCTGGGGAACGGGAACAGGGATTTGTTTTTGGAGCTGAACTACCAGAACCACAGCTCCACACCAAGGCCTGTGTTCCCTTCTGTTCATCATGGGCTTGGGCCTTAACATCAAAAATTGTGACACTTCTGCCAAGTTAATACTTTGGCCTGACTTATACCACACTAACTTGGTGACTCCATCTTCCACTTATTTCTATCCTTCCTTCACATCACACTGTTCTACGTCACTACAATGCATCAACTAAATACCGGGCCTTTAGTACTGCCCTATCTATGACCTCTGCAACCACAACTTTAAAACATGTGTTACTCTTTCTGTGCTGTTATAGGTGAGCATCTAATATGTGTCAGACCTAAAAGAATGGGTCATTACGAGTATGGCGGTAGGGGCTTAACGGCACCGTTAAGGATGGTGGTGCCGTTAAGCCCCTACCGCCATATTCCGAGGTCCCTTAGCGGGTCCCAGCAGGAACAGCAGGTCTGACCAGCCGTTTTTTGCGGGACCCGATAAGGGACCTTGGAGCTAATAACGGGCCGCAATTTGCAGGCCCGTTATTAGCACCTTCCCCATTCCCATTGAGCCCTATTACTGAATGGGGACTTACCGGGTCTGCATAGGTCAGAATGTCCCGGTAAGTCCCCATTCAGTGACACTGGACACGGACACGGGTTTGGAGGCAGCCATTGCGCTGATAGCGCCATGGCTGCCTCCAAACTCGTAATGACACCCAATATATGTGCTGTCTGCGGTACAACCTTCATTCTGCTCCCATGATATTGCTCACTGATAGGCTTTCTCAATTAGAACCTCTTTGCCTGGCTTGGATACTGTACATGCATCCCAACATTTCCCATTTTAGTTAATCCTCCATTAACTAACCTTCTTCCTTTCTTCTGTACTCGTCGTCCTTGGGTATGCATGCTCTACACACGTGATGTAAACCCCCCTCGGGCATATTCTTCTGGAGTGCCAATCATAAAACCTGTCTCCTGTTAAGTTCACCAAAAACTCAATGCAATTCTCTGGGTCTGGTGGGGGTGTGGTCATCGTCCCCAAGGGTTCCAAAGGCTGCTTTATATTTTACCACTCTCGGCCTTACAACCCCAACCCATCTATCAGTCTAGGTGTACCTTTGTTTTGTGAGAGGAGGAGCTTTCCCTGCTCTAATCAAAATCATCCTCATGACACTCTTTAACAGAGTCTTCATACAGTACCTCAGGATCATTTCACAGGAACCAAAAATCACTAACAAAAATACTACGATGGGAAACCTCATTTTTACAGCTATCTCTAACCACAATGTGGCCCATCTTATCAAACCAGTCACCTGCATTCACAACAGCTTCTTTCTCCATTGCAATCCTCAAATTGTGAAGGGCCCTTATCACATCGGATAAGGATCCGTTGTCAGCATCATTTGGGGGTATGTGCGTACATCAAGACGGTGCAATTTTCTTGCATACAACCCTTCCATAGCTGTGAGCGATATCCATTCTGGAGAGTCCTGAGCCTAATGGTTCTCAACTCACTCGATATTGAATTGAGGCCCTGCTCTGTTTGGTTTTCCATCTGAATCATCTCCCATCTAGTTATCTGCAGCTTTTTTGGGTTCTCTGCAGTGTGGATACCTGGCATATGAAGGGAGTAAAAAAAGGTTTCTGTCTTGGTAAACAACTTGTATTGATCTCTTTTAGCTTCTTGATGTAATCTTTGGACAGGTAATTATATCTCTTCTGATGATGACCTCTTAGTGATCGATGAACACACTTAACATTTGGGGGCTTAATTGGTTCTAGGCCTGGTTCATTTATAACTGATAGATAATAATCAGAAACTACTATAACCACAGAGTGTAGGGGGATCAGTGAGCATGCAACCCTCCATGATGGTGGTAGATGTAAATATGTATATAGTCCACAAACCAAGTACAAGTCCATTAATGCTGATCTGCCCTCAGTTAGATGAGGTATGAATAAGGTTTTATTGCAATGGCTGTTTGTTCCTATGGGTACAGTGCCAATTCCTCAAAAGGAAAAGGATTACTCTGCTGGCCTTTGTACTTTGGCTGTTTTTTCGTTTAGTTCAATCCATTTCAGTTTCAGCACGCAGCTAACCCATATATTACCACAGTTCTTATTTACACATGCCACCACGTCTTTAGGAAACACCAGTAAGCCCCCTGCTGCACAGTTCACTACTCCTGCCACGCATCTATTGTTAGTAAACAATAACCATTCCATCTTCAGCAATGGCCGCACCTTGTAACACGCCTGTTCTTTCTTCTTGGCACATTCTTCATCATCCCTGTCAATGAATACCGCTTGGACAGTGTGCCTTTGGAAAAGACTCTGTACTCTGCACAGGGCTAAGTGTCCCTGGCACTGGAATATAATATATTTATTGGGGCGTAAACAACTCGGGTGCACCCTTTGTATAAGGTATATAAGAGCAGGTATAGTGCTCTTGTTTCACCTCTCCCTCCTCACATTGCGCATGTGATGATATCACATGTTATCTGATTCAGGTTGATGCACATCGGCCTAGCTGTCAAATATAACGCTCTTGTACTGATTGTACTCTATCTCCTCCTCAGTTTCCATCCTAATACGAGTTATCTTAATGCGTTTCATACTCAAAAACGTTCCATACTTCCCCTAATTCCCCTTTATATACTCACAACATATAAAGTCAATGGGAACGTAACATAATATGCAGCGTATTCTGGATCAACACTTAGGTTTCTTCATGAGAAAGTGGAGTGGTATTGTGTGCCTGTGCCTACTGAACATCTGATAGGTGAACGCAATGCCGCAACTAATTCACCTTAACCGCAAAAGCCATCATAAACACTAGAGTGAAGGGCCCCTGGAACCTCTGTTGTTTCCAGTGGTGGATGAAGTTGCTCACGTAGACCATCTCTCCCGGAAATAATTGTAGCAGCAGGAGTAATCTATCAAGCGAGCACTTTAATGCATTTGGGTAATACGCATAAGTACCCATGAAGCCCCTCCTCCAAAACTCCTGCTGCCCTGTGAGTATATTGAATAGAGGCAGATGAATGAGGCCCTCGTTACTCCGGTCCTTTCCTCATTTCGCCGTTACTGGAATGAAAGGTGTAGATTGTTCCTGGCCCCTTCCTCCCCATAACAACTGTACAGCAGATGCGAGAAATGCCATTCACTCAGACAGCCATACAGACCCTTACCCTGGTGACATTGCAGAGGAGATAAGCTTGCAGACGATGGAGCAATTGGACTGACTGTGACTGTACAGGGAGCCAATGACTTCATGGCTTGGACCAAGACGTAGATGCATGGACACGCAGCATATACATATCCATCACAAAGGTACACAGACAATAGGCCACATTGCACATAGACATGAAGAACATGCTTTGACTCACAAGGATAGGGGACATATACTCTTTTGCTATGATGGAACACAAGACGCACGAGAATAAACATGAGGCGTGGACAATGCATAACGCAGTTAACAGAAGTACCCATGAAAATCAAAATGAAGATGCGGCCACATTGAAGTGGATGGAAAGAACTGGGAAGGATCAAGGATGCAGGGAGAGGCCTGACTCGCTGATTTAGCAGAGAGACACAGACCAGACTGCTCATGCAGCTGGTGCACATATTTCTTCCAAGGATATCAAGGGAGGGAGGCAAGGGCAGACATAACAAACAATCTTCTTAGATTAATAAAGAATAAAATGTTGCGGCAAGAACAGATAAACACCAAATCAGACTGAATGTGACGGAAAGGTAGCTAGAACAAGTCTCCAGAGGACATGGAAGGCATGACACCTGTATGTATAAAGGCTAGAAATACTCATAGATGTTGAGCAGGAAAATCAAGTCTGTGGTCTCTACACATGTGACCCTAGACTGAAGGAGTAAGCCTATTCATTCAAGCCAGATAGAGGCCGTCGTTCCCATCCATTTTAGGACAGACTATACAAATGTATACTAAGTTGAAAGCTAAATGTCCTGACTCAAGACCAAGAGGATCACAGATGGTAACCTTATTGGTATACAGACAGCACCTTCTGGTCTGTTCTCATCACCTTGCATTGTTGCTCAATAGCTGGTAACCTTCCAAGACATCAAGGCTGAGAAGACCCTCACTGACCAATCCCTACTCGCCTCCTGCGCCAATTCACACTTTCTTGCATCAACCAGTTATAATGCACTAACCTGATATGCTTCTAATTGCAACATTCAGGAGGTACTTGGAGGTGGAACCACCCAATAATGTATAACTAATCAAGACATTAACCCTATATGGATGCTATATGTAGCTTACCCCACTAACCAACCCCAGTCTACCTTCGGTTTTGTGGAAAAACTTGTCATTTCTGATGTCACCATCCTTTATAAACTGTTGACAAGCCTGTAACCAGTCGAGAGCTTTGGAAATCCTGAGAAGTCAATTACTGTCCCTGTTTTATGAGATCTTGTTAATAAAGCAGTTGTTTTGTCACACTTCTGGACTTTTCTGTTTCTTGGGTGTGTGGACTTCCCCTAAACCAGACCTCTTGCCTTTACATTGGATATTCCCCACCCCTCCACTACAAGTGGTAGCTGAGGGTGGTTCGCCAATTCCCTCGGCGATTTACCGTTTTTTCCAGCTGTGCGCCTGAAGGGATGTGTCATAACCCACGAGGACTGGATTGTTAAGCACGCTTGAACTGCGACATTCGTCAGGAGCTCTCTTGGTGAAATTCCTGCCCGCTCCTCGTGGGACGCCCAGCTGACCAGAAGGCGGAGTGGCAGAATGTGGGAGTGATGGTGTCTGAGGGCTTTGGCGGATCCACAGAGCGTAAGTATGATACCAGTAATCTGAAAAATACAGGTGGGAGGGAGCTGTTGTATATAAGTATGGGGAAGAGTTATGATTTGTTTTTTATGAGACAAAAATAACATGACCTCTCCATTAGCTGAGGTCACGGAAGGTGGCACCTTGTTGAATGTTATAGAAAAAATAAAAAGGCACAAGAACACAAAGAAGAAAAGGTTATCCTATGATCCAATGTCAGGGCATAGAAGTAGGGTCACACCCCTGAAAGGGCACTTTAAGAGATCATCCCCTGTGAATATAAATAAAGCAAGAAGATGGCCGTAGGGTATTTAAGCGGTGTACTGAAGAGGAATGTTGGGGTATTTTGATTATTGTGGTGGTTTAAGAGTGCACTAATATGTTTTGCATGCAAAGGAGCTGACATCAGAATGAGGCTGGGAATAGGACATAGGACATTGGCAGGAGATTGTTGGCCTGCAGTGGGGGCACAGAGATGCTGGTGAAGAAAAGGGAGAACAAGCTTTGTTTGGTAGCAATGTAAGGTGATAATTGAATAGTGAAGAGCTGGCTAGCTCAAGGGTGTGAGGTTCTGAAAATGAAAAGATTGTGGTATCACTGGCTCGGGAAGCACTTGGTTGTTTGGATTGTCCTTTTAGAGCAGAGGTTAGAGTGCGGGCGTCTTTGTGGTATGCACACTCATCAATGTTGATGAAGCCGCAGAGGCTGGTGGAAAAAGATCGGAGATTGTTGCATTTTGGAAGAGCTGATTTATTGTTGACATGAGAACTGCAAAAATAAGATTGACATTATTTGAAGTACACACAAATCCTGCTTTGAGGTCAGGTAAGTATCATCAGTCAGAAGGTGACATGCCATCATGGGAGACACTCTCCCATCAGACATTTGTGCAAGTTCCTTCTGTGATATAAGCTAATGATATGCAAGTATAGATCGGAATGGACTCACGATACAGAGGGCAAAATCGCAAGGCCATGACTCCGGGAGGGCAGTTTTGAGAAATATGTGCAGCAACACATGACCACGTTTTTGCATGCTGCATACAAAGGAAAGAGATTGAGCATAAAATGTGCAAAATTAGAACTATGAAAGATGTTCGAGGAGGCGTGCCCCCCAAGAGGGAGTTGATTCTCAGCCAGCATGACGTGGAGGGCGAAGCACCCACTGCTCCTCCTCCTCTTCCTTTTCCTCCTCCTCCTCCTCAGATAATTGACCCACCAATAGGAGGAAAGAGATTGTACCCCTTGCAGGAATTAAAATCAGTGGCAGGTTACACTAACCCGTGTATACACCTCCTGTGTATAGCAGTGAAGACACACTTAGCGGAGCTAAGCAAATGAATCAGAATGTAGGGCCCATGGCTATCAGTGTAAAGAGCGCAGCGAGCTGCAAGAAAAGTTCATGGGGGTGAGGATGGGACCCAGTGACGTAAAATGGATGAAGAGACAGCAGTCCCACCGAATGAGTGGATGTGAGGGCAACTATTGCTTAAACTAGAACTAGAAGGAAGAGATATAACAGAGCTCAGGGACCCAGAGGGGGAAGCTAAGAAGCAAAGGGAAAAAGAGGATGAACAAAAGAGAATAGAGGAAGAGGAAAGAGAATAGGTAGAACTAATGGAGGAAGCAAAGAGAAGAGAAAGAGAAACAGAGGAGACTAAGCGACAGGTCCAGAAGAGGATTGAATTACAAGTAGAGAAGGAGAAAGAAATAGAAGAAAAGGAAAGGAGGAGAAAACAGAAGGAAACAGACAAGAGGGCAACAAGAAAGGCTGAAGAGGAAAATGAGACATGTGTACAAATGAGAAAAGAGAAGGGGAGAACAGAGATTGAGAGAATTATCAAAGAACGATGGCGCAGAGAGGAGGAGGAAATGGGGTAAAAAAAACAGGAGCAGGAAAGAGAGAGAAGTAGTGAGAGATGCCTCAAGGAAGTGGACCACATAATGAGGGATCCCAGAGTTCCGGACGAAGATAGGGAAGTGAGAATAGGGAGGAGATTGGGACACTATATTGATGCAGGAGGGATAATGCTGTCGCCTTTAAGGCAAGCAGACGCACAGCAGGATCCCTGCTGAGAGAGGTAAGCGACCCACTGGTTAGAGCAATGAGAGGTAAGCAGGGAAATAATATGCTGAAATGACTGAACTTTGGGGACAAAGAGATAATGACAGTTTAGGGACAATGGGGTCAACCGAGGAACAAGGGGAAATCGATGGCAAAGAAAGGAGGAGGAGTTTGCGCTGCCCCTCTGAGTAAGAGAGCCCAGAGCGAGAGACACAATGGGTTGAAGAGGAGGAAATAGAAAGGGGGAAGTTAGAACGTGAAGGACCCACTAAGTGCCCAAAAGGCCGACCACATAGCTCAAACACGTTTACCCTGTTCGCTCAGAAGTTGAGAGATAGCATGACTGGAGCATTTACAATAACAAAAGATGTAAGGAAACACGAGAGAAGTGTGGGGCTGAAACAATTCCCACTGTTAGAAAAGGGTGTAGGACAATCACAATATATATCATGGCAACAAATGGACAAGGATAACCTGAGATGTAAATTGCCATCGTTGACTGCGGGCAGGAAAATTGATTTATGAGATAGAAAGGTTGACAGCAAAGACACATCAGCAGTGGGTGACTTGAAGAACTTGCTTTCTGGCATTCTTGGGGAGAGATCAGGTGATTTTTGGAAGCAAGCATGGTATCCTGGAGTGACGGCACAAAACACAGCGCATGACGGAGTGCTTTCTAACAACTGTAGGGTGGCCGTCTGGCAATCCCAGAGAGTACAATACCCAGGTACATCTGACTTAAGCACAATTATGGCATGCAAAATGCGTGGGGATGAAGACCCAATTCAATATATTTAGGAGATACAAGAATGCTGGCATCTTGAGACTTGTGAACTGTGTGACAAAACACTCGGTTTGTTTTACCACATATTAAGCCCGGGACTATCAGAGCAAGTACACAAGCAAACAATTAAATTAGTGGGTATGGAGGCGAAGCCATTGTCGGAAATACAATTCACTATAGTGTATTGTCGGTTAATGCAAGAGAATGCAAGAAATACATGTGAGGAAAAGAAACAAGAAGAAGCGAAGTTAGTTCAGAAAAAATTGGAAAGGTATTCAATGGAAGGGGCGATGTTGACAAGTGGAGAGGGAGTGGTCACCCAGAATACACAGCACCATCAGTAAATGGCAGTGGGAAGTTTTGCAGGAAAAGGGGATGTTAACTATTGACCATGGGGAAGATGAGGTGTGCCCATGGGAGAGTACTGGGATACCACACACAGCAAGGAGGGAAACAACGGGGACAGCGCCAGCACCCAGGGCTGCCGTTCCAATGTTGGGCATGTTGTAAAATGGGACACATAGCCTGAGTATGTAGAGGAAGGGGAGAGATGCAACAGAATCAGCAGGGCCAAAGGTGGGAATGGCGTTCCCACCCACATACAGCACAGAGCCATCTGGCTATTATGCCCAAGATCACACACAGCCACTGGCCTACACGCCACAAATGGCACTAGCACAACACGCTCCATCAGCGTTTGCAAAAAACCATGGTGCAGACCACACAAGCACCCGTATACGCACAGCAACCACAGGCAGCACTACAAGCACAAGCAGAACACTGTAGGCAATTGGTGACTCTGTTGAGCAATGTAAAATGCAACAAACAACTACCAATGCCAAAACTATTAGCTTTGTCAGTAGTTGCTTTACTCTGCAAGTTGGGACTTGTTAGCCATTACGCAAACAAAATTAAACAAAACTACAAGTCCCATCATGCAAAGTAAAAAGTCCACACTCTCTATATATAGGTGCCACACATTAAATGCCGCCACTTGGATGTTGTAAAATGTGTACAGTGCAGCACGTGACATGGTATTTCCTAGGCATTACAAACAATTCAATAGGTTTTTAAGAACCCTTCTGGATATATATCTAATTGCATCCTAGCTCTTGCAGTTTGGCTGTGGGTACATAGCTAAAAGTTGCTGGAATGCCAACATCTCCTCTGACATCCAAATAATAAGGCCCAGATAAATACCAAATACCAACAATACCAAACAGATATTGAAAAAATATATATATTTCTATTGGAACAGTATGCTTCTTTGGTGTTGCACATTCAAGTTTATTATTCAGACCACCCAGCATCTAGCGATTGTGCACGTTCATGAAAAAATGCAAAATTGATCATTTTTGAATTTGGCACAACAGTTCTGAAATTCTATTGAAAGTGAGCACGACCTGGGATTATTGCCATTTGCCGCTCATTGTAATCAACCTAAAGGACACATCGGGATATGTTTCTGATATCCGATGTCCAAGGCCCCATGGTTCCCAAGGCCCACGCATCACCTGTACGAAGGAACTCCCTCTGAAAGAAATAAGAACACAAGCAATAGAATTACATACATTTAGTGGCTGCAGAACCTAGCATGGTTTTAATTATGATTAAATGCTGCAACACATACAGATGTGTACCGCAATATTTCCTTATTCTTGCTGCAAATGTTGAAGTCAATGCTGCTATGTTCCGCGGGGATGGTGATGGGTGGTCTGGTTATCGGGCAATATTATTTAGTAAACAAATAAAGTATAACAAATTAGGCTTCTGTGAATAATGGCCTGCCATCCGCAAGACAAAGAAAAAAAGGAAGTTACTAGTCTGAGGATGAATGCTTTAGGGCTGTTACACAGAATAGGGGTAGGCAACTCTACTAAGCGCCCGGTGTTGTTTTTTTCTACAATTCCTCACCACAACACCACTTGAGATAGACTCCACCAACTTTTGTATAGGACCTGAAAAGTGCTCTAGCATCTGGAGCGGTCACAGCATTTGAGGAGTTTTGATCCGATCAGGCTTAATACTAGGGGGGGGACAAGGGTGTTTGTCATCCCCCAACTTTTGTGGCTCACAATTTTGTTCCACTCATTTGGTAGGGGCCCCTTTCATTCATTTGTGATGTCGCTCCCAACATTTTCAGCGAAGTTACTCCACTGATCAGGTTTCACGCAGAGCATGCATTCACCCAACGCAACTCCGTGAACCACAGACGTGGTTGTGAAAGCAGCCGATCTGTGCCAATCGGGGCTTTCCAACCGGCTTGCTGCCGGATCTGTGCTCCAGAGGCCTTCCACAAACCTCTGTCTGATAATTCCTTGAGCTTGGTAAAATTCTGTCCCTGACCTGCTCCCGGACACCTCTGAAATATTGTTTGACTGTGATGTGTTTTTGACCCTTGAATGCTTTCCAGAATGTTTGTAGATGTTCCTTGGGGCTTGGTCTGCCTGAAACAACGGTAACTCTTCCTGTTGACTCGCTGTCTAGCTGTTTCAGTGCTGGTTACCCCTTTTTAATGATGAAACTCTCACATAAAGGAATCCTATCCGGATTTCTTTCTACTCCAACTTGCTGTGGAACTGCAATTTCTCTCTGATTCTGTTTCGAACAAGCTCGGACAGGCCTATACGCCAATGCCAGGACCAGAAATGCTAAATGCTGTGGTCGACCAGTTTTTTGGGGTCAAAGTGGGCCACTTTTTTGACCAATGTGGGCCAGATGGATGAGTTACTTCACTATGCAGCTAGTAGTGTTGACCATTGTGAATAGATATTATTTAAATTGCACAATTTGCATCATATTTTATCAAAAAACTCACCCTTGCGTACAATTCAAACAGTCTGTCACAAAAGGAATGAATTGCCATTTGCAATTCTGGGCCACTTTTCAATTCGTGCCAGAGACACTTTTATGCCCCAGTCCAACCCTGGATTTGAACATGTATTGCATTTTGGAACTGTTTTCTTGGGAATCCTTTTGGGAACCTGCCTTCTTCTGGGACCTCTAGGTTCTGAACCCATGGATCTGTTTTGGATTGGTGGCTCAGCGATTCCCCGGAACAGTGTTACTATCAGTGTATTCTTCTCAGGGATGTCATTTAGGGGTCACCAGAGGTCGCAACTACGACCTCTGAGGTTACCCTTGCAGCCTCTGTGGTCTCTCTTGTGACCTTTTTTTTTGTTATGCAAGCTCCTGGGCTGTGGCCAGTAGCATGTGGATCTTTACTTCTGGAGTGGCTGGCTTTCTTGTTCAGGCCCCTTAAGAAAAAGAAGAAAAATAAGAACATGAGTGCCACAAGTCTAACACATTCAGCACTGACCCTATATAAGAAAGAATAGGAATACCAAATATATGCTTCATTCCGAGTAGGGCGGTAAGGGTTAACGGTCACCGGTAACGAGACCGGTGCTGTTAAACCCTTACGGCCCTACTACGAGTTCCCTTTCCGCGTCCTTCCTTAACGCCTGCTTTTGGCAGGCGTTAAGGACGGAACCCGCAAAGGGACTCCAGGGTCAATAACAGTACCGTAATTTACGGTACCGTTATTGCCGCCTTCCCATTGAGCCCTATGGGGGCTCAAATGGGAGTGGGGAATGGCCCTGGTGAATGGGGAATTACCGGTCCCTCCGACCTTGGAATGGACCGGTAATTACTCCATTCACCAGGCCGGAGTTTGGACGAGTTCGGAGGCAGCAATGCCGCAAATAGCGGCGTGGTTACCTCCGAACTCGGAATGAGGCGTGTCTTTCTGGAATTCTATACAATAATTGCTAGACTCATTAAATGTTTATCTCAGGCACACTTCAGGGGGTGAGTCATTGATTTAGTCTGTTCTTAAACGCCTCAACTCAGCCTTTCATCCTAATGAGGTCGATAAATGAGTATACAGGTTGGGTGATATTGTGTGTATATTTTTTCTATATAAAGCACTTAAGCGTAAGTGCTACATAATAATAACACATCATTACCATTTGGCCTTGGACGTCTGTTTGCATTCACAGTCATTTGGTAATATGGGCCTATACACACTGATCTTAATGATACATATGACGATCCATTCTTGTATGAAATGTACATCACATTATAGTGATATCGTAAGCATATTTTTCTTATTGTACAATGCTATGTGATGCCACTTCCTGTTTTGTCAATGGGTGAAAGGTCGTGTTCCATCGCTTCCCGCAGTAACACTTTGGGGTGGGGTCAAATTACATCACTTCCTGTGATGTAATCAGGGGTCAAGGGTCGTGTGATGTCACTTCCGCTACCCCTGGCATTTTGGTGAAATGACGTCCCTGGTTCTGCTCCTGTAGCGGCCTCCTCTTTCCACCTGAGTGGATTGTTTTGAAGGTTTCCATCACCCAGGCATCCATTGGCGGGTGTGTTTGCCTGATCTATGGGATCACTGTTTTCCACCTCTATCTTCCTGCCATTTCTAGTTTCTAGTGTATCCTGGAGTATTTTCAGAGGTATTAGATACTCTGGGAAGGGGTGAGTTCGCCTTAACAGATGTATATTGTGCTCACTTGTTCTTTTGTCTCTTGCAACTTGGGAGACATCTGGAGGTATTCCTCCTCCCTTTTCCACTTGACCCTACATTGTGAAAGGACTATAGCATCTCATACTGTGTTGTTTGGAGGAAAGGCTGTTGTCTTCTGGGGGTGTTGCCGAAAGGCACTGATCTGACAGCTTTGGCCTATGACTCCCGTGATCCCTCACCTTTGGCTTCACTGTCGCGGGTTGATGGGAGTTGTAGACCAATACCTCTGGAAAGCAGGGGCGCCACCAAGGGGTGGCCAAGGGGGGCCATGGCCACCCTTACAAAAATGTTGCCCCCCCAGCAGACCATTCAGTTATGTGTGTTTGTTTTGGTGTGCCACTCCTAGATTTACAGTGTGGCCACCCCTATGAAAAATGTCTGGGGGCGCCACTGCTGGAGAGCTTCAGGTTGCCCCATGCAACTAGATAGAGTCTGATCCTTGTTATTGCATTTTGGGTGGGATAAAGTATTTCTTGCAGTTCATGTTTTACTGCTGTTAATACTCCAAATGGTACCTCTTAAAAAGGAAGAGACAAGGAAACCTGTGTTAACAGGTGAGAATATGTTATCTCTGTTTTAAGGCAATATGTCAGGCTCAGGTGCAGGGAGCAATGGGAAGAAAACAAACATTCACAGAATCCAATGCATAGTGTAATGGAGATTCCAAATGAATGAGCAGGTAAAGGATAAGATTACACATGTACATTATTTCAATACGAATGTTAAACACAAATGTTGTAATATAGAAATATGTTGATATGTTTAATGGGGAAATCCGAAAATGAAGTATGAAAGAATGAATACTGCACATCAAGTAGAGCAGAGCATTGCACATTAATTTACCACTAAGCATTCCTTCCTGAAAATGTGGTTATAAATGTCATTCTTGATGCTTCAAATACAAGCTAAAATTGCCAGTATGTTTGGCTGTTATAAAGGTATAGCATGGGAACTCAGCAGGCATTGGCCTCGTATCCTCAGATGCTCACACTATCTGCCAGCTGTTGCCGTCATGAACTAGGGAGTCCAATCATTTGTCGGATTCAATCTGCTAAATATTAGAAAAATCTGCCCACATGTCACGCACCACTCAACTAGAACCCTCATATTTGTATCTGTGCCCAGCAAACTGGACTACTGCACAAGCCGACGTTCTTGGTGTAACCTTGTACTCTTTAGCTCTCCTCAACAAAATCATCAACTTTGCAACATGCACTCTTTTCAACCTACCTAGATCCTCCCCTCAGCACTACTTTATGAAAGTAGAAAATATGTAAATACTGACCTCAGGTTTTCATAGCCTGAAATACTTTAATGCCCTTCAGTCCCTGTTCCCGGTATGTGTTCCTACTCCTACCCCTTCAACTCCCGGTATACATCATTCAATCCAACAATGTTCTTACAATGGCCCTCATTACGACCCTGGCGGAAAGTGACTGACCTGACCGCCATAGCGTAAATAGCGTTTCCGCCATTGCACGACGGAGCAAAGTGCGGCTCATTCCGACCCATCGGGCACGAGCACCACGCCATGGCGGAAGTGCAAAGTCCGCGATGGCGGAAATGACCCCAAAACGGCCCACACCGCCGCCGTACGGCGCCCTAGGTGCAATACCGCCACCCATCTTAGCGGACACCGCAGTGAGCGCCAACCGGAAAGTACGGTGACCGGAAATATGCGGAAACGGAAGTAAAAGCATGGTCCCGGAATGGGAAACATCACGCCGTACACCTATAAAACCACAAATTCCACACAACCATTAAAAATACTACCCTGAGACACATCCCAACCCGTCATCCACCCTAGTGAAACCAAGAAAAATGGGAAAAGTAGCGAAGAAAGCGTGCGACCGCAAGCGGCAGGTCCACTTCTCCCGTGAGGAACTCACCGTGCTCACAGAGACCCTCCAGGAGAATGCTGCCGTCGTCTTCTCCACGCAAATGACCAGGACGGCACTTGCGAACAAGAAGGCCATATGGGCCCTGGTGGCACAGCGGGTAAGTGCGGTGGGGACCGCACCCCGCAACCCACAGCAATGCAGAAAGCGATGGGACGACCTGCGGATACGCGTCCGGAGCATACTTTCTGCCAACCGCAACATTGCCACAGCTACCGGGGGAGGATCGGAATCACCCATCAAGTTGACCCCCTGGGAAGAAATCTGTGCCTCCACCATTGGAATGGAGAGTATAGATGGAGTCGGAGGGATGGAGAAAGGAGTGCAGACATCCGAAGAATCAGGTAGGTGGGCCAAATAAAACAATGCCAAAACCACAATGTCCAATCATGTGAAGTACCACGTGTCCACATAGTGCAACAGTAACACATGTCCAGGAGAACGTCCACATACATAGGCCTGATAGCACACTTTAAAACTCACATCAAATACATAAATAATTAAAAATCCTAAAAACACCCTCTACACGTGTTAAGACGGATTTCTGAACTCTGTCCTGGTGGCGCAGAAGTTCAGAAGGCCAACCTAATTACTTGGAACAGGGTAACCTCTGGACAAGCCAGACCAATCAAGGTAGCGATCGCGGCGGTCAAGACTAGGTCTCAAGAGGGGTGAGGGTGACTGAAAGCCCGCAATGAGCACACAAAGCAAGAGCGCTGACAAACTACTCCAAACAGTTGTTATATCAAAAATAGATACACATTTATTTTAAGGCCTTTAAAACAATGACCGTAGCGAGAAAATCACAATATCACAATATTAAACCAACACATACCATATCAACACAATATATATACAAATACACAGCCGCAAGCGTTTAAAGCACGAAATATGTAGTCCACCTGCCAGGGAAGGAAAACAGGCAGTGCGATAATGCTTTCGACTCAGTTCGCCTTCATAGGCACCTAACTAGATGGAAGTCCGAGCCCTGCGAAGAGTGGAGCCTTGTGCTCAAAGTACCTGCCACGCCGGTGCCGACGGGCACAAGGGGAAGCTCTTCGGAGGAAGTCAGGCGGTTCACGTTAGTGCACAGCAGGAGAAGAACAGGTTCCGCAACTCAAGCGCAGCCTCCACAGCGGGCAGAAGCAGAGCGCGAGCGCAGCAAAAGGGTGCTGTTTTTACACAGCAGGGAAAAGCAATGGGATACTGCAGGAGGGCGACCAGATCCTAGATATACTACTCACCGGTCCCCGAAGCAAGCAGACCCAGGCTTCTCCACGATAGTTTCAGCAGCTGGCAGGTTCAGAAGAGCAGGGAACGCTTTGTAGTCGTGTAGAGCAAAAAGACGTCCCAATCGACGAAACCGGCACAGTTTTGTTGCCGCACAGGACAACGGAGCGGCCGTGTGTATTCGAGCCAAATGAACCCTCCTCCCTTCAGACCTGGGAACGCCAAGCGTACGAAGCGTGGGAGAGGGACAAGGACTCGCAATACAACACAACCTGGCGGCGGTTGCAGAGCCAAACTCCTTTGTAAGCTGGTCAGTCAACTGGATGGCCCAGAGACGCTTCCGAAGGCTTACTTGGCAGGAGATGGTTGAAGATGCCGGGAATAGCTGTTCCTGCTATTCCAAAGGTCGAAGCACCAGTACAGGCCTTCTGGTTCGATCAAAGGAGGACAGGGGCTCTCCGGACGACAGCAGTGCAAAGGAGGAGTCCTTCAGCGGGTCACCAGCGATTCCTCGGTCCAGCCTCGTAGTTGCAGGATACTTGGCTCCTGTATTCCTTCGTTCGTGAGAACTCAGGAGATCGACATGGTAGTGGTGTTTCCAGCCCCCTCTTATCCACGGTTCCCTTCGCGCCAAAATGGAGGGGAGCCAATGGGAGATCCGCTCATCAAAACACATACCATACGTGGACCAATCACGGACCACGGTGGTCCCAGGCATTCACACCACCCTAGACTCTCTGGCACCCAGGATGTGTATTGGGACCAGACATCCCAGCCCACACCCTGGAGGCACACAAACGACATGTAGAAGCCCGCGAAAGCAACCACGTTTCGCGGGAAAGTACATGCCCAAATAAGGAAGGCCCCGGGTCGCCGGACCTGGGGAAGGTGAAGGGAGCAAGACGGTCAGTGGACAAGACAAAGGAGCCTCGCGGCCTGGCCATTTTGGGAGCCAGGCCACCATTTTGGGTTCAGTGCAAAAACGTGCTCAGAACGCCAAAAGGAGCTCAAAATAAACAAAACGATCGCTGCCACCATTCCAGTCCCTGAATGACTTGCACCGATCAAATACCATCCTAAAAGAGTATCTAGGGCCCGTAGAAGGCTAGAGACCCAAGAGAGCTGTAACTTAGCTTACAGTGCCCTCTTGTGTCGTGTTGCACTAAAGCTGCGGCACGATAGAAGAAACTACGGGAAACCACGTTCCCCGGTACTGACTGTCTTAAGGGCATGTCAGTTTCCCCGTAAGAAAGGAGCGAAAGCCCAGAGGAGTGCGGCAGAAGGCTGTACTTCTCTGGCAAAGTCAAGAACAAGGTTAAAAACAATAGCAAAAAGTTTAGGGGTTGCCACATGGAAGGAAAATTCCCTACAATAACGAAATCTTTCCTAACACTCGCCCCTCCCAGACTATGGACAGGGGGAACTAATCCACCCCTGGATGAGTCTCTTGTTCAGGTCGGTTAAACATTCTGGACAACCCATCAGCATTGCTATGTTGGACACCTGGCCTATGCTCAATAGTGAAGTCGAAGCCTTGAAGACTTATGGACCACCTAAGCAACTTTGGATTCTCCCCCTTCATGTTCATTAGCCACTTTAACGGCTTATGGTCAGTCTGCACAGTGAAGTGGGTCCCATAGAGGTAAGGCCTCAGCTTCCTTAGGGCCCACACAACAGAGAAACATTCTTTCTCTACCGTGGACCACCTGAGCTCTCTGTCCTTAAGCTGGCGACTAATAAAACCGATAGGGTGTTCCTTACCCTTCTCATCTACTTGTGATAGTACAGCTCCTATCCCAGTGTCAGAGGCATCCGTCTGCACGATAAAAGGTCTTTGATAATCAGGGGCCCTGAGCACAGGGGCCTGGCACAAGGAGTCTTTTAAGCCATTGAAGGCCTTCTCACACTCGTCGGTCCAAGTTACCTTCTTGGGTTTCTTCGGAGTTGTGAGGGCAGTCAGAGGAGCAGCTATGGTGCCATAGTCTGCCACAAAATTGCGATAATACCCCGTGAGTCCTAAGAAGGCTCTCACTTGGGTTTGCGTAGTGGGGGTAGGCCAGTCTTGTACTGCTTGTACTTTACTGGGTAGAGGCTGTATCCTCCCTCCACCTACTTCATGTCCAAGGTAAACCACTGAGCCTTGTCCAATCTGGCATTTACTAGCCTTTATGGTCAAGTGGGCTTTCTGAAGAGCCTGGAGCACAATCCCGAGGTGTTTCACATGGTCTTCCCAGGTGGCACTGAAAACTGCTATATCGTCCAGATATGCAAGACAGAATTCGTCCAACCCATTCAACACATGATTCACAAGCCTCTGGAAAGTGGCAGGTGCATTCTTCAACCCGAACGGCATTACCCGGAATTGGTAAAGGCCGTCTGGCGTCGAAAATGCTGTCTTCTCCCTGGCATGTTCTGCTAAAGCTATTTGCCAATAGCCAGCAGTAAGGTCAAACGTGCTGAGGTACTTGGAGGCACCCAAAGTATCCACCAGCTCATCTGTTCGAGGCAAGGGGTGGGCATCTGTCTTGGTGACAGCATTCAGAGCCCTGTAATCCACGCAGAACCTCAATTCAGAAGTGCCTGCCTTTGGAACCAGAACCACAGGACTGGACCAAGGACTACTAGAGGGTTCAATCACCCCAAGATCTAACATCTTGTTGACCTCGGTCTTAATATAAGACCGTACTTTATCCGACATCCTGTATCCCCTACTTTTGGTAGGTACACTGTCTCCTGTGTCAATGTTATGTTTGCACCAAGGTGTCAAACCAGGGGACTGTGGAAACAGGGGGGAAAACTGCCTAAGCAAACTTTTCACCTCAGCCTGCTGATCAGAAGTCAGGTGAGGGGCCACTCGGACACCCTCAACGGAGCTATCTGAAGGACCGCTTTGGAACCGGTCGGGGTGAGGTTCTGACTCCTCTTCCTCAACGTCTGAAGCCAGTAGCAGTGCTGCGATTTCGACTCTTGGGACGAAAGCCTTCAGCCTATTCACGTGGAACACTTTTGGAGCCTGTCCAGGCCTTCCAAGGTCCACTAAATAGTTTACCTCACCCAGGGGCTCCACCACTGTGTAAGGGCCTGACCATTTGTCCTGTAAAGCGCGAGGCCTTATTGGATTCATGATCAGGACTTGCTGACCAGGTGTAAAGTTGATGAGGGAAGCTTTCTGGTCGTACCAATGTTTCACCAGCGCTTGCCCTGCCTTCAATTTATCACTAGCCAAGCCCATCAGAAGTACCATCCGTTTTCTGAGCCCTAGCACATAGTCAACTACATTGGTAGTAACAGGGGGAGTGGGCATCTCCCATCCCTCCTTGACAATGGCTAAGGGTCCCCGTACGGGATGACCGAACAGAAGTTCGAAGGGGCTGAAGCCAACACCCTCCTGTGGTACCTCTCGGTAGGCAAACAGCAAGCATGGTAAAAGAAGATCCCATTTTCTTCTCTGGGGCTCCTCCAGAGCCCCAATCATGCTCTTTAACGTTCTGTTGAAACGTTCCACCAGACCATTGGTCTGGGGGTGGTATGCAGAAGAGAACTTGTAGGTGACCCCACATTCTTTCCACATAGCCTGCATATACTTCGACATAAAGTTGCTGCCACGATCTGACACAACTTCTTTAGGGAAGCCAACCCTAGTAAATATGCCGAGTAAAGCTTTTGCAACTGACTTGGCAGTTACAGTTTTCAATGGGATGGCCTCAGGATACCTGGTTGCATGGTCGACCAGCACCAGGATAAACCTATTGCCCGAGGATGTTTGCGGGTCAAGGGGACCGACGATGTCGATCCCTACCCTTTCAAATGGTACCCCCACAACTGGGAGCGGTACCAACGGAGCTTGGATTGTCGCGCCAACCTTACCAGACAACTGGCAGGAGGCGCAACTCCTGCAGTGACTTTCTACTTGCACCCCCATCTTGGGCCAGTAGAAGTGCATGGATAACCTTTGCTTGGTCCTCTTCATACCAAGGTGACCAGCAAGGGGAACTTCATGCGCCAACTGCAGGAGGAAGGGTCTAACAGCAAGGGGAACCACCAACCTCCTATGGTCTCCTTCTGTAGACTCTGTGGGCTCACTATACAGGAGTCCACCTTCCCAATAAATCCTATGCTTCCCAGGAGGTTCACCCTCAAGCTGGGAGCAGGCCTGTCTCCTTAGGCCTTCCAGAGATGGGCACTCACGTTGGCCTTTACTGAATTCGTCCCTATCAGGACCTCCTTCAACTAACAAGTCTTTTAGTTCAGGATGATCGTTGGGGTCGAATACTTCAGGCATCGCCACCTCCTCGTCAGGCTCGGGCGATTGACCAACTTCCTCCACCGCAGTGGTAGGCGAGCTCGGGGGAATATTCTCTTTCCCCCGTCTTGACTTGTAGACTCCTTTCGCCTTGGGTTTCCCCTTCGGCTGGGGCGGCGTATTGGACTTGGCCAATGCTGCCCGTGCTTGAGACCGTGTGTAGGGTCGTTCGGCAGTGTCTCCTACGAGCCCTAAAGCTCTGAGATCATTACCTAATAAGACCTTTCCCGGGACGTTTCTCTGAATGCTCACTGGAATCCTGACAGCTGTACCATTTAAAGTTAGATTAACAGGGATCACGGGAAACATACGGAGGGGGCCGTCAGCCAACTTAGTGGGCATCAGAGTAGCTCTGGCAACTTCCTCTGAGTCTACCAAGGTAGAATCCACTACAGTTCGACTGCACCCACTATCCCTAAGAGCTGGAGTATCCACTCCATTGATCAGCACACTGTCTTTAAAGTAGTGCTTGGTATTATCCGGAATCCTAGCATACGCCTCTGCGACTTTAGGCTCCCAGGAACCCAGGGACACTAAAACTACCTCGGCCTCTATTCCGCTGGGAAATGAGTCCGAGGAGAAGGATGCTCCTGTAATCTCTTCTTCCTCGTAGGAGGAGAAGGCCAGATTAGCGGAGTGGACCCCCAAAGGTCTAACCTTACAACGGGGATCCCCCTTCACATGGTCAGTTGCTCCACAAGAAAAACAAGCCCCATTGGGTCTGTTTACGTAGGGAGGCTTATTGTAACCAGAGTTCTGTTTCGGAGGCGCACCTCCACTACCCTGTGAGTTCTCTTGTGTCTTACCCTTGTTTTTCTTTTTGTGGCCCTTTTGGGAAGAAGATTTAGCAGATTCCCCACCCTCCACATCTTTGGACTTTTTCCCCTCCTCCTGCTTACCAGGATGAGTTTTGTCCTTATGGGACACTCGATGTGACACCCATAAGTCTGCTGCAATGGCCAGCTTCTTAGGATCTATCTCCTTCGAATCGGCCAAATGCTGCTTAAGCTCCGGGGAAGAAGAAGCAAAAATGTGTTCCAGCATGACAAGATTTATCATGCCGTCGAAGGTAGAAACCTTATAGCCTTCGACCCAGCCAGTTAAGTTTTTCAAAGATTCAGCGACATAAGATACCCAAGTACCACCTTCCTTTTTCTTATACTCTCGAAAACGCTTTAAATATTGGGCCGGAGTCTTCCCAAACTTTAAAATGAGAGTCTGCTTTAACATTGCGAAATCAGCCCGCTCAGCCTTCGACATTTCCATAATGGCACTACAGCCAGAATGGGGCAGTCTACTGAGCAACCACGCAATCTTATCAGCATTGTCAAATTCCTGGACCTCGCATGCATACTCAAACGCATTCAGCCAGTCCATAATGTCATTCCTCTCTTCATACACACTGAGCAGATCTTTTGGAAACCGTGGATGAGAGGAGGCCCCAGACCCATGTCCAGGACCCTTGGACCCATTTGCAACCTGAAGCTTGGCCAGTTCCAACTGGTGATCCCTGTCTTTTTGTTTTTCTGCCTGTTCGATTTTTAGTTTGGCTATGCTGAATTCAAGCTCCTGCTGCCTAAACCGCAGCTCTTGCTTCTTGAATTCAAGCATAGCCTCCCCATCAGCACTGGCAGAGGAAACATTAGACAGCTCGTCCTCCCTGTCCTCGTGGTCGCGGTGGAACAGTGCGGCGGCAGAACCGTCGGTTCTACCAGTGAGAGCAGCCCCACCACCTTCCGCACTGTCCTCAGAAGTAATAGCGTCAAGCTGCGCTTCTTGCCACGCCACGATTCTTTGGATCATTTCCAATTTCGTGCCTTGAGAGGAAACACCTCTCTCCGCACACATCTTTTTCAATGTTTCTGACTTGGAAGCATTTAAAGTTAACAACGTACTTGTTTCCATACTGTTTGATAGGACTATGGCCTTTTTAAAGTTATACTATAACAATTCACTACGTGTACTGTTTGGAATAACCTGAAATGCCTTAGTTCGAGCGCAACACTGGATACCTTCAGTCGTATCCCACCGCTGTACACCAATTTGTTAAGACGGATTTCTGAACTCTGTCCTGGTGGCGCAGAAGTTCAGAAGGCCAACCTAATTACTTGGAACAGGGTAACCTCTGGACAAGCCAGACCAATCAAGGTAGCGATCGCGGCGGTCAAGACTAGGTCTCAAGAGGGGTGAGGGTGACTGAAAGCCCGCAATGAGCACACAAAGCAAGAGCGCTGACAAACTACTCCAAACAGTTGTTATATCAAAAATAGATACACATTTATTTTAAGGCCTTTAAAACAATGACCGTAGCGAGAAAATCACAATATCACAATATTAAACCAACACATACCATATCAACACAATATATATACAAATACACAGCCGCAAGCGTTTAAAGCACGAAATATGTAGTCCACCTGCCAGGGAAGGAAAACAGGCAGTGCGATAATGCTTTCGACTCAGTTCGCCTTCATAGGCACCTAACTAGATGGAAGTCCGAGCCCTGCGAAGAGTGGAGCCTTGTGCTCAAAGTACCTGCCACGCCGGTGCCGACGGGCACAAGGGGAAGCTCTTCGGAGGAAGTCAGGCGGTTCACGTTAGTGCACAGCAGGAGAAGAACAGGTTCCGCAACTCAAGCGCAGCCTCCACAGCGGGCAGAAGCAGAGCGCGAGCGCGGCAAAAGGGTGCTGTTTTTACACAGCAGGGAAAAGCAATGGGATACTGCAGGAGGGCGACCAGATCCTAGATATACTACTCACCGGTCCCCGAAGCAAGCAGACCCAGGCTTCTCCACGATAGTTTCAGCAGCTGGCAGGTTCAGAAGAGCAGGGAACGCTTTGTAGTCGTGTAGAGCAAAAAGACGTCCCAATCGACGAAACCGGCACAGTTTTGTTGCCGCACAGGACAACGGAGCGGCCGTGTGTATTCGAGCCAAATGAACCCTCCTCCCTTCAGACCTGGGAACGCCAAGCGTACGAAGCGTGGGAGAGGGACAAGGACTCGCAATACAACACAACCTGGCGGCGGTTGCAGAGCCAAACTCCTTTGTAAGCTGGTCAGTCAACTGGATGGCCCAGAGACGCTTCCGAAGGCTTACTTGGCAGGAGATGGTTGAAGATGCCGGGAATAGCTGTTCCTGCTATTCCAAAGGTCGAAGCACCAGTACAGGCCTTCTGGTTCGATCAAAGGAGGACAGGGGCTCTCCGGACGACAGCAGTGCAAAGGAGGAGTCCTTCAGCGGGTCACCAGCGATTCCTCGGTCCAGCCTCGTAGTTGCAGGATACTTGGCTCCTGTATTCCTTCGTTCGTGAGAACTCAGGAGATCGACATGGTAGTGGTGTTTCCAGCCCCCTCTTATCCACGGTTCCCTTCGCGCCAAAACGGAGGGGAGCCAATGGGAGATCCGCTCATCAAAACACATACCATACGTGGACCAATCACGGACCACGGTGGTCCCAGGCATTCACACCACCCTAGACTCTCTGGCACCCAGGATGTGTATTGGGACCAGACATCCCAGCCCACACCCTGGAGGCACACAAACGACATGTAGAAGCCCGCGAAAGCAACCACGTTTCGCGGGAAAGTACATGCCCAAATAAGGAAGGCCCCGGGTCGCCGGACCTGGGGAAGGTGAAGGGAGCAAGACGGTCAGTGGACAAGACAAAGGAGCCTCGCGGCCTGGCCATTTTGGGAGCCAGGCCACCATTTTGGGTTCAGTGCAAAAACGTGCTCAGAACGCCAAAAGGAGCTCAAAATAAACAAAACGATCGCTGCCACCATTCCAGTCCCTGAATGACTTGCACCGATCAAATACCATCCTAAAAGAGTATCTAGGGCCCGTAGAAGGCTAGAGACCCAAGAGAGCTGTAACTTAGCTTACAGTGCCCTCTTGTGTCGTGTTGCACTAAAGCTGCGGCACGATAGAAGAAACTACGGGAAACCACGTTCCCCGGTACTGACTGTCTTAAGGGCATGTCAGTTTCCCCGTAAGAAAGGAGCGAAAGCCCAGAGGAGTGCGGCAGAAGGCTGTACTTCTCTGGCAAAGTCAAGAACAAGGTTAAAAACAATAGCAAAAAGTTTAGGGGTTGCCACATGGAAGGAAAATTCCCTACAATAACGAAATCTTTCCTAACAACACGTGCAGCAGGCACCCCCTAACTGCAGGCTGCAAAACAACTGCACCCTCACTCCACACACAAATGAAACCACCTCCAAGGCCCCGACCCAAATCACCCTCAGGTACCACCCAAATGCATGTGACACATTTCCACAGACCCATTAATAACGCTCGCCCTCCTTTACCCCACCACAGGGTCCGATTCAAACGACGAGCTCCAGGACACCCCTACCAGCACACCTGCAAAGAGGGCCAAGACCAACGGCCAAAGACCCTCCACCTCAGCTGCACGCATCAAGACACGGAAGCAGCACAAATCAAGTGGCAGCACAGAGGAGGGAACTCCAACAGGCACCCCAGCAGCCAGCATGCCCACAACAGCACCACCACAGGTCCCCCCAATGGATGCCACAGTAGGCACTGCTTCTGGTGGCAGCAGCACCATAGGTGACACTGCATTAATGGCAGCATGCTCCGACACAGAAAACGGGGATGTCGAAGTTAGATCCATCCATGACCTGTCTCAATCCCCCTGTCTGTTCCATCCCGTACACCATGAGGATACCACGCAGGGGCACCCACAAGACGACGACTGGCCATCCCCCACAAGCCCTGTGGCAAGGCAACATGAGGTGATCAGCCACTCTGTGACACCACCGCAAATGGCCATGGCCCAGCAGAGGCAACAGTCCCTCGACCAGGTAATCGTGCAACAGCAGCAACTGGCCACGCTCCTCAAGGACCATGCCGATGAATGTGGGGGCACTAAGGCAGACATAGAAACATCAACTGAGACACTTAGGGCAGAAATGGAGAGAAGTACAGAGACACTAAGGGCACAAATGGAGAGTAGCACCGAGAGCCTGAGAGTAGAAATGGAGAGAAGCACCGAGAGCCTGAGAGTACAAATGGAGAGAAGCACCTGAGGGGGGAACTGCATGCGACGTCCAAAGACGTATGTGCCGAACTTGCCGCAGTGCGCCGTGTGCTCACTGAGCTCTCACAAACCCTTAGGTACATGTATGGCCGTGAGCAGGCAGAGACATCATCCGTTGCAAGTTCCGTCCAGGGCAGCCCCCAACGTAGATCTGGGAGGAACCTGCGCTCCACAGGCAGGGGTGCCCCTGATACCCGGAGAGGGGGCTTGCAATAGCGACTGCCCACTGACAATGAGCATCTTTGGACACTGGTGTTCGGGGGGGAGGTAGGAGGGTGGAGGGGGTGTGTTGGGCTCACTTGGGTGGCGGGTCGATAGGGTGTTTAACATGATATCACATATGCCATAAACAATGCACGATCATCCAATGAGATGTGTGGACATTGATCTTTGTGTACGAGGCCATTATAGGCGTACAGTCCATATTGTGCATGTTCCAGACACACACAGTGCCACGAGTCCCGTGTCCATGTATCAGCCACCAGGCGTGAGTGCTAGAAGCATGCATCTATGAGATGCTGACGAATGTCACGGCCCTCCTGTGCCTCGCAGACTCCTTGAGGTGCTGCCACATCCCCACCCTCATCATGACCATCTTCAGGTGCGTGCAGTTCTGCGTCAGGGGGCATGGGCACATTTCTACGTACGCACATGTTGTGGAGCATGACACATGCCATGACCATCTTTGCAACCTTCACATGGCGGTACAGGAGTGCCCCGCCAGACCTGCTGAGGCAGCGGAAACGAGTCTTCAGTAGGCCGAATGCCTGTTCTATGACTACACGGGTACGTGAGTGGGCATGGTTGTAGTCCTCCTCATGCTGGTCCCGTGGGTTCCGGACTGGTGTGAGGAGCCATCTCTTCAGTGGATACCCGGCATCACCTGTATGTGGACAATGAAGGAATTTTGAGGAATGCCATTGCTACGTACGCACCCCCCCCCCTTCCTGCCAGGTCATTGCCGCATCACATACCCCACATCATCATGCTTGAAATGAGACTCACCGAGTAGCCAGGATCTGTTCCCTGCGTGTCGCTCCATGTAGCGTGGTATTGTAGAGTTCCTCAAGACCATAGAATCATGGGTTGATCCAGGGAATCGGGCACAACAATGTGTAATGATCCTGTTGGAGTCACACACCATTTGTACATTCAGAGAATGAAATTGTTTTCGGTTGCGGTACTGGGCCTCCATGGCATGTGGGACGACCAATTCCACATGGGTGCAGTCGATGGCACCAATGCAACCCGGTATGCCGGCAAGTGCATGGAATCCCACTTTTGTGTTGGTAATTTCCTGCTCCGAGCGTGGTAGGGAGATGTAGTCGTCTGCGTGCTGCAGGAGGGCATCGAGCACTTGCAATAGTGTCCGTGAGAACAGTGGCTGTGATATGCCATGCAACTGTCCGACTGTGTGCTGGTAGGTGCCTGTGGCCAGGAAGTGGAGTACAGACACCACCTTCAGTAGGGGTGGGATGGCGGTTGGGCTATCTATCATGCTGACAAGGTCAGCCTGTGTCATGTCCACAATGGCGGTTATGGTGTCCCGGTCCAAACGGTAGAGGGTGTGGATCTGCTCATCAGTGAGGTTGAACGGATGTGCTCGGAGGCGTGGGATTGCGGGCTGCCTGCGTGGTGGTAGTGGCTGTGCTGGCGGCCCTTGCTGGCCCTGCCTTGCCCTCCTCCTCCTCCTGCGTCTCCTCTGTGCGGCCGGTTATAGTTGGTGTTCGTCTTCTTCTTGAAGTTGGAGTACTTGCAGTGCTATCAGGTCCCCCAGGGCCAACATAGCTAGTCCTGCTGGTAGCATTTCGGAGTGGGTGTGGTTGTGGGAGGAGGCTGGGTGTGCAATTTATGTGTTTTCAGGCTGTATGGCCTCCACCTGTGGTGATTCATTCCACCTGTGCAAGCTGCTCTCCCCTTTGGGCGAGCACGTCCCGCACACAACGCTGCAATTCGACGAATGGCATCTTGCTATTGCAATCATGTATTTGTACCCGATGGCAGTGTAACATTGGTTGATATGTACATTCTGCTATGGTCCCATTGTTTCACATACTATCTTTGCAGTCGCGAACAGACTTGTGAAGGGTCAGTGGAACGTAGTACTCGAGTAACGGTGGACCCTCATGCAACACTGTACCGAGGTTCACCGACGGGCGTGGCGTCCCATTTGTGAGTGAAGGCAGTTGCCATTTTCACACACAGCCGCACTAGATGGATTAATTTGTGATTTCAAGCGGCCACAGATGCCTTTTCGACGTGATGTTGCAAATGAGGAATTCGAAGGTCGGCGCTTTCGGTTTTCAGCTAGCGGCGAGGAGATGCCCACAGGTCTGAGTGCAAATATAACGTTCTATTGTTCAATGTCCTTGGGACAGGGGCCATGGCGAGGATGCAATGATTGATATGAATAGTTTGTGATGCGCAATAGCGAAGTGGGCGATAAGGCCGGACGTTCCCAAATACATGTTACTGCACAACACTGGAATTACGGGCTGGGGCACAGTGGATTTTGCAGGCTGCATAACGCACAGACTCAATGGAAATTTCACATGTTATGTGAGTATGGAAACAGGCGTTTTCATTACGGGATGAGGGAATGATGTATGGATGCATGGACGGATGATTTGATACAGAGTTTGCCATGTACAGGGCTTCTTGGAATCTATCCGCCTCCCCTGCGCTATGTGATGCAGGGCTGCCATAGTGGGACCATCGTCTATCTGGCCTTGTTGAGCCCTCCCTGTCTCGGCGCGCCTTCAGACACTTGTGTCTATGCACTTTACCAATCCCATCTGATGGATTCTGTTTTAACAGACGCATGCACAGGTACACTCGTTTGTGATAGTGTTTTCACCTCGATATGGATAGTTATGATTCGCAAGTGGTTTTTGGGTGGTGATGATCCTTTGGAGTGGGCTAGCATGCATATGGCTGTGGATTTGGTGTGATCATTGAAGTGAGTAATTCAAATGTAGTTCTGATGGCCATACTATTCTTTTTCATTTCATTTGGGTGACAGGTATCTCCTCCCCTTTTGCCACTGCCATCTGTATGCCACTCCTGCAGATGGCTTTTACTCCCGACACCTGCTGCTTCGTGTTAATCAGTGGAGCAGCATTACGATCTTATGGGACGATCGCCAATGGGCCACATGCCCTTACACAGTACTAGTGGCTAGGAGCAACATTTCGGCCTTTCAGCTGGACTAGTGCCTCCCTATTGGGACGGCCCTGCGGTTCTAGGCGCTTCCATGTTGCCTTTTCGTACGAGAATGTAGCCCCTGTGTACCATGAAGGAACAGGGCGTCACACAAGAAGAAGCTGGTCATTTATTGCGGATGCAGCCCACAATGGTGAAATGTATTTTGGAGTTCATGGCCTAATGGCTGTATGGGCTTGGTGAATTTGTTGTGCATTAAATTTCTATTCTGATATGAACCGTGTAGTGTTCTTCTTTGCAAGTGATGTGGCATATTCCTATTTGGGGAGCGATGTATTGTGTGGAGATCTGCATTGGGTTCCAGCTTCGGAGTATAGTTGCGTGGTACTGTGCTGGGCGCGTTTGCCTACGAAGCCCAGTGAGGTCAGGGATAAGGGCTGCCAATATGACTGTTTTGATGATGACATGCTCAGGGGCGGGGGATTGGCTTTTGTGTAACAGATGCCGGTCAGCCAGTTGGATTGGTGGAATGATGTGATTATCGGAATATGGCTGGTCACAGGTGCCTGTGTTTGCGTGCGTTTCTTGGTGGGAGACTGAGGTCATGTCCATTTGTATAGCTTCTGTATTCGTGCCATCTGTGCCCTGCAGCTCCCATTGGCCCCTCTTGAGATTCATTTGTTCGTTGGCAGGCATGGATGACTAGTACATTTCACTGGTTGCATTGTGTGACTTCATTGCACCTACGGGGAGTTGTACAATGTGGCCAGGGAGCGGTGTACAGGCACTCAGTAGGGCCGTTTACGGTTGGTTCGCGATGCCGTACTTTTCACCATGGCGGAATGGTACTTTCCGCCGTGCTTGATGGCGTTAGGTGCATGTCCGCTAGGGTCAGAATTCGCGTACCGTTGCGCCATGGTGGTAATTACGGTTTGGCATGGCGCGCGCGCGCGTACTTGGTGCAGTTAGCGTTGGCGTTCACTACGGTGTCGCTAATGGCATCGTACTTTGCGGTGACGGGTCATAATCGCACCGAGCGCTATTCGATGGCGGTATTGCATTTCCGCCATCGTTTTTCAATTTCCGCCAGGGTCGTAATGAGGCCCAATGTTCTTATGTAAAGGCATTTTAGCCTAGGACAGTCT